>NC_141168.1:106872500-107497500 GCF_055505025.1 Bos grunniens
GCAGATTCTTTACCATCCGAGTCACCAGTTCAGTTCAGTTCAGTCGCTCAGTCGTGTCCGACTCTTTGCAATCAATGAATCGCAGCACGCCAGGCCTCCCTGTCCATCACCAACTCCCAGAGTTCACTCAGACTCACGTCCATCGAGTCAGTGATGCCGTCCAGGCATCTCATCCTCTGTCGTCCCCTTCTCCTCCTGCCCCCAATCCCTCCCAGCATCAGGGTCTTTTCCAATGAGTCAACTCTTCACATGAGATGGCCAAAGTACTTGAGTTTCAGCTTTAGCATCCTTCCTTCCAGATAAATCCCAGGGCTGATCTCCTTCAGAATGGACTGGTTGGATCTTCTTGCAGTCCAAGGGACTCTCAAGAGTCTTCTCCAGCACCACAGTTCAAAGCAGTCAATTCTTTGGCGCTCAGCTTTCTTCACAGTCCAAGTCTCACATCCATACATGACCACTGGAAAAACCATAGCCTTGACTAGACGGACCTTTGTTGGCAAAGTAATGTCTCTGCTTTTCAATATGCTATCTAGGTTGGTCATGACTTTCCTTCCAAGGAGTAAGCGTCTTTTAATTTCATGGCTGCAGTCACCATCTGCAGTGATTTTGGAGCCCCAAAAAATAGTCTGACACTGTTTCCACTGTTTCCCCATCTATTTGCCATGAAGTGATGGGACCGGATGCCATGATCTTCGTTTTCTGAATGTTGAGTTTTAAGCCAACTTTTTCACTCTCCTCTTTCACCTTCATCAAGAAGCTTTTTATTTTTAGTTCCTCTTCATTTTCTGCCATATGGGTGGTGTCATCTGCATATCTGAGGTTATTGATATTTCTCCCGGCAATCTTGATTCCAGCTTGTGCTTCTTCCAGCCCAGCATTTCTCATGATGTACTCTGCATATATGTTAAATAAGCAGGGTGACAAAGCCTTAAATTCTTGGTTAATCGTTTTTCTTCAAAGGTGGTGATATTACTGTATGAGGCAGGGTTGTCCTTACCTGGCAGTTCAGGAAGCCTTATTATATGAATCCACAGTGAGATTACTCTACCTACATCAGAAAATCATGATTTTATAACTAGAGCATAGAATTCCCAGTTTTAATGCCTGTTTGGCCACATTGACTCACTGTCTCCTTTATATGTCATTTACAGATGTATAAATGATAATGTTTTGAGCCCAAAGGTTATAATACCATTTATTTCAAATCACTTACCCAAAATAAGTGAGAAACTTACCAGCTTACCAGTAGGACCTACTGGGGAAAACTAGCATACCACTTAGAATCCACCTGCCAGTGTAGGAGCCATGGGTTCAACCCCTGCATTGGGAAGATCCCCTGGAGCAGAAAGTGGCACCCCACTCCAGTATTCTTGCCTGGAAAATCCCATGGATAGAGGAGCCTGGAGGGCTACAGTCCATGGGGTCGCCAAAGAGTGGGACACGATTTAGAGACTAAACAACAACAACTCCATTATTCTATGAACCTAAGATAATCATCATTTAACATTTTTGCTCATTTCTGCCCCTTGGGTGGTTTTTAACAGGGCTGTGATCACACTGTGGGTATGTTATTCACTCACTGTCATTTCTGAAGCGTTGGTCACCATCATGGCAAAATGAAAGACGGCAGGTGCTGTGGGCTCAGGCTATCTAGGTTCAAATTCCAGTTTCCCCACTGAAAGCTATGTGACCCAAATGAGTTACTTAATGTCTCTCTGTTTGTTTCTCCACCTATGGATGGAGCTATGAATAGTCTTAGTCTCATAAGACTATTATGAAGATCAAGTGAATTAATAGGTACAAAGATCCAGGAAAGAACCTGGGACATAATAAGTATTTTTATTATTTTTTAATTTTTTTCTATTAAGTATTTTTGAATGTTCAGTACTAGTATTAATTTTCTTAATTTAAAACTTTGTAAACGAAATTTTTAATTGCCGCATGCTTACATCATCGTCAATCTTAGATGATAAACTTTTTTTCAGAAAAAATGTAAATACATAATATTGTTAAACATCTTTGCGCATAAGACTTTTCTCTGTTTTAGATCATTTCTTTGGGAGACATAAATTCTCTGAAATGAGTTTGCTGGTGAAAAAAAAAATATATATATATATATATTATTTAAAGGCATACTGGTTTATATCCCCATGCTGCTATTATTTTAGCCCTCTAACCATCCTATCATCTTTCAGAGTTGTTCTCCAGATACCATCTGTATTAGTTATTGGTTACCACATAACACATTATGCCAAAACTTACCAGCTTAAAACAACATATGTTTATTATGCCAGGATCTGTGGGTCAGGAGCAGCTTCTGTGGGTGCCCTCTAGCTCAAGTCTGTTGTAGGGATGTCAGCCAGGGCTCCAGAAGGCCTGGCCAGGGTGGAGGAAGCATTTTCAGGATGGCTCAATCACATGGCTTTGGCTGGTCCATTGATTCCTTGCCACGTGGCTGCTCTGTGGCTCCTTGGGTGTCCTCATGCCACGGCCGCTGGCTTCCCCCAGAGCAAGATGAGGGAGGGGTAGGAGAGAAGAAGAGAAAGCAGAAGTTGCAGTGTCTTTATGAACAGTCGCACCCCTTCATTTCCACACTGTCCCATCGGTCATTCTGATCAGCCTCTGTGATGTCACGGAGATGACAGAGAGGCAGAGGTCAGAACATCAGGAGGGGAAGACCACTGAGGCCCATTTGGGAGCGAGCTGCACTGTGACCATGGAAGGACTCCTTCCATCTTACTGTCCACCTCCCCTTCCCTGTAAGGCAGGGTGATATGTAAGACAGAGGTTGTCATTGGTGTTTTTCTCGAAAGGACAGATCAGCCACAAAGCTTGATGATCTTGAATATTCCACAAGTCTGTATCAACTGTGTAAGGAGAACTGAGCTACTTCCTTAATTTCATAACAAATATCAGAAGCCATGGCAAATGTCATGACCTCCAGTCTCATTAAAATTAAGAAGGTTTTGGTTACCCTGTTTTTGAGCCTTGTTTTGGAGGTGCCAGTCAATATGGTAAACGTGAAAGGGAAGTAACAGTCATAAGTATTAGAAGAAATGAGTCTGTCATTATTTGAAAATGATTATTTACCTGAAAATCCAAATTAAAATACCTAAAAATGAATCGGGAGAGGACATGTTGATGGGGTGCATAGTCACAAAGCCTGGGGAGTAGGTAGGTTCCAAGGCCAAAGTGATCTCTGTTATCATTAAGAGAAAGGAGGGAATCTGATCTCAAAATAAGCTGTAAGGAATAGTAATTGACCACTAACTTATTTATTATGAGAAATGTCTCAGTACTACTTTTATGTGACAGAATAAACATTTTTATACAAAATATAATTTTTATATTTTATACTTCAGTTGATCTCTTATACAGGCTACATATATTTTTTGTTGGACAATGCTATTATACATAAGATCCATCTGGGTTCAGTGAATATGATTTTCCCCTTTTATGTTTTGACAGGAATTTTAGTTATTCAGTAATTATTACCTGACTTTCTCCAAAAAATTTGTTTTGATTTAAAGTTAGGTTGCTTTAGTAATATGCAACTTTTTAACATAACAGGTGGTTGTCGGTATCTTAAAATGTAGAGAATATTACAGTTTTTTGGGTCTGTGTATATCTGGTTATTGGAGAAGGCAGTGGCACCCCACTCCAGTACTCTTGCCTGGAAAATCCATGGACAGAGGAGCCTGGTAGGCTGCAGTCCGTGGGGTTGCTAAGAGTTGGACACGACTGAGCGACTTGACTTTCACTTTCTCTTTCATGCATTGGAGAAGGAAATGGCAATCCACTTGAGTGTTCTTGCCTGGAGAATCCCAGGATGGCGGAGCCTGGTGGGCTGCCGTCTATGGGGTCGCACAGAGTCGGACACGACTGAAGCGACTTAGCATATCTGGTTATAAACTTGGAAGATCTTTAAATACTGGGAACATCTCTCTTAATTCACAGGATTGGGTTAAGACTAACGGCTGTTTGAATTTATGTTCATTAGCCAAAGTGCTTCACGTGTCAGAAGGTGAGGGTTGATGCCAGGGACCTGAAATTAAGGAACCAAGGTCTAATTCACTCTAATTAAGTGTTGCTTTTTTGATTAAAGAAGGGCATTTCAAAGTGCTTTATGGATAATATCAAATGAAGGATATCTAATACTTATCAAATATTACAGAGCAGCTCATCCCAGAGGGTCTTAATTTCAGAGTGCTGAGGTAGAGGAACAAGTCAGACTGCAGTGATGGTCCTGTGATCGTTGAATTAATTAGTTTAAGTAGCAATTCAGAAATATCTTTAACAGCTGTTGAAAGTACAGATACGGGAGAGTTATGAGTGTGACTGATCACGATGCTTTCACAAATGTATTAGAAGAATTGAGTTAGGAGAAAAGTACCATTGGCACATAATTATATAAAATATAGCAATTTTTAAATTATGTAGACATAGAGCTTAGGATAATTTAAAGCAATTCTTAGATCCTTAAAAAAAAACAAGTAGTAGAGAAGGTGGATAAAGGTAATGGACTGAGCATGTTCATCGATCTTGCCTCGCAGATACCTTAAAATGTTAGAAAATAGTTTCCATAAATCCTTATTAGTACTAGCCTTCAGAAGACAGCCAATCCAAACTTGAAATAACAAAAAAATGCCATAGCCCAAAACACAGGCAGGAGAAGCTGCTTTTATTAATGTCAGATCAGTTCAGTTCAGTCGCTCAGTCCAGTTCAGTCGCTCAGTCATGTCCGACTCTTTGCGACCCCATGGACTGCAGCACACTAGGCTTCCCTGTCCATCACCAACTCCTGGAGTTGACAAACTCATGTCCATTGAGTCGGTGATGCCGTCCAACCATCTCATCCTCTGTTGTCCCTTTCTCCTTCTGCCTTCAATCTTTCCCAGCATCAGGGTCTCTTCAAATGAGTCAGTTCTTCACATCAAGTAGCCAAAGTATTGGAGTTTCAGCTTCAACATCAGTCCTTCCAATGAATATTCAGGACTGATCTCCTTTAGGATGGGCTGGTTGGATCTCCTTGCTGTCCAAGGGACTCTCAAGAGTCTTCTCCAACACCACAGTTCAAAAGCATCAATTTTTAGTGCTCGGCTTTCTTTATAGTCCACCTCTCACATCCATACATGACAACTGGAAAAACCATAGCTTTGACTACACGGAACTTTGTCAGCAAAGTA
The DNA here is from genome assembly GCF_055505025.1 of Bos grunniens. NCBI lineage: Eukaryota > Metazoa > Chordata > Mammalia > Artiodactyla > Bovidae > Bos > Bos grunniens. Next base: position 106,877,687 of record NC_141168.1, read on the forward strand.
ATGTCTCTGCTTTTTAATATGCTTTCTAGGTTGGTTATAACTTTTCTTCCAAGGAGCAAGTGTCTTTTAATTTCATGGCTTCAGTCACCATCTGCAGTGATTTTGGAGCCCAGAAAATAAAGTCTGTCACTGTTTCCATTGAATTGTTTCCAGTCTGATTTGGAACAGACTGGTTCCAATCGGGAAAGGAGTACATCAAGGCTGTGTACTGTCACCCTGCTTATTTAACTTATATGAGGAGTACATCATGAGAAATGCTGGGCTAGATGAAGCACAAGCTGGAATCCAGACTGCCCGGAGAAATATCAATAACCTCAGCTATGCAGATGACACCACCCTTATGGCAGAAAGCAAAGAAGTAAAGAGCCTCTTGATGAAAGTGAAAGAGGAGAGTGAAAAAATTGGCTTAAAACTCAACATTCAGAAAACTAAGATCATGGCATCTGGTCCCATCACTTCATGGCAAATAGATGGGGAAACTGGAAACAGTGACAGACTTTATTTTGGGGGGCTCCAACATCACTGTAGATGGTGACTACAGCCATGAAATTAAAAGACACTTGCTCCTTGGAAGAAAAGTCATGACCAACCTAGACAGCATATTAAAAAACAGAGACATTACTTTGCTGACAAAGGTCCATCTAGTCAAGGCTATGGTTTTTCCAGTAGTCAGTCATGTATGGATGTGAGAGTTGGACTGTGAAGAAAGCTGAGCGCTGAAGAACTGATGCTTTTGAACTGTGGTGTTGGAGAAGACTCTTGAGAGTCCCTTGGACTGTAAGGAGATCCAACCAGCCCATCCTAAAGGAGATTAGTCCTGAATATTCATTGGAAGGACTGATATTGTAGCTGAAACTCCAATACTTTGGCCACCTGATGTGAAGAACTGACTCATTTGAAAAGACCCTGATGCTGGGAAAGATTGAGGGCAGGAGGAGAAAGGGATGACAGAGGATGAGATGGTTGGATGTCATACCGGCTCAATAGACATGAGTCTGAGTAAACCCCGGGAGTTGGTGATGGACAGGGAAGCCTGGTGTGCTGCAGTCCATGGGGTCGCAAAGAGTCAGAAACAGCAAGTGACCTGAACTGTTTCCCCATCTATTTGACATGAAGTGATGGGACCGGTTGCCATGATCTTAGTTTTCTGAATGTTGAGTTTTAAGCCAACTTTTTCACTCTCCTCTTTCACTTTCATCAAAAGGCTTTTTAGTTCTTCTTCGCTTTCTGCCATAAAGCAAAGTGTCATCTGCATAACTGAGGTTATTGATATTTCTCCAGGCAGTCTTGATTCCAGCTTGTGCTTCATCCAGCCCAGGATTTCTCATGATGTACTCTGCATATAAATTAAATAAGCAAGGTAAAAATACACAGCCTTGATGTACTCATTTCCCAATTTGGAACCAGTCTGTTGTTCCATGTCCAGTTCTAACCGTTGCTTTCTGACCTGCATACAGATTTCTCAGGAGGCAAGTCAGGTGGTCTGGTGTTCCCATCTCTTTAAGAATTTTCCTCAGTTTGTTGCGATCCACATAGTCAAAGGCTTTGGCATAGTCAATAAAGCAGAAGTAGATGTTTTTCTGGAACTCTCTCACTTTTTCAGTGATCCAACAGATGTTGGCAATTGCTCTCTGGTTTGTCTGCCTTTTCTAAATCCAGCTTGAACACCTGGAAGTTCACGGTTCATGTACTGTTGAAGCCTAGCTTAGAGAATTTTGAGCATTACCTTTCTTTGGGATTGGAATGAAAACTGACCTTTTCCAGTCCTGTGGCCACTGCTGAGTTTTCCAAATTTGCTGGCTTATTGAGTACAGCACTTTCACAGCATCATCTTTTAGGATTTGAAATAGCTCAACTGGAATTCTATCTCCTCTACTAGCTTTGTTCATAATGATGCTTCCTAAGGCCCACTTGACTGCATTCCAGGATGTCTGGCTCTAGGTGAGTGATCACACCATCGTGGTTATCTGGGTCATGAAGATCTTTTTTGTACAGTTCTTCTGTGTATTCTTGCCATCTCTTCTTAATATCTTCTGCTTCCGTTAGGTCCATACCATTTCTGTCCTTTATTGTCAGATCAGAACCAGATAATTTGAACCTCCAAGTGAACAATGGATAAAATGCCTGGAGTGTGGGAGGGAGGTTGTAGGGTAAATGGTTAACACGAGTTAAGGAACTTCATTTACTGCGGGAAGGTTGGCTTGCTCCTCTCTCTTCTCCTTTTTATGTGAAGCTTCAGGCAATATTTGAATCCCCGCTAAAAGCCTAGAGCTGTGTTCTAAAGAAAGGAAACACTTACCTGGAGAGGGCAGTTGTAAAGAACGGAGACCAGGGCAAGGTTTATGGTAATTCCAGACCTTTACCAAAGTCACAGGGAGGGGGAGAAATGAACTAATGGCATCTCTTCCAAAGAAGGGTAGGAAATAATTCCTTCTACGCCCAGCGTGAAGTATCCCACGTGCAGGACTTGGAAGGTCCCTGCCCTGTAGGCCTATCTTTAACTCCTGTCCAGTTGCCAGGCCTCACCCATTTCACAAAACCTGTGTCACCAGCCCTGTGGGTGAGGCTGACCCAGGTGCAGTGGGAGCCGTCCACAGCACTCATCAGCCTGGCCTTTGAACTTGAATGCCAGTAGACAGCCAGGGGTCCTCAGACAAGAAGGAGCAATAAGCTAAGTATGTAGAAGAATGACAGAGAAAGCAGGCTGTTCAGGGAACAGAGCAGAACTTTTAAGAACTATAATTAAGGTCCTCAGATTTGAAAGAAACAACCAGTCAGGAAGCTTTCTCGAAAGTTAATGAAAAGATGGCTAGAATTAAAAGTCCATAGAAAAACACCAGATTTGACACATGGGAAATAAAGGCGTGGGAGAAAAGAAACAAAACCCTCTAGAATATGGATCACAAATGGGGCTTCCCAGGTGGCTCACTGATGAAGAATCCGCCTGCAATGCCAGAGATGTGCGTTCGATCCCTGGGTCAGGAAGATCCCCTGGAGCAGGAAATGGCAACCCACTCCAGTATTCTTGCCTGGGAAATCCCATGGACAGAAAGAGCCCAGCGTGCTATGGTCCTTGGGGTCACAAAGAGTTGGACATGACTGAGCAACTGTACATGGATCACAAGTACAGAGATGAGAAATAATAGAAGATTTAAGAGAGATGTAAGATGAGCCCAGGAGGTCTAACGTCTGTTTAGTAGGACTTACCCAGGGAGAAGGATAAGGAAAAGAGGACAGAAAACAAACCAGTAATGGAAGGCTGGCCGCTCGTCCATGGTGCCAGGTTCCCTCACAACCAGAAGGGAGGGCGTGAACTGGTCTCCTTCCCAGTGGGTGCACTCGCCTTCAGGAGTGAGTGCCAGTCCCAAGGGGGTCCCTCCCAGCCAGGGCTCAGGGACCCCCACAGACCTCTGGGACGCAAAAGGAATGTAAGAGAATTTAAGAAAGAGGAGAATGTGGGATGTACCAAACTGAGCAAATCAAAGTTAAACCCTAGAGTCGGTCTGAATAACTGCTCACTTTGGTTTGTGTTTTTTATCCAGGAAGGGTCACTGGGAGGCAGGCAACAGAAAGGAAGACAAAGCTGGGGGGCGGGTGAGGTGCCGGGTCCTCAACTTGCAGAGAAGACGTCAGGGCTTATCAGTTGCACACACTGGAACTGTCACACCTGTGCAGCAAACACATTATTCAGTTGAACTGAGTCAGGAAAGGGTGAAATCAAAAGGGAAGCACCTAGAAGCAGAGAAAATAAAAACTGGAACCCCAACCCAGGATGGCCGGAATCGCCTCCAAGCCACCGCTGAATGCCTTCAGTGCCCCCAGTGGAAGCTAACGCTTTTAGCTAAGTTGTGAAAGGAAATCTAGTCATTTGAAGTTTGAGAAAACAGTGACATAGAAAGATGGAAAGAGAATGGATGGAAAAATATGTACCTGGCAAATACCAACGATTAGCAAGTGTAGCAATATTAATGTCAAACTGAATGGAATTCAGGGTTTAAACACAGCTTTCAGAAGCACAGAGGCGTATTTCACACTTATATAAAATTCACCAAGGAGCCTTACTGTAGTATCGACATAATGTTGTCTTATAAAACCTCAAGTTAGAAGTATGACGATAATGTGATATTTTCTCTTTCTAAATGAAAATCTTTATGCTTTTCTTAGCAACTGATACATCATGTAGATAATGTACATAAGGGTGCAAAGGGATTTTGGCAAACTCTTAACCTTGATTCCCAAATAAATAGCTGTTAACTTTTGTGTCCCATAAACAGAGAAGCAATTTTTTTTTTTACAAATACTAATGGAATATTTGTTAAAATTAAGGCTGACTCCCCCCAGATTTGTTTTTTTTTTTTTTTGGTCTTATGATATGTTTATTGGTCTTTGCTGGGGTCTTTTTTTTGAGGCACAGGTTATATATAGTATTATATGTTTCATACGTACAGCATAGTGATTCACAATTTTTAAAGGTTATATTCCATTTGTAATTATTGTAAAATATTGGCTATATCCCCTGTGTTATACAATAATATGTCCTTGTACCAAAGTTGTATTTTGCCAATCATGCTTTCTTTTTGTGGTAAACAAACTTCTCCTGTCTAGCTACTGGGCAGCCCCTTAAAGAGTTATCATTTTTTTGATTGGCTGGAGAACATCCCTGTCATACATAGTACGCGGTCCGAAGATCTCATCATGTGTCTCATCACTGAAGCATCAGGTGTGAGGTGGGTCCCGTCCCTGCTTCCTAGCCTCCTCTTGCTCTCCCATCTTTGGGACCAGAGGAAACTTGACCTCTTGATCAGCGTCATCTTATCCTTAAGCAAGCCGGAAGAAACCAGGCAAAGTTGCTTCGAGCCTTTTCCATCCCTGATCCCCCAAATCAACACACGTCCGGAAGCCAAGCTCTTCCTGGTAAATGCTGCCTTCCCGGCCTAGCTGTGGAGCAGCCTGATGTTGTTCTCCCGGTGAATTTAGCAAGTCTCCACACCAGAAATCCCGTCCACAGGGATGTACTCCGCCCCTCCGCAGCCCTAGCAGCTGTCCTCCAGGGAGAGGTGGGAGCTGGTGGTAGAGAGGATGAGAGTCCTGTGCAGGCTGCCCCGTTTCCAGCACCCGCCCCCACTTCACACACACGCACCCACACACCCCAATCAGTTTTGCCAGACAGCTTATTAAACATCTTACACGTTTCCCTTAGCATTCTTATTCCACTGATCAGTGTCTTTCCTCCCTGCCCTCCCCAGTACTTCTCTCTCTTTTCATAGCAAGTAGCTATTTATGAAAACTACCCTAACTGAAGGAAACTTGTTACCCATTTTATTGCTTGTGTGTCTTTCACAGTCACACTCTGCCATGCCTGCCCACCCTTGTAAGAAGGATTTTATTACATGTCTAAAGCAGACAGCCTTGCTAAACTCTTTCTAAACCAGGAAGTGAAACAAAATTGGTGGTGTGAACACAGTGGGTTTCTAAGCATTTTTCATGTTTCCTTCCATTATGTTGGAGGATAAATTCCTGGCTTAAAGTTAAAATAATTCCTCTAAGCTAATAGGAAATTCAGTATGACTTATCCAGTGAAGCGCTGGATATAAAGCGAGCGTTTTCACATGCAAAGATGCCATGTGTTTCATAAAAACCGTTCAGATGAATGGTTGAGGAGCCTTGGGAAAGATGGAAGAGAAGACACCGCTTAGCGATACAAATGCAAACGTGTACTATGCGGATTCCCCCGGGCGCGCACGCACACCCTGTAACTTTAAAGCTGTCTCTTAGAAGGATGAGATGGAGCTGCGAGCCAGACCACGTTGGTTTGGACCGAAATTCTTACAGAATTATTAAGCCTTAAAAAAAGCAAAGGAGATTTATGCATCTGCATTTGACCAATTTGGTTTGGAATAGGTTCATAATGGAAAAGTAATAAAACCATAAGAGACAGTGTCTTCTGAGTACAGTCTCGCTTTTAAAAAATCTAAACATGGGCTGCCCCAGTTTGGATAAAATGACTGTAGAAAAATTTCCCATTGGTAATTCTGGGAGGGTTTTGTTGTTGTCGTTGTTGCTGTTTTCTTTTTCATTGATTATCAGCCAGTATAAATTTTAAGATTTCTGGCAGATATTTTTTTCGGGAGATGTCAGTCATAGGAAAGAGGAGTCCTAAAGTATTATCTGTGGGTGCCTCCCCCTCAGGTCACCCCCCCTTCACACATGCATACACACACACACACACACACACACACACACACACACAATGTTTGTTTAGCTATCAGTAAAGTCTTTTCTGGTGTAACCGGAGAGGTTAGGGTTTGGAGGGTGCGAGTGGTTGAATGTGTGTGAGAAGGCACCTCCGCTGACTGCCAGCAGCCGCAGAGAAGCAGGAAGAGGAAACGGATAACAAGCTTCACCTCTGAAAAATCAGACCCAATAACTCTGATTTCAACAGGAAAGCAAAAAAAAAGGTAAAACAACAACAACAACAAAAAACCCCAAAATCGTTCTCCATTTGTTTTCAACCATTTGAAGCTGTGTTGATCTATAATTCCTGAGACTGTAAGAATATAAGCGTGACAGATGGAGGTTGGTGGTCTGGGGACGGAGAGGCGAGGCGTGTACTCCATTAGGTGTGGTGGAGCCTCCAAGCCTGCGGACCAGAGTCACAGCTGCGTTTCCCAGAGGCGACAGCGAACAGGCCTTTGGCTCGATCCCAGCCTTAGCTTTCTTTCCACGGCCGGCAGTGCACGGCACAGTTGCTTTTACGCAGTGAGAGCGTGACCCGACTGCAAAGGTGTTGTCTTTTCTGGCAGGTATGCCTGCAGCCTCACTGGTGACCCCTGCTGATGTCATCAAGACGCGATTACAGGTGGCCGCCCGGGCTGGCCAGACCACTTACAGCGGAGTGATAGATTGCTTTCGGAAGATCCTGCGCGAGGAAGGCCCGAAAGCTTTGTGGAAAGGGGCTGGCGGTATGGAGATAATTTGCTCTTAATTAAACCTTTGGTATCAGGCGAAGTTTTAAAATCTTAACCCATGTCCGTTACTTCCTATTCTCCCCCCAAGCTCGTGTGTTTCGGTCCTCCCCCCAGTTTGGTGTGACTTTGCTGACCTATGAATTGCTCCAGCGATGGTTCTACATTGATTTCGGAGGAGTGTAAGTAGCTTGCTAAACTTCAGCTGCTTCTAATACTCTGTGGTCATCCAGAAAGGTATGTCCTTTTAGTCCCTGTGATGAAGTAGAAGAGACGTAGGAAAATACTGAAATCATGTTATCAGATTCATTTCCAAAAGGAACATACAAGTAACCAGAATTCCACAACTCCTCTATGATCCAGATGTTAGCAGTTTTTGAATGTTGCTTTTACCAAGTTAAACAAAAACCCTCAGGTTCTCACTCTATTTTCCCTTCTTGTAGGAAACCCATGGGATCAGAGCCAGTTCCTAAATCCAGGATCACCCTGCCTGCTCCCAATCCTGATCACGTTGGGGGCTACAAACTGGCAGTTGCAACATTTGCAGGGATTGAAAACAAATTTGGACTTTACCTACCTCTCTTCAAGCCGTCAGCATCTACCTCACAAGCCATGGGTGGAGGCCCGTAGGAGGCCTGGCACCCACCGGGCCATCGCTGCGTCTCTGGTGCGACTGTTGGAGAGAACACCCCATCCCAATGGAAACACTTCATCCCTGTCACTTCCATCTCCTGTTTAAATTCAAGTTGAGGCTTTTGATAAGGTGAAATCATTCCTTTTTCTGTGTGTTTTCCTAACTAGATCATTGTGAAATTATTCATAGTTATTCTTTGGGCCTCTTCTCACAAACCTGTGCTGGTACCTGACATCTCCTGGGATTTGGCCAACATTAACCTGATCTGGAGGAAGAAGCAAGTCTGAATAGGAATTAGAACCATTCTCCTCAGATTAGGATGACAGCCCAGAAGAAGCTGCTAAGAAGCAATCATGGTGCTCCGAGCAAGTGCTCCTGTGCAGGAGACTGGGTGCATCTTTATAAAAAGAGAAAAAAACACTGGAAGAAACAAAAACATTATCAGAAATAGCCAGCCGGGCTTCAGATTCTAAACGCATACTAATTCTGACTCTGGATTATATTATGAAGCTTTGATGTGAAACATGTTGTTTTGTAATGAAAACCACATTGAAGATGTTTAATAATCATATTCTGTTACTGGTACCCAGGCTACCAGGGGGGAGGTCTTTGTACTTTAGAGAAAGTACTCTTGGCTCTGCACTCGACGGATGGAGAAACCCAGAGACACAGCCCCGCTCCTGGCTTGGAATGACTGCTCGTAGGAGGCACACGTGCTGACCACCGCCTGTTTCAGTAAACACTGCAGAAAAACGCGTGCCCTCCGTTACTGATACCTACCCTCGCCCCTCCCAGCCCTCCGTAGTTGGCATCCATTTGCTTTTAAAATCCACTTTATCTTGAATCATGGAAAAATGCATTGTAATATGCATTTTTATTTAATTTGTGGTGCCTCGAACAATGGTCAGAAGGCTCGTGTGTCTGTGAGGAAGGAAATAAACTATTTTTAAAGCTACTGAGTGTTTTTGCTCTTGTTACGTCACGTGGCAAATGACTGCAAGAGTGGTCATGATTGGACTGTCGCAGTCTCATTTTGAGGGTGCCTGGTTCATGTCAGCCTCAGTTTGTCTCCCTGGTCTCTCAGGGTAATGTGCACCCACGTCTTCAGTACGCCAGTGTTCAGTGTGAGAGAGGCTGTGAGGAGTGAGGACCCTAGCAGACTGACCCTTGCTCTAGTCATCCTCAGCGCTCTCTGCAGTCTCTTACTGTGAGAATTAACACCGAGTTTCCCTGGAGGTCGGGCATGAAAACTGGCACCAAATGGCCATGGTGTCTTCTGATCTTCTCTGACTCTTCCTCATCCCAAAACCACGGACCGTGTGTGCCACCTTTGAGCATATTGGACCCACACTGTGATGACCCCGGGAAAGGTGTTAGTCTTGAGCAGAATTTCGGGCGCTCCTAAGGCTGCAGTTGTGCTCCTGAGTTACTTATTGTCAGTTGAGTTTGAACTTCCTATGTCTCCAAAATTTGCCTCCAGAAGAGAGCTGTTTTTCAGTTTCTGTCTTGCGGTAGGTCAGCAGGTTGACATTCAGAGTTACTGTTCAAAATGGGAAAGTGTAAAAACCATCTGTGAGTCTGCTTTGGTGGTGGTGTTTTTGGGTTTTTTTTTTTTTCAGTGAACAAAAGCTTTGTTATTCTCACCAGAAATAGGACAGATATATACATGGCTCCCTCATGGTTCTGGTTTGGCAAACACCAAAGAGAATCCCCTCCGTCTCCCTGAACTTGCCCCCCTCCCCCAGTCCCTTGCTCAGTGTGACAAGCAACATTTATATTTTAATCTCCAAGACCAGTCACAAGATTCCACATACGTCATAGAAATTTAGGTGGTGGTACAGTAACACAGCACTCAAGCTTTGTTATTTTGAATGTGGAGAAAAGTCCCCTGAGTGTAAACCCTGCCTCCTTACCTTTCTTTTCTTCAACTGCTTGAAATTTTATGGAAGATCAGATTTTCAAGGTATAAATACTGACCCAGATCTCAAGACGCGGTGCACTGCCCTGCTTGCTGCTTTTTTAATATTTGCTTATTTATTTGACTGCTCTGGGGTCTTAGTTGCAGCATGTGGGATCTAGTTCCCTGACCAGGGATCGAACCTGGGCCCCCTGCATTGGGAGCTCAGAGCCTTAGCCACTGGCCCACCAGGGAAGTCCTCCTGCTTGCTTCTTTAGGAGGTGTTGCATCTGTGGGAGAGCGTCTTGGCTTCCCTTAGTCCTACCTGGAGCTGAGAATGATGCTCTTTAGTAAAGGAGAAAGCAGAGAGGTACCAGGAAGCCAAGGAGATAGGCCCACATGGCGGTGTTTCTTTAAAATCCTTGGCTTAGTCTGTTCCGGGGTAGGCAGTGACTGGAGACACACAGGAGGCCCCATTTCCTTCTGAGTTGTGCTCAGTGGGTGGTGTGACTGTGACATCCTTGAATAGGACTGCAATCACCGTGCGGTGAAAACCACGTCAAATTTGTTCTGGGTTTTCCTTCTTCCTGAAGTGACAGCACAATACTCAGCAGCGCTGTGGCCGCCGTTTCTACAGTGGCTCTTTTCCTGCTCCTCGCCAAGGGACTGAAAGCTGAGCAATGCCCACCCAAGGGGGCCAGCCTCCCCCTGCCCCGCCAGCCCTGGAGTCTCTCCCTCTGCCCCTGTCCACTCCTGATTGCTTGAGGGAGAGCGGGGGAGAGGCCTGACTTTTGTGTAGCAACTTTTTTTCTAGGAGGGGAAAAAATGTGGAGCTGACCACAGAATGAACACGCTGATTCTTGGGTTCCAGCCGTGGCAGGGTTTCTTGAGGCTGGGTGGCATGCTGTCGCCAAGCTCATGCTACACCTCATAACCCACAACCATTCGCTGTGCTCCCTGGGGTTGCCTTAATCCCAAGCAGCCGGGGTTGCACAGGGGAACATAAGAATCCTGGCACAGAAAGGAGTCATTTAAAATGCTTATTGCATTTCAAGCTTCAGTTTTTACTTAGTGAAAATATTTACCATTGCTGGAAAACAATGTTTAAAATTTTGTTGCTTCTATGTTGTTTAATGGTGTGGCCGATGTAAACCTCAGGATGCTTACATTTTGACAGTCTTCTGGAAATGTTTAACAGCACATAACTCAGTGAGCAGGGAATAAAAACTGGGAACAAATTGTCCTTGAAACTTTGTAACCTCCCCCCGGACTAGGTATTCCACAAGGCACGCTGGAATTCTTCAGGTAAAGACAGGGAAATCTCCGGGCGATGGAATTTGGTAGACAGTCTTGTAGCCCCATTTAGCAACCTTGTAGATAAACCCTAAGAGTCGTCATGTGCCTTTTACCGCAGAAGCCATCCTTGTGGGGGATGAATTTGTATCTTTGCCACTGAGCGAAATCCCATTTTCAGTTCAGGGTCATCAAACGCTTTCAGGATGGGGATTTTTCCAAAGATTTTTAAAAAGACACATTCCCTGGTGAGAGCAGTGAAATGTTCTTTCCATAAATGGTACTGCCCTCAAAGTGTTAGTCACGCCAGGCTCCTCTGTCCACGGGATTCTCCAGGCAAGAGTACTGCAGTGGGTAGCCATTCCCTTCTCCTGGGGATCTTCCTGACCCAGGGACCGAACCCTGGTTTCCTGCATTGGAGGCAGATTGTTTACTATCTGAGCCACTAGGGAAGCCCCTTGTGGGGGCGGGGAGGGAGGTGCCTTTGGTTTACCTTCTGGGAACAACCCAACCCTCAGCAAAGAGTTCTGTTTTCCACGCTGTGAGGGCCACGGGTGGGGGGTGGGGGGCATGGGGGTGCACGTTTTAAGATCTGAGGCAGAAAAAAGCATTGTCACTTGTTTCTTGAAAACAGTGGAAGTCTTTAACCTGAAAGCCCAGATTGGGCTCCATGAGAACTGTGCTGGTGATGCTACTTCCACAGTGCCTGGAACTCTGAGTAGGCTCTTTTCATTTGGATGGACGGATGAATGGATGGATGGATGGATGGGTTTCGATAATTTTTTTTTCCAATCAGTAATCTCTATCATTTTCCCACTTTATAGGCCTTTTCAGTAGTGTTTTTAGCGGCTGGAGTTAAAACCATAACTTAAAACAACCCTATTCTGATGTATTCCACGGTTACTTTAGAAGTCGTAAGTACATCTTTTATTAAAGCAACTACAGCTATGTAAATTGGTTTCAATTAGCTGGTTACTCTGAGTCATCAGGAACTTTCATGTAAACTATATGATCTTTAAATTTCCTGGTCATGGTTAAAAACATAGACTTAAAAAATCATCCTTTTGAGGTTAGTGGTACATTAGGCTTGTACCATTAGGCACATGAGCATCAATGAATGTTAATGACTTAGAACTCCTCTGCTCTTCACTGCCTGACATCTGTAGGAGTACGGTGGCAAGTTTTCCTTTAGAAGCTGCTGAAGACAACGGGGACTCTCTTTCAGAAGGGTTTGTTTTTAGCTAATGCATTAATTGACTCCAAAAAGAGTCCAAATGGAACACTCTGCTTTCATCTGCTGGGGTAACCTAATAAAATAATGTTGTTTGTTTTTAGATTCCCGGCTGGTAAGGGGGGTTTTGCTCAAGGCAAAACCACAGTCCCCTCGAATAACTTTAGAAGGAGAGTTAAGAAGACACACTAATTGTGCCTGTCTGAGGTTTGCTCCTTCAAGGGCCCAGACACACCCCTTGCACACTGGTCTGGCCACCAGGGCTCCGGTGCCCACCGCCGAGTTGATTCTTCTGGGCTGGGCTGGGCTCCTGCCCCCTGGAAGATGCTTGATTTTGCTGTGAGCAGTTCTTAAGGAAATTTTAAAAACAGACTCAAGCTCTCGGAACAGACTCAGGCAAGCACGCTGTATATGCGATTCATCTGACGCACAGAATGGGGAAAGGGGAATTCAGGTTAATGAAAGATGACTGATTACAACAGGCTCCTTAACTTTCATCACCCCCTCCTCCATCCTTTGCTACTTAGCCAAGCTCTTGCTCTGGTGTGTTACTGGGCTGCTTTCAAATAAGAGGGGGACAAGTAATCCTGCCCCAGCCTGGAGTTCTTCAGCCAGTCAGAACTCATTAAATATGAGTATTACACGCCAGGAATGATCCTGTGAAACCCTTCCCACATCCCTTAATGTAGATACTATTTTACCCCATGTGACAAATGAGGAAACCAAGACTCAGGTTAAATATCTTGCTCATGGTCCCAGCTAGCAAATAAGGATGCTAAAATTTGAATCCAGGTCTGATGGCAGCCCGAGGCCCTGTTCTTTCTATATGAGCATTTCTCAACCCAGTAGAGGGAGTTCATATGATCGGCTATGCCCAGAATTTCTTACTGTCTCCAGTTCTCAGTATCAGATGTATCATTCCTAGCTCAGAGCCGAAGGGAAGGGTGATCTCCGGTTACTGTTGTAAGTACATTTGCTATCTCAGGACAATTCCAGAGCTTGAGGACCAGGTGAATCCTGACAAGCCTTTTGAGGTTCATCTTAAACTATTTTACAGCCTATTAAAGTCAGTAAAGAGAGGATTAAGGTACACTTGAAGCATTTGCCCCACGGGTTTAAAATTGGAAGGTAATGTGGAAAAAGCAGAGATAAATTTACAAACTGTTACAGTGCAACGTGATATGACGTGAACTGAACTGGACCATCTTAAAAATCTCTACTGTAATTGGAAAATGCCGTTCTTCAACAAAAGTTGGAAATAATGGAAAAGCAACTTAAAAGTAAGTATCTATGGGTACTTGGCCTCAAAGTGTGTCTGGAGGGAATGGAGACAGTTTACAGAATGTGGGATTTGTTGGAATTACTTTTGGACATAAAATCTCCATCACCCCTAATGGTGGAAAGTCTTGCTCTATTCCCAACAAGTTACCTGCTGTCCCTAAACTTAAAGGAGGAGATCTACCACTGCATTTTGCTACCCCCTCTCCCATTCTTATATCAATGAAAGCAAATTACTGACTAACCCACACCAGAAATTTGTGGAATTTTCTTCCTGGGCAAAAGGTATGTGTTTGTGTGTGTAAACACAAACATATATGTATGTATATAAATACATATATGTTTGAGTATATATGTATTTGTGTATTAAAATGTCATGTTCCTTTTTCAGAGGAGTGATCTCAAAATGTGAATTTTTGTTTTGAAGCAGAATTTCCAATGTAAGTTCTAAGTATGGAATATGCTTAATCAATTTGAAAATTTATGAAGAGTTAGCTACTCCGTGTAAGAGGTTGCTTTCTCTGACGACCTCTTCATTAGGGCCAGCTCCAGTGTTATGAAAGGCTTACACTCTGTTAGAGCAACATCACATCAGAAAAAGGAAAAACTGGGGAGGACGGAAATTGAAACAGGTCTTTTTCCTTCTAAAGACAGAAGTGAAGTGATTGCTGATTCTGAATTTTATTACAGTGAAAGCAGAGACTTCTCCACACTTTTAATCTCAGCCTTTGTCCAGTCTCATTATGAAATGTGTATTTCCCCTTCTGAACTGAAGAAGCAGTTCACACTTGACCTGGAACTTCAAGTTACCTGTGACCGCTACTTATTAAGTAAGTGATTTCTTTCTTTTTAAAAACAGTTTGCCTGTCTGAAAGTAAAAGAGAAAAGCCATTATTTCTGGCTCTTTTGAGGACTTGAAATTATTGTGACATTTCTTCCTCTTCCTCTGTTTAGAAAGTGTCTTGATTGGCTTAATAACTTACCATTCTAACCATACATATCTGACTAAGTTATTGCAAATTATTAAGGCATTTGAAATGAGTTGGTTATAAAGGATAACTACTATCTCTATTAAAGTTATGACATGCAGATTCGTGAAGCATTCCATATTTTGGGGGCTTCCCTGATAACTCAGTTGGTAAAGAATCTGCCTGCAATGCAGGAGACCCCAGTTTGATTCCTTGGTCGGGAAGGTCTGCTGAAGAAGAGATAGGCTACCCACTCTGGTATTCTTGGGCTTCCCTTGTGGCTCAGCTGGTAAAGAATCCACTTGTAATGTGGGAGACCTAGTTTCAATCCCTGGGTTGTAAAGATCCCCTGGAGAAGGGAACAGCCACCCACTGCAGTATTCTGGCCTGGAGAATTCCATGGACTTGTATAGCCCATGCGGTTGCAAAGAGTTGGACACGACTGAGTGACTTTCACTTTCAAAGATAAATTACAAAATAATTATCATTGGAGCCCTGAAGTAATTAATAAATGCTTTAATTTCTATAGACAGTAAACTCTAATTTACTTTTTTTCTACCTTAAAAATTATACCTTTGGGGGAGTTCTGCTTCTGGCCATGACAGACTAGGAGAGAAAACTAGAAAACTGGGCAAAACACATTATATGGCAGTTTTAAGACATTGGATATGAGGCAGAATAGATCTGTGACCTGTGAGGGAAAAGAGACAAAAAGGTGAGACCTACTGTTGCACCAGCTTTCCGCCTGGAGGCAGTCTCCAGCCACTGTGCAGGGAAGAACCCAGACAGGGCCCAACCTTCTCCCCAGGTGAAAAGATGTAGGTCAGAAATCAGATAAGCCAGGATAGCTAGAATTTTAAGACACACAGAACAGCCAAACAGGAGTGAGCTGATCTGAGAGACAGCTCTGGAGTTTTACAGAGCGTTCCCCAATCTTTGAGTGCTGGGAGGAAACTACCAGGCTTGGAAAAGAACCACTGGAAAGGAAGAAGCAGAAAAATTCTGGAGGTCACAGAGGAGAAAGAGTTTGTTTTCCCACCAATTGGAGTAGAATTTTCCTCCATAATATATAGAACATCAGGCAGAATCCTTAGAAAAAGTGTCTTAATAGTGCAAAATAAGAACTATGATAAAGGCTGCTCTGCCCTTAACAAAACTCAAAAGCAGACTTCACAAAGATCTGATTCCAAGTAATTTAACTCCTTGTCAGAACACAATTTGATACTATTTCAAACAATATTAAGAAAAGCCCCACAACTCACAATAAGAAATCTAATAAAAAAACTGTCACCCATAATAGTAAGGAAAATATCAATGTAAGCCATAAAAAATGAAAAATCAACCAACAGTAATAGACCTAGGAATGACAAATGTTAGAAGCAGCAGCAAGGCCAGTAAGACAGCTACCATAGGTAATACATAAAGTTAAGGTCGGGGTAAACACAGACATTATATGGAGAGAAATGGAAGATACGAAAGGTAGAACAAAAATTACAATATGTCCAATGGAAAATTAATGGAATGTCTGACTATGTTAAGACATTATGTAAGTGAAGATCAGTGAGCTTGAAGGCACAGCAAAAGGGGTTCCAGAAAAAAATATTTAAAGAAATAGTATTCAAATATTTCCAAGCTTAAGATTATATACTCACAAATCCATGTGGCTCATTGTACCCCAAGCAAAACAAATGTAAAGAAAGAAAACTACAGAGATATATATCATAATGAAAATGATGAGAACTAATGAATGATAAAAAGAAGAATCTTAAAAGCAGCCACAGGAAAAGTTCCTATAACCTGTAAGGAAAGATGATAATAAGAGAACAAACATTTCTACTTGGAAACAATTTAAGGCAGACAACAATAGAGTAACATCTTTAAGGTATTGAAAATATAAAGCTAACCAAGAAATCTATACCCAGTGAAATCTTTTAAAAACAAAGGCAAAATAAGACAGACAAAAACTAAGAGAATTCAGAGTGTTGTTGTAATTGCACTGAAGGAGATAGTCCATGGAATTCTTCAGGCTGGAATACTGGAGTGGGTAGCCTATCCTTTCTCCAGTGGATCTTTCTGAGCCAAGGATTGAAGCCAGGTCTCCCACATTGCAGGTGGATTCTTTACTAGCTGAGCTATCAGGGAAGCCCAAGAATACTGGAGTGGGTAGCCTATCCCTCCTCCAGGGCATCTTCCCAACCCAGAGATGGAACCCAGGTCTCCTGCATTGCAGGCAGATTCTTTACCATCTGAGCCACCAGGGAAGCCCATTCAAGATGTTCATGATAGGTCATCAGGCAGAACACAACTGATACCAGATGGAAATTTTGTATCTAGACAAATTAATGAAGAGTTTTTTCAGAACTGAAAATAAATGAATAATTACATTAAAAAAAATTCCTTAAAAGATAACTCACTCTTTAAAGCAAATCAATGATGATGTATTGTGAGGTTTATCGTTTATATGTTGTTGTTGCTTAGTAACTAAGTTGTATATGACTCCTTTTGACCCCATAGACTGTAGCCCACCAGGCTCCTCTGTTCATGGGATTTCCCAGGCAACAATACTGGAGTGGGTTGCCATTTCCTTCTCCAGGGGATTTCCTGATGCAGGAATCAAACCCACATCTCCTGCATTAGCAGGAGGGTTCGTTACCACTGAGCCACCAGGGAGGCCCCCAGTTTATAGCATCCATACCAGTAAAATGCACAGTAACAGCGCAAAAAAGAAGAAAGGAAAATGATAATACACTGTCAAAAAAGTGCTTATACTACTATACATGAAGTAATATACTATTATCTGAAGGTAAAGTGTAATAAGTAAAAGATGTTGTAAACCCTAGAGTACACTAAAAAAAGAAAGCTAAACAGATTTAGCTAATAAGACATTAGTGGAAACCTTTAAAAAATGCAAATAAGACAGAAAAGAAAAAAAAGAATAGATGATAAAAATGAGCAAGATGGTAGATTTGACTCAACTTCCCAGGTGGCACTAGTGGGAAGGAACCTGCCTGCCAAGGAGACGTAAGAGATCCAGGTTCAATCCCTGGGTTGGAAAGATCCCTTGGAGAAGGGAATGGCAACCCACGCCAATATTCTTGCTTGGAGAATCCCATGGACGAGGCGCCTAGAGGGCTACTGTCCATAGGATTGCAGAGTCAGACATGACTGAAGTTACTTAGCACATATTTATAATTACATTAAATGCAAACAGCCTAACCCCCTAACCCCCAGTTAAAAGGAAGAAATTAAAGGGGCGGGCAGGGAACAAGGTCCAACTATATATATGCTATCTAAAGAAGCTCAATATAAAAACACAGATAGATGGAAAGTAACTTGACAGTAAAAGATATACTATATAATCACAAATTAAAAAAAAAAGGTGTAGTAGGCTATATTGATATCAGCCAAAGTATATTTTAGAAAGAGAACTAGTAGTAAGGGTAAAGAGGGACATTTCATACTGATAAAGATGTCAATTTACCACAGAGACACAAAATCCTAAATGTATATGTACCTAATGACAGTGCTTCAGATACATGAAACAGAAACTAACAAGACATAAACAGAAATAGAAGAAATGCACAATCATACTTTGAATTTTCAAAATACTTCTCTTGATATTCATAGACAGAAATATATAGTATATAGAAAACTTGAACAAATTTATCAAATAATTGACCTTATTCACATTTGTAGAACACTCAACAACAGCAGAATATACATTCTTCTTAAGTATATGGTAAACTTTACCAACATTAATATAGGCCATAAAACAAGTCTCAATAAACTGAAGAGAACTGAAATCATACGATTTATATTCTCTGGCCATTAATTAAAGATGGATCATGCACACAAATATGAGTTAAAACTATAAATATTCATAAGAAAATGTAAGAGAAAATCTCTATGACCTTTGCTTAGGCAAAAATATTTCAGATAAGACAAGATTCTAGAAAACATTCTTAATGAAGAAAACACTGTCAAATTGTAATTCTATATCCAAAAAAAAAAAAAAAAAAGCTTCATACATGAAAGGAAAATAAAGGCATATTTATACACTCAAAAACTGAAGAAATTTTTCTCTTGTATAATCTCACTATTGGATATGCCAAAACAATGTTATTGGCTGAAGAGAGATAATAGTAAATGGAAAGCCCAGATTTCCAGAAAGAAATCAGGAGAACCAGAAAAGAAAAATGGAAGGCAATAGTTTTTAAATCCTTTAAAAATTATCTTTATAAATACTTTTAATTCATAAAAGACTATTCACTGAATCACAGATACTAGTGTATTGCGGGACTTACAGTAAATACAGGAGTGAAATACATGACGAGGGAACAAAGGATGGAGAGAAGGTAAATGGGTTATCCTGTTGCATATTTCTGTGTGTGTAAGAAGTAGCATAACATCATTGGAAGGTGGTGGTGGTGCTGGTCTAGTCGCTAAGTTGAGTCTGACTCTTACAACCCCGTGGACTGTAGCCTATCAGTCTCCTCTATCCATGGGATTTTTCAGGCAAGGTAGTCTGTTATTAAACATGCATATTGCGTTCTTGTGAAATTACTAAAAATAATGAAGGTCACTAGATTAAATGTAAGACAGTACTAAGAATTATTTGATCCCTCAAAAAGAAGGCAGAAGAGGAAGAATGTAAGAACAATGAATGGGACAAAAAAACAATTACTAATACAAAATAAAAAATCAATCATGCCTCAAAGTACATTAATTGTACATGGACTAAATCCTATAATAAAAAGGCCAAGATCATTAGACTGGATTAAAAAAGAGAAATGGACCCAACTTTAAGATGTTTATAAGAAACATACTCCAAATATTAAATCTTGAACAGATTAAAAGTAAAAGAGTGGGAATGACATCAGCCAAAATGGCAAAGTAAGAAACTCCAAATTCTGCCCTTCCATAAAAGCAATAAACAACAGGCTGAAACTGTCGAAATCAACTTTTGTTCTTAGTTTCTGGAAATTAACCAAAGACTTGTAGCAACTAAGGGAACACTGACTGAAGAACAGTATTGATTTTCTGAAAGAATCATGAACTTTGAGTCATTTTAATTTACCCTAGTCCCATCTGCCCTCTCTAGTCCAGCAGTAGCTCTGAAAATAACAGCTCATATTTCTGGTACTACAGGAAGCAGAAAGTACTTCATTCACAAAGAATTCTAATGATTTATTCTGACCTATCTGGCTCCTCCCTGGTAGGCAAAATACTTGTCTCTATTGCACCTACCTTGGAACTGGTGCAATGCTAACGTTGCTTCCTGAGGGGGCATTTGTCAAAAGCATTCACGGCTAATATCTTAGTTGCTGCTGGCTGAGGTCATAAATAACAGTAAGGCAAACAACAGACTAACCAAAAATCTGAGAGGACAGGCTAGGGAAGGAGATCTCTGAGGGCTGTGAATAATTCTGACAGACCCCTGGGAATCTGGAAAGAAACACACACGTACTCAGAATTGTGCACATGCTCAGAAAAGTCGTGAGAAGGCCAGAAGATCTCACCTCATGCTGGCACTGAGGCCCTGTATACACAGGAAGAGAAGGCCAGTGTTTCCAATTGAAGGGGAGGGAAGAAAATCTGATTTCCAGAGTTGTATGTTATAATATTATAATGACTGTATATATTACAATATTAAGTGTAATTCTTTGCATGTGTATGTTCACCACTAAAAATACACATGCAAAGAAATAATGTATTGCATGTGTACAAGGAAAAAAAAAAAGTCAATAGAAACTATGTCTGAGAAAGCCCAGATACTGGATTTTTCTAGACATAGACCTTAAATGAACTATTATGAATATACTCAATTTAGCAACTGAACAACAACTATAATGTCTAAATAACTAAAGGAGAGTGTCCAAATAATGTCTCACCAAATAGAAGATGTTAATAGATATTATAAAATGCCAAGTAGAAATTTTGGGGTCAAAAAGCAAAATAAGTGAAGATTTCACTGTGTGCTCGCTCAGTCACTTGAGTGATGTCTGACTTTTTGCAATCCTAGGGACTGTAGCCCGCCAGGCTTCTCTGTCCATGGGCTTCTCCAGACAATACCGGGGTTGCCATGCCCTCCTCCAGGATATCGTCCCGACTCGGGGAAAGAACCTGCATCTCTTATGTCTCCTTCATTGGCAGAGGCATTCTTCACCACCAGCACCACCTGCAAAGCCTGAACACTTCACTACAGGAGCTCAGTAGCAGATTTCAATAGACGGAAGAAGGAATAAGAAAACATGAAGAATCAATTGAAATTATGCAGTCTGAAGAACAGAAGGTAAAAATGAGAGAAAATCTGAGAGAGACCTGTGGGACACCATCATACATGCCAACATAAACACAGAATTCCAGGAGGAGACACACAGCAGAAAGAATACATGAAGAAATAATGGCTAAAATTTCCCCCAGATTTGATGAAAAACAATCTATCCATTCAAGAAGTTCCATGAAATTCAAGTAGGAAAACTTACAAAGGCTCACACCTAAATGCATCATAATCAAACTGTCAAAGCCAAAGCCGATGAAGGAAACTTGAAAGTTACAAGAGAGAAGCAACTCATCATATACATGGGCTCCTAAGAAAGATTAACATCTGATATCCTATCTGGAAACACAGAGACCAAAAGGCTGTGAGATAAGATATGCAACTGCTGAGGGAAAAAAAATTGTCAATGAAAAATTCAACTTCTGACAAAATTATTCCTTAGAGATAAAGGAAAAAGTAAGACATTCCTAGATAAGCAACAGCTGAGACTTTTTCCTGGCAGACCTGCCCTACAACAAATGCTAAAGGGAGCCCTTCAGGTTGAAATGAAACACCAAAGGGAGATTTCATAATAAAATAATCAGTTTATCAAGAAGATAAAATAAACTTAATGTGTGTGTCTAGTAACAGAGCTTCAAAATGCAAAAATAAAAATGGAGAGAACGAAAAGACAAATAGAAAAAATCACAGCCGTAAGTGGATATTTTCATATCTCCTTCTTGGTCATTTATAGAACACACAGAAAATAATCAGTAAGATTATAGAAGATGGAAACAACACTCTCAGCCAGTTTAATCTATTTTGCATTTTCAGAACCACATACTCAACATATGAAGAATTCACTTTTTTTAAGTGTACATGGAACATTGACCAAGCTAGGCCATATCCGAGGCCATAAAATAAATCTTAATAAATTTCAAAGGACTTGGAAATACAGAGTAGTATTTCTTACTCTGTATGTTTTCTTACTAAGCAGAATCAAACTAGAAATGAAAATAAAGATACCTGGAAAGTTTTCCAAATATTTGGAAATTAAACATGCTTCTAAAAAAAGGTCATGAGTCAAATAACACCACAACGGAAATTAGAAAATATTTTGAACAGAATGATAATGAAAGCATAACATATCAAAAATTTGTGGGACACAGTAAAGGCAGTACTTAGAGGGATTTTTACAACTTTAAAGGCCTAAATTAGACGAAAAGAAGTGTTTTACAACCAATGATTTAAGCTTTTACTTTAGGAAATAAGAGAAAAGAAGAGCATATTCAATCCAAAATAGAAGAATAAGTGGACAATCAGCAACTCTAAATAAGTGGAGAAAATCAGCAACTCCAAAAGCTGGTGCTTTGAACAATGAATAATACTGATAACTGGCAAGACTGTTTTTAAAAAGGCAAATTACCAACACATCAAGAATTAAAAAGGAGACATCACTATGACTTTAGATTCATGAAAAGCTAATAAGGGGAATTCTATGAGCAAGTTTATGTTAATACATTTGACAAATTAGATGAAATGCACACATTTCTTGAAAACTACAACTTACCAAAATAGAACCAAAAAAAAAAGAACATCTGAATAGCCCTATTCTATTAAATAAATAATTTATTACCAAAAACCTTCCCACAAATAAAACTGGGGCTAGACGGTTTCACTAGTGAATTCTACCAAACAGTAACGGAAGGAATAATACAAATATTACACTCGGTCACAAAATAGAGGAGACTGGAACACTTCTCGGCTCATTATATGAGCATAATCATGGTTCCTAAGCCCTGACAAAAACATTCCAAGAATAGAAAATTACAGACCAGTGTCCCTAAGGAACAATTATGAGAAAATCCTTTAAAAATTATTAGCAAGCAGAATGAAACAAAATTAAAAGGATAATACATTTGACCAAAGGAGGTTTATCCCAGGATGGCAAGGTTGGATTAGTATTCAAAATAACAACTCAGGGTGATTCACTACATTAGCAGAATAAGTGGGGGAAAAAATAGACCCATATCAATGGATGCAGAACAGAAGCATATGAAAAAATTCCATATCTGCTCATGATAAAGTTTCTTAACAATCTAAAAATAAAATGGAATTTCCTTCATGTGATAAAAGTGAAACATTAACACTCTTTGATTTGTTTTGTTGTTCAGTTGCTAAGTCATGTCTGACTCTTTGCGACCCTGTGGACTGCAGCACACCAGGCTTCCCTTTCCTTCACTATCTCCCTGAATTTTCTCAAACTCATGTCCATTGAATCAATGACACTATCCAACCATCTCATCCTCTGTTGCTCCTTTCTCCTCCTGCCCTCAGTCTCTTTGACGCTAAGATTAAAAAAGAGATAAGGACATCTGCTCTCTCATCGGAGAACGCAATGGCACCCCACTCCAGTACTCTTGCCTGGAAAATCCCATGGATGGAGGAGCCTGGTAGGCTATAGTCCATGGAGTGGCTAAGAGTCGGACATGACTGAGCGACTTCACTTTCCCTTTTCACTTTCATGCATTGGAGAAGGAAATGGCAACCCACTCCAGTGTTCTTGCCTGGAGAATCGCAGGAACGGGGGAGCCTGGTGGGCTTCTGTCTATGGGGTCGCACAGAGTCGGACACGAACGAAGCGACTTAGCAGCAGCAGCAGCTCTCTCATTTCTTCAGTACAACATACAGCTTAAAGTCTGAGCTAGTGCTATAAGGCAAAAATAATAAAATTGGAAAGAAAGAAGTAAAGTCTTCATTATTCTCAGAGAGCATGACTATATACATAATCACCAACAGAATTACAGAATCTACTAGAAGTTAGTAAGTGTATTTAGCAAGGTTGGAAAATACAAGGTTGATATATAAAATTAAATTTTAATTCTGAAAACTAGGAGGTACTAAATGGGAAGATACACCTTATTCACATATTAGAAAATTTTAAATTAAGATACCCACTCTCTCAAATTTGTATATATTGTAGATTAATGAAATCCCAATAGAAATCCAAATAATATGGTTTTCTTGTGAATTTGATAGTGCTTCTAAAATTCACGTAGAGACATAAAAGGCCTAGAAAAACTAATAAAACAATTTTTCACAATGCATAACACAATTGAAGTACATACTACCTGATTTCAAGACCTAGTGAAAGCTATAGCAGTCAAGACAATGAGTTTATTTATTTGGCTGTACCGGATCTTAGTTGCAATATGCAGGATCTTCAGTCTTCATTGCGGCATGCAAGTTCTTGAGTTCCAGCATGTGGGATCTAGTTCCCAGACCAGGAATCAAACCTGAGCCCCATGCATTGGGAGCGTGGAGTCTTAGCCACTGGACCGCTAGGTAAGTCCCCGAACGGTGTGGTATCATTTAAGGACAAACTCGGTGAAAAAGAGTAGTGGGACCCTTTGTAGTTGTTCAGTCACTAAATTGTGTCCAGCTCTTTGTGACCCCATGAACTGCAGCATGCCAGGCTTCTGTCTCTGGGAGTTTGCTCAAACTCATGTCCATTGAGTCAGTGATGCTATCCAACTATCTCATCCTCTGTCGCCCTCTTCTCCTCTCTTCTTGCCCTCAGTCTTTCCCAGCATCAGGGTCTTTTCCATAGACCTTTAAGGTAAATATGACTCTGGCTACTGTGGTAAACTGCCACCATCTAGCCACTGTTACTTTGAGATCTCATTTTGAGGTTTCCCACAGATATAAAAAGCCCTGCCCTGTGACTGTCTCTCCTTCCATCAGCTCTAGCTGGCCTCGACTAAAATTCCGAGAGATGCTGGTACCTCTCTCACTAGCTCATTGCTAATGGTTCTGAGGAAGGGTGTGCGCTCTAGGTGCTCTTAGACACCTTAATTGTTGGATGTGTCTTCTAGTCTTATGTAATACATTCACTCTAACCCCCCCACTTCCCTCCGTCTCTTTATTCCTATCTGTATCATCAGTCAGGGCAACTCAAACATTTTCACCAAGTGTAGGCTATAGCCTTCTCATACTTCTAAAGAGCCACTGTAACAGCCAACCCATGCCCTGGGGTCCTTGCCAGAGTATAAAATCACGTATCCCAGAAGAGTGTCTGAAAGTCAATAAATTCTTATCTACCCAGTCTTACGTGCTGGCCCCTTTACCAGACTCCTTAAAATCTAACCCAGTCTGCTCCCCTGGCCCTAATGGCACATCTAATTCTTGTAACCCTTTCAGTGTATAGTGTCTTTATTCTCTTATCAGGACTCACATGTGCCCAGCTAGGAGAGCTGGGAGAGCCATTAGAAAGTGATGTCAGTCTGACCCTAAGACAGACGGAGAGAAGGGAAGGAAGGAAGATTAGACTCAGGCTAACTCCAAGAAAGTTTTAGCAATGCTGACAGGGAGTCCTTGAGCCACTCACATCTCTGAGAACTCTTGCATCTCCCAGCAACAGGCCTGCCTCACTATACCTGCTATGCTCAGTCTTGGCTGGGAGCAGCCTGTGGGGAGCACAGCCTTGCTCAAACATACTGGAGGATTTAAGAGCAAAACAACTGGAGCTCTCAGTTATGCTCTTTGCAACAGAGATCTTGAAGGCAGATTTTCATGACTCCCACATTCTATCTAGGACCTCAGCTGGGATAACTTGACACGCTGTGGACTGGCTGGGTATCTCTATGTATCCACATGGCCCCTCAATGGTGAGATTAGGCCTTTGAACAGCCTAGAGGGGACAGGGTAAGTTGCAAAATGGCTTGGGAATGAAGAGTGAGTGTGCCAAGAAACCCAGAAGGAATCTCTATGTCTTTTTTTTTTTTAATTTTATTTTTTAACTTTACAATATTGTATTGGTTTTACCATATATCAAAATGAATCTGCCTCAGGTATACATGTGTTCCCCATCCTGAACCCTCCTCCCTCCTCCCTCCCCATACCATCCCTCTGAGTCGTCCCAGTGCACCAGCCCCAAGCATCCAGTATTGTGCATCGAACCTGGACTAGCGACTCGTTTCATATATGATATTATACATATTTCAATGCCATTCTCCCAAATCATCCCACCTTCTCCCTCTCCCACAGAATCCAAAAGACTGTTCTGTACATCAGTGTCTCTTTTGCTGTCTCGTATACAGGGTTATTGTTACCATCTTTCTAAATTCCATATATATGCGTTAGTATACTGTATTGGTGTTTTTCTTTCTGGCTTACTTCACTCTGTATAATAGGCTCCAATTTCATCCACCCCATTAGAACTGATTCAAATGTATTCTTTTTAATGGCTGAGTAATAACTCCATTGTGTATATGTACCACAGCTTTCTTATCCATTCATCTGCTGATGGACATCTAGGTTGCTTCCATGTCCTGGCTATTATAAACAGTGCTGCGATGAACATTGGGATACACGTGTCTCTTTCAATTCTGGTTTCCTCAGCGTGTATGCTCAGCAGTGGGATTGCTGGATCAAAAGGCAGTTCTATTTCCAGTTTTTTAAGGAATCTCTAGACTATTCTCCATAGTGGCTGTACTAGTTTGCATTCCCACCAACAGTGTAAGAGGGTTCCATTTTCTCCACACCCTCTCCAGCATTTATTGCTTGTAGATTTTTGGATCGCAGCCATTCTGACTGGCGTGAAATGGTACCTCATAGTAGTTTTGATTTGCATTTCTCTGATAATGAGTGATGCTGAGCATATTTTCATGTGTTTGTTAGCCATCTGTATGTCTTCTTTGGAGAAATGTCTATTTAGTTCTTTGGCCCATTTTTTGATTGGGTCATTTATTTTTCTGGGATTGAGCTGTAGGAGTTGCTTGTATATTTTTGAGATTAGTTGTCTGTCAGTTGCTTCATTTGCTATTATTTTTTCCCATTCTGAAGGCTGTCTTTTCACCTTGCTTATAGTTTCCTTTGTTGTGCAGAAGCTTTTAAGTTTAATTAGGTCCCATTTGTTTACTTTTGCTTTTATTTCCAATATTCTGGGAGGTGGGTCACAGAGGATCCTGCTGTGATGTATGTCGGAGAGTGTTTTGCGTATGTTCTCCTCTAGGAGGCTATGTCTTCTTATAACCTTGTTCTGAACTCCACATAGTATCATTTCCCCCAAATTTGCCCATATTCCCCCATTACACATCCCAGATTCTTCATGGGACCGTGTCACACAAGAAGTGGGAGACTCTCTTGGAGACTGTACCGTGGTGGGATATACATGCATATGCGTGCGTGCTCAGTCATGTCCCACTCTTTTTAATCCCATGGACTGTAGCCCGCTGGGCTTCTCTGTCCATGGGATTCTCCAAGCAAGAATACTGGAGTGGGTAACCATTCCCTTCTCCAGGGGATCGTCCCAACCCAGGGATTGAACCTGCATCGGCAGGTGGGTTCTTTACCACTGGGAAGGCACACACGCATGTAAGCTCTCACAATTCTTCATGTGCCTATGACAAATGACTAGCCTTCGAAGTTTTCATATTCCTGACGCATTGACTCATTCAGACGATTGTCTGTAGCAACTCATGGGTTACTGATTTGTTCCACGATCCTTTAGCTTATGTTTGAGAAGCTTTTTTCCCCAGTACTTTTCATTGGATTGCTTTTTAAAAAGAATTTTATTATAGATGATTTACAATGTTGTGTTTCAGGTGTATAGCAAAGTGATTCAGTTATAAATGTATTTATCCTGTTTTAGATTCTTTTCTCATATGTTATCACAGAATATTGGGTAGAATGCTGTGTTATACAGTAGGTATTGGTTATTATTGGTTATCTATATTAGTAGTAGTGTATATATGTTCGTCCCAAGCTCCTTATTCCTCCCCCCTCCGTGTTCCCCTTTGTGTTTTCCATCTGTTTTTGTAAGTGTCATTGTTTAATTTTTTAAAATTAGACCCTACATATGAGAGAGCATATGATATGTGTCTTTCTCTGTCAGACTTACTCATTTGGTATAGGAATCTCTAGATCCATCCATTGTGCTACTCTTGGCATTATTTCATTCTTTTTAATGGGTGAGTGATATTCTGTTGTATGTGTATACTTCATCTTCTGTTGATGGACATTTAGGTTACTTCCATGTCTTGGCTATTATAGTGCTGCCATGAACTATTTGTATATAGTGTGTATATGTATAATATTTTATCGATAGTGTGTATACATCAATCCCAATATCCCAATTTATCCCTCCCCCCCACCTTACCCCCTGGTGACTGTAAGTTTGTTTCTGCATCTGTAACTGTATTTCTGTTTTGTAGGTAAGTTGACTTATACCATGTTTTTTTAGATTCCACATATAAGTGTATGCACCACATCTGTATGCATTCCTCTGTTGATGGACATTTAGGCTGCTTCCATGTCATGGCTATTGTAACCAGTGCTGCAATGAACACTGAGGTGAGTGTATCTTTTCAAATCATGATTTTCTCTGGATATATGCCCAGGAGTCGGAGAAGGCAATGGCGCCCAACTCCAGTAGTCTTGCTTGGAAAATCCCATGGACGGAGGAGCCTGGTGGGCTGCAGGCCATGGGGTCACTAAGAGTCGGACACGACTGAGCGACTTCACTTTCACTTTTCACTCTCATGCACTGGAGAAGGAAATGGCAACCCACTCCAGTGTTCTTGCCTGGAGAATCCCAGGGATGGGGGAGCCTGGTGGGCTGCCATCTATGGGGTCGCACAGAGTCGGACACAACTGAAGTGACTTAGCAGCAGCAGCAGCAGCACGCCCAGGAGTAGGATTGCTAGATCATGTGGTAAATCTACTTTTAGTTTTTTAAGGAACCTGCATACTGTTCTCCCTATTGGTTGTACTAATTTACATGCCCCCCCACACCTTTTTGAGCATTTATTGTTTGTGGATTTTTTGATGATGGCCATCCTGCATGATGTGATGCCTCATACCCCACTGTTGTTTTCAGTTTTGAAATGATTTTCATTTCTCTTAATGATGTTGATTATTGATTTTTGACCATCTATATGTCTTCTTTGGAGAAATGTCTGTTTAGATCTTTTGCCTATTTTTTGATTGGTTTATTTTTTTTGATGTAAGAGTTACATGAGCTGTTATATTAATCCCTTATCAGTTGCTTCATTTGCAAATATTTTCTCCCAGTCTGTAGTCTGTGTTTTAATTTGGTTTATGGTTTCCTTTGCTGTGCAGAAGCTTTTAAGTTCAGTTAGTTCCCATTTGTTTATTTTTATTTTCATTATAATAGTAGCTGGATTTAAAAAAAAAGATACTACTGCAATTTATGTCAGTGTTCTGCCTATGTTTTCCTCTAAGAGTTTTATAGTATCCAGCCTTACATTTAGATCTTTAATCCATTTTGAGTTTCTGTGTACAGCCTTAGGGAGTGTTCTGATTTCATTCT
Source organism: Bos grunniens (assembly GCF_055505025.1). Lineage (NCBI taxonomy): Eukaryota > Metazoa > Chordata > Mammalia > Artiodactyla > Bovidae > Bos > Bos grunniens. The sequence continues at coordinate 106,906,544 of NC_141168.1, forward strand.
TGTACATGTGATTGTCCAGCTTTCCCAACCTTGCTTATTGATGAGACTGTCTTTTCTCGATTGTATATTCTTGCCTCTGTCATAGATTAATTGATCAGAGATGCATGAGTTTATTTCTGGCCCTTCTGTGCTGTTGCATTGAACTGTATTTCTGGTTTTGTCTCCGTACTGTACTGTTTGGCTGAACGTAGCTTTGTAGTGTAGTGTGAAGTCAGGGAGTCTGATTTCTCCAGGGAGTCTGATCTCTCCAGTTCTGTTTTGCTTTATCAAGATTCTTTTGGCTATTTGGGGTCTTCTGTGTTTCCATACAAAAATTAAAAAATTTTTTGTTCTCATTCTATGAAAAATGCCATTGGTAATTTGACAGGGATTGCATTAAATCTGTAGATTTCCTGGGGTAGTGTAATCATTTTGATTGATTATATATTGATTAAAAGAACCAATATGGTCAATATTGATTCTTCCAATCCAGAAACATGGTATCAGTATATCTTACCATCTGTTTATGTCTTCAATTTCTTCCATCAGGATCTTACAGTTTTCGGAGTACAGGTCTTCTGTCTCATTGGACTGTGGACTGTTTTTAAACCTATTTTAGACACTCATTTTATCTTTAAAAACTTAATATATATTAATAAAGAATTTTAATATTGATATACCTACCATATGACACTTAGAGAAAAAGCAATTATTTCAAAAGTAGAAGAAGTCTCACAGTTCAAGGAATCCCTACCAACAAAGCACCGTGGAAATTCTCTTCCTAAAACATCAAAAGCCCCTCTTCAAATAATTTTCATGACTCAACCACTATTTATTTTAATTCTCTCTTAAGCATGAAATGACTTTTTGGAAAAAAAATCCCATAAAGTTGTTTATAGACATGTTTCCTCGTCCAATAGTAGTATTCACTGTTTTTCGATTTATACGAGAAAATTATGTAATGTGGAGCATTCGGTATAGGTTCATCTTAACCCGTTCTTACGCCAATGCTTAAGATATTCTTTGGGTAAAGAGTGGTTCTGGAGGAGACAAGAAAGAGCTTTCCAGAAACATCACACATGTTCCTTCATAAAAATAATACCAGAGTCCTGGTTTAAAACCAGCCAGGTTGGCTGCCTGTAAATTCATTATCAGTCTTTAACATGGCTCTAATGGATCTCTCTTGCCCCCTGGCCACAGCAGAATTTTAATCAGGCTTTTCCTAAGCAAAGGGTTTATCCACACTGGTGCAGACCTGGTTTGGAACATTTTATTGGCAACATTGGTGTCATATTTAGGAACCACAGACTTTTGTCAGACTGGGTTAGCTTGAATGACAAGTATCAATGATCAGCTATATTTGAAATATTGTTAAAGTACCTAGAAATAATAGGCATTAAAATTCATTCCATTCACTGCCAACAGACCTCTAAAGATTTCTTGTCCTCAGTGGAACCGGCATACTGTAATTGTTATTTGGAACTGAACGTAACTTCAACAGCAAGAGAGACAATGCAGTCCTCTCATTAGGCACATGCTCTAGGATCGTTTATTTTAATGCTTTCAAATAAATATGTTCCATGCAGCACACCACAATAAATAAGGAGCAGCAATGTTCTTCTAGTAAATCCATTCATAATGTGAGTCGCCATGTAAAACACCACATCTCAAGTCTCTGGCCCTGTACCATAGCATGAAGCACACCACATCTGTACCTAATCATATCTGGCTTCATATGGATTTAATAGGACTATGCCAGGAGTGTGTGTAAGCACAAATTTAACCAGAGGTTTCCAGCTATTAAATACAGCTACTAAGTAGTTAAAAGGCAACAACTCAACCCAGAAAGGCTCCCACCCCCCTACCCCCATTTTTGAGACAGAAATATAAAGACAGAAATGCTCTGGTGAATTTCAGGTCAGTGGACAGTATGGTGGGCTACACCTGGAATACTTGGAGCAAAGCTGGCACAGCATGGCCCTCAAAAGGCCACGGCAATACTGATACTGAATGAACATGAATACAAGCTGACTTGACCGCAGATGCTGAGCTCTAGGTCCAGGTGGGGACGGCTCACGTCCACTAGGCAGATAACTCAACGGCGCCCTCCTCCTCGCTGTCAGCTCTGTTAGCACGAATCTCCACGAGGGTCCTGGCAAATCGGGTCCACTCGTCATTGTGGGGAACTGCAAGCTGCAAAGCAAATGAACGGAAAATGGTCAACAAGCTAGCTTTTACACCGAAAGCCTTGAAGCCTGCATGACCGTTCCTCTTGAAACAGGTGATTCCCATGGAATGCAAAGGAAATCAGATATTCTTCCTTGAATCAGAGCTCTGAAATGCTGCTCTTAAACTGATAATTTAAAAGAATACTGTCACTCTCAGAAGCACAAGCATGTGTGCGATTTATAAAACATTAAAAAACTTCTGTAAACTATACAGTTAATACAGTAGCCACATTACAGCACTTGCAGTCAGATGACCAGAATTACAGCGAACATGACAAATAAAAACTGTATTATTAGGACTTTGAAATGATGGTGGTATTGTCTAAGTCAATGTTACTGATCCTTTTTAAAAAGATGTTGCTAATGTGCCAGTATATATGACAAAAGTATAGTTTATATATACAAAGAAACCTTACTACTGTAATAAGATGCTTTGGCTTTTCTAGCAAGATCCTATGATGAAGCCGATGAATAATAATAATAGTAACATTTATCAAAATTTCTGCTGTAAGTACTTGACATGATTTCTCCTCTTTCCTCACAGCAATCCTATGTTGGATAATCAGAGTGTTTCCATGTTGCAGAAGAAGGTCAATTGAGGCACCAAAAGATCAACTCATCTTGCCAAAGTTGCCCAGCTTGCCAATATCCATGCCAATGTCATCTGGTATTTATATCCTTAGCCAGTATTCTATACAAACTCACCAAAAAGAGGGACTTATAATCCTATATATATCTTCTCCTGCGCACAATTGAGTAAGAAAAATTAATCCCATCTGACACAAAGCGCATGCATGAATTTTTGTGAGCTGAGTTGAAGGGTAATGATTTCTCTACATGGCATCCAAAGATGAGCTGTTTCGGTACCATGCAAGTGTTTGGAATAAAACAGAATTATTTGAAGATGAGGAGCAGGATCAAGTAGAAGTCCAAATGATTTTCATACAGAATACAATGTATTTCGACTGTAGAGCCATTTACTCAGAGGATTCCTGTGCAAGACGTAACCCATCTACAGATGCTGGTGCCGCACGTGCTATCCACATATTTCATAAACGTCAATAACACACTCATCACAATCAGGGTGCATTTTCAAAAACAAGCAACTAAATCTGAACTCTGAGATCGCTTTTACAGCTGAAAAATTTCTTACTGTATAAAGCCAAACTTTTAGAACTTAACATTTTTATTACAGGGGCTGGTATTCTCAGATACGATCTATCCAAGACAACTTATTAAAGAGTCGTATCATCACCCTGCAAAGTACATCCTTCAGTGCATGTTCTGGTCCTCAGGTGGTTTCAAGGATATAATTCTGCAAATGATACACAGGTGCTTGTTTTCTTAAACAACTTTTTTTGGGGTGCTTCTTTCTTATTTGTTATTTTGAGAAACGCAATACTAACAAGAACTCTGATTTAGTCACATGAGTGAGTTCTGAATGGTGCAACACTTACCTAGTTACTGAAATGAATCCACATTCCCGTTCAGACAGTGACACAAATTCACAACAGTCTCGAACGGCAGTATTACCTCTTTGCTCAGTTCATTTGCTCTACTTTGAGTTCTTTTCCTGTGCTCCACTATTCTTCATTTTTCTCTTCAATTTTAGAAAATACTGCACTGGGGAAATGAAGTCCTTAAAATAAATTATATGAAAGAGCTAACAAAAAGCACGAGCAGAAATGGGTTACACCATATTTATATGAAAGCATAGGTCTACTCTCTGTCTCTTCTCCAACTCCTGACCAAGCACCCTCCACCCCAGTGAACCACAAAACAAAAAGCTCAGGAGGAGACAAACGCCAATTATGATAACATACTTATGAATTTGTCTCATAGAAGGTGAGAATCAAGCTAAATCTGAAACACCTCGTAACTTCACATAACATTAAATATTAGAAGAAAGCAGGTCTCACTAATAAAAGTGATATAGTCCAGGGGTTTGACTCCAAACAGAAAACTACCTTTATTATTAGTTAAAATGGCACAAATTTAAGTTACTGTATGATGCTGTATGTAATGTTTTATTGACAGCAATGTATAGAAAATATATCCTACAAAAACCCCCAGGTCCATGTGTTTACAGTTTCATGTGGTGGTCATGGCAAGACTGTTAAGAAGCAACTCTAACAAACACTATGAGACATGAAGGGTTGACTTTGCAACCAGATCCAGTATGGGACAGAACTATCATTTATGACATCTGAAGTTGCACATGTAATTTCTTAAAAATGCATTTTTCAGAGGTCCTTTTCCTTTAAGAAATCAAACTAGTAATTCTAGTATTTCTAATAATAAAGCATTCAATTTATATAAGTAGGTTTCACCAAAATTTTAAGGTGTTTTTTTTAAAATTGAGGCATAGTTAAAAATTGTGCTAGTTTTAGTTGTACAGCAAAGCGATTATTTTTTTTCAGGCTTTTTTCCATTTTCCATTACTACAAAGTATAGAATATAGTTGTCCATGTTAATCAATAAATTTTTGTTGCTTAATTATTTTTATATATAGTAATTTCTATCTGTGAACCCCATACTTCTAATATATCCCTCTTCCCCCTTATCTTCCCTTTTGGTAACTTTGTTTTCTGTGTCTGAGTGTTTCTGTTTTGTATATACATTTATTTCTATCATTTTTTAGATTCCCACATTATGCAATATTATATTTGTCTGGCTTACTTCACTTAGCATAATAATCTCTTGGTCCATCATGTTGCTACAAATGGCATTATTTCATTCTTTTTTTATAGCTAAGTTATATTCTGGCCTGGAGAATGCCATGGACTTCGCACAGAGTCGGACACGACTGAGCGACTTCACTTTCACGTTATATTCCATTATATATCTATACCATTTTTTTCTTTATCCATTCATTTGTCAATGGACATGTACATTGCTTCCTTGTCTTGGCTACTGTAAACAGTGCTGCTATGAACACTGGGGTGCATGTATCTTTTTCAATTAGAGTTATGTTTTTCCAGATATATACCCAGGAGTGAGACTGCTAGATCATATGGTAACTATTTTTAGTTTTGTTTTTTAAGGAAACTCTATACTGTTTTCCATAGTTTCCACACCAATTTACATTCCCACCAACTTTGTTGGAAGGTTCCCTTTTTTCCACACCCTCTTCAACTTTTTACTCTTTGATGCCCATTCTGATCATTGTGAGATAATAATATCTAGTTGTGGTTTGATTTGCATTTTTCTTAAAATTAGTGATGTTGAGCACTTTTTCAATGTGCCTATATAGCCATCTGTCTGTCTTCTTTGGGGAAAAATCCCCATTTTTAAATTTTTTTTTATTTTTTGGATACTAAGTTATATGAGGTGTTTGTATACTTTGGCTATTACACCTCTCTCAGTCACAGCATTTGTAAATATTTTCTTCCATTCCTTGCTGTGCAGAAGTTTAAGTCTCATTAGGTCCCATTTGTTTATTTTTGTTTTTATTTCTACTGCCTTGGGGGACTGATCTAAGAAAATATTACTGCGATTTGTGTCAGAAAGTGTTTTGCCTATATTCTCTTCTAGGAGTTTTATGGTGTCATATATTTAATTCTTTAAACTATTTTGGATTTATTTTTTATATGGTATGAGGGAACATTCTGATGTCATTGATGTACATGCTGTCCAGCTTTTGGTGAAGAGACCATCTTTTCTCCATTGATTCTTCTTACTGCCTTTGTTACAGATTCACAGTAGATGTGTGGGTTTATTTCTAGACTTGCTCTTCTGTTCCCCTGACCTATGTCTATTTTTGTGCCAATACTATCTGCTGTTTTGATTACTGTAGCTTTGCGGTATAGCCTGAAGTCTGGAAGGGAGGTCTCCTGCTTTGTTTTTCCTCAGTTTTGCTTTGACAATTCTAGGTCTTCGGGGATTCCCATATCAGTTTTACAATTATCCGTTCTAGTTCTGTGAAAAACGTCATGGGTATTTTGATAGGGACTGTATTAAATCTATAGATCGCTTTGGATAGTATGGCCATTTAAACAATATTAAATCTTCTAACCCAAGGGCATAGGATATCTTTCCATTTCTTTGAATCATCTTCAGTTTCCTTTATCAATATTTTATAGGTTTCAGTATATAGATCTTTCACCTCCTTTGTTAAGTTTATGCCTAGGTATTTTATATATAAATATGTTTTATTTACATATAATTTTTTTTTTTTTTGGCCACACTGCACAGCTTGCAGGATCTTAATTCAACAGCCTGGGCTTGTGAAAGTACAGTCATAACCACTGGACTGCCAGGAAATTCTTCATAGGTACTTTTGATGTGATTTTAAATGTGATTTTTTTTTTTTACTTTCTTCTTCAGTATATAGAAATGTAACAGATTTCTGTATTAATTTAAAATGAGTTTTAGCAAATTTAAAAGTTTTTGATAAAAATATACCCTACCATAGAACTTACATGTGACTTTTTTTCCATAGTGGTGGAAATAACAGTCCTTAAAAATGCAGATTCACCCTCATAAAATGTTTCACCATATTCTAACATAGCTCGCTGTCTTTTTTATCTGTGAAACTTTCACTTAGGTTGGGAAAATATTAGAAGTTTTCTTTCTTTTGATTATTTTGCCAAACATTTTCCTCGCTAGAAATGTTAGTTTGCTTTGCTTGATTAGCACAGGATGAAAACAAAATTGCTTCTAGAAACTTAAATTTATCTACCTCACTCTATTACACTTTTTCATCCAGCTGACAATAAAAACAAGATCATCGTAATGTTAGATTTAGAAGGTGAGCTGTATATTGCCCCGTTTTTAGAATTAAATGTCACTATCAGGAAGCACTTTAAGTATAATCTTAGCTTGAATGTGTGAATGTGTATTCACAGGTTGCATCCACACCCAAAGTTAATAATTTCTGCCATTTTAATACTTGTAGGTAAGACCAAACAGGTGTCCTAACAAACAAGACCACCACTCTTTTCATTTTAAACAGCATCTGTCTGGACAGAATCGTGTCCTTCTTACCCTTGGCAGCTCCTAACTCTTCTCCTGAGCGCAAACGCATTTGAAACTTTGTCTAGGAGACTTTTAATCCAGTAATGCCTTAATCATTAAGCAAGTGAAAAATCTCTGTCATGTTTCCTGGGCAAAAAGACTGCTGTCATGCCCTTCTCACTAGCGTATATATGTCATTTTAATAATGATTTCAGCGTGGACTGAGTACTAACTATACGCCAGACACTAGGGTAGGACTGAAGATATAATGGTTAATCATTCTGGCATATGAAGACAATGCATATTAATTACCATGTTTTCTTAGGTCAAAATGTGGGAATACTGGCATCTTTTTTTTTTTTTAAACTTCACTGACATTCAGAAAGTGAAGTACTTGAAAATTTACCTTCTTACAGTGACAACTGCAACATTCCCTGGGATGTGCTGTGTGTCACGCAAATAGTGGGGAAGCAAATAGCATGTTAATGACATGGTTTCAGCATCTCTTCAAAGTTCTATCAAGGCATTAAAGGCTAAATCTAGACCACCACTATAGATTGCACCCCTCCCCCCCCACTGGAAAACACTAGTTTAGAATAATTTTCAAACAACTGACATTTCTGATAGGAAAAATATTCGTAAGTTTCTATTGGTGATGAGTAATTTCAATTAAACATGAGAACTGGGAAGCAAATAGCCTAGTTATATCAAAGGACACCATAAAAAAGAGATTGTAAAAATTGAGCAGTATTGTACTGAATCAAAGTGGATCTGGAAACATTTTCTGCCTTCAGATTCATCTGCCAAAGTCCACAACCCAGGTCAGAGATGACTCAGATTTTCCTACTGCTTCATAATCAGGGTTCACCAATATCTAGTCCACCCCCAACCCCCAACTGTATGACTGTTTTCTAACTTTTCGCTAAATGTATAAAGCATTTTTATGCCAAAAGCACTCAGGGTGCTGATTCCTGAAATAACAAAATTTTAGCTCTAAGAGTAAATGCCTTTTAAAGGAGATGACCATATATTTACAGCTGAGGAAACTAAGGCAAAGGCAGTTTCTGAGGTAGCAATTTGGCCTTACGGAGGGGGTAACACGAACCTTAGATTTGCACAGGAAGCTTCTGTCCTGCTCTCAGCTTGCTTAGTGGCCATGGTCAGGCACCTAACCTCTCATTGCCTCAACTGTAATAGAGATAATGGCATCTGACCCACGTATCAGCAGAGATGTGGAGAGGATGAGAAAGGTAATCTAATGGAGAACCATGAGCTCAACACAGAATAGCCATGCATTCTTTTTCTCTGAACACTCAGATTGCACATATTCCTAAAAATGATACATTAATATATTGAGTGGCATACATATCAATTCTATATTATTTTTGTGGCTCTGTTTTCCTTAGGAATTCTTTCGAATGTCTGCTATGTGAGGACTTTAAGGAACAGGCCTCTAACGGGTAGGAAATGGAAGGACAGGGAGCTCAGTGATTTGCTCCAGACCACGTAACTTGCCCCCAGTCAGTGGGGGGCAATCAGGAGCCTCACCCCTTCAGGGAATAAATGCCAGCATGCCATGGCAGAAGGGCAGGCAGGTCATGTGTTCTCAGTCACCTGCTAAAAGAGTCTAAATATTATTTTTAACCTTCTAAGGTTCCTGAAAGATGCACAGGTCAGAAATAAAAAGCAAAAGTTGTGGGGGAAACTCACGAAAATGTATCCTGTTCATGCTTCCCCTCCATCCCTCCAGTTCAGAGGCTGTCACCGGTCTGCCCTCCTCCCACACTGGAATGGGCCCCCCACCCAGGTCCTGCCCTGCCTTACCCCCGGCTAACTCTCTAGGCTAACCACTGTGCCACAGATCGCATAACTCGCTTTTGAGAATGGAGCCAGGAAGGACTTTTTTCAACCTCAGACATCATCCAGATATGATTTCTTTCACAGCTCTGCTAATAATTTGCTGTGTGTCCTTAGGAAATTTATGTCTCTAGCATCTCAGATCTTTCCTTCCTCATTTGTGAGAAAAGAATTCTGGCCACTAACTCCCAGGGCCACTGTGAATATTAAATAAGACCTCCCCCCAAATATAAAGAGTTTAAGCTCAGTGTCTGGACATTACAAACCATGACTAAGGGTTGTTTGCCCTATATTTTTCCTTCTTAATGTTAATTCCCTCTCCTCCAATTGCTGTTGCTTCCTTTTTTCTTTCTTCCATTTCCTTCCATTCACCTATATAGAGCTGCGTATTTTTGGAAGTACACCTTAAATTTTATCACATTTGCTTTCTTAAAAGCCCACACAAATTACTTCCTAGACAGTCACACATTTAATAATAGCTAAGGTTTATGAACTGGGTGTGGGGAAAGGGTTCTTTCAGATCACAAGAAAAATCAGAGGATGCTTTGTTAATTTAAAAAATTAAATATAAAGTATAATTATTCCTTGTAAACATACACATACACACACATGCATCTTTTCCACATATGACCAATACAGTTTTATCAAGCTATTTCCTTTTTATGGCACTTTCTTTAGTGGAATTCTACATTTTTAGCTCAAGTCGTAAGGCCTTGTAACCACTGAACACGCTGTTATAAAAATCAAATGACTTTTTATAACCAGGGTTAAACACACAAATATCATTCATGTGTCCCTTTTTATAAGCACATGGCTAACCATTCTGAACAGTCCTCAGTCAAGCCTCCCTCATTTGTTAGTAATTTTAAAGGGTTTATAGTACCTAGCAGCTGATTTTAAATAGCTGCATTATCTGCAGTAACTCCTACCAGCCCAATGCTATATTTTTTATGGTAAAAAATATCTCAGGCCTTGCTTAGTATAAAAGTAGGTTACTTTTTTTTAAAAAAAAGCATGGATAATTAAGACAAAAAGTGTTCCATGATTTCAGTTTATGATGCTTTATGTATCTGAGAAACCAAACAAAATGAACAGGACTCCAGGTTTCGGGATGAATATCCCATGGGTATGTGGTTCATCAGCGTCTTTGTAATCTTTCAATTAAACGGAGTCATTTTTTTTAAAAAGTCTGATTATGTTAACCATGGATTCCAAAGATCCATGGCAATTCAGCTCCTGTATTAACCTAAAAATGAAAGTTTTCTTTAAAAATGATACCTTACAAATTACCTTTTCACTTTAATAAGCGTTGATTTTTTTGTTTGTTTGTTAATGCATTTACAGGAACTGTGGATATGAACATGGATTTCTATAGAACTGCTAAACCCTCCTAAGCTCTAAAAGCTTTTTTAAAAGTACGATTATTAACGTCACCCCAGTTCAGGAGACTGCGGACTTACTGGTGTACAAACACACATCTGTGTTCAGAGGAAGCCTATATTTTTTAGGACAATTCCCTCTGCCACACACACAGATGGAAGCAAAGTGGGAGGTAATAAGCAGTGAAACAGCCGTCGGAATGGAACGACCAAGCTCCACTGTATTTAACTCTCTGGAGAGTCTACCATCACTGGTAACAATGGATGAAACCACGAACCAAAATCCCAAGCCAGAATGCAGTGTACCGAGCACATAAATATACTAGAGTGCGTACTCTGCGGTAACTAAGTATTTACAGCCGGTTTAGAGCAGTCCAGAAAGTAGAAGTTACATTCGTCTCCGCTCTGTAGCATTTGCTATTACCAGTCAGTAGTTAAAATTTCTGTGAAATTTAGCAGCATGCTAACCCATGGGCGTCTGATGATATCTGACTATTTTTTGGTTAAGAAAGAATTTCTTTTATCTAAAAATCCCATCTAAGGGAACCCTCAGTCACTCATGAAGCTTGAGACCTTTCTGCTGAAGTTCTCTTCCTAGAATCTTTAAATGACTTTTATAGCATGTTTGTTAGAACAATACTTTTAAAAAATCCATTACCACCCAATTAAGGAAAGATATAAAGGTAGAACATAAAAGCCCAAAGTAAACAGTGACAAAGATGGGCCTCTATCAATTTCAATAAGCCAGCAAATGTCAAAGGAAATCATTTTAAACACTATTCTAAACACTGTTCTTTAAAAAAACAAAATTGAACATTTAGAAATACTCTTCATGTTAAAATTTAGCATCATGGGATGCATGACAAAATTCTGAAGTTTTTACCTGAGAAGGGAAACAACAACAAAAAAAATCACACAGCTGAAAAAGAGTTAATTCACTAAGGCTTAAAGATGACCTTGCTCACATCCGTATTAAAATCTTGTCACCCTCGTCTTTAGAAATGTCTTAAGCATTATTTTTCTATTACTTTGAACCATCTATTTCTCTGTTCAAAAGATGGAAAAAAAATGCTAAAGACGTTTGACTGATGGGCAATAATGGAAAATAAACTTTTTAAACTTCATTACCACTAATTTTTCCATAACACAAAAGACCAGGATGACGGGGAAGTGAAAGCGCATACATTACTCAAATTGATCTGTCATAGTAGCTGACTAAACATATATCCTTACTTTTTCTGATATTATTAACTATAGTTTTTCTAGTAAATTCCTAGCAACCACTGCATCTAAGCAGTTTTGACAAAAAAGAAGGCTTATTGCTAAACACCTTAAAAACATTTACCAAGGTAATAAAGGAAATGTCATTCCCTCCTACTGAATGTTTGGGCATAAAAGAGGTATTTGTATAATGTAGTTCATGATTTACCGTATCTATAGTGTCCAAAAAAAGCATAATGAAAAAGAAGCATTTTTCCAGTGGTTTAACAACTATTTGAGTCAACTGTTAGGCTTTTATTATGACTAGTGACCAACTGCTCACTTTTAAAAGCAAAGGAGAGAAGAGTAACTGGAATAGAGATTGGAGAGGAAGAACAAGCACTCTTTCTAAGTTTATGTTCTACATACCTTTTCCCCATGCAAATACAGTTATTTTTTCCTGGCCATCAATCTATAGACAAGTTGGAGGCTGCCGTCTGAGCACTTCACACAAGTACGCTTTTTCTTAACCTCCAACTTTCACCTGTGAAACATTCATTTACCTGTTTATTACTATTGAGTGCCTGTATGTGCCAGGCACTGTTCTAGGCCAGGTTATCCTGTTCAAATAGATGACAATAGGTAAGTATCTATGGACCTGTAGATGTGGCTCTCTAAAGATCAGAAAAACTCTAGTGAGGAATGTGATAAACCAGAGGAGGGCTGCCAGACCGATGAAAGGTTCTATCTAAATGTTGCAAAAGTACTGGCCGACCGTGAGGACAAAGATCAGAGAGAATTCCGGGCCACTGATCAGTTTTATCTGCCAGCCTAAACAGTAAGAGTGCAAAACTGCTCCTACAGTGTTAAGCTCTGATATTCCCTAAATGATAAATAATTCATGTTTTAAAATGGAAAAGATGTTCTGATAGCTGACAGTCTCAGAAATTCATGCAAACCTTTCATGAAAGTGGAATACAATGATTCATTCACTTCCTCACTTTGCAAGTCCAGCCTACATGGCATATAAATATTTATACACAAACATGTATAGGCAGATATTTGATTTCATATTCTATTTCAGATATACCAATAGTAACACACATACTTACAGAAGAAACAAATAACTCTTCATTTCTGTACAGGCCAGTGTTAATCTAGACTCATAAGATTGGAGCAGCTTCATGCCGTGATTTGAGGCTACTGTTCTAGGCAGAAATGTTTCAAGATAAAATTTAGCAGTTTTGAAATTCTATAACTAAACACAATTTTGTTAGACATAAAAAAAATTAACACTATAATTAATGACTGCCTCAGAATCCAAACGGCTATTGAAGATGACAGTTTGAAACCACAGAAGAATCATAAAGATGATTAATTATATAAACTAATACTTGTTTCAGAACGTTTATATTCAGAGACCATTTATCACCAAAATGGGAATATATTAATCTCATTGAATATTGCAAATTACTATGCACACATTAATTTGGTTTTTATAAAATTAGATATTAGGGTTTTCTTTTCATTTAGTCAAGTACTCCGTAAAATATAAAAGTCATAAGTATTTTCTTATCAATTCAGAAAAAAAAGTGGTTTGAAAATTTATAAACTAATGCTACCTGAATAAGCACACTATTTATATAAGAATTAGTTTAATCATGGTCTTTAACATATGTAATTATCAAAATAGACCCACTGCTACTACATTTACTATAAGATGAATACTTATAACATTAATTGAAATAGCACTTTCTTTTTAACATACTTTTCCTAGAAAAAAATCACATTAACACTAAAATTATAATCATATATTTTAACCAGATGATTTTATTTCAAATACATATAATTTATTATGACAAGGAAATGAACTAATATATTATTTCAAAGTAGCTTATTTTATGTAATTATATTTATTAGCACCCCAAATCTGTCCATACAAATATGCCTTTGTGCTTTTTACTTAACTGCACAGGTTTGTGGCTAATAAACATTCAGGTTAAAAACACTAAGTATCTGGATTTTCAGTTTTTATCTGGATTTGGGCATCACATAAGTCTTTTCCATGGAGGGAAAAACCAAAAGAAGTGTTTAGCATTAGCGAAGGAAAAAACACTGTTTAACCCATGGAAGAATAAGCTAGCACTTAAAAGACCTTCTAGAGTCCAGAAACCTATGGCCACACTCGTTTAATGAGAAACACAAGTGTTCGGGGCAATTATAACTGGACTCCGGTGAGCTGAGCCTAGCTCAGCCCTTCCCTCCCCTCCCGGATGCTGCCAGAACTGAGCCACGCTATCGGGCTCCTCGTCGGCAGAGGATAATGGCTTTCATAAAGCACAATAATTAAATCGACTGATTTCAAGTGCAGTTCTTTTTCATTAAGGAACTCGTATTTGCATCAACCCCCAAATTTCAGTTTAACTTCGTATTTTGTCTTCTGCATGCCAGCCTTCCCCACAGAGGGGGATTATTTATATTCAGGGCATAAATTCCTGTGGAAAAGGGATGTGGGCCCTGTCCTACTGGAAAACGTGAAGTCATTCCACGAAGCGAACAATTATTGCCTCAGTGTAATCCACTTAAAAACCATACGTGTATTATTTAGTTTGCGTCTCTCAAACACTCTTTTAACTCCCAACACGTCCAGTTTATCAGGTGCTACTATGCTGAACAGCGATTTAAAGTACAAGGGAAATGGCTCACGGAATCCCTCTTTCTTCTTGCTCTAGCTGTCTGTGAGAACGGCTGCAGGCACTTTTTATAGCCCCTGTACATTACACCTTGACCACCATTCTAAAGTATCTTGCATAGGTCATTTTTCCTACTGGGATTCCAAGTAGAATTTTCATTCCAGTTTTTAATTGTAGCTTTAAAATAGATTCAGATGAACGTTTAAAACCACGCTTTAGCGACTGCGTTTGATCTCATAGTCTCCTTTTTCCCTTCCAAGATTTTTTAAAGCCCTTTTAAAATATTGACAAGTGTCAAATTTACTGCATTTGTTCCAATTTGTATAAGATGACTGCCTTTCTTTTGGCCTCCAAGAGTCACAGCAAACAAGGCACACGAAATGGTGCCAGAGCTCAGGGTTAAAATTTAAAGATTAATACACATTCCCTTAGATAATGAGTAAATGGGGTACTAAACAGAGAAAGCCAGGGCAATAAGACCTCCTCATCTCCCAAATTACAGTTTTCCAGTTGCTGTTTTATTTTTCCAACTCTACTTTCAGCCGAAATGATTTTGGAATTTTATCATTTTGACTACTGTAGGAATAAAATCAGGGATCTGAAACTTATGCATATTTATCCCAACTGAAAACAAAATCTTCCCTAGAAGAGGTTAATGGAAAAAGAAATAAATAGGAGGTAGAAGATAAACTGCTTCTTTCACAACTGGGGCTGCAAACAGCATTCTAACTAATTCAGATAAGCAGCAAGCATAGTTGTTAGGGGATATTTATGACAGCTGCATCTGTGTGACTGCACTGAAGCATTAACAATGGCAGCAGGCTTTCTGTAAAACACATCGGCAAGAGAGACAGGTAGCGAGGCTGGTTATCAATCATCAGGACACGTGAATAATTCTACACTCACTGGCCCATGTGCCGTTAAAATCAGCTTTCTCTCTCTATATATAGAAAACCTTGCTATTTGGTAAAGAGCCTTGGCTGTGAGTAATTCTTATTTTTAATTCTTAAGAATATGTGTGTTCACACATCATTTTTGAAAAACCCAACAATGATTAACAGGTCTGAAGAAGAATACACTCGACATGTTCAGGTTATATTTGTAGTTAATTTATGACTTGTTATCTTACTCATCTTTCAATTAATTGAATGGGATCACACAGCTCCAAAACAGATGGTGTCCCATAGTTTGGGGAGCAAAATCTTGCAAACTTACTCAAGTGCTGGGCTCATTTTAAAATTTAGATCTTCGAATTTTAAGTGGTACATGCAACCACTGTCTATTTAAGTAACTTTTGAGATGCATGAATAGAATAAAAATTATAGCCAAATAATAAAATGGGTCTTCTCTTTCAAGGAATTCATATAACTTCCATTTATGCTAATGGGAGGTAAGCACCTGCTCTGCAAAGAAAATAGACCCCTATCTGTGAAAATAAATGTGTACAGTATATTTTCCAGATACAATGCCAAAATGAAACAACCAAAAATGTATGCTGTATAAACAAAGCATCATGTGGCCTACCTGAAAACACTGCATTTTATATTTTACCTCCTTACTCATAGGCTTTGAGATGTTACTCATGCCTTTGCCATTTAAATGTAACAAGAAAAAAAAAAAAAGGATGGACAGACTCAATCCGGTGATTTCAGTGAGCGCACACACAATCCCCTGTTTACCCCTTCAGAAGTTCATAATAAATCGCATCAGTAAATCTGGATCCGAGCCACTGCTCTCTGCCATCATCTTAAAAGTCATGGAGGACAACTGTACATAATAGAGGTGGGCACGATCATGGGGGCACTGCGCTGGGACTCCCTGCAGCAGCTGCACCTCGGCTGGGACAGGAGATGAGGCAGGTTGTTAATGCTGGTGACACCGAGTCCCTTTCTGCAGTGCCCTCTGGTTGAGAGTCAGGTCCCACAGGAAGGCACATCGACCTGGACTTGAATGGAGCTGTCTCCACTGGGAGTCACAGAAGTCTCCTTTCAGGGGACAGAGAAAGGCTGTCCCTCTCAACTCCACCTGAAGGTAGGTATCATAGAGCTCGCTCCCTTATTACACTCTCAGTTAAAATTATGTGATCAAAAGAGGGTTGTGGGGAGGGGAACTAGAATATCCACCAAATACCCAAATATCATGATACTGAGAATGTGGAAATATTGCTCTTCTCATCCAACATTTTAAAATAGTCCTAAGGAATAGGTAATAACAATACTGGGCTTCTCGGGTGGCACAGTGAGAAAAATATCCGCCTGCCAATGCAGGAGACACGGGTTCAATCCCTGTGTGGGGACGATGCCCTCAAGAAGGAAATGGCAACCCACTGCATTATTCTTGCCTGGAGAATCCCATGGACAGAGGAGCCTGCCAGGCTACAATCCTTGGGGCCGCAAAGAGTTAGATCCGACTGAGCATGCATGCGTGCATGCAAAGAGTAGGTAATAATATCATACAGCAGGTATGACGTTTAGCCACCTCTCTAAACATTTCTCTTTCCTAATGGTCTACATCAAGACCAGAACTTTTCATTTCTGATTTGTACTGTGAGGGTACTGAAAGCAATACTCTCCTGGACCAGACTGAATACAGAGTCTGAGGGACCCAGCGCAACCTGGAAACATGAGGCACCTTCCTGGAAAATGTCTGAACAACTGCAGGACGATGACAGCAGAGCTTTAAACCAAGCTCAGGGCTCCTCTTGGAGAAGGCAATGGCACCCCACTCCAGTACTCTTGCCTGGAAAATCCCATGGACAGAGGAGTCTGGTAGGCTGCAGGCCATGGGGTCACGAAGAGTCGGACACAACTGAGCGACTTCACTTTCACTTTTCACTTTCATGCATTGGAGAAGGAAATGGCAACCCACTCCAGTGTTCTTGCCTGGAAAATCCCAGGGACGGCGGAGCCTGATGGGCTGCTGTCTATGGGGTTGCACAGGGTCAGACACGACTGAAGCGACTTAGCAGCAGCAGCAGGGTTCCTCTGCATGGGGCCCTGCGAGATGACAGCACAGGTAAAGCCAGCCTTGCTCTAAAACAGGACCTTAGAGAAAGAGAGCCTGCTGCTCTCGCCTCCTTTCTCCACAGCCTAACAGAAGATTCGGTCAAGAACACCACGGGAGAACAAGCGTGAGATGTCCTCTGGCAGACAAGACATCCATCTGATGTACTGAGGTCCAAGAAAATGGATCAATAGAGTGTCCTCTCAAAACTACCATTAACCCTCATATACAGATTGTATTATAACGCTTACCTGAAAGTGTTTCATCTTCTTCCTAGAAGGTTCCACAGGCCAGGTTTTCTATCCAAAGGCCAGCGTGATTCTGGTGATGGGTTTCGTTCTAATGGGGACTGGAGGACCAATTTTGAATACAGATAATGGGAGCACACTTTCTGGGCAGTCTGATCCTCAATGACATCCTTTTTCTTTTCCTCTATATTTTCTTCCTTTGAAAATCACTTCCTGCTCAAACCCCTTCTCCTTTGTCAGCAGTGCACCGGTATTCAATTTGACCTTGAATTTCAGATGGGCCAGGTTGCTGTAAAGGCACTCTGTCTGGCTTTCCACAATGTGGGTGATTACAGAGGCTGGCGGGGTACTGTTTACGGGGTGCCCTTCTCTTCTAAGGGGCGTCCCTGGTGGCTCAGATGGTAAAGAATCCGCCTGCAATGTGGGAGACTGGGGTTCGATCCCTGGGTTGGGAAGATCCTCTGGAGAAGGGAATGGCAACCTGCTCAAGTATTCTTGCCTGGGGACAGAGGAGCCTGGCAGGCTACACTCCATGGGGTCGCAAAGAGTTGGATGTGACCAATACAACGACATTTATGGACAGTTACGCTCCGTCAGTTCCAGGTTGGTGAACGAGACAATAGTAATTACCGTCATGGCAGTATCTCCCATGATCTACCAACTCTCCCAAGTGGGCTTCTGCTAAACTTAGCTGTTGGAAAGTCATCTTTCCCTTCAGTACATGGAACTCTACAGATTTGGTCTTCAGAAACTTAGAACAGGGTATTAAGACAGAAAAGTACCCCTTTATTTCTCCCCCAAAACACATGAGATAAATTTGTAAATACATTACAAAAATACTCAGGAAAATATATACTTTCAGCAAAATTCTGTTGTAAAGTCTGGGTTTTTCTGAGCTATAGATGACTTTTTATAGGATCAAACAATACAGAAGGAACTGTTTGAATATATAAGCCTATCCTGATTTTTAGTCCTTCAGAAAAGGGCTAGAAGATTACAATAGCTTCTCTCAATAAAATTGTAGAACCCTTTTTTTCCTGGTAGTGAATTTGTAGGGATAAACAACCCTACAAATAGTTGGGCCTATTATATGTCACAGAGATTTTTCTATAGCCTGTCTAGACTCCAGACAATAGGTGAGACCGGCCTCGAGTTGCAGACATTTCTATAGTCTGTAATGTCACTTAGAAAAGCAAGGGCAATAATACCAAAATGAAAACCAGCCTGACCTGCTAGTACGATAGAGGAAATATGAGTGTAACAACACTATACAATTTAGAAATGATGACAACAATGTAGGAAGAAATTTTAGCAGCCACATATCAGTCAAAGCAACTTACAAAATCAAATATACTCCCAAAATATGAGTCATATTCAAGTAATTCTGTCCCATGGCTATATTATAACTTATTGCAGTAAATCCTGTATACATGTTATGCTGTATTTTCTTATTGCCTAAAGGTGGTGTGTGTGAATGTATATTACATGTATATATGAATTATGTGTATATATGAATTATGTGTGGTCAACATACACATTTTTCAAAATGCCTTACTTTAAATAAACCAGACTGTCGAACTATTATGCTTTCCAGTCCTCTTGGATAAAGTAATGTTGTATATACTCCTAAAAGAGTTAAGGAATGTTACGTATAACAAGCAAGGGAGGTAGAGAAAGGAGTTTTTAAATTTCATCTATTTTCTACCATTTCATCTCTGAGCACGTCTGTTTTCTCTGCTGCAATTATACCCATTATAAACAAAGGAAAGAGAGAAACTTCTTTGTTTCTTAATATTTCCCTTCTTTCCTACCTCTCAAATTTTTTAAACAAATGAACCAATGTAGAATGCATGTTTTTGCTGCTTAGTTTTATTTTGATGAAGACCATGAAAAAGATGCACTGACTAAAATATTCACTGAAGGAAACATTGGCAATATTTTGGCTTTAGAATATATTGGCAATATTTTCAGTTCCGAAGGGTATTCTTTCTCAAAGATTCCAAGCTACGTCAGTAGTCAGCAGACCATTTCCCTTCTCACCACTGGGGATGAATATTAACAGAGCCTTTGCCACTGTTCGAATGACTCAGCCTGTGGCATCAGGAGTAGTTAAGGGGGAGTCTACTGAAATAGTATGCAGTGCAACGGAGAGATCCTTCTAGACATTCTACTTAGAGTGGTACATCCCCAAACAGGAAACTCCCATCTCTCAACACGTACACACACAGACACCATCCAGCCTGTAACACAACCAGCTCTGCCATATAGCATCGCCAAAGTTCCACTGTAGAACAGACCATCCAGGACTGCCAAAATCGTAGAAAGCTCATGGATGAAACCACAAAGAACCCTTCTCGGTGATCAGCTCCGCCCACCCACCAGGCACTCCAAGCACACTTCTGAGGCGGAGGATGTTACACCTAGAAATGTGGTGTATTCCACGCGCCCCCCCGGAATGCAAATGTTAGATTCATATCACACTAACACAATTTACACAACATACTTATTTTGTCTGGCTTGAAAGTTCAATATTTTGTCTTTAAGAAGAAACTTCTTTCGTCCCATCAGAAATGAAGATTTTTGTCAACACTTTCTAGAGAGTAAAAATAAACAGATCTGCTTTCATAAAATTGCTCTGTAATGTAATATTAAGTGTAGTGTGGATATTCAAGGAGATTTATCTGAAATCAAATATGTAGTTCTTCTGATGTGTGCCATAATGTTCAGAAATATTTTACACATCATGTAACAAGATAAACCCAAGAAGTATACACTGCATATAACAACTTCGAATATCACGAAAACGGTACAAAGTTCTGACTCACCTCAGCTATTTAATTGGCTACTTTTAATTAAAGACTAATAGTATATAGCTTTTAATTGAACATACCAACTAAAGCTTGACTTTTCAAAATAAACAACAAATTCCAAATTCAATGTTATCATGATGAACTTGGCAAACTTTTCCTTCTCATGAAATTGGCAGGGGGGTGGGGTGGGTGGGGGTGCAGGTGGAGAGAGGACCATGCTTCATCACAGGATAGCTGGGAATTCTACAGCACTCAGAAAGTAGCCTGATCCTTAATTAACGGGTCCTGCGTGTGGAGTCGGAAGACCAAATTAGGCCCCAAGGAAGTCTCCCCAAACTCCCACTGAAGTCAATGGAAATTTGCAAACGTACTCGAGAGGGCTCTCACAGTCCACAAGGTGCTGCCAAAAATTTCACTAGGTATTTAAACCAGATATACAAGCCAAAAAAAAAAAAAAGAAGCCTGAACACCAAAACACTAAATCAAAACACCAAAACCAGATAACAGGTACCTCTCCGACGTCGTAGATCCAAATGCGGCCTTCTGAGTCCCCAACGGCAACTTCCTTGCCACCTTGAGCCCAACGAACACGGTTCAGGGCAGACGCCCCCTCAATGGCCACACTTGCTGTTGGAACCTGCCAAAGGGGTTACAACAGAAACCAAGAATCTCTGAATATGAACTTAAATATACGAATTGACAATGATACGTTTAACTGGATGAGTCAGCGCGGCCTGCGTGCGCATGAAGTAATATACGTCTCTTGTGCAGTTGGTAAAGGATTCATTGTTCTTAAATCATATGCTCCACTGAATTAAGAGGTAGAGAGGAAAGACACTTTCACAAAAAAGGAAAAGAGAGGGAGTCTTTTGCCATAGTCAGTGGGCAGTGAGTGACCTAAGTATCTGTGCGGATTATGCAGGGTACACAGACATCACACAGCAGCTAAATGTGAGACTTCTTGATTGGGTCCTGATTTATGGATTGATGGAGAGAGGGAGACTTCAGGATTTACCAAGATTAAGGATACTATAAAAGGCGGGGATGGGGTGTACGGTGAAAAATAAGTCATATTACTAAGTGTCTTCAAGGGGAAAAAAATGTATTGATCCCTTGAAACCTCATCATGGAAGGGATGCTCAGAAGAAAAAGTTCAAAACCTCAAGTTCTCCTGTTTTCTTTTCCTCTTTCTGCCCTGTTTTCCTTCCTCCCAGCAGTACCAAGGTGCAGGAAGTGCTAACTCTGAAAACCGACGATACCCTGACAGAGTGGAGCACTTACTTGTAGAAAAGGCCATACAACCTCCTTTAATAAGCACCTGAAATCTGACAACATTGATAATTACACATATTAATCATTATTAAAGTGAACTGGAGGTGCTGAGATGGAACCTGCAGGATTTGTTATAAGAACCTTACTATTTGGAAAAAAGAATTTTAGTGGGTCTACCCCTCTTTCATCATGAGTTGTGTGAACTCACATTTGGAAGTTTGGGAGTTTATAACTGATAGAAAGATCAGCTCTCTGAGCTTTCTACAAGAATGTTGAATAGGAAATGACAACAGCCCATCAAAAAAGGTAAATGTTGAAACAAAAAGGAAAAAAATATATAGTGAAAAGAGGGCCACCAACATCATCTCATGCCACTGTTTCAAGACCTGAGTCTAATACACATGACTTCTTAGGGTGGAAACACGACCTGGCCTGTGCCTCTGCCCCGCTGGCGTTCTGTTATTAAGGGAATTGAAACCATCTGTTTATATGAGATTATTGACCCAACACCTATCTTTAAAATAGCAATAAAAACTCCATCATATGTAAGAATCTATGTTTAAATTTAATCTTGAAATCAATAAAAAATCTTTTACCTGCTTAAATCACGTATGTCAATTGATAGCAAAAATGTAAAACAAAAGTCCCAGCTCGTTTTTTTTTTTTTAAATACACAATTTCTACAATAAAGGGACCTGCTGTGCAGTGCTGTAGACTGAATTTTTAACCAAACTTTTCAAAGGCCAAAACAATATGAATTGCAATAGGCCATGATTCTGTCAATACACTTTATCATTCGTGTGCTACTCAGAAAACAAATCTGAGAATCGGCTATATAGTTTTCAGAATTAAAATTTTTAACTCCATAATTTAGGGAAATCATAAGGCTCCCACTTTTCATAACGCTGGTTAATATCAGATTTTATCTCTGAACAATCTCAAAAATTGAATAAAAAGTATTTAATCTTAATATAAAGATGACAAAAGATTACTCAAAATAAAATGATTTTTGGATACATTTTAAATTATGCCTAAAACATATTAAAGAATTTTATATATTTATTTAGAATTAAGAATGTAGCAAACTGGAACAATTTCTATTTTAACCATTTAAAAATATCTTCTTTTCATCGATATCATAAATGGTGGGGGTAAAAAAATAGAAACTGACAGTCTATAACACAGGCTAAAAGAATTATGAAATGTATGAAGAAAATGACAAAAATATTTCATTAATTTGACAAGTAATGAGTTTTCAAAAGTTGCTGAATCTATCATGAAAATAATCCGTAACTGTCTCTTATTCTTGTATTTCAGTTTCTTATATATTTTCACGGTTTTTAATCATTTTAATTGCAAACACAGAATATATACACATAATTTACCACACTGCGTAGAGATCAGTAACAGTGCAGTAGGGGAAGGTAAAAGCTGTCCTTGCATAGGAGTACTTGGAATAAGTTGGTTTAAAAAGCACTGTATTTTGAACACCGACAAAGAAGCACTGAGGTTTCAGGTTTTTTGCGTTTTTTTTTTTAAAACAAATCTGATTTCTAATCAAACAAATATTTGAAAAATCTTGTTCAACTTGAGACAAGACAAAAATGATTTGAGGGTTTTAAAAAGTGTTCAGTTTATTACTGGATCTGAATCAGGCTCAATGTTATCTACTATTATTGCAAAAGCAGAACTACATTCACCGCAAAACTAAACGATTTGCATGCCCAGTAATGATTTCTTAAAATGCTTAGCTATAAAAGACTTATGTGGTTGTCTCTTGATACCTAGAGAGAGGGAAGGGGGGAAAAAAATCACATTTGGCAATGCTGAGATATTATTTCATTTTACCTAAAGAGCAGATAAAAAAAACAAAACTAAACAAAAAGAGTTACAGAGGAATTACTAAGGAGTTGGTAGGGCACTCCACTGCATCATATTAATAGTTGAGTATCACCTGAACTCACTTCTGGTAAATCTGATTTCTAATTGTGTGTGTGTGTGTGGTGGGGGGGGGTTGTTTCCTAAATCAATCTGAAAACTGTGTTTTTTTGGTTGTTTACAGTGAATGAGTTTATTCTACCAAAGAGAAACAATATGATTTTAATCAATGGTGATGAAAGACTTTGGGAAACTATCACATTGTGAGTAGTAGGCACCTTTCCATGAAAGGCAATAATGTTACAAACGTTTCAGTGTCTGAAATGATGGGCCCTGCAGTACTGCTGCCCTTCATTTCCAAAGAGGCTTCATTACATAACTCTTGTCCTTGTCATGTAGTTCTGGTAGCCAAAAGGAAAAATCAAAAACAGAGTTCAATGGGAAGATTTGTAAAAGCCAACTATTTGGCAGTGGTTTTCGGTGAATATAATCTTGTATGATACAGTGACTCAGTAATAACACCTGAAGGATATTTCCCTGCCCCTCCCCAAAAAATATCAGGGCAGCCGCTTTTCCTCACATCCCCCAGCTGTAGGCTTCCTAATTAAAAAGGCTGAGCTGTTTCCTGTTCACAACACTTCAAAAGACCTCTCCCTTGTTCTCCACTTGACACGCAGTTTTCAGCACTTGTTCTTCTTACCTGTCCACTCATTGATGGAGAGCTACCCTGAATCACGGACCAGCTGATGACCAGACCATTTTATTGTATTAAACTGAAGGACCTTTAATATTCAGGTTTCTTTTCAAACTCCACCCCAAACTCTAGTACCTGAAAATCAGCACCTCAATAATTTTGAGAGTGGAAAAAAGGAATAAGACATGTGACATAATTTTACAAACATGAATATATACAGCATGATTTTTAAAAACAGTTTCCCTGTTGTTAATTGCCTTTTGAAAAAAATTTCACTTGTGAAGTACTCCAAATGTGACGTTAAAATATTTTTTAAAATTACTGAATTTAATATGTGTTCATAGATAGAAACTATTATAAAAGTGGTGAGTTCAGTCTCTTAGACAAAGATTATTTACCTTCTAAAAATTAAATGGAGACTAGATCTAAACATCAACAGTCCAGAGAATCATCTTTTACGGATTTAAAACAAATCGTGCAAACAGCAAACACTGGCAAATAGCCCTTTTAAGAAGCCCAATCTCAAGTCAGAGTCCACAAAAGCTTACTTTTCCAAGTGTTTGCCCATAGAGTTATTTCAACACCACTCTCAAATATGCCCCAGTGTCCTTTCCCGCAGTGAAAGGCGTGAACACGTATGGTTTTGCTCTTTGCAAAGAAGGGTCGTCAATTGTCCAGGATTCTGCCACGGTTTTAGGGATGAAGTGAGATTAAATGATTTGGGGCCAAATGCATCTGCCAATTCCCTGCAGAGCAGCGGAGAATGGGGGGTCGGCAGCACAGCTGCAATTAGAGGGTCTGTCCAAAAAAGGCCGTTTCAGAGAGAGGGGGAGACGGAAAGAAGCCGCCGGCGTCCCCCTCCCAGCCCGCCGGGTCCGGCGCCTGCGCTCACCTCGGTGTCATTGTTGAGGTTCCAGAGGTCCAAGCGCCCCATCCCGTCCACGCAGGCAAAGAGCGCGGGGTGCACGGGCGACCACATGACATCGTACACATAGTCTGCATTGTCTTCAAAGGAGTAGAGCGGCTTGTTGTGCTGTAAAGCAGAGAGACCGTGAAGACTTTGTGGCGCTGCCGCTGCCTCGGGCTGTCTAGCGAGCCTAATTAAAAACTTTGCACATTCACAAAGTGTCATAAAACTTCCCGAGATGAAAGTCCTCGGGAAGGTGAACCGCAGCTTTAAAGTTACTAGAACTGTCCACTGGCATAAATAAATACCGGGGGTGGGGGCGGGGAGGGACTCTTAAGGGGCTGGGGGCTGGGACGGGCGGGGAGGCGGCTTCAGACACAGTCGTGGGAGACATTCCACACAGGTGAACGGGCGGCCCGGGAACTCGGGGTGCTCGCCGGGCTACGCGATGCGAGATGTTGGGGGCCGAACCCAGGCGTGCTCTGCTCGCCGGGGTCAGACCCGCGGGGGAAGGCTCTGGAAGCCCGGGCAATCGCGGGGACCCAGAACCCTTAGCACGGAAGGCAACGCCTGCCACCTAGCGGCCGTTTTCCGTGGCTGCAGCTCTGCTTCCAATCCGACTCCGGGGCCAGATTTATACTTTAATGGTTCCTTTGCGCGGGAATGGGGTCACGTATTTTAAAGGGATCTGTAGCTCTTCGGGCACGTGAAACATCTTGCGGTTCTGAGATTCTGGTCTCTCTATCTAGGATCAGTTCACCCAAATCAGGTGGATTGGTGAGGCTCAATGCACTGTCCCTCAACCTCCGTGGAAGGCGAATCACATTTTCTAGCTCACCCAATATTTCTAAGAGCCCTGAAAATCGGTGTTTTGGGGGGAAATGCATTAACACACCCCTACTGCATACAAATGCTTTCCCTCTGGAGGGATACAATAAACTAAAATGGCACTCCTGATTTCCAGCGAATATTGTCACATCAAAATAGCACAGAAGTCAGAGGCAAGTATGAAAGTACACCAGAAATAAAACGTAATTGGACTTCATGAATTATTCATTCCATCTGGCTTGTCTTATTCTAATTTCTGCATAATGGCTTTACTAATCCCTGATCAATTAATGTAAAATGAAATTTAAATGATAATGAAAGCCCTAGAGATAAAAGAAATTAAGTATTCTTATATCCTCTGACAGAAATCTAAACAATGGGAGTTTTTTTTCCCAATGTCTTCATCCAGTCAGCTGTCTGTACCCTCTTCATGGGCTCAGTCGAATGCCTGTACAGGCTAGAGTAGTAAGACCAAAAAATGATAACACACAATATGAACAAGCAAATCCTTTCTGCAGAAAATGTTCAAAGAACCTATCTGTGGGGAATCAGCACCAAATATCTGAGCAAATTCCCAAGATATACTGTGAGGGAAAAGAAAAAGCCCAAAATCCACGTGCTCATGGACTCCATGAACTCAAAGTGGGAAAAATCAGTGAGAGGACAATAAAACTCCCATAGCCTGAACCTAATGCAAAAATTTAAGGTAGTGACTAAGTGATTTCTCCTTCCATGAATTATCTTGCTTTGGCATTGCTGAGACATGAATACAGCTGTAAGACTATTAAAGCAACAGAAGATTTTAGGTGAGACATTGCGTGTAGGGTGGGTGGTGTGTGTGGTCTTATTTTTAATTTAAGAAGTACCTAAAAAAACATGTAACACTGTGACCGCAAAAAGAATTAAATGGACATTACTTTTATAGTTTTGTATTTTACTCCTCTACATTATAACTCTTATGCCAATATAGCTATTCTATCCCATATTTGCACTCTAATTTGGACCTAAGATTATTCACCTATTTGCTATTGATGTAGCTTTTTCCCATCCTCTCTCACTGCTTGGACTAGATGATTCAAACTTACTTCTTCAGAGAATCTGAATATCCAGTGATACCGTAAAATAATATGATAATATCATCTTTTTTTTATTAATATATAAAAAAAAGGCAGGGTAGATAAAGTAGGTAGTCCTTCATTGATCGCTTCTGAGTATTAAATTCTCTTAGTAGAAGATTATTCCTGTCCCAAATTCTTGATTTTATAGCTAGCCAGTCACTATTTGTTAGAGAATATGAGTAACACATTTTTCTTAAAATCAAACAGTAGAAAAGATTTACACATGCTTTAAAAAGTCAGTTCTCAGGACCCTTTATTAATAAACTAGCTAATAGGATAACTGGGTATACAGAGGGGTAGACACAGATGAACACAGACATTCAATAAATATATAACTAACTTACAGTCCTTGCTTTGCTCAATTAGAAAACCATCCAGCTTTAAAGCCATCCAGGCATTTTCTAAGAAGCTGATATTATTTCATATGTTAATTCTCTCAAACTACATTGCTAATCTCTAGTGTTTCTTTCCTTTTCTCTTTTGGTGGCTTCCTTTTTTTAAAATAAACTTAGTCAAAACTGTAGTATATCTTGGATATTTTACCTTTTAAACATCTGGAAATAACTTTTAGTTCATCTGACCAAAAGCCAATTTTCTCATATTAAATAGTCTTGTAGTGAAATGCTAATATTCCCTTATCACCTCCTACCTCCAAGACTGAATCTTCCATTCTAAAAGTCACTATGCAAGTAATTCTAAATTATAGATTGTGCATGTTTGGGGCAAGGGAGAGGATTTATATTGTCAAAGGATTTGTTTTAACCTTGATAAATTTACAGGATGAAGAAGCCTTGGTCAGGATTGAAGGCATTAATAGGGTACCAAGGGAACCAGCATCCATGAACCAGTAGTTCCTAAGATTAGATCAGCAGATGCCATAGGCACAGGCTGATGCACTCATAATAGTAAGCACTGCTGTTCTGAACATTAAGTGCAGTTTTTTTCAATAAAGGAGCTTTCATTCTATCTTATTTGGGACTCAAAAGGTAAGCTGAAAACCTCACTGAAAATCTGTCTCAAACACTTAATATAAAACATCTCCTAATTTACATATATATCATGAAATATTAGCACTTTCATATAATACGTCAAAAGCATTAGGGCCTAAAGATTCTGTTTTTGAATTCTGAAACATAGATGCTTGTATCCACAAAGTTGTTATAGCTTGCTATGGCATTAGCACCAGTTTTAAACCACTACAAGTTTTGAAAAGGTGGAAAGTGTAGGGGCAAATTTGACCAATGATTTTTGAGGAGGAACCTGTAACATTATTTGTATGTATTAAAGAAAGCTACAGAAGCCTGATGATCTTAGATATTTAATCTGCAAAATACTAGGCCACTTAGCAAAGTAAATATCATTCCACTGTGTGTTACTGTAGAAAGTGTTTTTCAAGACAATCAAATTTGTCTTGAAAAAAAAAACTAGGCAAAAACCCCTTCACTTGTGTGTTCTCTTTTCTGATGCCCTGCTTGGTATTGGTGACCTGTCAGAAAAAAAGAAAAAGGAAAACTGCCTTTTAACGCAGCCAACAGTATGTGTGACACGTGCCAATGAAATAAAGCTGTAACAACCAGACAAGTTTCCAGGGCTGTGCCCCCAGAATGCTGAAATATCCAGACACGGATCAGCATGATTTTAATGCCCTGATTCTCGAAGTGGAGAAGTAGGCCACCAGTCACCTCCCAGACAGAGTTGAAGGGCAGGGAAGGGGAAATTACTGGGTGTTTGCATGTGCCTGACTCTATATACATATTGCCTAATTTAATTCACATCAAATCTCTGAAAGGTAGACAGTATTTACAGAAAAGAAAATGATAGTTCAGGAAAGTCAGTAGCTTTCCCGAGGTTGTACGTGGCGACACTGGAGTTGGTTCTTTGGTTTTTCTAGCTGTTAAGTACATTTTCTGTTCGCTGGAAATCTATGAAACACAGTGAAGGTCTTCAGTCTTCACAGAAAGAGAAGATCTGTTACCAGTCCTGGCTGCTATCCCATTCAATTCAACCCAAACTTACTAAGCACACATTATGTAACTTATAGGAAGAGTTAAAAATATCACAGTCAGAACGTTTCATTTCCTGAATCAGTTATTAATAATCCCAAGGCTGTTACCCTTACAATTCCAGGGACCCTTAGCATCTTGTGACGCTAACAGAAATCTTTCTCTCCAGCAAACTAAGAAAAAGGATGGAAATGGCCCTCTAGCCAGCAGAGATTAAAGCAGGCCATGCATTAGAGAGTAGAATAAAATGATGCTAAAAGCAAAGATCCGGGTTCAAGTTCACTCAATGCCGATATAGCCTTGGGTGAAGGACTCCAATTGAATTATATTATCTGATAGATGGGGATAAAACGAGGAGGATGGAACAGAAAAGGAAGTAGGAGAAAGTGCAAAAACTACGGACCTTGGGAAATTTCAACTTAGCATCCTTGGAGTTTATTTTCATCTGTAAGATGGAAATCTGGAGAAACTGACCTCAAGGGTTCCCACTGGCTT
Organism: Bos grunniens; assembly: GCF_055505025.1. Classification (NCBI taxonomy): domain Eukaryota; kingdom Metazoa; phylum Chordata; class Mammalia; order Artiodactyla; family Bovidae; genus Bos; species Bos grunniens. Next base: position 106,936,092 of record NC_141168.1, read on the forward strand.
TGTGATTCTATGACTGTTCTGTGGTAAGAGCTGAATGGAATAAAGCATGTGAACGTTTAACAACGAGTTATTCAAAACTACATATTATAATTAAAGCCATCTTCCTTGATGTTCTGTGGAATTTATATCTCAGCAATTTTTTTACTTTGAGTTCATATTTCATCAAAATACACGAAGATATATGAAGGCAGTTTTCAGTGAAAAAAATGAAATAATAAAAGTAATAAAAGATTTATTTGACCAGTTGGAGAAGGGATAAAAAATATTAAATTTACATGCAAGAGGCAGGTAGTGAACTCTGTTCAAAAATGAACAGTTACAACATCCATCAGCGTTTTACAATAAAGACTTGATCTCTAGATCGAGCTTTGATTTTATAAGTACACTTCTGACAATGAGGAGAGCTGCACATTTTTCCAATCAGTTAAGTATAAAATGATTTCATGAGAGGTGCATTTCTATCTCCGATGTCAGAAATGTACCAAAGTCACATCCAGGAAATATAGTGTTTATTTTCCTCTATATGATTTATTTTCCTCTTATCAGACAGCTCAAGATGTCCCAGTGGGCTTTAGTTTTTTGAAGGCTGATGAAAAGGAATATTTTGTGCTAAAATGCCTCCGAACACCTCCAAACACTGCGGTTCTTGAGGTTGCATCTGCCTGTAAATGATTAGCTTTCAAAGCCAACTTAGAAATGTCGACCCAAACCATGAACCTTTCTTTGGGAGGGTGGGGAGTAGGGAAGAGGGTATCATATGGGTAGGTCGGACGGGGTGGACAACTAACAGGAGCATTTCTGTATTTTTATTCTGAGATACAAGGAAAGCAAATACAAGGAATCTTACCTTGAAAACTGTATCTTGTTGGGGAAAAAAATCATCATCACCATAATACTAAACAATAATAAGAAAATGTCCTTCAAAAATTGTCATGTGGGTTCTGGTGAAGTAATTAAATAGCCAGCCAGTTCTTCCAGGAAACATTAAAAATGTGAGACCACAATATCACTTAAAAAAAAAAAAAAACTAAAGGACCCCCAAACTTGAAGCTCACAAAAATGGATGCCTCTACCATAAAAAGAAAGTCCTTACACAAACAAATCCAAACTCACAAACCAAACCAAAAAACCAACTCTGTTGGCCCAAAAAAAGGTGCTGGGAAGTTTGGTGCTGTCGAACCAAATGGAAAACATTATTTGCAAACTACATGCTGGGTCCTCCTGAAGCGCAAAGTAGCCTGTATTTATCTTAATTTGTGTGGCTCACATTGTAACAATACTCCTGATACCCAAATCCTACCTTTACCTGCCTCTATCATGGTGAGAAATTCAAAGTCAGGCATAAACACTTTGGCTGAGCTATTCTTAACAGAGTTAAGTAGAGTGAGTCTGTTTGTTGTTTGGTCGCCTCAACCAAAAGTACATCTGAGGACTTTAATTTGAATTAGTTAATATAAAATAATTAGAAAGAAGGCTCTAGAAATCCAGGAATTAAGCCTTTGCCTCTGTATAAATGTAGAAGTTCTGCTGAATAAGCCACATAAAAGGTGTTTTTTTGTTACACTACCTTCCTCTCCTGCTTATTTGCATGAAAAATCCTTCTAATCCAGGAGGCGCCACCAATAAAGAGGATAATTATCCATATAAAAGAATGTATACATATTCACAGGTTTTGACTAGTATTTGAGTGTTTAAAGTCACGGGAAAAAAACCTACAAGCTTCGCCTCCCTCGTTCATAAAGGAGTATATTTCTCCCTACACAGGCACAATTTTTATGCACATCAGCTGCACTTAAGGGTTCGCCTTTAAAACGGGTGTTTTAGTGAAGCCTGGAGAGAATTACTGTGAAAACACTCAAGCTGGGGTGCTCTCCTGAACTGAACTGTTTGGGTTCATCTTAGCTGCTAGGGCGCTTTGGGTAAGTTCTGCCTCCTGACTGGGGGACAGGCAGAGCAGAGAGTGTCAATTGATGGTTGGCTCTTTGGTACCATTCGGGTGGTCATTCTCTGGACTGCTGGCTTCTCTCTGATACAGACTCTGTGACTATAGAAGGAGGCAAGCCAGTTTAAAAAGAGACCTTCCCTGGTTACTGCTGCCCCGACTCTATTTCTACCACGGGTGAGTGGTTTCACACCAAACATGATGCTAGTTAAAGAAACATTCACTGTACAGATAACGTTCAGGTTGATGAGAGACTGTGTTAGGAGGGAGGAGGGAATGGGTAGAGACTGATGTTTAGGACATGCTGGTGGAGAGGGATGACCTCGGACTGGGCCTACACAGCCAGAAGTGTGGTTGTAGCTGTACCTTTAAAGGTTAGAAAGACAAGCGAGGATAGCGGTGCTTGCAGCCTTAAGCAGCTTTGCGTATTTCTTTGTTACTACTTAGGGTTAAATTGCACAACGGCATTTTGTTAGTGGCTAGATTCAGTGGTGGAACATCTCCACTCTGGTCTAAACTGTCCACCTCCATCCAACTCTAGCGTCTGGCTTACAAACTCTCTCCCCATTATAAATACATTTATATGTAATGTATATTTGTATATATATTTATAAAATACACATATATATGTAGAAAAATGGGCTTCCCAGGTGGTACTACTGGTGAAGAACCCACCTGCCAACACAGGAGACATAAGACATGTGGAATTGATTCCTGGGTCAGGAAGATCCCCTGGAGGAAGGCATGGCAACCCACTGCAGTATTCTTGCCTGGAGAATCCCATGGACAGAGAAATCTGGTGGGCTACAGTCCATAAGGTTACAAAGAGTCGGATACGACCAAAGTAACTTAGCACGCACGCAAAAATATAAATATATAAATTTAGAAATACATAATTCTTAAAGATTTAAAAAGATAAAAGTATAAGCCTAGATGGAGTTCCCAGGTGGAACAGTGGTAAAGAGTCTGTCTGCCAACTCAGGAGACACAAGAGATGAAGTTTCAATCCCTGGGTAGGGAAGATCTCTGGAGAAGAAAATGACAACTTGCTCTAGTACTCTTGCCTGGAGAACCCCATGGACAAAGGAGCCTGGTGAGCTACAGTCCATAGCGTCGCAAAGAGTCAGACACGACTGAGCAGGTGTGCAGGCATGTACATAAGCCTAGATCCATAGATTATATCTTCCCTGGTGGCTCAGCTGGTAAAGAATCTGCCTGCAAAGTGGGAGAGCTGGGTTCGATCCCTGGGTTGGGAAGATCTCCTGGAGAAGGCAAAGGCTACACACTCCAGTATTCTGGCCTGGGGACTTCCATGGACTGAATAGCCCATGCGGTTGCAAAGAGTCAAACATGACTGAGTGACTTTCACTCTCACTTCACAGAGTACATCTTGACTCTCCCTCCACTCTTATGTCTAAATTCTACAGGGTAAACACGTGCCAGTTCTCAGAGCTAACCTGACATTAGTGGTCACACTACGTTTAGTAAATACAACATTTAGATGAATTTTGTTTCTTTTCAAGAAGCCATATACCCAAATACCCATCTTTAAAATCTAATGGTAAATTCACCTAAATAATTAAATATCCCATTCTACCTGCTCAACAATTCAGTGTATATCGTGTACATTCAATTTTGCTTCCCAGGTGGTGCTAGTGGTTAAGAACCTGCCTGACAATGCAGGAGACATCAGAGACATGGGTTTGATCCCCAGGTCGGGAAGTTCCCCTAAAGGAGGGCATGGCAACCCACTCCAGTATTCTTGCCTGGAGAATCCCATGGATAGAGGAGCCTGGTGGGCTGCAGTCCATGGGGTCACAAAGAGTTGGACTTGACTGAAGTGTCCTAGCACAGCACACATACATACATAAGAAAGGCACATTTTCAAAGGGTCAAGGCAAGTTTTTTTCTGGGTCTGCACCCCTGCATCTCCTGGTGTCAAATGCAATGTATTTTTTAAAATAGTATATGTAAGAGTGGGATAGCTGACAATTTTATTTATTTTAATGGTGGAAACAGTGTATTTATTCCAATTGGCACAGAGAATCCCACACAGCAGAAGTTCAAAACATTCATTTCAGAGACAGAATACATTTGATAGGCTTCCTGCTTACCCTCTTTATTGATTTGATGACCTATTTTATTTTGCCTAAGCCAAGTTGAAATTAACGTCTGTTCAAACTGGAAATACCAGCTAAGCATGAGATGAGGTGATTCAGGACATTGGAGATGGGCATGAGAAAATAACTTAGTATTAATGATGAACTCTGGACAATTTGCAAGGCTAAGAGGTCACATGAGGCTGCCCTAGATGGACCTACCCTGGTTTGATCCAAACACAGCTATTCTGGGGGATAATGAGGAGTTTTAATTTATCTTCCAACATCAGACATAACATGCAGATTAGATCAGGAGGTGAGGGTGGAGGTATCTTTGAATTTCATAATTATCTGGGCTTCTCAGATGGCTCAGTGGGTAAAGAATCTGCCTGCCATGCAGGAGACACAGGAGATACGGGTCGAGCCCTGAGTCAGGAAGATCCCCTGGAGGAGGAAATGGCAACCCACTCCAGTATTCTTACCTGGAAAATCCCATGGACAAAGGAGCCTGCTGGGCTATTACAGTCCATGGGGTCACAAAGAGTTGGACACGACTGAGCAACTAAGCGTGGATTATGTACATGGTTGTATCTGTTATTTGTCATTCTCACTCTCTCTTCAAACATTAGCACTTAGAAGGAGGATGAGGAAGGCAAGTCCTCCGGCATATCACTGAAATGAAAGGGCAAACGCTTCTGCTCTGGTTAAAAGAGACAAGAAAGGATTCAGCAAGCCCTGCTTGCACAGGGATAAAGACCAGTCAGCAGGGCGAATTTTAAGTCTCAAAAGTGTTTGTACTCCTATGGATTATTCACACATGCCTGTATAAATATTTAACAGGTATGTGTTGGTGGGTGACTGTTTGGGGGGGGCGGGGGGGTCAGGGGTAAATGCACAGGAAGCAGGAACACAGGCTAGGTCTGGCTGTGACTTGATGATTACATTCTTGTGGTTTCTTTCACAGTTCAAATGTTCTCCCTGAGTGAGCTTAAAAAACGGAACCCCCTCCTTCTGTCCCCCCCCAAAAAAGGGAAGAAAAGAATTTGATGACTAGCATAGGCAGTTTTCTAGAAGGCTGATTTTAATATTTGCGACCTTATGTTAGGAAGGGAGGGGAAGAAGGGGTGAAAATGAGGATAAATGAAGAAAAAATAAGTCAGATACCACCTGAAGGTCATGTTTATTACAGAGGCAGCCAGCAGGGCTTTGGGGTTGTGGGGAAAAATGCACTTTCATCCAGGAAGTGTTAATGGCCGCAAACTACTGATTTTGTTCATCATCTTCCCTGTGTTAAGGGTTATGCTCAAGTTACTGTAACCTTTAACTTTTTATTTTTATTGTGTTTTTCTTCTGATGCTTTAAACATTTTAACAAAATGCTAGCAGAAATAGACATGCTTCAGGGCCCTCTGCTAGAATTATGTAATTTTTAAGGAGATGTTTCCATCGGAGTTTAAAATAACCTTACCTACCTTAACAAAATACATTATTTCACTTAAGCTCTTCAAAAGTATTAATTCATCAACAATGACTTACTGAGGACCTACCATATTCTTCCTACTTCGGGAAATCAATAGAAAGACAAGATGTGACTGTTCAGAAGGACTTGGAGTCCAGGTAGGAAAATAAAAATTATGAAGTAATAAGAGAAAATTGTTTCCTTGGGAGCCCATTTTCTCATATTGTTCCAAAAGGACTTATGTTGTCTTACAAGTTAAACAGACCACAAAAGTAAGAATAAACACACAACAGAGCCAGGTGAACAGAGAGCTAATAGGATCCTGAGATAAACTGATTATCACAATCTGGTAGTGAATCAGCTCTATATTTCCTGATAACTAAGACAAGGGTAAAACCCATCATGTCACAGGGAGGTATGCAGATTTCCCCATCTGAAGAAAGGAAAAAATATGAAAGAATGTCCTCAAAGACACATTCTTGGGGAAAACTCAAGGAGGAATTTACCATGTCTGTGAATCTCTGGAAAAGAGACTGGCTTTCTGGTTTGTTTATACTAAAGAAAGTGAACAAGTAGGTAGCCAGGTGCTAAACTCTGTGGTACAGATGTTAGGAGCCAGAGGAATTCGGAGATTGGGAAGATGGCGTGTTGGTGGTTACCGTTAGTCTGATGTGGTCAAGGAAGGTATTATCTGGGACAGGTGATGGGACCCGCCTAGAAAGATGCACAGACTTTGATAGATGGTAAGGAAGCCAGGCAGTGGGTGGGGGGAGAATCATAACATGAAAAGACTTGGCCGTGAACATCAGCAAGGAATTCCCAGATGGAAGATGAGACGTGGGGACAGGCCGTGGAATCTGAGGATTTGTCCTGTGGAATAACAGGAAATCATTTTTGTTTGGATAGAGTCGGGGGTAAAGACATGTTATGAATGGTCTTGGGTATAGAGTTAAGACTTTTTTTTTAATGCAATAAGCTACTCATTTATTAAACATGTAGTGATAAATATACAGGGCATTGGTTCAGAGATGTCTAACATTCATGTGGGAGTTTTCAGCTTTTCTACTGTAGAAAACAGAAGCAGCGGCACAGTGGGGCTGGAAGATTTGATTTATATATTAAACATGGTGCATTTGAGTCTCTGGAGATGATACTCAGGTTAAGCTGGTGGTCAAAATGTAGGTCTGAAACTGAAAGAGGGGAAAAGCTTGAAGTCCATGGCAAAGAATCTTTCACAAGAGATGTTGAGGAAGAAGACAGAGGGCTGCAGGAATGAGTCCTAGGCAGACAGTATGATGCCAGATGAGGACTAAAAAGAAGCCATCACACTCAACAGTTAGGGGGTTCACCAGTGATCTTGGAGAGAGAAGCATCAAAAAACTAATAACAGTTGGTCAAGGAGTGGCCAGGAAATATGGCTGCAGGTGGACTGCAGGCATGTTGGCTCTTTGATTGGTTTGGCAAGCTAACCCAAATTTTTGGACATGCTTGTGATAGTTAAAGTCATCCAATCACAAACCACCTATATCTCAGTTCAGTCGCTCAGTCTTGTGCAACCCCATGGACTGCAGCACATCAGGCTTCCCTGTCCATCACCAACTCCCAGAGCTTGCTCAAACTCATATGCATCGAGTTGGCCATCCAGCCATTGCATCCTCTGCTGTCCCCTTCTCCTCCTGCCTTCACTCTTTCCCAGCATCAGGGTCTTTTCTAATGAGTCGGCTCTTCGCATCAGGTGGCCAGAGTATCTCCAAGATCTCTAAGAGGATCCTAGTGTTACCAGGGTTTGTGTCGAGGGCTGCTTTCCTTATTCCATAAGACCACCCCCTTGCCACTTTGATGTACCATCCTTGGTATTTCAGACCATTTCTTGTGGAGCTTCATATCTCACACTTGGCAATAAGCCTGGCAAACAGGAGGCAGAGGAGATGCACTGAAAGTGGGTATTGATGCAGGGAACATCTGGGTGCTGCCCATCTTTTTCTGACACCTCTGAGCAGAGCCTTGAACTTTCCCCTGATTCTTTGGGCTCTGGAGTCTTTCTTGGTCTCCCCGGGGCCAAACCTCTGCTTTTCCTGATGGGTTCTTGATTCAGCATCCTCCTAAGACTCTTATTCGAGCATGCTACTTTGGTTCGAACCTTTTCCTTCACTGTGCTACCTTAAATATTATCTCTGATGAAGAGCACCCCATCATGGCAAAGGGGTCAGCACGTTTGTACAGAACGGGCACCAAAGCAAACATGAAGGACTGTTCTTGTGGAGGAAGGTGATATGAAATGTAGGCTGGGACGGTAGGGAACCCAGTTAGGTACTTCCTGTGTATCATAAGAACAGGGCATTGGGAATTAAACGTCTGATGTATTTTATCTCATTGAACACAAACAAAAGTAATCTGTGGACTTAAAACACTACTATGTACCTGAGATTCTTTTTAAAACATTCAGTTCTATTAGTGTGGGGGTGGAGGGTGGTGGAAGAGAGGAAGAGAAAGAGAGAGAGACTGACTGAGAGGGAGATAATTTTTCATGAAATATTTTTACATTCACATATTCTTATGTTTATTTGTCTGGAGAAGAAGAGAGATACCTAGAAACAAGAGAATGTTGTATTGATGGTAAAAGGTCCTGAATTGAAATCAGTACCCCGCAGGGACTAGACATCCTGCACCAGTTTGTAAATGTATTCTGAACACAGTAATAATGATGAGATGGGTCTTTGGCTTCAGGGTCAACAAACTTACTTCTCTACAGAGCTACCGTACAATCCAACAATCCCACTCCTGGGCAGAAAACTATTAGCGAAAGGATAGACACACTCCAGTGCTCACTGCCGCACTATTTACGATAGCCAAGACATGGAAGCAACCTGGAAAGTTCATCAACAGAGAAATGGATAAAGAAGATATGGGGGGGGGCAGTGTATACACACATACACAATGGAATATTATTCAGCCATGAAAACAAAATAATGCCACGTGGATGGACCTAGAGACTGTCATCCTGAGTGAAGTAGGTCAGACACAGAAAAATACCACATGATGATATCGCTTATATACGGAATCTCAAAAAGTGGTACAGATGAACTTATTTATAAACAGAAATAGAGTCACAGATGTAGGAAACAGACATGGTTACCAAGGCGGAGAGTGAGGGGAGGAATAAATCGGGAGACTGTGAATGATATGTGCACCCTTCTATATAAAATAGATAACTAGTAAGGAACTCCTGCACAGCGCAGGGACCTCTACTCAGTACTCTGTAAAGACCTATATGGGAAAAGAATTTAAAAAAGACTGCATATATGTATAACTGATCCACTGTGATATACAGCAAAACACAACATTGTAAAATCAACTGCACGCCAATAAAAATTAATTTTAAAAAAACTGCAGCGATAACAACTGATGTTACTTCTATACTGTGGAAGAAATTTCTATGCTATAAACTCAGGCATTTAAAGATGAAGCTATTAATGTAAGTCCATGACTGTTATGCAAAATCCCATTCACAAATGCCAATAATCAGGAATTAAATGTAGGAAAGTCCTGTAGGAAGCAACACTGCTCCCCCCACCCCCAAGCAAACAAACTTACTTCTCACATTAGCTATAATGCATCGACTATTCCTGCAACTTTCCCTCACCAACCATGGGTCCTTCAAGGCTCTGCTGCCCCTGGGAGCCAGCTGTGGAGGGATTAGAACTCTTCAGGCACTAGGGGTGTGGGTGTGGGTGTGTGTGTAAGAACATCAGGAGACTCTCATTATTGTTAAGCTGTTTGTCCATAACAGCTTAGCTTTTATCACAGGCTAAACTGTGTTGGCCCCAAAAGTCACTGTTGAAGTTTTAACCCTCAGCACCTCAGAATGTGACTATTTGGATACAGCCTCCAGAAAGAGGAGGTGATTAAGGTTAAATGAGATAATGGGGGGCTTTAATCCAATGTGACTGGTGTCCTTATAAGAGGAGGAGATTTGGATATGGACAGGCACGGGGGGAAGACACAGGGGTAATATGGCCATCCACAAACCAAGGAGCGAGGTCTCAGAAGACAACCCTATCAGTACCTTGATCTTGGACTTCCAGTCTCCGGAACTGCAAGGAAATAAATTTCTATTGTTATAACCATCCCATCTCTGATACTTTGTTATGGCGACTCCAGCAAACTGATGCAGCTCTCAAAGGAAAAGAGAAAGAAGGCTCTCTTTTTTCCTTGGCTTCCAGTGCACACCCACACGGGCACACACACTCTCTGAAATTCTGAATTTATGGAATTTCCCCCAAGAGCGCAAGACCGAACACTGCGTGGACTTAACACGCAGTCAGCGACGGCAGGCCCACCCTGTGTCTTCCAAGACACAGGGACAGCAGAGCCTCTTCTTAATTTTCAGCTTCACCTTATATCACACCAGTAGTTCTGCCATGTGTCTGAGACCACTGGGACAAGGGAGGATGGAGACTGGAAAACGCTGTGCAACCTCAATACCAATGTGCCAAACCATTGCAGGGACCCAACTGAACGGGAACCAGAAACGACTGTTCTGTCTGATTCAGTTTCTTTTGCCGGAATACAGAGCTATTCCCCGCCCTGAAATGAAGCTTGGAGGGTGAGGTAGGGATGGGGTGAGAGGGCAAGCAGGCAGGGTAGCCAGCGCAACTAGGGTCCCCAGGCAGAGCCCTCCTCTCCTGGGTTGTTAACCTTTCAATTCCAGAGCAGGCAGGCTCCTGCCAGGCTCTCCTGTGTGCTCAGTCCTATCCTTGTGACCCCATGGACTGTAGCCTGCCAGGCTCCTCTGTCCCTGGAATTTTCCAAGCAAGAATACTGGAGTGGGTTGCCATTTCCTACTCCAGGGTATCTTCCCAACCAAGGAATCGAACATGCATCTCCTGTGTCTCCTGTATTGGCAGATGGATTCTTTACCATCGAGCCATCTGGGAAGCCCACTCATTTTCAGTCTCCTTTAAAGGCTAACTCCTGCATAATGGGTTCCTGAGGCTGGAAAATTTTCAAAGAATTTTTGAATGCATCTCCACAGCCCCTTCTCTTAACAATAGCATCTATCAAACGGCGAAGGGAAGGCTCTGTTTAAAAGCACCGACGGCAGATCACAAGAATGTGTTTGATTGCCAAAGTGACTAATTTATTTTTACACAGTATTAACGATGCTACAATAACTAATATCTATAGCCTGGTTTTGACAGTTTATTGCAAGTGTTCCCATTGTTTAAATAAAGGAGAAAAAGGAAGAGGGAAAAAAAAAGAAAGTATGGAAGAGAGTGTTTTATTTTGCTACATTTCCATTTGTTAACAAAACTCCCCATAAGCAAAACCAGAGGTCATTAGCAAACAACCAAAACATGCCTGTCTCCAGAAGAATAGAGCTCCCTTCATCATTCAAAATACAGCTCTGCTGAAAACCCAAATCAGGACAAATCCTTAACATGAAAAATTCAGTGCAGGCTTGAAACCACCTGACTTTACTTTGGGTTTGTGCTCCTTAAAATTACCTAGAAAATACCATAATCTTCCCATCGTGCGGCTGGATGTGGGCCAGGGCCCTGGCTCCAGAGGCAAAGGGCAAAACTAAGAATCATGTCTGAACAGACAGCTCCACCCTCTCTCCCAAGTCCACTTGGCCTCGTGACAAAAAGTGAGGTCTGAAGCGCATTCATCCAGGGCCTGGGTTTTTGGCCCAAACTCAAGACTCTGAGGACAAACAAAAATGAAATCCAAAATGTTATCGTTCTCACCTTTAGAAGTCAGATGGGTTTAATAGGTACTGCATGTGGCGAGTGGTTCCTGTTTCCCATGTAATCGGGAACAAACAGAAGCGCGCTCACTTCTAGCTTTTTGTTCAGGAGAAGGATCTTATAGCTGAGAGTTTACATTCTAAAGTGATTTTTTGGTAATAATTATGCATATGTGTGTGCATGCAAAAAACGAGATCAAGAGAGTGCGAGAGAGATTTCCATACAGAACCAAATACGGTGAAAGTGAAAAGCCAACCCTGAGGAGCGTGCAGCCACAGGGGCCCCACCATCGGGGCCGTCCGCCTGGCACGGGTGGCTCTGGACTGTGGGCAAGCCTCTCAGTGCCCGTTACTCCCCTTCACTGAATGCTTAGCTCTTAAGCACGCCCTCCCCCCAGCGCCCACCCACTCTGACACCCCCACTCTCTCAGGCTTTGGATGGGTGAGAGCCAGGAGAGACTGTCAAGTGATTTTTACCTCCTGCTGAGCTAGTGACAGGCTCGGTACAAATAGCTACATTGAGAAAGTACCTCCATGCCACACAGCCAGAGCCAGGGCTCCAGCTAGACAGTCCCGGGATATGAATACCACCATCTGATCCCATGGGGCAGATCAGCACTGAAATGGACCACGTGTTCCAAACGTGCCCCCCCACCACCACTCCTCACCCCCTAATCAAAACCCTCTGCTCTAGCCAGTTGGCTGCATTCACAATCCCCTCTGCACACTGGATCCCTTCTGGCCTTCAAGCTTGTGTTCACACTGCTGCTTCCTACCACTTAAGAAAAAAAGGATTCTCTCTCTTCCTGGTAAACCAATCTTGAGATCCTTATGAAGGCCTGCTGACCTGAGCAATCCCCTCTCGGACCCCTACACACACAGCGATGTCTCTTCCTCCCAGGCCCCCATCTTTGTTTTCTGTCTTCTTCTTAGGTTCTCTGTCTGTGGTTGTCATGAGTCTTGTTATATTTAAATATATCTTTCTTTAATAAATGATGCTACGAATCAGTCCATCCTAAAGGAAATCAACCCTGAATATTCACCGGAAGGACTGATGCTCAAGCTGAAGCTGCAATACGTTCGCCACCTGATGCGAAAAGCCCACTCATTGGAAAAGACCCTGATGCTGGGAAAGATTGAGGGCAGGAGGAGAAGGGGGTGACAGAGGATGAGATGGTTGGATATCATTACCGACTCAATGGAAAATAAATCTGAGCAAACTCCTCCCGGCAACAATACTGGAGTGGATTGCCCTACCCTCCTCCAGGGGATCTTTCCAACTCAGGGGTCAAACCCAGGTCTCCTGCATTGCAGACAGACTCTTTACCACTGAGCCACCAGGGAAGCCCCATAAACCTACAACTATACAAGACCTTTTAGAACACACACCCAAAAAATATGTCCTTTTCATTATAGGGGACTGGAATGCAAAAGTAGGAAGTCAAAAAACACCGGGGGTAAGAGGCAAATTTGGCCATGGAATACGGAATGAAGCAGGGCAAAGGCTTATATAGTTTTGCCAAGAGAACACACTGGTCATAGCAAACGCCTTCTTCCAACAACACAAGAGAAGACTCTACACATGGACATCACCAGATGGTCAACATCGAAATCAGACTGATTATAGTCTTTGCAGCCAAAGATGGAGAAGCTCTATACAGTCAGCAAACACAAGACTGGAAGCTGATTGTGGCTCAGATCATGAACTCCTTATTGCCAAATTCAGACTTTAAATTGAAGAAAGTAGGGAAAAACCACTAGACCATTCAGGTTTGACCTAAATCAAATCCCTTATGATTATACAGTGGAAGTGAGAAATAGATTTAAGGGCCTAGATCTGATAGATAGAGTGCCTGATGAACTATGGATGGAGGTTTGTGACACTGTACAGGAGACAGGGATCAAGACGATCCCCATGGAAAAGAAATGCAAAAAAGCAAAATGGCTGTCTGGGGAGACCTTACAAATAGCTGTGAAAAGAAGAGAAGCAAAAAGCAAAGGAGAAAAGGAAAGATATAAGCATCTGAATGCAGAGTTCCAAAGAATAGCAAGGAGAGATAAGAAAGCCTTCCTCAGCGATCAGTGCAAAGAAATAGAGGAAAACAACAGAATGGGAAAGACTAGAGATCTCTTCAAGAAAATTAGAGATACCAAGGGAACATTTCACGCAAAGATGGGCTCGGTAAAGGACAGAAATGGTATGGACCTAAAAGAAGCAGAAGATATTAAGAAGAGGTGGCAAGAATACACAGAAGAACTGTACAAAAAAGATCTTCATGACCCAGATAGTCACGATGGTGTGATCACTCACCTAGAGCCAGATATCCTGGAATGTGAAGTCAAGTGGGCTTTAGGACGTGTCACTACAAACAAAGCTAGTGGAGGTGATGGAATTCCCGTTGAGCTATTTCAAATCCTGAAAGATGATGCTGTGAAAGTGCTGCACTCAATATGCCAGCAAATTTGGAAAACTCAGCAGTGGCCACAGGACTGGAAAAGGTCAGTTTTCATCCAATTCCAAAGAAAGGCAATGCCAAAGAATGCTCAAACTACCGCACAATTGCACTCATCTCACACACTAGTAAAGTAATGCTCAAAATTCTCCAAGCCAGGCTTCAGCAATATGTGAACCATAAACTTCCAGATGTTCAAGCTGGATTTAGAAAAGGCAGAGGAACCAGATTGCCAACATCCACTGGATTATGGAAAAAGCAAGAGAGTTCCAGAGAAACATCTATTTCTGCTTTATTGACTATGCCAAAGCCTTTGACTGTGTGGATCATAATAAACTGTGGAAAATTCTTCAAGAGATGGGAATACCAGACCACCTGACCTGCCTCTTGAGAAACCTATATGCAGGTCAGGAAGCAACAGTTAGAACTGGACATGGAACAATAGACTGGTTCCAAATAGGAAAAGGAGTTTGTCAAGGCTGTATATTGTCACCCTGCTTATTTAACTTCTATGCAGAGTACATCATGAGAAATGCTGGGCTGGAGGAAGCAAAAGCTGGAATCAAGATTGCCAGGAGAAATATCAACAACCTCAGATATGCAGATGACACCACCCTTTTGGGAGAGAGTGAAGAGGAACTAAAAAGCCTCTTGATGAAAGTGAAAGAAGAGAGTGAAAAAGTTGGCTTAAAGCTCAACATTCAGAAAACGAAGATCATGGCATTCGGTCCCATCACTTCATGGGAAATAGATGGGGAAACAGTGGAAACAGTGTCAGACTTTATTTTTGGGGGCTCCAAAATCACTGCAGATGGTGATTGCAGCCATGAAATTAAAAGATGCTTACTCCTTGGAAGGAAAGTTTTGACCAACCTAGATAGCATATTCAAAAGTAGACACATTACTTTGCCAACAAAGGTCCATCAATCAAGGCTATGGTTTTTCCAGTGGTTATGTATGGATGTGAGAGTTGGACTGTGAAGAAAGCTGAGCACCGAAGAACTGATGCTTTTGAACTGTGGTGTTGGAGAAGACTCTTGAGAGTCCCTTGGACTGCAAGGGGATCCAACCAGTCCATTCTGAAGGAGACCAGTCCTGGGTGTGCTTTGGAAGGACTGATGCTAAAGCTGGAACTCCAATACTTTGGCCACCTCATGTGAAGAGTTGACTCATTGGAAAAGACTCTGATGCTGGGAGGGATTTGGGGCAGGAGGAGAAGGGGATGACAGAGGATGAGATGGCTGGATGGCATCACCGACTCGATGGACGTGAGTCTGGGTGTACTCCGGGTGTTGGTGATGGACAGGGAGGCCTGGCGTGCTGCGATTCATGGGGTCGCAAAGAGTCGGACACTACTGAGCAACTGATCTGATCTGATCTGACTGATACATAAAAGAGATAACTGATAAGAACCTACTCTATACACATGGAACTCCACTCAGTATTCTGTAATGGCCTACATGGGAAAAAAAATCTAAAGAAGAGTGAATACAGACACACACGCACACACATATATAAACTGTTTCACTTTGCTATATAGCACAAACACAATATTGTAATCAACTATATATCAATAAAAATTAATTTTAAAAATATACCTTTACTTTATCCCTGAAGTTTTTGGTTTTCCATAGAGCAAGATTTTTGTTTTTGTTTTGTTTTTATCTTTATTAGAGCAGTATTAGATTCACAGAAAAACTGGCAGGAAGGTACAAAGAGTTGCCATGCACTCCTGCTCTGCGGCCTCCCTCCATTATTAACGTTCCCCACAGAGTGGTGGGCTTCCCAGGTGGACAGTAGTAAAGAATCTGCCTGCCAGTGCAGGAGATGCAGGTTGAATCCCTGGGAAGATCCCCTGGAGAAAGAAATGGCAAGTCACTCCAGTATTCGTGCCTGGAAAATCCCATGGACGGAGAAGCCTGGAGGGCTACAGTCCATGTGGTAGCAAAGAATAGGACACGACTGAGCATGCACACGCATGCACACACACACAGAATGGTACATTTGTTACAACCGACGACTCTACACTGAAGCATCACTGTCACTCAGAGTTTATAGTTTATCTTAGTGTTCCCTCCTGGTGTTGTGCGATCTGTTGTTGTTTCAGTCACTAAGTTGTGTCCGACTCTGCAACCCCATAGACTCCAGCACGTCAGGCTTCCCTGTCCTTCACCATCTCCCAGAGTGCAATCTATGGGTTGTGACAAATGTTTGATGACATGTATCCACCACTGTGGAGAAGGCAATGGCACCCCACTCCAGTACTCTTGCCTGGAAAATCCCATGGGTGGAGGAGCCTGGTGGACTGCAGTCCATGGGGTCTCGAAGAGTCGGACACGACTGAGCGACTTTCCTTTCACTTTTCACTTTCATGCATTGGAGAAGGAAATGGCAACCCACTCCAGTGTTCTTGCCTGGAGAATCCCAGGGACGGGGGAGCCTGGCAGGCTGCCGTCTATGGGGTTGCACAGAGTGGGACACGACTGAAGCGACTTAGCAGCATCCACCACTGTGGCGTCATACAGAGCAGTTTCTCTGCCCTAAACATTTGCTGTTAGAGCAAGTTTGGTCAGACGGTCCTGGAGGGCTGCAGATTTAATTCTTAGTGGGAGGGATGGGGGCCTCTAGGGTCTCTCATTCACTGCTGATGGGAATACAAGATGGGGCAGCTGTTTGTGAAGACATTTTGGCAGTTTTTTACAAAATTAAACGTACTCTAACCAAATGATCCACCAATGATGCTCATTGGTATTCACCTGAAGGAAGTGAAAACTGAGGCTCATACAAAAAATCGGTATATAAAAACTTTTAGCAGGTTTATTCACAACTGCCAGAACTTGGAACCAAGCAAGATGTCCTGATGAACTAGCGAACTATATTATATTGAGGCGATGTTATTCATTGATAAGAAAAAATGAGCTCTCAAACCATGAAAAGACTCAGAGGAACCTTAAGTGCATATTACCAAGTGAAAGAAGCTAATCTGGAAGGCTGCATACTATGATTCCAAGTATAGGACACTCTGGAGAAGGCAAAACTATGGAGACAGGAAGCGATCAGTGGTCGCCAAGAGCTGGGAGGAGGTAGGGATGAACGGGGAGGATAAACTTAGGGCAGGGAACTACTCTGTATGATCTTATAATTGTGGTTACATGTTGTGTTTGTACAGATCCATAGACACTACAACACTAAGAGTGAACCCTAAACTGTGGACTTCGGGTGAATATGAAAAACAAAAATCCACAGTTATTACATTCTTGCATGTGTTACGATGATACCATGTAGGTTGATATGTAAACATCCATAAGTTCCTATGTTTATACAACTGATTGGACAGAACGGGGAAAAAAAAAAAAAACACAACGGAGTAGAAAAAAAGGTGATAAGTGGATAATGTAGTAATCAAAGATATCAGCGGACAGAGGGGGTTTCCCTGGTGGCTCAGTGGTAAAGAATCCATCTGCCAATGTAGGAGACACAGGTTCAATCCTTGGTCCGGGAAAATCCCACGTGCGGTGGAGCAACTCATCCTGTGTACTGCAACTACTGAGCCTGTGTCCAGAGCCCTCGAGCTGCAACCACTGAAGCCCATGTGCCTAGAGCCTGTGCTCTGCAACGGGAAGCCATGCCAACGGGAAGCCTGAGCACTGCAAGTGGAGAGCAGCCCCTGCGAGCCACAACTACAGAAAAAGCCTGTTCAGCAACGAAGACCCAGCACAGCCTAAATAAAGAGAGGACAGAGGTGTCTTTGCAGGTCCAGTTCGGTGTAGAGTGGATTAAAATAAATTTGTAGCAAATATACAACTTCAGACTTTACCCTATCATTAATCAGCTACACAACTGCTGTGTGCGTTAATAACTTGTCTGACTTGTCATGTGTCCTACTCTTTGCAACCTCGTGAACTGTAGCTCATCAGGCTCCTCTGTCCATGAAATTCTCCAGACAAGAATACTGGAGTGGGTGGCCATTCCCTTCTCTAAGGGATAGTCCCAACCCAGGGATTGAACCTGGGTCTCCCTCATTGTAGGCAGATTCTTTTCTCTCTGAGCCACCAGGGTAACCCATAACTGCTAGCAGCTTTATTTAATTTATACAGTCAATAAAAGTGTCAGTAAGATAATCAGCCTGTATTATACATTAACCACTTATTGCTCTGACTGAAAGTTGTGGGGAATATAGAATTGATGTGAACCATGGCCACTGACCTCAGGAAGCTCGTGGCTCAGTAAAAAGAGGGAAACAACAAATAAAGACATTTACATTAAAGTGCTGAGTTTTTTGGTGCCAACTAAAATTATTGTAAAAATATTTTTATGACAATAGAGTGATGCCTCATTAAACAAGAGAAAACTGCAAGTTATTCCAGCATTTGAGTTCATTACTATATGGCAAATAAAAATAGGTGGACATTCCAAAATATTATAGACTTTTTAAAAATGCTCTGATTTCTAATTGACTCAGTTACAATCAATGTGAGGTGGAAACTATGGAACTAAAAGAATATCTAAATCACTCCTCTTTACACAGTGGTTTTCTTCACTGTAATATTAGGGAATCACACAGTGGGTCTGTAAAGGACGCCTCAGGTCTAACTTCTCTGACTTAAGCCATATTTCCTTGTTGCTCTTCTTTCTTGTTTCCCACCCATAGACTTCGATTCCATAAAGGACACAAAAGCTGTTTATAAGAAAATAAGTGGTATATTTATTCAATCACTATTCCAAGCGGTGCTGGCATCATACCTATCTTCATGGAAATCTCCATGCACGGCTTTCAGAGCCTGTCACACCTCCACCTCTAAATAATATTTCTGGACACTTAATTCTTCCTTTAAGTCTCTCTCTCCTTTCCTCTCTAGAAATTAAGGTTCACTAATCACCTCATCCTTGTCTGGGAAATCCCATGGACAGAGGACCCTGGCAAGCTGTAGTCCATGGGGACGCAAAGAGTCGGACATGACTGAGTGACTAAACTACATCATCTTTACCCTTACTGAATCCTTACTGATTTTTTTGTTTGCTTGTTTAACATTACTGCTGGAAAATGCATATTGGAAAGACTGCATTTAGGACTCGTGGGACTAATGGGCACATGCTTGTCCAAGAGAGTGGAAAACCATGAAATGCAGGTTGAGGTGTCTGAAGTGATTAGGAGAGCGAGTGGAGCGGTGTCTGTCAGAGTTTCCAAGAGTATATTCCAAGGAATACTGTTCTCCTGCGTGTCTGGGTAAAAATGAGTTCCATATCCAGATGAGTTTGGGGACCTCTGCATGGCATAAATCAGCCCATTCCTGAAGAATAAGTTTAAAAGGCCTCTCGGGTAAAAATACTTGTTCACTTTAACTTTTTCTGTATTGCTTTTAAATCATGGAACCTCTTCTCCTGGCTTTAAAAAAACACCCATTAAGATTCCACAGAATACAAACACTGTTATATATTGTGATATATTTTATTTTAGGAAGATTATCTAAGAGGATTATGTAGGGGGCGTAAGTATGAAGAGGGACCAATCTCAGAGAAATTGGTAGTAATTTCGTCACAAACTTGCTAAAGAAGACATGATCATTCTCTACTCTTAAGAAACTGTTTTTTCAGACAGACTCCAGACTGGAAAAGGCATTCTTAGTGAGGTGTGTGCCTGCTCTAATTCATTACAGATCTAGATATACACAAAATACTGTAATAAGGATAAACAGTATCACACACACACTCACAGACATAAAGACATTTCATTTTGATGGCCCGTGGATTGCTATATTGAAAAAAAAAATGGTCTTAATAGCAAAGGACTAGCAAAACTCGGTTCATTAACTAAATTTTGTTAAAGAAGGATGACTGAGGGAGAGAAAAAGCAAACCAATCAGGCATAAGTTAGGTTTCATAGGTGGGCAGAAGCCAAGAGGCTCAAACATAACCCTCCTGGATGGGGGCGCCCTTTATGGCTCTTAACGCAGCTGGGTCTGGCAGAGTGGTAAAGGGGAAATTTGGTTTAAAAGCTACGTTTTTAATCATTAAGGAAGGTCCTAAGTGAGAGGGAAACAGACAACTTTTAAGAGACTTCTTCTTACTTTTGACTTGGGTGTAGTTCAAGCCAGCGAGCAGGGGGCAGGAGAGAAAACTATTTCACTTTTACGGCCAATTCCACAACATTCCTCTCCAGAAACGTCCCCAGCACTGGTGAGCTTCCAGTAGTAAACACTGAGGTCGCTTCCCCAGAATTTATGGGAGGGCCTGTTACTCTACTTTGGAAGGAAAAAGGAGCGTTTTCAAAGATCATATTTATTTTTCCTCTGGAAGAATAAGAACAATCTCTCAATTTTTATTGTCCTGAGTTGATGTAGTAGTAATTTGTCCTAATGGTCAAATTCTGTTCATATTGTAATCCTGGCAACTAACATATATGAGAAGCAGGATAAAGATCATCAAAGTGATACCCTACTTCGAAAAAAAGAGCATATCAATACATCCTAAATAGTCAAACAAGTTAAAGAAACAATCCAGAAACTGTGAAAGTAATTGACACTAGAATACACTAAGAAAAAAACCCTTCCATGTGTTCTCTTTGGATCTAAGACAAATGAGAGTATTATCAGTTTTCTAGGCTTGCCATATTTAAATCCCCTTGTAGAAGTCAGGACTCGATGAGGGATAGGGGACCGGTATCAAAAAAAAAAAAAAAAATCTATAGTGCTCTGGGTGAGGATTAGAAGGGACAGTGACAGATTTTTTTGGAGCTAAGAAGGATGAGAAAGAGAATATATATTTGGATCAAAAATTTAAAAACAATTAGAAGTTGATTAAAAAAAAAGTCCAGTTGAAGATACAACAGATGAACACGCAAACATAAAGCTAGCAGAAAGGTCAGATGAGACAATTCTGTAATAACCCCCTCAGACGGGGGCGGGGCACGTGGCAAAATATTTACAAAAATAATTTTAACATTACATGATATCACTAGCAAAAGCCAGTCATGTGGAAGTGTTCAGTTGAATGTCATTTGTTATTACGATGATTATTACCACTGTAGTCTTTAACATCATAACAGGGCTTCGACTGAATATTTCAGTGTAGGAGTGAGCTGGGAGGGGAGTCCCATGAAAGGTTGCAAAAATAAACATTCTGGTTAATCAAGCTGCTACTACTGCATGGAAACATATACATTTCCATGTGTAAAACTGACAGCTACATACTGCTATGTAACACAGGGAGCTAGACCCGGTGCTCTGTGACAACCCAGAGGGGTGGGGTGGGATGGGGGTGGAAGGGAAGTTCAAGAGGGAGGTGGGTGTGTGTGCTGAGTCACTCAAGTCATGTCCGGCTCTCTGTGACCCCATGGACTGTAGCCCACAAGGCTCCTATGTCCATGGAATTTTCTAGGCAAAAATACTGGAGTGGGCTGCCATTCCCTTCTCCAGGGGATCTTCCCGACCCAGGGATGGAGCCCAAGTCTCCTCCACTGCTGGAGTGATTCTTCACTGTCTGAGCCACCAGGAAACATAAATATACCTGTGGCTGATTCATATTGATGTCTGGCAGAAACCAATACAACATTGTCAGGCAATTATCCTCCAATAGAAAAATAAATTAAAAAAAAAAAGAAAAGATGCTACTATTTAATGTGGTGGAACCGTGAGAGTGTTCATTAATAATTCAACCAGCTGGTGTTGAGATAAGAGAGATCACTATGCTGAATCCAGGGGCTACTGTGGGACACAAGTATCACTGGTAATCTTCTGAAGCAGCAGTAGACATAGAACATTAGGCTGACCCTGTGGTTCAGAATCCTGAGGGGAAGGTGAGATGTCTTAGTGCCCAGGTTCACTCAGTACACCAAGCAAGAGGCGTAAGGGCCCACTTGATCATAAGCCATTGCCCTCATCATCTCTGGCTTCCCCGGTGGCTCAGAGGGTAAAGGATCTGCCTCTGATGTGGGAGACGCAGGTTCGATCCCTGGGTGGGGAAGATCCCCTGGAGGAGGAAATGGCAACCCACTCCAGTGTTCTTGCCTGGAAAACCCCGTGGACAGAGGAGCCTGGTGGGCTACAGTCCACGGGGTCACAAAGAGCTGGGCATGACTGAGCGACTTCACTTTGTCATTTCCAGAAGTGCACACATCATCATCGCGTGGCATCACAGACTGCCTTCCATCATGCCTTTCGGCCTCGAGAGCCTTCCTTTTGTTATTCCCTTCCTGCCACCTTGAGCGCATTGCTCCAGTTCAACTCTACTTTCACCTCCGAACAACAACAATAGCAACAGGAACACCGTTTAATGGCAATAAAAGGATTTCTACTTCGTTCATACCCTGGCCTGGCACTGTTCCAAGAGCTTTATACATATACTAAATCATGCAACCTTCACAAGCACCCCATGAGACAGGTCGTGTTTTAATCCCCATTGTATAGATGAATACACTGCACACAAAGAGGTCAAGGGCCTCTCCTAAAGTCACACAGCTGGAGTGTCAACTAGTCCATGTTTCTGACTTTGAATACTCCGTTCTTTTTGCTTGAATTCCTTTCCCTTTCTCCAGAGCCTCACCTTGAATGTCACCTACTATGAGAAGCCTCTAGCATATTTCTTTCTCTATCCCCTCTCCACTGTTTCAGTCTGAGTTAGGGATTTTTCTTATAAACTTGGTTTAGAGAAGAGTTGAGTCCCCTTCCTCTGGAAAGAATCACTTCCTAAAAGAGTCAGACTTTCCCAGAGGCATCTTTAGAAAGAGCAATACTGCATGTAACAGTGAACCAAGGGGCCACCTTCAGACTTGTTAGGGAAAGTCCTCCTTTGATCACTTGATTAAATACTCACCAGTTTGAATGAAAGGGGTGGTTAAGGACACACACTCTGGTTGGCCCTCTCTTTGGATCCTTCTTGCAAACTAATAGGAATTCTAATCACCTACTTTGTAAGAAAAATATCAGGAGGCCCTCGATCCCTGGATGGTTGCCTTAGATTTTCTTCCCCCAAATTATAGTTTCTTCAATATTTCCTAATAGGATTTTTAAAGCTTAACCTCAGTTTTCTAATAATTATATTTCTAAATTATGGTTACAAATTTTACTACTCAAAACCACTGCTAACTAAATATTCGCTACAGTGTCTCTTTAATGTACATATTTAAATGACCCAGGACTTATTCATCCATGTATTAATTCAGTGATTTATTATGTGCCTACCAGGTGCCAAGCACTATGCCAGGTACTGGGGAAAATATACAGAATAACATGGGTCTATACTCAAAGAGCTCTTGGTCTTACAGGGAAAGGGCAGAAATTCTCCACATGATAATGAGATTCAGTGACTAAGACCAAGCTGTTTTTATTATCGCATTATCTATAATTGTTGTGGTTTAGTCACTAAGTTGTGTCCAATTCTTTTCGACCCCATGGACTGTGTGGTCCACCAGGTTCTATTGTCCATGGGATTCTCCAGGCAAGAATACCGGGATGGGTAGCCATTTCTTACTCCAGGGGATCTTCCCAACCCAGGGACTGAATCTGGGTCTTCAGCATCGCAAGCAGTCTCCTGCATTGTAGGCAGATTCTTTACCGATTGAGTCACCAGGGAAGCCCTTTAGCTACATTTAACATTTATCACAATACCTAATCATTTTTAACGAATCTATTTTAAAGGTAATAACCAATGGTTTTCCTAAGAAACAAATTTTTTCCAACTTCTTTTATTCATGAAAAATTGAGATGATGATTCCTTTCTAGTAGCTAAGAGTGGGGAAAATCAGCTAAGATAGTCATTTTACATTTTAACACTGGCAGAGGATGTATTC
Organism: Bos grunniens; assembly: GCF_055505025.1. Classification (NCBI taxonomy): domain Eukaryota; kingdom Metazoa; phylum Chordata; class Mammalia; order Artiodactyla; family Bovidae; genus Bos; species Bos grunniens. The sequence continues at coordinate 106,959,580 of NC_141168.1, forward strand.
ATAAATATGAAATAGGTAATAGTTATTGATCTCACAGTATTGCTTGAAAACTGAAGATTATCTTTCAAATTTTAGCAAAGTCCTCACCCTTCAGTCACTTAGAAAATTTCATTGTCAGATTCACTGCTTTGTTAAAAGCTTAGGGGACTGAGATGTATGTTAACTGCTAAGACAAATTATACAATGTCAATACAAGACAGATAACACCTGGAGGAAGTCAGTGACTCCCATCAATCAAACATGTGTCCTGAAAGGTTTTTGGATGAGTGCACCCCAGCGTGCTGCCCAGCATACACATCAAATACCAACATACTGGCACGTGGGTTAAGTCAGGCCATACACCAGACCAGTCAGCATAAAGGAACTGCATTTTAGAGACCAAAAGTTCTTGTGCAGAAAGGATTTAGAGAATATTATCATATCAATACAAGTGGAAGAAATCTGAGTCCTTTGAAGTCTAAAGGAAACGACTGACCTTGTGAATACACAAACAGGATCAAGAACCCAAATCCTTGTGAAGCTGTACCAGGACCAAAATAAATGTTAACCCAATATTTAACTGGAATCCACTGAAACTTTCCAAACTGCATGCAGTGATAAAAAGTCCAAAGACTCATAACTTGTCTAGCCACTAAACTAAACTACAGCACAGGAAAAAAATTATCCCAAACCTCAGCAAACAGAAAAGTTGAGTGGAATAATGAATGTTTTAATTCAGCCAAGAGCTCATATTTTATGTCTAAGCATCAATTCCAACATTTCCTGATGGATGGGAAATTTAATGTGCTAAGATACAGTAAAAGGTAAGAGTTGGCACTCAAACAGAATTTATTCCCGCAATGCTTTATTGTTTAAAGAATCATCAAGGAGAGACTTTTAAATATGCAGCCTTTTACTGTTCTCTTAAAAACAACCTCTTCGATATATTTAAAGAAGAATTATCCAAGGGACAAATCAACATTATTGAAACAGCAAAGTCATGAGAGGAAATGAAAAGGCAAAGTGACCTGGAACAGGCAAGGAGGTTGGGGCGTTTGGAAGGAGCAGGCTTGGTGGTGATCACCGGGAAAGACTGTAGGAGGTAAAACTTCACTTTGGTTAAAAAAAAAAAAAATAGGCAGAAGATAAACAGGATTGGAAAGGAGCAGCAAGATCCAAGGTGGGTGTTTCTATTTTGCCTTCTCCCCCTCCCCCCCCAATAAACTGGAGGGAAGGACATGGCAGGTGTAGAGAGAAAAGGATGGGTGACGCTATGACAGTCCCCCACAGGGACAGGGAGAGGACCTGTACCTCCCATGCCCCGCCCCGCACCCTGGGGGGGGACACACCTGTTTTATTATTCATCTGGACTCTTCCATATACTGTCTATGTGGTAACCGACCATAAAAAAGACTATCTGCTATGCATGGCTGCATGTCTATTCTTCATCCACTGAGGCAAGGGTCATATAATTTATTTCCTTTACCTCTCTTACAAGGGGTTAAAAACACTGATAATTAAGGTGATAAACAAGGCTCCTCTCACTACTGAAAATGGTTGCATTCCTATTCTTTAAAAAAAAAAAAAAGTGCCTTTAATTATATTGCCTTAAATTTCTGACCAACAACCACCACCTTCCAAAGCCAAACACCAAAAACTCCTCAATGCTTCTATCACTAACATGCAATTACAGCTGACCCTTAAACACAGGCTTGACCTCCGTGGGTACACGTATACATGGATTTTTTTTCAATAAACATCGCACCTGTATTTTCATTTTATAGATCTTTAACTAAGTGTAGGGGAAAGTTTCTATTTGATTAGAGGTCACAATATCTGGAATCAAGAGAACTAGGGTTTGAGCCCTAACTATCCAAATTTTCAGCTTGCTGCCCTTAGATTTGTCATTTATCAAAAATTCCACCCCTCCTCCTCCACTTTTTTTGAGGCAGAGAAAGCAGTACTCAGAATTTCAACGGACAGTGGTGAGCGCTCCTCACCTCCATGTTGTTCAAAGACCAACTGTACTTATTTTCTTCGTAAGTCAACTAAGCTAATGAAATCAGAAAGAAGCACTTACACATTTCAAGATTCTGTAAGCAATGTGTCTATTTGGTGTTAGTGAGCTAAATCACTCTTTAGAAGACCAAAACTCCAAAAATATGCCATATACCATATTACGTTCTCTCTTTAGCCTTTCCTCAAAATTTAACTAAAATCATATGTCAAGTTGATGGGAGTATTAGTTTCTCAAATCACAGAGTTGACAATGACTGCATTTTCCTCCAAGTATACTTTTTAATTTAACTATAATATTTCTAAAATTGGGTGTAGAGCAATTTTATTTTTTAGTCTTGATCTTCAAAATCATAGCTTCTTTCTTTCTAAAAGTGTGGGAAGTGCTATTGTCTCTTGGGCAATCACATTACTTATGCAAAGTGAATTGGTATGGACTTTGCTACAGGCTTCAAAATTAGATTCATTTCACTCAGGGTGCTAATTCCAGCATCACATTTTCCCTTGGAATACAGATTTTTCTTTGCTAATATTATCTTTGTGTTAGAAATGCAAATTCTCAATCGATATAATGTACAAAATGCATGTTTGCCTTGGCAAATTTTTCTGTTGTTTGGTTTTCCCTTAAACCTATTGTTTCTTTTTTGTTATCTTTATGAGCTATACTTATTTTTATGCACATAGTATTATATTGAAGCCACTTTAAAAATATGACTTCAGGATTTTTCTTTACATTATTTAATTTGCAATCTGCTATGCAAGGAGATCCAACCAGTCCATTCTGAAGGAGATCAGCCCTGGGATTTATCTGGAAGGAATGATGCTACAGCTGAAACTCCAGTACTTTGGCCACCTCATGTGAAGAGTTGACTCATTGGAAAAGACTTTGATGCTGGGAGGGATTGGGGGCAGGAGGAGAAGGGGACGATAGAGGATGAGATGGCTGGATGGCATCACTGACTAGATGGACGTGAGTCTGGGTGAACTCCGGGAGTTGGTGATGGACAGGGAGGCCTGGCGTGCTGCGATTCATGGGGTCGCAAAGAGTCGGACATGACTGAGTGACAGATCTGATCTGATGGTCTAAATGTATCCTTCTGAAATTCATACACTGAAATTCTAATCCCCAAACATGATGGTATTAGGAGGTGGGGCCTTTGGAGATGTTTAGGTCATGAGGGTGGAGTTCTTGTGAATGGGATTAGCGCCTTTCTAAAGAGAATTCCACAGAGCTCCCTGGGCCCCTCCACCAGCGAGGACATTGGCTATGAACCAGGAAGGGTGCCTCACTAGAATGTGACCATGCTGGTACCTTAGCCTTGACCTTTCCAGCTTCCAGAACTATAAGAAATATATTTCTGTTGTTTATAAGCCACCTAGCCTTTGATGTTTTGTTATAGCAGTCAAATAGAATAAGATAACTTAAGCATCTTAGGGTATCACTAACTCATAATTGAAAAAGCCTTGACCATAACCTTCTTTACTTTTGTTAAATCATTAAAGGATTCCAAGTTATCCAATGAGTTTAAAGATTATCAAGGTAACCATTATTATCAGACGGAACTAAAGAAGTTAGCGTTCATTGCTCAGTCATGTCCGACTCTTTGTGACCCTTTGGACTATAGCCCGCCAGGCTCCTCTGTCCATGGGATTCTCCAGGCAAGAATACTGGAGCAGGTTGCCATTTGCTTCTCCAAGGGATCCTCCTGACCCAGGGATCGAAGCCAGGTCTCCCACACTGAAGGCAGATTCTTTAACCTCTGAGCCACCAGAGAAGCCTCAAAGAACAATTATTCATCTTATTTTTTTCTGCTTTACACCTATCTGAAAATGGTCATTGTCAACAAGAAATTTTTTTTAAAGCCTTGCTTTCCAGAATTTTTAAAACAATGTATTTTCACTTTTTTCTTTTTATTAGGATAAAGAAGGTTATGTTCAGGCACAGTCTTGCAAAAGTGACTAGTAATTTTAGGAGATGTTTCTACCATTTCTTGTAAATTTTATGTGTGTTAAGATCACAAAGATGAGAAAGACTCTAGCCCATGTTGTCAAGAGTATCAAGCATAACCACTGTTTCAGTACATCACCACAAAAGGTTATGTATTTGCGGTTTTAAATATATTCACAGTCCAAACCTCTGGAGAGAACAAGTAGGGTACTAATTATATCATGAAACCTGGCTGGAGAGTGGGACGCTGGTTTTCATTCTCCTGCCTGAATCATGACCTAGCTCTCTAGTCCCTAACAGGATGAGGAGAAAGGAGAGACTCCTGAAAATAACTGAACTTACCTAACCCAGATCGGAAGAACAGAGAATTTGAAACAGAGCTTTACATTGGTTTAAAGCACAGCTCTTCAAATTTTAGCAGCATCAGTATCTCTTAGAGGGTTTATCACAATTCAGATTGCCAGGCCTCACTCTCAGAGCCTTTGATGCAAAGTTCTGGCCCAAAGAATTTGAATTTCTATTAAGTCTTAGATTTTGCTGATCAAGGGGCTGCACTTTGAGAACCCTTTGTTTAGAACTGTAGAAAAGTGGTATATCTTCCACTCCTGAATCTGTCAACCTGCTATGGTAAGTTGGGGATAGGTTTTGGACAGTTCTGAATGTCAGAGTCAGGAGGTTTTTAAGGATCACCTAAGAGATTCATTGTCTATGCAAGAGTACACCATGTGAAATGCCAGGCTGGATGAAGCTCAAACTGGAATCAAGTTTGCTGGGAGAAATATCAATAACCTCAGATATGCAGATGATATGACTAATGGCAGAAAAGAAAAGAGGAACTAAAGAGCCTCTTGATGAAGGTGAAAGAGGAGAATTAAAAAGCTGGCATAAAACTCAACATTCAAAAAACTAAGATCATGGCCTCTGGACCCATCACTTCATGACAAATAGATGGGGAAACAATGGAAACAGTGACAGACTTAATTTTCCTGGGCCCTAAAATCACTATGGATGTTAAAAGACATTTTTCCTTGGAAGAAAAGCTATGACAAACCTAGACAGCATATAAAAAGAAGAGTCATCACTTTGCTAACAAAGGTCCATATAGTCAAAACTATGGTTTCCCCAGTAGTCATGTACAGATGTGAGAGTTGGACCATAAAGAAGGCTGAGTGCCAAAGAATTGATGCTTTTGAACTGTAGTGCTGCAGAAGACTCTTGAGAGTCCCTTGAACAGCAAGGAGATCAAACCACTCAATCCTAAAGAAAATCAACCTTGAATATTCATTGGAAGGACTGATGCTGAAGCTGAATCTCCAATTCTTTGGCCATCTGATGCAAAGAGCTGACTCATCGGAAAAGACCCTGATGCTGGGAAAGATTGAGGGCAGGAGGAGAAGGGGACAACAAAGGATGAGATGGTTGGATGACATCACAGACTCAATGGACATGAGTCTGAACAAACTCCAGGACATAGTGAAGAACAGAGAAGCCTGGCACATTGCAGTCCATGGGGTCACAAAGAGTCAGATGCGACTGAACAACAATAAGAGATTCATCAATGACAACTTGCCAAAAATTTTAGTGTTCTTGTAAAACTGAAATGAATCTTTGATATTTAATGCCAGCTGGTCCTCAGATTGGTGAAGTTCAGATATCCTCTGGAGTCGAGGCTCCCTCCCATCTCTCACAGGACCTGATCTAAACTCCCTCTCTCCCTGCCACACCCCAGTTCCCATCACTGTTAGAAGGTGAAAGTGCCTCTGACTTCGCTGGAAAATAGGGACCTTCCATCATTCTCTGCTTCCCCATCTCCTGCCATCACCTAAATATACCCATAAGCCTTTTCCTCTAGTCTTTGGGGTGTCCTGTTGTCTCCCCAACCCGATCCTATATAGGCACCTGACATCATCTTTATCAGTTTTTCAAACCATCTTCTGTTGACCTACGTTTCACTGGTTCCTTCTCTTCAGACCACAGATGTGCTCAAATCCCTCAGAAAGACCAAATCCTTCCTTGGCTCGGCCTTTCCTGCCAGCCTCACTGGATCTCCTTCAGTTTGCAGCCTAATGGCTGGGAGAACAGTCTATATTTTTGGTCCACTTCTTTTCCCTCCTCATTCTGCAACCACCTGCAATCTGTCCCCAGGGCTCTACTGAAATTGCTCACTGAACTCCATGCCACCCTCCTCTTGCCCTTTTGATCTCTGTCCTCTTCATCCTGCAGTGTCAGCAACTCTAAAGCTGTACCTTTGTACAATTCCCATTCTATTTAGAATTTTCTCCCTTGGAAGAAATGACTAACTATATGTTGATCACTGTCATAGCTATGCGGCTTCCCAGCTGGCTCAGCGGCTACAGAATCCGCCTGCAATGCAGAAGCAACAGGAGATGTGGGTTCGTTCCCTGGGTCAGGAAGATCTCCTGGAGGAGAAAATGGCAACCCACCCCAGTTTTCTTGCCAGGTAATCCCATGGACAGAGGAGCCTGGCGGGCTACAGTCCATGGGGTCGCACAGAATTGGACAAGACTTAGTGACTGAGCATGCGTGCACATCATAGCTATAGTATTAACTCCATTCTTGGCCTCTGAGTTGCTGTTTTTGCCATTACTTTTGAGAAATTTCAGGCACCTCAGGTGGAGCATGCCACGGAATGCTAATTTCTACCCCAACTGAAGCTTGCTGCTCTCCTCTCCTACTTCCTGTCCCAGTTGCTCATTGCTGTTCTTTCACTCAGATGCTTAAAGGACAAATACCAGAACAGGCACTGTCGCCTCTTCTCAAGTCAGTTGGTCACTACATGTGCTTTACTTTCTCAGACTTGGGTTCTCCTGCACAAGCTCACTGCTTCTGCCACTGCCAACATCCTGGCTCTCACAGGAATGATCTAACTGGCCTTGTAACTGGATGTCCTGGCTCTAGACTTAGTACGTGGGTGTGGAAAAGAACACAGCTTTGGGGGTGGTCACACAAATCTATGTTCAACTCCCAGTTTCCCCACTTTTGCACTGAGCACATCAGGCAAGATATTTAAGCTCTCCTATGCCTATTTCTTCTATAAAATGGGATAACACTATCTATGCATAACTCTGTGAGGACTTAATGGACTAATGTATGTAACACATTTAGCACACAGTACAACCTCAGTAAGTGTTAGCTCCACCTCCCCCATCCCTGCAAATCACCTTCCTTGGAAAATTCCCTAAAATTAAATTTTGATTCATATGTAAAATGACTTATTCATTGATAAAATCAAATTTTGGTTCACTGTTCATAAAATAAAAGTAAATCTAGACTATCAAGCATACACCTATCTTTCCAGTCTCATTGCACGTCGTTTCCTAACAGGATCCCTGCTTTCAATGATTTAGGTGGAAATGGCTGCTTATTTGTTGATTCAGCTGACAAGAAGGCAACCTGGTCTGCGGTCTACCAGGTAAACTTCTCCAACAACGTTTCTGCTTCAATGGGAAGCCTTCCTGGACTGTGGTTTAAAGATGAAACTTGGTAGGAGGAGGGCAATGTAATGTGCTTGAATTCTCTCTCCTTTCATGCTATCCTCACCAGAATCTGCAAAAACTAGCATCCTGTTTGCAATTCGCCTCTTGCATCTTTCCTCCTCATTCCAGTGGTCTCAGCATTTTCTAGAGATGGCTATTAGTACTGGCTTCACCTGAACCAACCACTCACTGCTCCCCCTCCTTTCCACATGTTGCTCCCGTGCCCTTCGTGTCTCCCGTTCCATGGTAAACTCCTGCGCCTCCATTCTCAGCCTTCTCACTGAAAGCTCCCTTGACTGCCTGCCTCATAAGCTCACCACTTCCCCTGCTATATTCACCATGGCGTATTCTATTTCAGAACAGTGATATACTCCGCTTCTTCCTTGCTTACCAGGGCCGTTCCAGGGCTCTTCAGCCCTCCAGAAAACAGTCCTGCCTTCTTTCAAGCTCAGGCCACTTGTCTGAGCTATCCTTTACCTCTTTTGATCTCTCTTCCTAATTCATTAAAGACTTTAGCACTGGGATCACTGTCTTCTTTTCTAAGCCTGTCTTGCCATTTATTATCCTGGCTCATTTCAAAGCCCACAGCACACTAGGACTTGATCTTTTGTTTCTGTGACTACATCATTTCCAATGAACTTCAACTTCACTGGACGGCGGCTATAGACATGACCACATCCTAGACCTTTTTTTTTTTTTTAAATCACTTGGAATTTTTTTTATTATTTTAATTGGAGGCTAATTACTTTACAATATTGTATTGGTTTTGCCATACATCAACATAAATCTGATGCGGGTGTACACGTGTTCCCAATCCTGAACCCCCCTCCCACCTCCCTCCCCATTCCATCCCTCTGGGTCATCCCAGTCACTTGGAATTTAATTGTGAAATGCTCTATCCAAACATCCCACTTTCTATTCATTTCAGTTCAGTAGCTCAGTTGTGTCTCTTAGTGATCCCATGGACTGTAGCACGCCAGGCTTCCCCGTCCACCACCAACTCCCAGAGCTTGCTCAAACTCAAGTCTATCGAGTTGGTGATGCCATCCAACCATCTCATCCTCTGTCACCCCCTTCTCCTCCTGCCTTCAATCTTTCCCAGCATCAGGGTCTTTTCCAATCAGTCAGTTCTTTGAGTCAGGTGGCCAAAGTATTGGAGCTTCAGCATCAGTCCTTCCAATGAATAATCAGGACTGATTTCCTTTAGGATTGACTGGTTTGATCTCTTTGCAATCCAAGGGACTCTCAAGAGTCTTCTCCAACATCACAGTTCAAAAGTATCAATTTCTAAAAATTTACTAATTCTCTTACCCAATCACTCTCTTCATAACGTTCTTTGATCTTACAGGGACTTCTTACAGGGAATTTCTCCTTTCTCCTTTCATTTCCTTTCTGCTCCAGCTTAGTCTTAACATCAAACACTGTCCTGTCCACATTTCCAAACCCTTTGTGCTGTTGTCCTTCCAACAATCCTGTCAAAGCTCCAGCCCAGGCTCCATCTAGCTGGATATCTCACCCATGTCCATATTTGTGCTGCCAAATTCTCTCAGAGGAAGACAGCCCTGAAGACTGATGCCACTGAAACGCCCTGGTCTCCCACCCACTTGGTCCTCCACACCACCCAAGCCCCCCTTTGCTTCCCTAATCAGTCCTTTCTGTTCTCTTCTGTGCCCAGCTGGAACCTGCTCCCCTCAGCACCTCCACTTCCCCCTCAGCAGAATATTTCATCTCCTACCTCACTGAGAAAATAGGACCAAGAGAGAGTTCTCTTTGCTTTCATTCACCAAACCTACGGGCTTACGTATATTTGCCCCCATCTTGTTCTGTTACAACAGAAGAAGTGTCACCTGATCAAATTTAAAATTTTCCCCTGCCTATGCTGTGCATCACATTCACTCCAGCACTTTCGGGACCCCTTCTCTGCCTTACACTTATCGGCTTTTTCTACTTATTTTCTTTACTGACTCTTCCACAATAGCAATATCCTTCAGAGCCTCTGAAATCTTTAAAAAAAGGAAAGAAAATAGAAAAAAAGAGAAAAAACCCACCTTCCACTTCCCATCTTCCTCTCCTCATAGCCAAGCTTCTTGATTTTTCTTCAGCACTTTCCTTTTCCATGCACTTATTAATCCACTGTTATCTATGTTCCACTCTCAATGTACTTCAATGGGACTCTACTTGTCATGCACACCAGTGGAGGTATTAAATACAAAGGATATACTTCCATCTTGATATTACTTCTCTAAAGTCCTTGTTACTTTTGATTACTCCCTCCTCTGCTGCCTTTGACTTTTTTATTATAGAAAATTTCAAAAATTTAGAAATAGGGTAATACCAATATCCAACTTCTATATTTATCAATATATGACTAATCCTCTTCAATATTCACAAGCTACCCCCTTCCCAACAAATTATTTTTAAATAAATCCCTGATATCATATGACTTCTTCTAAAAATATGTATGTGTGCATCTCTAAAAGGTCAAACCATTTAAAGTGATCACAGTGTCATTAGGACACCTAAACTAACAATTCATGATTATCAACAAATATTCAGTCAATATTCATATTTCCCTAGTAGTTTTCTAATTTTGTTATGGGTTGTTTGCTTGTATCAAGATCTATATAGGATCCATATCTGGAGATTGGCTGAAATGTCTTAAATTTTGTTTTGTTCTATTTTGTTTTGACATATAGCTTCCACCTTCCATTTCTTTCTTTTTTTTTTTTTTTTCCCCTTAAAAAACTATCTTGATTTTGATGTTGAAATGAGATTAGTTTTCCTATAGATTTCCCCACAGTCTGGATTTGGCTGATTGCATCCCTGTGGTATTATTTAACATTTTGCATCTGTACCTCCTACTGCCTCTAAATTCAGAGATCTGGTAGATTGATAAGATTCAGATTCAATCTGGGGGACAAACCTACTTCAAAAGTGGTATTATATACTTCCATAATTATGAAGGTGGTTTCTATTTTTAAGATGTTATCAGCAATAATCATTGCTTAGATCATTAGAGGTTGCAAAGTGATAATATTCCAATCTTATCATTTCTTTTTCCCATAATATTCCTACAAAGAAACACTACTCTCATCAAGTATATAGTCACTCTGAAGTACAGATCATACAGAAAAGACAAAATAAGATTCTTTCAGAATAAATGACTTTTTTCCTTTAGTTATTAGTTTTTAAAATAATAAAGTGGTTTCCTTAATATTCTCCAATGATAATCAATGGGTTTCTTTCATTTTTCAGTATCATTATGATCTCAACCTATTACTCTTAAAGACAGCAGAAGCTTATTCAGCTTGTTTTCCAAACTCTTAAACAAGAAATCTGTAGCATTTGTTAGCATCCTTACTTTCTATTATGATGAAATACTTCAGACTCATTTTATACATTTCCTGCTCCAGATCTAGAATCATTAATTTCTTCAAGGATCTCTGGGGTTTTTTTAGAGCCACTGGCATTTAGAAAGCAATATATGGACACCAGAAGAGTCACTGATACTGGATTGATCATTGGTTCTAAACCTTTTTGGTAGACAGACATGTGAATATGTATTCTTTTAGATTTAAAGGTAACAAACACCATGAATACTTATTGATACATCCAACTCAAACTCAAGATTACAACAGTTTTTACTTAACTTTGTTTACTTGTATCTTCTTCCAACCCTGCTAATTATATGAATTCTCAATGACCTCAACCTCACAGCCATCAACATCAAGATACAAATACAACAGTATCAGAGACAGAAACAACAAAACCATCAGCAATATGAATACCGGAAGTAGTTAAATGATTTTCTTTTTGGCGGGGGGTAGTTTTTTTATCCTTAAAATATATCTTTTTCTGGAATATATAGTGAAAAAAACAGGGTTTTAAAGTCATTTAGAATTGTCCCATATTGTAAGGTTTTGCCTTCAATTTGAACCACACTAACGTTGATTTCATGTTATTTCAATGTAAAGGAACCAATTGTGAAATTTATTACCATGTAAAATAATATTTACATGGTTCTCAAGCCAAATGTACTACCAAGGTATATTCAAGAAAGGATGGCTGTTCCTTTAAGGCTTCAGCCTCTGTATAAATAATAATCTTTGTGTGCGTGGTTCATCTTTCAAACTTTTAAAAATGTTTAAGTAGACATTTAATTTAGGAGAGGAGACAAGAAGGCAGAGTAGAAGGACTTGAACGTAGAAGAACTTGAGCTCAACTCCTCTCATGAAAACACCAGAATCACAATTGACTGCTGAACAACTATCAACAAAAAAGACTGAACTTACCCAAAGAGATATTCTACACCCAGAGACAGATGGTAGGAGGTGTGCTTTGACAATATAATCAAACCCCATATGTACCAAGTGTGTGCTAAGTTGCTTCAGTCGTGTCCAACTCCTTGTGATCCTATGGACCATAGCCTGCCAGGCTCCCCTGTCCATAGGATTCTCCGGGCAAGAACACTAAAGTAGACTGCCATGCCTTCCTCCAGAGGATCTTCCCAACCCAGGTACTGAACCCATGTCTCTTAGGTCTCCTGCACTGACAAACAGATTTTTTACCACTAGTGCCACCTGGCTGGAAAACAATTACATTGCAGTGGTTCCCCCATAGGAATGAGAGTTCTGAGCCCCATGTCACTCTCCCCAGCCTGGGGGTCTGGAACTGAGACTAGGAGCTCCCAGAGCATTTGCCCCTGAAGGTCAGCAGGCCTCGAGTACTGGGGCAAACAGAGACTGCACTCTTGAAGGGCACACACAAGATTCCATGTGCACCAGAAAACCTGGACAAACCAGTGACTCCACAGAAGCCTGGGCCAGACCTACCGATGGGTCTTGGAGGATTTACTGGTGAGGCAGAAGTCAGTTGTGGCTCACTGAGGAGGAAAGGACACTGGTGGCAGAGGATCCAGGGAACATTCATCTGTGTGAGCTCTCCCAGAGGTCACCATTTTGGTGCTGAGAACTGGCCCCACTCAACAGCCCACAGGTTCCAGTGCTGGCATGCCACAGGCCAAACAACCAACAGAGTGAGAACACAGTACCACCCATGAGCAGACAGGCCGCCCAAAGCCATCTGTGCCAGCAGCCACCCACAAACACACTCTTTGACATGGTCCTACCCACAGACGGATAAGACTCAGCTCCACCTACTTCTGAGCTGGCACCAGCCCCTCCCACCAGGAAGCCTGCACAGGCCCCTAAACCAAGCTCACCCACAAGGGAGGTGAGAAACATCAGAAGCACGAAGAACTACAACCCTAAAGCCTGAGAAACAGAGACCACAAATATAGAAAGTCAGGCAAAATGAGACAGCAGAGAAATATGCTGCAGATGAAGAAAATAAAGAACAATTAAGTGAAGCTGAGATACGCAATTTCCTGAAAAAGAATTCAGAGTAATGATAGTAAAGATGATCTAAGATATTGGAAACAGATTGGAGACACAGACCAAAAGGATATAACAAATGTTCCATAAAGAGCCAAAGAATTGATGCCTTCACACTGTGGTGCTGGAGAAAACTCCCGAGAGTCCCTTGGACTGCAAGGAGATCAAATCAGTGAATCCTAAAGGAAATCAACCCTGAATATTCATGGGAAAGACTGATGCTGAAGCTTAAGCTCCAATACTTTGCCACCTGATGCAAAGAGCCAACTCACTGGAAAAGAGCCTGATGCTGGGAAAGATAGAGGGCAAAAAGAGAAAGGGGTGGGAGGTGTTGAGATGCTTACATAGCATAACCTACTCAATGGACACGAGTTTCAGCAAACTCTAGAAGATAGTGAAGGATGGGGAAGCCTGGTGTGCTGCAGTCCATGGGGTCGCAAAGAACTGGACATGACGTAGTGACTGAACAACAACAACAGAAGCTTTAAAGAACAAACAGAGGAGAACAATACAATAACAGAAATGAAAAATACACTAGAAGGTTTAATAGCAGAATAAATGAGGCAGAACGAATAAGTGACCTGGAAAACACACTGAGGAAATCACTGCTACATAACAGAATAAAGAAAAACGAACTAAAAGAAATGAGAACATCTAAGAGACCTCTGAGGCAACATTAAATGTACCATAGTTGCATTAAGGGGACCCAAAAGGAAAAGAGAGAAAGGATCTGAGAAAATATTTGAGGAGATAATAGCTGAAAACTTTCCTAACACAAAAAAGGAAATAGGCACCCAAATCCAGACATTGCAGAAAGGCCCATGCAGGATAAACCCGAGGAGAAACATGCTGAGAAAAACAGTACTCAAACTGACAAAAATTAAAGGAAAAAAATATTGAAAGCAACAAACAACATACAAAGGAACTCCCATAAGATTATCAGCTGATTTATCAGCAGAAACTCTGCAGGACAGAAGGGAGGGACATGACATATTACAAGTGATAAAAGGGAAGAACATACAACCAAGAATACTCTACCTAACGAGGCTCTCATTCAGATCTGATGGAGAGATCAACAGCCTTACAGACAAGCAAAAGGTAAGAGAATCTAGCTCCCCTGGACCAGCTTTGTAACAAGTGCAAAAAGAACTTCTCTAGGAGGAAAAGAAAAAGCCACAACTAGAAAGAAGAAAATTACTAACAGAAAAGTTCACTGGTTAGGGTAAATATATATAATAAAAGTAGGAAATCATTCACACACAAATATACAAAACCAGCAATCATGAGAAGAGGAGAATACAAATGTGGGATATTTGAAATGCATTTGAAATTAAGAGACCAGTGAACTGTGGTGTTGGAGAAGACTCTTGAGAGTCCCTTGGACTGCAAGGAGATCCAACCAGTCCATCCTAAAGGAGATCAGTTCTGGGTGTTCACTGGAGGGACTGATGCTGAAGCTGAAACTCTAATGCTTTGGCCATGTCATGTGAAAAGTTGACTCATTGGAAAAGACCCTGATGCTGGGAAGGATTGGGGGCAGGAGGAGAAGGGGACGACAGAGGATGAGATGGCTGGATGGCATCACCAACTCGATGGACATGAGTTTGAGTGAACTCTGGGAGTTGGTGATGGACAGGGAGGCCTGGCGTGCTGTGATTCATGGGGTCACAAAGAGTTGGGACATGACTGAGCGACTGAACTGAACTGACTGAACATAAAACAACCTTGGATACATACAGATTGCTATATCAAAACCTATGGTAACCACAAGCCAAAAATGTATAATAGACATATACAGAAAAAATAAAAAAGCAATCCAAACACAGTATTCAAGATACTCATCAAATCACAAAAGAGAACAAAAGGGGAAAGAAAGAAAAAAGACCTACAAGAACAAACCCAAAACATTTAAGAAAATGCCAACAGAAACATATATATCAATACTTCGAAGAAGGCAATGGCACCCCACTCCAGTACTCTTGCCTGGAGGGTCCCATGGACGGAGGAGCCTGGTGGGCTGCAGTCCATGGGGTCGCTGGGAGTCAGACACGACTGAGCGACTTCACTTTCACTTTTCACTTTCCTGCTTTGGAGAAGGAAATGGCAACCCACTCCAGTGTCCTTGACTGGAGAATCCCAGGGATGGGGGAGCCTGGTGGGCTGCCATCCACGGGGTCGCACAGAGTCGGACACAACTGAAGCGACTTAGCAGTAGCAGCAATGTATCAATACTTACTTTAAATGAAAATGAATGAAATGCTCCAATCAAAAGACACAGACTTGCTGAAAAGATACAAAAACAAAACCAGTATATATGCTGTCTACAAGAGAGTCACTTCAGACCTAGGAACACATACAGACTGAAACTGAGGGGATGGGAAAAGATATTCCATGCAAATGGAAATCAAATATCATAACAGACAATATAGACTTCAAAACAAAGACTATTACAAGAGACAAGGAAGGACACTACATGGTGACCAACGGATCAATCCAATAAGACATAACAATTGTAAATATTTATGCACCCAACACAGAAGCACCTCAGTTCATACGACAAGCACCAATAGACACTAAAGGGATAATTGACAGTAACACAGTAATAGTGGGGGACTTTAACACCCCACTTACAGCAATGGACAGATCGTCCAGACAGAAAATTAATAAGGAAACATAAGCCTTAAATGAAACATCAGACCAGCGGGGCTTTACTGCTATTGATAGAGCATTCCATCCAAAAGCAGCAGAATACACATTCTCCTCAAGTGCATGTGAAACATTCTCTGGGATAGATCACATGCCAGGCCACAAAGCAAGCCTTGATAAACGTAAGAAAACTGAAAACACATCAAACATCTTTTCTGACGGGAATGATATGACATTAGGAATCAACTATAAGAAAAAAAAGTTGTAAAAGCCACAAACACACGGAGGCTAAGCAACACGCTACTAAACAACCAATGGGTCACTGAAGAAATCAATGAGGAAGTCCCAAATAGACAGCCAAACCTTACACCTAAAGCAACTGGAAAAGGAATAAATAAAGCACAAAGCTAGTATAAGGAAAGAGATCAAAGATCAGAACGGAAATGAATGAAATAAAGAAAACAATAGAAAAAAACTCAGTGAAACTAAAAGTTGGTTCTCTGAAAAGATAAACAAAATTGATAGGTCTTTAGCTAGACTCATCAAGAAAAAAGAGGGCTCAAATTAATACCACTAGGAATGAAAAAGGAGAAGTTACAACTGACATCACAGAAATGCAAATGATCATTAAAGACTACTACAAGCAACTCTATGCCAATAAAACGGACAACCTAGAAAAAGTAGACAAATTCTTAGAAAGATACAGTCTACAAATACTGAACCAGGAAGACACAGAAAATATTAACAGAACAATCACAAACACTGAAAGTGAAACTATGACTTAAAAATTCCCAACAAACACAAGTCCAGAACCAAATGGATTCACAGGAAAATTCTATCAAACATTGACAGAAGTGTGTGCACGCATGCTCAGTCATGTCTGACTCTTTGTGACCCCATGGGCTAAAGTCCTCCAGGCTCTTCTGTCTATAGCATTCGAGCAAGAATACTGGAGTGGGTTACCATTTTCTCCTCCAAGGGGATCTTCCTGGCCCAAGGATCAAACCTGTGTCTCAATGCAGTGTCTCCTGCACTGCATGCAGATTTTTTACCACTGAGCCACTGGGGAAACCCACAGTTAGAGAGGAAGTAACATCTATAGTTCTGAAACTATTCCAAAAAAATCGCACAGGAAGGAATGCTCCCAGACTAATTCTATGAAATATCACCCTGACACCAAAACCAGACAAAAATATCATAAAAAAAGAAAACTGCAGGCCAATATCATTGATGGACTTAAATGCAAAAATCCTCAACACAATACTAGCAAACATAATTCCTACGTTAAAAGGCTCATACACCTTGATCAAGTGGGATTTATCCAGGGATTCAAGAATTTTTCAACATCTACAAATCAGTGTGATGCATCACACTAACAAACTGAAGAATAAAAACCATATGATCATCTCAATAGATGCAGAAAAAAACTTTTGACAAAATTCAGTATCCACTTATGATAAAAAAAAAACTCTCTAAAAGGTGCACATAGAAGGAACCTATATCAACATAATAAAAGCCATATATGACAAACCCACAGCTAACACCACACTCTATGAGGAAATGCTGAAAGCATTTACTCTAGGACTAGGAACAAGACAAGAATGTCCACTCTTGCCACTTTTATTCAACATAGGTTTGGAAGCTCTAATCACAGCAATCAGAGAAGAAAAAGTAATAAAAAGAATTCAAGTTGAAAAAAGTAGTAGTAAAACTGTCACTGTTTGCAGATGACATGATACTACATATAGTTCAGGATGGGGGACACATACACCTGTGGCTGATTCATGTCCATGTATGGCAAAAACCACCACAATATTGTGAAGTAATTAGCCTCCAATTAAATAAATTAATTAAAAAAAAGAAAATCCTAAAGATGCTACCAGAGAACTACTAAAACTCATCAATGAACTTGGTAAAGTTGCAGGATACAAAATTAATACACAGAAATCTCATGCATTTCTACACACTAACAATGAAAGATCACCAGGAGAAATTAAGGCAACAATCCCAGTTACCACTGCACCAAAAAGGATAAAATACCTAGGAACAAATCTACATAAGGAGCAAAAGACCTGTACTTTGAAAACTGTAAGATGTTGATGAAAGAAATCAAAGATGATACAAACACATGTAAAGATATACCATGTTCTTAAATTAGAATGATCAATATTATCAAAATGAATATACTATTGAAGGCAATTTACAGGTTCAATGCAATTCCTATTAAATTACCAATGGTATTTTTCATAGAACTAGACAAAAAATTTTTAAAATTTGTATAGAAACACATAAGATCCTGAATAGCCAAAGTAAACCCGAGAAAGAAAAAAGGAGCTGGAGGAATCAGGCTCCCCGACTTCATCAGATCAGATCGGATCAGTCGCTCAGTCGTGTCCAACTCTTTTCGACCCCATGAATCGCAGCACACCAGGCCTCCCTGTCCATCACCAACTCCTGGAGTTCACTCAGGCTCACGTCCATTGAGGCAGTGACGCCATCCAGACATCTCATCCTCTGTCGTCCCCTTCTCCTCTTGCCCCCAATCCCTCCCAGCATCAGAGTCTTTTCCAATGAGTCAACTCTTCATGTGAGGTGGCCAAAGTACTGGAGTTTCAGCTTTATCATCATTCCTTCCAAAGAAATCCCAGGGCTGATCTCCTTCAGAATGGACTGGTTGGATCTCCTTGCAGTCCAAGGGACTCTCAAGAGTCTTCTCCAACACCACAGTTCAAAAGCATCAATTCTTAGGCACTCAGCCTTCTTCACAGTCCAACTCTCACATCCATACATGACCACAGGAAAAACCATAGCCTTGACTAGAAGAACCTTTGTTGGCAAAGTAATGTCTCTGCTTTTGAATATGTTATCTAGGTTGGTCATGACTTTCCTTCCAAGGAGTAAGCGTCTTTTAATTTCATGGCTGCAGTCACCATCTACAGTGATTCTGGAGCCCAAAAAAATAAAAAGTCTGACACTGTTTCCACTGTTTCCCCATCTATTTCCCATGAAGTGGTGGGACCGGATGCCATGATCTTTGTTTTCTGAATGTTGAGCTTTAAGCCAACTTTTTCGGTCTCCACTTTCACTTTCATCAAGAGGCTTTTTAGTTCCTCTTCACTTTCTGCCATAAGGGTGCTGTCATCTGCATATCTGAGGTTATTGATATTTCTCCCAGCAATCTTGATTCCAGCTTGTGTTTCTTCCAGTCCAGCGTTTCTCATGATGTACTCTGCATATAAGTTAAATAAACAGGGTGACAATATACAGCCTTGACGAACTCCTTTTCCTATTTGGAACCAGTCTGTTGTTCCATGTCCAGTTCTAACTGTTGCTTCCTGACCTG
Organism: Bos grunniens; assembly: GCF_055505025.1. NCBI lineage: Eukaryota > Metazoa > Chordata > Mammalia > Artiodactyla > Bovidae > Bos > Bos grunniens. The sequence goes on from NC_141168.1 coordinate 106,978,402, forward strand.
CATACAAATTTCTCAAGAGGCAGATCAGGTGGTCTGGTATTCCCATCTCTTTCAGAATTTTCCACAGTTTATTGTGATCCACACAGTCAAAGGCTTTGGCACAGTCAACAAAGCAGAAATAGATGTTTTTCTGGAATTCTCTTGCTTTTTCCATGATCCAGCGGATGTTGGCAATTTGATCTCTGGTTCCTCTGCCTTTTCTAAAACCAGCTTGAACATCAGGAAGTTCACGGTTCACATATTGCTGAAGCCTGGCTTGGAGAATTTTGAGCATTACCTTACTAGCATGTGAGATGAGTGCAATTGTGCGGTAGTTTGAGCATTCTTGGCATTGCCTTTCTTTGGGATTGGAATGAAAACTGACCTTTTCCAGTCCTGTGGCCATTGCTGAGTTTTCCAAATTTGCTAGCATATTGAGTGCAGCACTTTCACAGCATCATCTTTCAGGATTTGGAATAGCTCAACTGGAATTCCATCACCTCCACTAGCTTTGTTCCTAGTGATGCTTTCTAAGGCCCACTTGACTTCACATTCCAGGATGTCTGGCTCTAGGTCAGTGATCACACCATCGTGATTATCTGGGTTGTGAAGATCTTTTTTGTACAGTTCCTCTGTGTATTCTTGCCATCTCTTCTTAATATCTTCTGCTTCTGTTAGGTCCATACCATTTCTGTCCTTTATCGAGCCCATCTTTGCATGAAATGTTCCCTTGGTATCTCTGATTTTCTTGAAGAGATCCCTAGTCTTTCCCATTCTATTGTTTTCCTCTATTTCTTTGCACTGATCGCTGAAGAAGGCTTTCTTATCTCTTCTTGCTAATCTTTGGAGCTCTGCATGCAGATGCTTATATCTTTCCTTTGCTCCTTTGCTTTTCGCTTCTCTTCTTTTCACAGCTGTTTGTAAGGCCTCCCCAGACAGCCATTTTGCCTTTTTGCATTTCTTTTCCATGGGGATGGTCTTGATCTCTGTCTCCTGTACAATGTCATGAACCTCATTCCATAGTTCATCAGGCACTCTATCTATCAGATCTAGGCCCTTAAATCTATTTCTCACTTCCATTGTATAATCATAAGGGATTTGATTTAGGTCATACCTGAATGGTCTAATGGTTTTCCCTACTTTCTTCAATTTAAATCTGAATTTGGCAACAAGGAGTTCATGATCTGAGCCACAGTCAGCTCCTGGTCTTCTTTTTGCTGACTGTATAGAGCTTCTACTATACTACAAAGCTACAGTCATCAAAACAGTATGAAATTGGTACAAAAACAGAAATATAGATCAATGGAACAAGACAGAAAGCCTAGGGATAAACCCATGCACCTATGGGCACCTTATCTTTGACAAAGGAGGCAAGAATATACAATGGAGAAAAGGTAGTTTCTTCAATAAGTGTTGCTGAATAAAGTTGACTACATGTCCACTACATGTAAAAGAATGAAATTAGAACATCCTTTAATACCATACACAAAATAAGCTCCCCTCAGAGGAAAACATAGGCAGAACACTGACATAAATCACAGCAATATCTTTTTGGATCCACCTCCAAGAGTAATGAAAATAAAACCAAAAATAAACTAGTGGGACCAAATTAAACTTAAAAGGTTTTGCACCACAAAGGAAACTATAAACAAAATCAAAAGACAATCCACAGAATGGAAGAAAATATTTGCAAATGATGCAACCAACAAGGGATTAATCCTCCAAATACATAAACAGCTCATGCAGCTCAGTATAAAAACAAACAACCCAATCAAGAAAAGGGCTGAAGGTATAGAGAGACATGTCTCCCAAGAAGATAAACAGATGTCCCGAAAGCATATGAAAAGATGCTCAACATTGCTAACCGTTAGAGAAATGCAAATCAAAACTACAATGACATACTGCCTCATGCTAGTCAGAATGGCTATCATCAAGAAGTCTACACACAATAAATGCTGGAGAGGGTTTGGAGAAAAGGGAACTCTCCTCTACTATTGGTGAGATGTAAATTGGTACAATCATTATAAAACACAGTATAGGGGTTTCTTAAACAGCTAAAAGCAGAGTTACCATATGATCCAGCAATCCTACTTGGGCATATATTGAAACAAAACCATAATTAGAAAAGATACATACACCCCATGTTTATAAACAGCACTGTTTATAATAGGCAAGACATGGAAGCAACCTAAACATCCATCAACAGAGGAATGGATAAAGAAGATGTGGCATATATATACAACAGAATATTACTCCGCAATAAAAAAGAGTGAAATAATGCCATTTGCAGCAACATGGATGGACTTCGATCTTGTTGTACTGAGTGAAGTAAGTCAGACACAGAAAGACAAATATCACGTCACTAATATGTGGAATCTAAAAAAGGAGGGGGGTAAAATGAATTTTTTACAAAACAGAAGTAGAGTCACAGATGTAGAACACAAACTTACAGTTATCAGGGCATAAGTAGGGGAGGGATAAATTGGGAGATTGGGATTTGCATATATATATGTCACATTATATCTATATTACATATATATGTAATGTTACATATGTAATATAGATATAAATACACTACTACTACAACTACTATATATAAATTAGATAATAATAAGAATCTACTGTTCAGCACAGGGAACTATACTCAATACTCTGCAGTGATCTATATGGGAAAATAATCTAAAAAAATGTATGGCTATATGTGTATGAATTACTGATTCACTTTGCTGTACATCTGAAACTAACATAACACTGTAAATCAACTATACTCCAAAAAAAATTTTTTTTAAAGATACATGTACCCTAAGGTTCACCGCAGTACTATTTACAATAGCCGAAGCATAGAAGCGACGTTAATGACCACAGACAGAAGAGTGGACAAAGAGGATGTGGTACATAATATACAATGGAATATTATTCAGTCACGACAAAGAATAATACCATTTGCAGCACACCTAGAGATTATTATACTAAGTGAAGTAATCAGACAGAAATACATGCATTATATGATATCACTCGTATGTGGAATCTAAAACAATGATACAAATGGACCTATTTACAATACAGAAACAGACTCACAGACTTCAAAACCCAGCTCATGGTTACCAAAGGGGAACAGTGGGGGAGGGATACACCAGGAGATTGGGACTGACATGCACACACACTACCGCATAGCCCAGGGAGCTCCACTCAGGATCCTATAGTAAACTATATGGGAAAACAACCTGAAAAGGAACTGAACCACTTTGCTGGACTCCTAAAATTAACACAACACGGCAAGTCAACTATAATACAAAACAAAAATTAAATGTTAAAAACACATAAGTAAATAGTAAATGATGACAACAAACTGTTTACATGTTTCTCCACCTTGCTTTTCTCATTTAAGAAATATATTCTAGAGATCGCTTCATAAGGGTACGAGAACATCTTCATTTCTTTCTACATCTGAATTTCTACATCTGTGATTTGTTCAGTGTCCTACTGATGGACTTTTGGGTTTTTTCCCCAGTGTTCTGAGATTCAAAGTAGCCCTTCTCTATCAAGAAATCTCTCTGTGTAAGTCTTTTTCTTATTTATTGCTAGTATATCTTTGGTATTAGAATCCTACAAGTGGGAACTGCTCTATCAATGAGCAAATATGTATTCATTATTTTTAGATATTGCCAAATTCCCCTCCCTAGTGTACTATTTGCATGTCCAATGACATTGTAGGAGAATGGTTTTTTCTTTCAGTCTCACCACAGAGAATGCTATCTTCTGGATTTATGTCAATCCCATGGACGAAGGAGCCTGGTGGGCTGCAGTCCATGGGTCGCGAAGAGTCAGACACGCCTGAGCAACTTCCCTTTCACTTTTCACTTTCATGCATTGGAGAAGGAAATGGCAACCCACTCCAGTGTTCTTGCCTAGAGAATCCCAGGGACGGGGGAGCCCGGTGGGCTGCCATCTATGGGGTCACACAGAGTCGGACACGACTGAAGCGACTTAGCAGCATAGTTGAAAAAAGGTTTCTCAACTTGGTTTTAGTGTGAATTTCTAAGTGTGGTTGTTTTTCACGCAATTAAGAGCCAACTCTGTCCTCTTGATATGTTCTCTTTTCATTAACATCCTGGAAGCCCCATTTGCAAACAATTTTATGTTTTCCCATTTCTTGGGTTAATTTTTAATCTCCTTTTCTACTTCCACAACTCCTATTTATTTCCTAAATATTTTCTTTCTCTGCATTGTGTTTCAGTATTTCTTTTAAGATCCACTCCTTGGACTTAATAATCATTGTTATTCTTGTTGCAATTAAGTCTGTACCTGCAGCCCCAAACTCTCCCTCTTCTTCTGTCCCAATTCTCAAACTGCGTAGTGAAGGCTGTGAACTGTGCCTCCAAGGTACCATTAAACCCAACCTGTATGTTGCCCCTTACCATCATGCCCTTCTTTGGGCATTGCTCAGCACAATGAATGCCACCCCAGATCTCCAGCTGCCCCAGTCTTAAACCTGGGCTCTTTTCTGCTGACTCTCTCTTTCTCGCCTTCCTTGAATCAAATCAATTGCCAAATTCTGTGACTTTTTCCTCATAAATGATTCTTGAACCCATCTATTTTTCTCCATTTCAAATTCCCGATCTAAGCCACTGTCATTTCTTTCCTGAACTCCTGCACATTTCTTGTAGGTGAGTGGCCTTTCCTAGTTCTTCTTGCTCCCAAACATGATCAGAATTACCTTTAAAAGTACAAATCAGAGGACTACCCTGGTGGCACAGTGGATAAGAATCTGCCTGCCAATCAGCTGATACTGGTTCGATCCCTCATCCAGGAAGATCCTACATGCCCTGGAGCACGTGAACCCATGAGCCACACTACTGAGCCTGCGCCCTAGGGCCCATGCACCACAACTACTGCGCCCGCGCCCTAGGGCCCATGCGTCACAACTACTGCGCCTGCGCCCTAGGGCCCATGAGCCACACTACTGAGCCTGCGCCCTAGGGCCCATGCACAACTACTGAGCCTGCACCTTAGGGCCCATGAGCCACACTACTGAGCCTGTGCCCTAGGGCCCATGCACAACTACTGAGCCTGCGCCCTAGGGCCCATGCACAACTACTGCGCCTGCGCCCTAGGGCCCATGAGCCACACTACTGAGCCTGCGCCCTAGGGCCCATGCACAACTACTGAGCCTGCACCTTAGGGCCCATGAGCCACACTACTGAGCCTGTGCCCTAGGGCCCATGCACAACTACTGAGCCTGCACCTTAGGGCCCATGCGCCACAACTACTGAGCCTGCACCCTAGGGCCCATGTGCCGCAACTACTGAGCCTGCGTCCTAGGGCCCATGGGCCACAACTACTGAGCCTGCACCCTAGGGCCCATGAGCCACACTACTGAGCCTGCACCCTAGGGCCCATGCGCCACACTACTGAGCCTGCGCCCTAGGGCCATGCGCCACAACTACTGAGCCTGCGCCCTAGGGCCCATGGGCCACAACTACTGAGCCTGCGCCCTAGGGCCCATGGGCCACAACTACTGAGCCTGCGCCCTAGAGCCCATGCGCCACACTACTGAGCCTGAGCCCTAGCGCCCATGCGCCACAACTACTGAGCCTGCGCCCTAGGGCCCATGTGCCGCAACTACTGAAGCCCACGTGCCTATAGACTGTGCTCTGCAACAAGAGAAGACACCGAAATGAGAAGCCCATGTACCACAATGAAGAGTAGCCCCCACTCACAGCAATCAGAGAAAGCCCATGCAAAGCAATAAAGACCAGCGCAGTCATAAATAAATATTTTTTAAAAGTACAAATAAGACAGTGCCATTTACTCGTTTAAAAACCATCAAAACTCAAAAAGATCCCAAAACTCGAACCTCCAAAACCAAGAAACCCGTCTCAAGTCCTGTATTTCCATAGATACAGATGTATATAACCACTGCAAAGCTCTGGATACTCAAAACTGAAGTGATAACGGGGTACACCTCTGGGGAAAAGGTTAGGATCAAAGTCAATGAAGGGGATGCCATGGGAAGGCTTAGTGTTGGTGAAGAAGGACTTGTTTTATCATTATTTGCATTGTATGAATTTTTACAATGAGAGTATTCTCCAGTAACATATATTACTTATATATGTTAAACTAAATTAAATGGACTGAGAAAGTGAGCCTTAACTAGCTCACATGCAGGTCGGGTTCACCAGAAAGTTGTATGAATTCCCAATGTCAGGTCTCCTAGAAGAGACTTCAGGCTCCCCACAATTCCTTGCAGGGGACAATGCTGTCCTCTTGCCTAGGTGTGGCCTGGGAGAGTAAATCAAGGTGTGCTCACCTTTGTAGTCCACAGTTTGATGGTCCAGTCAAATGACGATGTGACAAACAGGTGTGAGAAGTCGATTGGGCCCACTGCCATGTGGCAGTTAATTCCTGTCACTGGCCCTTGGTGGCCTTCGAAGACTTCCCCGATGCCGGCTTTGCTGTGTGAAGACCACACAAGACAAGAGTTTCAGTGACCTTCACAAATTGGTGACTGCTTTTAAGGAAAAAAAAAAAAGGTTTGTCTCTGCATGATTACTTCTCCATAATTTAACACAGGCATAAACCACCAGATATGAAACTCACTGTCACAGTTATGTTGAGAGAAATAAATGCTATCCTGCTCTCAGTGATTTAAAACAACACAGAGCAATAACATCTTTTTAATCTTCAGAATTGAACACCGACTTTTATCACTTAATCCTTTTTCAGGAGTATTTCAAAGCCCATCACTGCTGATGAAGCTATTGATGCTTTGATGGAACACACACACAGTCAACCATCACATCCCCTGATACCTGTGATATGGAGGGGCAGCTGTGCCGTGCCATTTTTAGATGGGACTTGAACATCCTTAGATTTTGGTACCTGCAAGGGCTCCTGGAACCAATTCCCCATGGATTCAGACACCAGAGGACAACTATATATTCAGCTCCCAGAGCTTTCATAGTTATAATAAGATGATTCTATTCTTGTGATGACATTTGGCACAACTTCCATTTTAACTCCTTTTAGAGAAGACTTAAGACCTGGGTTTTATCCCTGGGTCGGGAAGATCCCCTGGAAAAAGAAATGGCAACTTACTCCAGTACTCTTGCTTGGAAAATTCCATGGACGGAGGAGCCTGGTAGGCTACAGCCCACGGGGTCACAAAGAGTCGGACATGACTGAGCAACTTCACTTTGGCTATAAAACTTCACATATCCTTGAGTACATGTATTTATCCTTTCAAGAAAATGTTTTTTCTTTAAAGTTTATTATTATTATTATTATTTTGATGTGGGCCATTTTTAAAGTGTTTATTGAATTGGTTACAACACTGCTTCTGTTTTTTTCTGTTTTGGTTTTTTGGTCACCAGGCATTTGAGAACCTAGCTCCCCTACCGGGGATCAAACCCACACCCCTTGCACTGGAAGACAAAGCCTTAACCACTGGACCTCCAGGGAAGTCCCTCAAGAAAATTTCTTAAATTAGGTTGATACTCCTGAAAATGTAAAACTTCGTGGAAACCATTGTTGTCATAAAAATCATAGGCAAAATAACTTAAATGTAATACAGAGGAACTTATGTTTTCACTGAAAGGAGGAGAGTAATTTACAAATCCACTAAGTGTAAACTCCGTAAGGGCTGGTGCCTTGTTTTTCTTGTTGCATAGTGTAGTAAGTGTTCAATAAACACTTCTTGAACAAAACAAAGGAAGAGACAGACAAACTCCTGCCTTTCTCCCCAAGAGAAGCTCATTTAAGAAATGGTGATACACAGTTTGAAAGTTATTCACAGACATATGTCATTTCTTTAACTAAGCTGGGATTGTTTCCATTACTCATTTTTATACAACAGTCTGCATGCAATAACACCCAATTAGAAAATAAATCAAAATGCTGTATTTTGGTTATACAAAATAAGTATACACAGGTTATAAATATGACAAACACAGAGGGTTTGCAGCTTCTAAATATTACATCACAAAGAATGAAAATGAATTAAGTTATCAAAGCATGTGAGCTTCTGGGGCACCAGTTAATGTCAGCGTGTTGAGCAAAATTTGAAATCACTAGCCAAATACTGTAGCGTAACAAGCACTCAAAAATTATGCCTGGTAAAACTGGCAACAGCCGTTCTACATGTGATCATTTACATTCGTTCTAGAGAACTCGAGGAACTGATCTTTGAAGTGGCCCCAGGTGAGGTTCCACTTGCCCGTAACAGCATCCTGAAAGGGTTTATAGGGTGCAAAATGAGGACCTTATTTGATTTATGGAAGTGGATTTGCACCTTTTCCATGTTAGGTGAAAAACAGAAATTTCACACCTCTCCTCTGTAGCCCTGTATGACCCACTTAAGATTACTATGAAGCCAAATGCCTGTGACTTTATAACTTTACTAAGATCTGTGTTTTATATTTCAGATGGATGGATCAATGTAAAAAGCAAGATCAAGCTTGTTGTAAAATGACGTGGTTTGTACCTTGCGTGCATGCTAAGTCGCTTCAGGCGTGTCTGATTCTTTGAGACCCTATGGACTATAGCCCGCCAGGCTCCCCTGTCCATGGGATTCTCCAGGCAAGACTACTAGAGAAGGTTGCCGTTCCCTTCTCCAGGGGATCTTCCCAACCCAGGGATCGGACCTACATCTCTTATGTCATTGGCAGGCAGGTTCTTTACCGCTAGTGCCACCTGGAAAGCCCCTTAGGTCCCCTTCTTTTGAACAGTGCATCTTCTGATTGTGCTTGAAAAGGAAAAGAGCCACAGAGCAAAAACATTCATCATGAAAACACTCACATTAGAGAATTAAAAAAAAATCTGAAAAGTTATCAGTGAACATGTTCTGGAGCCCTCACAGATAACTAAGGCCCTGGGTTAAGGGAACTGAACCTGTGTCCTGTCGGTTCTAATAAATACGTAGATAAACCTGTGAGCCTTTGTTTGGTCCACTCTGCATTCTGTGCTCCTCTCCTTCCATTCACAGCGTTCCACCTGTCTTGCAGATGTTTCTGTGTTTACCTTTCCCACCATCATCAGTTTCTTGAAGACAGGAACAGGCTTAAATGATGTCTGCACGCCCAGCAACGTCTAGCAATGCCTTTTGCTGAGTAGTTGTGCAGTTAACATTTCCCAGAATGAACAACTTTATCAGATCTTTCTCTGCTTTTGGAAAACTTTGATGCATAGTTATAATGAAGGTACTAATGAAGGAGGAGAGGGCTTCCTTGGTGGCTCAGACTAGGTAAAGAGTCTGCCTGCAATGTAGGATACCTGGGTTCTATCTCTGGGTCGGGAAGATCCCTTGGAGGAGGACATGGTTATCCACTCCAGTATTCTTACCTGGAGAATTCCACGGACAGAGGAGCATGGCAGGCTACAGTCCATGGGGGCACAAAGAGTCAGACACAACTCAGAGAACAACTCCATGAAATAAGACTGCTGGGCATGGAATTATAACATCTTCCTAGTCATATAACATCTTCCTAGTCATCTTTTATTCACGTGAGGAGGGAAAATACTGCTGGTTTCTGTGGGCAGCAAAGTAGGAACTTCATAATTTGTATTGTGTGAATGGGAGAGTCATACACCTGGGCCATGGATTCATTCTTCAATGAATCACAAACACATTAGAGTAAGGACTTGGAACAATTCCTGGTTCCTCATGCAATCTAAATAGCCTGAGTGCAAGAGATGCAAAATCAATTGAATTAGAACTTCTAAAGTGAAAGGGAAATAACGCACCAAGGTGAACACAGTGAAACTTTCAAAATATGAGTCCATTCGTTAAATCTTGTGTGTAATTTTATAATCTAGCTAAATTACCGGATTCCACTTCTTTCCTGAGATTTTCCTAGGAGCATTTGCCAGTCTCTCAATCAAGATAGAGTTTGTATCACCTATCTTCATTCTGAATCTTCATTCCACCTCGTGTATCTCATACTATTTTGGCCTCTGATTGGGAGGAAGGGCCCTAAGGCACCTCTCTATATTATGCAGTTATTTTCATTCTTTTTTCCTTATATAGATTTTTAACTCCTCACTTACTATGTTCCCAGCAGCAAGCAGGAAATCAATAATGAGATGGAAATAGTTCAGGGGGAAAAAAAAAAGGGCAGATGCCTGAATAGTTAAAAATGTGATGAATGCTAATGCAGAAGTGATATAAAAATAAGTAAAAAAAAAAAACAAGCCCATCTGACAGCTTGTACTTCTATCCCATTGATTCTACTTTAATTTTCTCCAAGTACTCATCTTCTCAAATCACATATTTGCTTATTAGTTTACTGTCAGTCACCCTCAGAATATAAACTCCAGGTCTGTTTTGTTCCTTACCGCATTCCTTATAAAATGATGGTGCCTGACGTATGGTAGGTTCTCAGGAAATATCCCTTAAACGAACGAATGAGTAAAGAGGATGAAAATGCTATGGAAACATAAAGGAGGAAATGATTTCCTTCACCCAAGGAAGTCAGGAGAGGCTCGTGGAAAGACCTTTGTGCTGGCTCTTGAAGGATAAGGGCGGGGGAGATTAATCAGGCCAAGAAGAGAGAAATATCAGATGCAGCAGGAGAAACTGGATGTACAAACTCACTCACAGATCCGTAGTGGGATCAGCAATGTGGGGATGGGTGCGTGGGGGAGCCTGAAGGCTGAAGCTGGGGAAGGACAGGCCAGGGCAGTCAAGAATCTTCTCTGATATGCTAAAAAGTTTGGGCTTTTTTCCTCCAGGCAACGTGAACCACCAAAGGCTTACAAATGGCTAATGACCAGAGCAGACGGATGCTATAAAACAGTGAAGACATGAGACTGTGATTTGCATTTCTGCAGAAATGCCTTTCTCATAATGCAAGGTGTTACAATCCAGCAAGCGATAACAGACTTTCGGAAATGAAGAACACGTCACGGGTAAGAAAACAGAAACTCACCTTCCATGACGACAGGCCGTGTAGACTGTACCCTCCTCGCTGCCAACCACAAAGTTATTGACGTCTCCCGTGGGGAAAGCCATTCCAGTAACGGCCACAGGCTTCGACTTATTGTACACCAGCTCCATGCTCTCCTACCAAAACACGGCGCGGTTACATTTCCTCTGTCAACTCCTTGCCATGCCAAAGATAGCACGGAAAAATCATTCGACTAAATCGTCTGTTTGCTTTTCACACAGTGTTACAAAAGACCCCGGCTGTGCCAGAAACCACGCTTTACTGCCCCTGACATTCAAGCTTCTGTGTATCTCTGGTTTCAGCGGCTGGATTTCATCAGCGTGTGCTGTTGCTTCTGAAGTCAGGCAGAGATGACAGGTGAGAATTTTGAAACCAATGGTGCAGAAACTAAAGATAATACTGTAATGGTTACACTTGTCAGCCCCAGGCTTTAGTAAAACACACAGTACCCTTGTATTTACAAACATTTCCAAAATCAATTGTTCATGAGAATACGCATGTATTAATATCAGATGTACGGAGCACATTTGTCAAAGCAGAAGTGTATGTCCTCCGTGGGCTAAAACCAGAGAGTTGTCACTCAGGTCATAAGAACCAGATTTCAGTAGGGACTCGAATTCATGAAGGGCAGACATTGGGTGTGTAGGCTGTTAAGTCTGCAAAAAAACAATGTTTAAGTTGGTCTTTAATAATGAGGGTCTTTATTTTATCTAAAATGATTTTCAGAATCGGGAATTCCAGTGTATTGTAAAAGACATTCTGCTGAATTGAGTTTAAGGACAGTGCAGAGTAGTTAGGTGGAACTAACATTCTTGAATACTTCTGGTTATTTACGCCCAAAAGCCTGCCTGGTACACCTAAAGTAATTAAAAAAAAAAAAAATTTCTGAGGGACCATGTTATTATATTTGGAAGTTTAGTCTCTTCTATGCAAACAAATAAACTGAGGCATCGCGGCCATGGAGTCTATAAATCGGAAGCACATGCTAGCAGTCTGGAACACGCAGACCACGTGGTCATGTGACAGGCTCGCAGTCTGCGAGACCCAGACGCGGGGAGTGTCTGAGTGAGCGGATGCTGTGACGGCAGTAACACAAACCGCGCCATTGCCAAAATTAGCAGAGGGAGGGTACAGCCTCGTGGGCACCCACTTGGGACAGAGAGGGAGCAGGGCAAATGTCTTCTGCTCCCCTGTCTGCTTGTCATCCACAGCCATACCACCGAAATGCTTCCATCTCTGGCCAGAGACAGGCGTCTGCGGGCCCCCTAAAATTAATGAAAATGACCCCGCAGCTCCCCCTGTGAGGGGCTGTAACCTAAACACACACACACACACACACACACACACACACATTTAATCATCAAAATGGGCAATTAAAAATTCCTAATTAGAGGGTTTACTCGTATCTGTTTGTAATCTCCAGGGCTTTTCAAAGAAAACAACATATTGCTGAGAAATTTAAGACAAAGCTGTAAAATACCCACACACAACTCCCCAAACTTGTATAAATGTTAAAGATCGGCAAAAGCGGAGGAACTTAAACGCTAAGGAACTTATGAGCTCTTCCCCCGACACTAAAATGATAAAAAGAACTTTGGTTTACTATTCTCTATATCCCTATTTTGTGGCGACTTTTGGGAGGTTCTTCTTGGTTTCCACATTTCCTTACGTCTCCTGAAATTTCCAGTATCTTCTAAACTTCTGATGGAGACATTCTAGCATTGTTAGTTCAGGAAAGGGGAAAGGAAAAATAAAATTGAGAATTATCTCCTAGTTATCTTATACAACTTTCTTGACGTTTCCGCACATTGTCAACGGCTACAACAGGAAACTCTGCTCTGTTTTTACCTGGTGGACAGCGAAGTACTTTATTCCCCCACAAAGAAAAGTGGAAAGACGCGGCTCTTTGTGTGTTTGCGTGTATGTGTGTTGTCTTCTGTGTGTGTGTGTACACACGTATGTCCTGAAAGTTGCGTTTAGTTGTCTCCCCCCATGGTCTCTTCCACTTCTGCTCCTTCGTTTGGCTCCCATTACTGTCATCAGGAGCACTTTGGAGACCTTGGAACTTTTCATTTTCAGCTTCTCGCTTGTTGAGCAAGGAATGGCAGGAGCCACCCTAACAAACATTCCAGAGGAGAAAACAGATGGCTGGACAAATTCTTCAAACACACGAGGCGGTTGTCTAGGCTACAGATGTGAGCTAGGGCTTGGATTTCTGTTTCGCAGGGATACCTTTTTCTCCAAAGCAAGCACCCATCGGGATCGCTCTGCATTTGTTTAACAATGCTGTAAGCAGGATTCCTACCGCAGCCAACTTCCATAATTACTATGCTTTGAAATGGATTATTTCATTTTCGCTTGAAACTGACCTAAGGATTAACGTATTACAGTAATTACATGATGTGCGGTAAAGGAAATGGGTTTTGGCTTCCAGAGAAGGCTGCCGAAAACAGGCCCCACTCTTTCAAGTGTACCCACTGATTTGAGCTCCTATAGGATGTGAGGGTTTGGCTTTTAGGAACTCCATTCCATTAGGCAGGTATCTCTTTTAACCAGGAGGCTCTTCTGTGTAGGGGAAAACAAACCCACCTGTGGAGTGGAGAGCATGTCCAGGCTCCAAGAACACATTTTGCCATCGGTGGAGACGGTGATGAGGTTATGAGCGTTTTGGGTCCCAACAACATTTACACAGTACACGGGATGCTGCAGAAACATAAACGTGGAGGATCAGATGCTGGTCCAAGAGGAAATGCTTACATCTGAGTGTCAGACACATTACTCTGAAACAAGGATTAGAGAGTGACATAATCCTACAATAATGGGAGCCTCGGGTCACTGGCCACTTCTGATTGGAACCCGATTTCTTTTTCAAAGCTCTGGCAGCACCACGGAGTAGTGGAAATACTCAGAAAGCTTCACCTTGCTCGGTCAGCGGCAGTGGAATGGAACTGAAGTAAGCAGGAGCCAATGAGGACTGGTGGGACTAAAGAACACAGGTGAATGTGTGTGACTTAAATGAGGCTCCAGCATGGAGTTTGGCTTTTAAGCTCACCATGAGGGATGGAAACGGACAGTCCTCAGAAGGGTAGAATGATTGACTTTTGGAAGGAGTGTTACTAAATCTCAAGTTTAGTGCATCACAGCCACAGCACCAACATACAGATGGCTAACAAACACATGAAAAGATGCTCAACATCACTCATTATCAGAGAAATGCAAATCAAAACCACTATGAGGTACCATTTCACACCAGTCAGAATGGCTGCGATCCAAAAGTCTACAAATAATAAATGCTGGAGAGGGTGTGGAGAAAAGGGAACCCTCTTACACTGTTGGTGGGAATGCAAACTAGTACAGCCACTATGGAGAACAGTGTGGAGATTCCTTAAAAAACTGGAAATAGAACTGCCTTATGACCCAGCAACCCCACTGCTGGGCATACACACTGAGGAAACCAGAAGGGAAAGAGACACGTGTACCCCAATGTTCATCGCGGCACTGTTTATAATAGCCAAGACATGGAAGCAACCTAGATGTCCATCAGCAGATGAATGGATAAGAAAGCTGTGGTACATATACACAATGGAGTATTACTCAGCCATTAAAAAGAATACATTTGAATCAGTTCTAATGAGGTGGATGAAACTGGAGCCTATTATACAGAGTGAAGTAAGCCAGAAGGAAAAACATAAATACAGTATACTAACGCACATATATGGAATTTAGAAAGATGGTAACAATAACCCGGTGTACGAGACAGCAAAAGAGACACTGATGTATAGAACAGTCTTATGGACTCTGTGGGGGAGGGAGAGGGTGGGAAGATTCGGGAGAATGGCAGTGAAACATGTAAAGTATCGTGTGGGAAGCGAGTTGCCAGTCCAGGTTCGATGCATGATGCTGGATGCTTGGGGCAGGTGCACTGGGATGGCCCGGAGGGATGGTGTGGGGAGGGAGGAGGGAGGGGGGTTCGGGATGGGGAACACGTGTATACCTGTGGCAGATTCATTTTGATATTTGGCAAAACTAATACAATTATGTAAAGTTTAAAAATAAAATAAAATTGGAAGAATAAAAAAAAAAAAGTGGTTAATATTCATCAAAATATCTGGTTAAATTCATCAAAAAGAGGCTGATGCTTCTTTTGATTTGAAGGAGAGATACTGGTGGTGGAAATTATTGGTACAAGGAACCTAGTGAGATAAAATTAGGTTCTTTTTTTGCTACAACATCTAGGTTAGGATAATGATAGTTTTTTTTGTTTGTTTTTTCCCCCAAAATATTGCTAGGGTAGGATGCAGGCTTACGTTTGGCCAGGGCCTTGAGAAAGGTCACTTAAACATCCCAGGAATCGTAAGCAAGATGCTCTAACCTTTTGTCATAACTCAGGAAGGTTATTCCACTCGGTAGAGCCCTAAATGGTAAGCTCAAATCATTTGCAGCTGCACATTAAATACTAAATGGAAGGTTAGCATAAGCAGAACCTAGCGGTAATTTGGGTTAGATTTCAGGCAGCTTAGCCTTCAGTGGCCAAACCACAACTTAGCTGATGCTTCTCTGTGCAAACAGCTGACAGTCTTTCTCTTGATGAGTTACTGTCCATAAGACCTAGCCAAAAAAACGATGAAACAATCTCTAATATTGGAAAGTTGATATCATATAAAGGATGGTTCCCCAACTATTATTATCATATAAACTCCTGGTCAGAAGGAACTGTAATAACCATCAAGTGCAGCTATTCATCTGCCTCTCCCAAGATGTAGTCCAAACTCTGCTGAAACACCTTTCTTAGCCAATTTTAGCATTAATTCTTGGGTGATCCTGCCTTCTACCGATGGGAATAAAGAAAGCTCAAGGAGGTATCTTTAGTGAAGCACCTTCTGACGTCATATTCATCAAGTCCAAAATAACACTAAGGGATTGTTCTTGTATTATCCCCTTCCCCCCACCCCAGTCTTGTCTTTCTCAGACTAATCATCACCAGTTCCTTCAACTGGTCTGAGTATCTGGTTTTCAATACCTTCCCCATCCTGGTCACTCTCTTCTGTTTTGCTATACTTTGTGTGAGTTCTCCTGCCAGTGAAGTTCTGAGAACAAAACACAACTGTCTGCCTATACTCTGACTCACAGGATATAGAAATATGGGAGTGCTGAACTGTCACTCCTCACGTGATAAAAGAAATATGCCTGCACAAATGTCTACTAAGATTTACACTTGCTTTTCGGAAACTGCATCACCGCGTTTACCCCTTGCTGGACAGAGTCAACCAAGTCCCTATGTGTTTTTCACACCGTCTTCCTACATAAACCTTCGAATGAATCGGCCTCAGTGGGCCTGGATAGTGGAAAGCACAGCAGAGATGTGAAGTGAAATGTTCTCCTCATCAGGTCTCTAACTATCGAGAGGACTGATCGGTTGTGGACAATGCTTCCTCCCAAGTCTCTGGTGTATGAAACTCAAGGGTGAGTCATGTGGCGTCCTGAACTCTACGTGCAAACAGATGAAAGAATGGATGAGACAGATTCTCACTTGAAAATGGCAGACGGTAATAATGAGAATGAGAAAGCAAGCTCCAAACATCGTTACAAGCCCCCAGCCCGCCTAGTGTTTTTCAGGAAGAGTGCAGCGGGGATTTCTTTTAACCATGGAGCATCAGCACAAATCACCAGAAACCCTAAGGGGTCAGGACCCCTCAGGGTGGGTGTAGTATGAAAAGAAAGCTTCCAGAAGGAGGCATAGAGCAAATGCGCCGAGAAGGAATGTGTGTGGGAGCCCCTCCCTGGCTTTAATCAGTACTGCTGGCCTGTGCTTTCAACAGTAATAAAGCTCAGCTTAAAAGAAAAGAGAGAGATGCAAAAAAACCAGAACAGAAGCAGGCACATGGGCATGCCTACTTATACACAGACAGACACACACACACACATGCATCACTCTACTCAACGCAAAGAAAAAAGCACCAGCACAGCTCATTTTTCCAGTACAGGGGCCAGATTGTTTTTATTTATTTTAGGAATAAACTTGCTGTGTGGCAGAAGGCTTTTGCTTTAATTAGGATTTCCTGTTGTCCCAAATGCATATGTGTGGTGGGTGTGAAAGGAAATTAGTTCGTAATCTGTGGTGGGCCTCTTTTTCCTTAACCACTTTTGATCCTGGTACCAATCTGCCAGGCATTAGTGGAGGTTGAAAGACAGTCACAAAATTAACCGAGCCCTTTGGGCCGTGGATTCAGCAGAACACAGCAAAAGAGAACAGAGTTGTTCTTTTCTAACAGAAGTAACTGCGTGATAACAGGGATAGTGTCAGTGTTTGATAACAGCATTTTTGTTGTGATGATCACATCCTAAGTTGCTTGGAAAAGACAGATGAATACTTTGCAAGAGCCCTGCATTTGGATTCTCCCCAAAAGCTTCGTGCTGAATGTTCTAATAGTTGGAGTTATGACTTCTTGAAATTTCAGAAGGTCTGCTCACACGCACACCAGATAGGCACTCGGAGCCAAGAAGTGGCTTCATGCTTCTTGAGCAAACACCTGCATCAGGCCTGTCTCCTCCTGCGTCACAATTTTCTGTTATTAGTTTGAACAAGTGGGGTAGGCAAGAGCAATTTTCTAAGATTCCCGAGAACTAGTTTCACCTGCGTGTGTCTTAGGTCCGAGTCAATCAGAATTAAGGCTGACTCGGTATTTGTCATTTCCCATCGTCGATCTTGTGAAAGAGGGAGAGTGTTCCTCTTCGTGGTCTCAGCTAAAGCAACTGGCAGTCCTTTTTCAAAGCTAGATGGTTTTAAGGCCAGCAGAGGAAACAAATGAGGCAACCACGTTAAGGAAATTGAAACAATAGTAGAGCTGTATCCATGGGCATAATTTGGGCATTTCGGAGAAAGGACATCAGTTCCCCTGAATGTCACGGTAGAAGAGATTGATGGAGACATGCCTGTCTTCTCATTCCTCCTGACAATTGCTAAACACACCTGTCATTCTCTTAAAGGAAATGACAAGAGTAGTTGTCTTACGAACACTACACTGAACCTCTTCTGCTAAATTATGGGTAATGGTTTTGAGATGTTGACTTTTAACCCTATGGATTATATTGTCACTGTAGACGTTACTGTTGAGACTTACACCATGCATTCCAGAATTTAAAGCCATAGCACTCCCTGAATCACAAATGGAAACAGCCTGTTGGCCAAAGCCCCATATGCCATCTCTAAAGAGAAAATGCTTACTCTTCATGGTCTGTTTGAAAATACGGAGAGAGTAGGATGGAAACATATACACTACCAGTGAAACACAGATCGTGGGAATCTGCTATATGACTCAGGGAGCTCAAACCAGGGCTCTGTGACAACCTAGAGGGGTGGGATGGGGTGGGAGGAAGGAGGGAGGTTCAAGAGGCAGGGGACAGATGTATACCTGTGGCTGATGCATGCTGATGTACGACAGAAACCAACACCACACTGTGAAGCAGTTATCCTTCAGTTAAAAATAAATAACTTTTTAAAAAAAGAAAATATGGGTTTCCACCTTGTAATATACACGTGAAGAGTTTCTTTGGAAAAACAGTTCCACGTAGGCCTCTTCCTTTCTCTGTCCTTTTTTAGTTTTAAGCTATCCTCCCTGGTTGCTTTGGGGACCCCAAAAGAGATCCTTTCTGTGTGTTAAAAAAGTGAAAGTTAGTCACTCAGTCGTGTCCGACTCTTGGTGACCCCATGGACTGTAGCCCATCAGGCTCCTCTGTCCATGGGATTCTCCAGGCAGGAATACTGGAGTGGGGTGCCATCTCCTCTCCACTGTGTGTTCAAACTTGTAGATTACTAAGAGATGCCTCTAAACCCAGGGCTTCCTCCATCTACTGTTCACTCGGCTTTCCTTTCGTCAGGATGTGATCACTATAAATCAGATACTTGCAGGTTGGAGTCACTAACCACAGAAGTACCTCTGTCAGTTACGCCCTCTTTCAGGGCTCGGGTGGCTGATTGGGATGTGATGAGAACTGGACGTACCGTGTGTGCAGCCGCAGACAAGGGCGTCCGCTGGACAGGCGTCCTCCGATGACTGCGATTATCCCACAGGACGATCTGGCCCGAGTAAGTCCCCCCAACCACCAAGTTGGGGTGGAAACGAGCAAAGCAGACAGACATCACGGAGGACTGTGGAGGGAAAGTGGAGACAGATATGCTGTGAAAGGGTCTCAGGAGGCTTGTTTTATCCTGAAGAGGAAACCGCTAGTCACAGTAACTCAGAACCTCCTAGAAATCACAAAGCAACTGTTCAGCACAGAGTGAGTAGAACATCATGTAACGGACACAGACTTTCCCGGGAGAGGTCGACCAATGTTTACTGCTTGAAGCTTGAAATCTGAAGTCCTGGCCATGTCATCAAATAGGCGTCAGACCCATCTCACGTACATCACTGCTCTGTGGTCTGTAAAGCTGGGTTTGTGGAAATTTCCCATTTATCAATACAACGACATCAGAATTAATATTAATTCTCCACTGAAGCCTTCACAAAGCAGTTCTTTACTCTGGGGGCATGTCCTCATCACTGTACAGCGTTGGCAAGCCTTTGAGGACTTTGCGACAGGGTTCTTTTTTTTTTTGGCTTAATGTAGACTTCTAGGAAGTGAACTGACCTCAGACTGATCCAACTGGTTCCTCCCCAAATTCCCTCAACTCCCATGGGTATTCTCCTGACCTTCATCCTGCCCACTTCAGACAATTCTTAATGTTATTCTTTGCCTATTTTAACAAACAGCCAAAAATGGATTTTCATCTAACTCTGCCATGGCCTGTCAGAGCATCACGAATGTGGTTTCTAAAGTGCCACAAAAGACTACTGGGCACTACATTTTATAGGAAATTACTTAGCTCAGACAGAGCCATGATACATTTGAAAATCAGACAACTTGGCTGTGCCACATTTGCTGAGAAGTCCATAAGGATTCCTGTTTTGCTTTACACGGTTGTGCTTACACACACAAGGGCTTGTTTTTAATAAATACATTTCATCCTTTCAACTAAATTCAGTGGATGATCCTGTGTAAGGAAGGCACTGTACCAACATGATGGGAATACAAAGGGAGTCGCTGCCCTTGACAAACCTGTGCCCTAGGAAAGGGAATTAAAAAGCATGTGTGTGAGGAACATACTGCTGCCAGTGTCTCCATGTTAGTCCATGCCTTTGTATGGAGTTTAAAAAATAAAGGTGATTCTCTGCACTATGTGGTCATGTGGGCAGGTATGTGCCTTGGCAAGTGGAGAGGAAGGTGGATTTTTGTCCTCACTGTTCCTTGGGTTTGAGATGCTTATGCAGGTCACAACTTGCATACACAAGCTGCAGTCCTGAAGGCAACAGGGGCCGTGAACAGATCATACGAACGTGTGTGGGGGTTTGATGGGAGTGGTGAGGAAGGCTTGCTTTAGCTAGCAGTGGGGGAAAAAAGAGGGGAGTGGAGGGGGTGGGAAAGTTAGAAAGACCTCATTAAAGGGAATGTATCACTCTTGATGTAAATATGGAACGTTCAGCAAGTAGAAAGGAAAAGCAACAGCAACCCCCGAGAGATGGGGTAATGGAGAAGACTGGAGGCACCGAGGCCGGGGAACAGCCAGTCTGGTTTGGCTTAGAAGGAGCCTGTGTGGAAGATGTGGGGAGTGGGAAATGTGGCCGAGGGGTCAGGCAAGAGAGAACCTTGAATGGAGGGTACTGTTTGAATTGTTTTCTGTGGGCAACAGTGAGAAGTCACAGCTTTCTGTGCAAAAAAAAAAAGAAAAAGAGAGAGCGAGAAAGAGACAGAGAGGGTTAGTGGTTGTACCAGATAAGCCAGTAAAGTGAAGAAATGACTGAAAAAGAAATGATGACCTCTTTCTGACTGGGAAACTCACTGTCCATTAAAAAATATATCAGATCTACTATCAGCCTAAGGCTTAGAAAGAGTCTCAGATTCTCTGAAGTAGAAGAATGTAGACTATTTTTCAATGTCACGTTTTCCCAGTTTGAATGATTTTCAGTTCCAATTTCTTGAACGCGGGTCGATGGAGAACATGCTGGTGCCCCAATCTGGTTTTCATAAAGTTCAAGAATAACTCTCAATAATGGTACTGAATTAAAGAAAAAGAAAATAATGCTGGTCAGCTTCTTGTTTTACACATCCCACCAAAATGATTCTTAGTTTTCAACTGATGAAATTCTTATGTTGCTTGAGCTATGTTGGAGACATTTTGTTTAAAACTTCATAAAGACTTAAAATTATCCAGGTGGTATCAACAATTGAATTTGCTAAAGCTCCAATCAATACAGATAAAGGAATGTCATTAAACTTGAAAAATCCAGAATTAAACCACTTGATTGCTTCCATGTTTCACTTAAATCCCAGCAAATACTGCTCCAAACCTTGCAGTCTGTTAAGAGACTAAACTAGGGAAAAATAAACAGTAAGGATATTTTCACAAAACAGAAACACATAGTCGGTGATCAACCAGAAGGCAACCCCACAAGATGAGAACTCTAAGTCCTACTTTTCCATCCATTAGTGTGTCCTCTCTTCATTCACTCATTCAACACACAGTGCTGTCCTAACTACATCACATTTCAAAAAAGCTGGAAATGTCACAAAAGCCACTCATCTCCAATTCAGAATACTCTTTACATCTGATAAAAAGGCAAATTATTACGAAGCAGAAACAGACTCGCAGACACAGAAAACAAACTTAAGGTTACCAAAGGGGAAAGGGGTGGAGGGAGACATAAATAAGGAGTTTGGGATTAGCAGATACAAACTACTATATATAAAATACACAACAAGCCCTACTCTACAGCCCAGGGAATGATATTCAATGTCCTGTAATACATCATAATGGAAAAGAATATGAAAGGAATAACTATACACGTGGGCTTCCCAGGTGGCTCCATGGTAAAGAATCTGCCTGCCAGGGCAGGGACAGAAGAGACGCGGGTTCAATCCCTGGGTCGGGAAGATCCCCTGGGGTAGGAAATGGCAACCCACTCCAGTTTTCTTGCCTGGAGAATCCCATGGACAGAAGAGCCTGGTGGGCTACAGCCCATGGGGTCACAAAGAGTCAGACAAGACTGATCATGCACACATACATTCAGGAGTAACTGAATCATTGCTGTACACCAGAAACTAACACAACATTGTAAACCAATTATACTTCCGTTTTTAAAATAAGTCAAATTAACGTAAAAAAAAAGAATAACAATACCTTGGAGCATCAGAGTTCTGCCATTAGAGTCTACTTTGTTTTGCTGTAAACTAGTCTTTACAAGATTGGCTTAATAAAGGACAGAAATGGTATGGACCTAACAGAAGCAGAAGATATTAAGAAGAGGTGGCAAGAATACACAGAAAAACTGTACAAAAAAGATCTTCACGACCCAGATAATCACGATGGTGTGATCACTGACCTAGAGCTAGACATCCTGGAATGTGAAGTCAAGTGGGCCTTAGAAAGCATCACTATGAACAAAGCTAGTGGAGGTGATGGAATTCCAGTTGAGCTATTTCAAATCCTGAAAGATGATGGTGTGAAAGTGCTGCACTCAATATGCCAGCAAATTTGGAAAACTCAGCAGTGGCCACAGGACTGGAAAAGGTCAGTTTTCATTCCAATCCCAAAGAAAGGCAATGCCAAAGAATGATCAAACTCCCACACAATTGCACTCATCTCACACGCTAGTAAAGTAATGCTCAAATTTTTCCAAGCCAGGCTTCAGCAATACATGAACCATGAAATTTCACATGTTCAAGCTGGTTTTAGAAAAGGCAGAGGAACCAGAGATCAAATTGCCAACATCCGCTGGATCATCAAAAAAGCAAGAGAGTTCCAGAAAAACAAGACTATGCCAAAGCCTTTGACTGTGTGGATCACAATAAATTGTGGAAAATTCTGAAAGAGATGGGAATACCAGACCACCTGATCTGCCTCTTGAGAAATTTGTATGCAGGTCAGGAAGCAACAGTTAGAACTGGACATGGAACAACAGACTGATTCCAAATAGGAAAAGGAGTTCATCAAGGCTGTATATTGTCACTCTGCTTACTTAACTTATATGCAGAGTATATCATAAAAAACCCTGGGCTGGATGAAGCACAAGCTGGAATCAAGACTGTTTGGAGAAACATCAATAACCTCAGATATGCAGATGACAACACCCTTATGGCAGAAAGTGAAGAAGAACTAAAGAGCCTCTTGACAAAAGTGAAAGAGGAGAGTGAAAAGTTGGCTTAAAGCTCAACATTCAGAAAATGAAGATCATGGCATCTGGTCCCATCACTTCATGGCAAATAGATGGCGAAACACTGGAAATAGTGGCTGACTTTATTTTTTTGGGCTTCAAAATCAGATGGTGACTGCAGCCATGAAATTAAAAGATGCTTACTCCTTGGAAGGAAAGTTATGACCAACCTAGACAGCATATTGAAAAGCAGAGACATTACTTTGCCAACAGAGGTCCATCTAGTCAAGGCTATGGTTTTTCCTGTGGTCATGTATGGATGTGAGAGTTGGACTGTGAAGAAGGCTGAGCGCTGAAGAATTGATGCTTTTGAACTGTGGTGTTGGAGAAGACTCTTGAGAGTCCCTTGGACTGCAAGGAGATCCAACCAGTCCATTCTAAAGGAGATCAGTCCTGGGTGTTCATTGGAAGGACTGATGTTGAAGCTGAAACTCCAATACTTTGGCCACCTAATGTGAAGAGCTGACTCATTGGAAAAGACCCTGATGCTAGGAAAGACTGATGGCAAGAGGAGAAGGGGACGACAGAGGATGAGATGGTTGGATGGCATCACCAACTCAATGGACACGAGCTTGAGTAGACTCCAGGAGTTGGTGATGGACAGGGAGGCCTAGCGTGCTGTGGTCCATGGGGTCACAAAGAGTTGGACACGACTGAGCGACTGAACTGAACTGAATCTATATAATACCTCCATGAGGAAAAATGAGTAGACATACTTTTCATTTTTTATTTGGAAGATTAGAAATGATAGAGTAATTATGTGATTCATCCATTTCGTTTAATTTTTAAGCTTAGTGTGTTAACTATGAAAAATATTCTATGCGTTATAGACTATGTTGCTCTTGCTTAGTTGCTCAGTTGTGTCCAACTCTTTTGCGACCCCATGGGCTGTAGTCCGCCAGGCTCCTCTCTGGCCATTGGATTTCCCAGGCAATATTGGAGTGGACTATCATTTCCTTCTCCAAGGGTCTTCCTAAATTTACTGACTGTCAGCATAAAAAGCAAAGGATGACCCAGGGATCAAACCTACATCTCCTAAAGGCAGGTTCTTTACCCCTGAGCCACCAGGGAGGCCCATTACAGATTATGTATAAATGCTAAAAGGAGATCTCCAGATTGTGCCACGTTTGACATTCATATGGAAACTCTATGGCAGTATGATCACAATTATCTGTATGTAAAGTTTAGAATTCATTCATTTCTTGAGATGTTTCAAAGTAGCCTGATGTTTGACATAATGGTAGCAAACATCTGGTTGATTGACTCAATTTTTTATTTTTCATCCAAATGTTTAGGTTCCTTTAGGAACAAGGGAAAAGAGTCCTCCAGTTACAGCCCTGATAGAGACAGCTCCTCTTCTAATTTGGAAAGTCTGCATTGAACCCCAAACAACGTCTTAGAAAAATGCCTGCCACCTTGTGCTGTTCTTACAGCTAGTCATTGCTGCCAGCTGTCATGCGATTTATTGACTGTCAGCATAAAGAGCAAAGGATGATATCATCCTGTCAGTTATATCTACTGGGTAAAGAGTTAAAAAGCATTCCAGAAAAAGTGATTGATGCTACTAAAACACGTGGCTTTTTGTTGTTCTCATTTTTAACAGTACATTTCCTGAAGACATAGTCTACAAAAAACATTAATAACATTAATGCTATTTTAAAAATTTCATCACTTTCCTAGGCATTTAAAATTTGTATTCGTTCACTTATTCAGTGTCATAATAAAGCACTATATGATTATTACAATTTTGACAAACACATTGGAAACAAGAAGCTTCCCTAACCTTGGTATTCTTGGTATCTATATACATATTTTTGTAGTTTCTAACTTTTTACTTATTTCATTTTATTCTTTAAAATATTAGAGCCTTGGAATTATTTTAAGAAATAACATATAGCCTTTAAATATTCAAATCAAGTAGTTTACATAAGTGGAAAAATAATGATAAAGATGATGCCAATTTGGGGATAATTGCTAACCATCTAATAACAGTTTTCCCAACACTACAGTTGAATTCTCATTTTTACAAGGCTAGTGATTTCACTGATGTAGCCAATTTAATAGTCAAATCAGGGTCCCAGAAATATCAGCTCCTAGGTGGTAAAGTTCAGAGAAGGCAATGGCACCCCACTCCAGTACTCTTGCCTGGAAAATCCCATGGAAGGAGGAGCCTGGAAGGCTGCAGGCCATGGGGTCGCTAGGAGTCAGACACGACTGAGCGACTTCACTTTCACTTTCCACTTTCATGCATTGGAGAAGGAAATGGCAACCCACTCCAGTGTTCTTGCCTGGAGAATCCCAGGGACGGGGCAGCCTGGTAGGCTGCCGTCTCTGGGGTCGCACAGAGTCGGACACGACTGAAGTGACTTAGCAGGTGGTAAAGTCAGTGATAGTGGTAAAGCTAGTGGTAAAGAATCTGCTTGCCAATGCAGGGGACATTGAGTTGCGGGTTCAACCCCTGAGTCAGAAAGATCCCCTGGCGGACGGCATGGAAACCCACTCCAGTACTCTTGCCTGGAGAATCCCCATGGGCAGAGGAGCCTGGCAGGCTACAGTCCATGGAGTCACAAAGAGTCGGACACAACCGAAGCAACTTAGCACGCACATGCACACATGTCAAAAGCTTCATGTAAAACTGGTAACCCTGACTGACTATATTCCAATACAAGTAACATAGAGACTTCATTACACAAGGAATCACTATTTCCCACAGGTTGAGCATCTCATTTTGACTATTTACATGCCATAGTTCCCCCAAACAAAGACACACCAGATTTTAAGACTATGTTCTGAGGGTCAGGCCATCACTATGGACAGTTTCTGGTGTCCTCCACAGATGTGGTCACCCAGAGGCTCCTGAGGAGCCTGTTGATTTTCTAATCTCCCACAGGCCACCTGGTGCAAAGGCAGCCCTCTTTGTATCGCCACACGGCCACTGGCACGTGAACTGACCCACTACCGCAGGGTTCCACACCTCGTCTTCTGTTTAGAGACAAAGCAGCCTATTTCACCCCATTCGCCAAGGGAACTCCCCAGAGAGGAGTGGGGTGGGGCTCCATTCACCACATCTCCCTTCTCACACTGCACACCAAGTGCATTCAATTCCAGTCGGCCCCAACCCCTAAGTGGCTGTGGGGGCTGTTTCCTATTTCACAGAGTTAATCCAGGCCGGCTTAAGGATGGTACTTTCCCTTAACCACAGATCCAGATGCCCAGGGCAAACAGCCTTTGGTCACCACTGGTCGGGCGGCGGGCCCCGTGGCTTCACGTGTGATCTGGCTGCCTGGGTCCTTTTGTGCGTAGCATTCTGCCCACTCCCCAGCTATCATGCCTGGGCAGGAGGGACAGGGGCCTTGTATTGAAAAGCATCTCTTATTTCAAGTACCATCTCTTCTGGGGAGAAACTGGTCCCGGAGAGGGAATGGCCATATTGTTGCCATATGCTGTTTAATGGCGGCTGACATTTCACTCGCCTAAAATCAAATGCTTAGCTGTCAGAGGCTTGTGAGGCAGACAGATCAGATGTTTCTGGCTACTCATGAGCTAGTATATATTTCTGAAAGTACCTAAGAAACCCTCAAAGATATTTCTCTTGTTAATGGAAACAAATGTAATCAGAGATCATTGCTGTCAAAAACACCTCTTCTAGGCAATCATGCAGCACCGGGCATCTGACAATGGAGAAGGTGTGAAAGTGAGTCATGAGTTGGGCATTTAACTTTGAGATGAAGGGAAAGGGTCTTTCTTCCTTCAGAGCTCTCTTTTCCTATGCCTAAGTCGCTCTCCTACAGCACACACGTCATTCTTCTCAACTCTAAAAGGAACCACCTACTGAAAGTCATCACCCCATTAGTAATGGGGTGTCCGGGAGCAAAAGTTGAATTAGCTTGCTTGCTACTTCCTGACTCAGTTTGCATTTTTTTAAGAAAGAAAAGCAGCTGATTCTAAAATCTGATTTCTGGGAGATTAGAAACCACTCATTCCAATCAATCCTAATGGAAATCAAACCTGAATATTCATTGGAAGGACTGGTGCTTAAGCTCCAATACTTTGGTCACCTGATGTGAAGAGCCGATTCATTGGAAAAGACCCTGATGCTGGAAAAGATTGAGGGCAGGAGGAGAAGGGGACAACAGAGGATGAGATGGTTGGATGGCATCACCGACTTGATGGACATGAGTTTGGGTAAACTCTGGGAGACCGTGAAGGATAAGGAAGCCTGACGTGCTGCAGTCCATGGGGTTGCAAGGAGTTGGACACGACTGAGTGACTGAACAACAACAATATTCCAATGACTTTTCTTCAAATCCCTTGGAATTTTCGTGCCTCTCAGCACTGTGTGTGCCTAGACCTAAGCTGTGTGCTGAGTACACAAAAGTGTGTGTGCAAACCACAGTGAGATGCCACTTCACACCCACTGCTGCTGCTGCTAAGTCACTTCAGTCGTGTCCGACTCTGTGTGACCCCGTAGACGGCAGCCCACCAGGCTCCCCCGTCCCTGGGATTCTCCAGGCAAGAACACTGGAGTGGGTTGCCATTTCCTTCTCCAATGCATGAAAGTGAAGTCGCTCAGTAGGATAGCTATAATTTTTAAATGTTTCATGTCAATTATACCTCCGTAAATCTAGGGGAAAAAACAAACAAACAAAGGAAAATGGTAATTCTTGGCGAGGCTATGGAGAAACTGCAATACTCAAGACAATGCTGGCAGGAAATGTAAAATGAGGGAATCAGTTTGGCAGTTCCTGAAACCAATAAACACAGAGTTAACATCTGACCCAGCAATTCCACTCCTAGGTTTATACCCAAGATAACGGAAAACACCTAAGTACTCGAATTGTATACAAATGTCCATCGCAGCATTATCGATAATAGCCAAAACATGGAAACAACCCAAATGCCCACCAATTGAGGAACATATAAACAACATGTGGTGAATCCATACAACACGATATTATTCAATAAAAATGAAGGAAGTACTGATACATGATATAACATGGATGGACCCTGAAAAGACGCTAAGTGAAGGAAGTCACAAAAGGTCACATACTGTATGATTCTTCCATATGAAATGTCCAGAAGAGGCAAATCCGTAGAGGCAGAAGGTAGCTTAGTGTGTGCTTTGAAATGGGGATGAGGGGAGACTGGGGAATGACTAATGGGTCTGGGTGTATTTTGGGCGGGGAGTGATAAAAATATTCTGGAGTTAGACGGTAGTGATGCTGACACAACTCTGAATATACAACATCGAATTTTATACTGAACAATTGTGAATTTCATGTTGCATGAATTACATCTCGCTTTAAAATTTTTTTTTAAGTTTTAATTATAAAACTTAATTAGAAATTTTTAAAAATATCACTTACGTGTAGAATCTAAAATATGGCACACATGAACGTGTCTACAAAACAGAAACGGATTCACAGACAGAGAAGAGACTTGTGGTTGCCAAGGGGCTGAGAAAGAGGGAGGGCGATGGGCTGGGAGCCGGGGTTGGCAGATGTAAACTGTTACATTTAGAATGGATGAACAACAAGGTCCTACTGGAGAGCACAGGGGACTATACTCAATATCCTGGTACAAACCACAACAGAAAAGAATACTTCAAAAAGAATGTATGTAAATGTAAAACTGAGTCACTTTGCTGTACAGCTGAGGTTGGCAGAACACTGTAAATTGACTATATTTTAATTTAAAAAGAAAATAAAAATTAAAAACTAAAACTGAATCCATAATTAAAACCCTTCCAACAACAACGAAGAAGATGGTGTGCTGACACGGTTCCAATCTCGTGAACTTTAACAACCTTATTTCTTATTTTCAGGACAACTGTCTGGACTATTTTGACCACTCTTTCCTCAAATAATCATTCTCTTCTCTTCCCTGTGAAGAGCTTCTTCAGTTTCTACTCCCCGAGAGGTCCTGGAGATGGAAAAGGAGGGTTGCACCCTTGGAGTCTCCAGAGCTGACTTCCTGCTCTGGTATCTATTAGTCATGTACATCCTCTAAGCCTTAATTTTTTTTTGCACAGTGGAAAATTATTGTTTTAAAAATTGCGATGAAATATACATAATGTAAGCTTATTAACCATTTTTAAGTATATCATTCAGGGACATTAAATACATTCACACTGTCACGTAGCCATCACCATCATCCATCGCCAGAATATTTTTATCTTCCTAGACTCAAACTCCTGTCTATTAAGCATGAGGTCCCCATTCCCACCCTTCTCTCAGTCCTTTGCAATCAGGATTCTACTTTCTATGAATATATTCTAGGAATCTCATATAAATGGAATCATACAGATATTTGTCTTTTTGCGATTAGTTTATTTCACTTAGCATATGCCCTAAAGGTGTTATTACACCCACGTAACATTACAAGTATTAGAGTATCCACACCGAGGCATATATCAAAATTTCTTTCCTTTTTAAGTCTGAATAATGTTCCATTATATGCAAATAGCACACTTTGTTTTTCCATTCATCTGTCAATAGATCCTTGGGTAGCTTCCACTTTTTTGGCTATTGTGGAAAATGGTACTCTAAATATGGGTGTACAAATATCTTTTCAAGACACTGCTTTCAATTCCTTTGGGTATATACACGTCAGTGGAATTGCTGGATCATGTGTGTGTGTTCAGTCACTAAGTCGTGTCCAACTCTTTGTGACCCCATGGTCTGCAGCACACCAGGCTTCCCTGTCCTTCAGCACCTCCCGGGGTTTGCTCAAACTCAGGTCCATTGAGTCGGTGATGCTATCTAACCATCTTATCTTCTAGCACCCTCTTCTTATGCCTTCAATCCTTCCCAGCATCAGGGTCTCTTTCAATGGGTTGCTGGATTTAATTTTCTAAGTCATATGTACCTGTAGCCATTTGTTGACACTAATGCAGATAATTAAGGAAAACAGGTGATCTTTGGGGAGGGGAGAGACCCACACTTCACATACACTTCACATACCCACTATATATCTATACAATATTTGCTTTACAGGGAAATTTTTCAGGGTTTACAAAAGGCTACGTGATTGGTAGTAAGAGACACAGAATGTTTATGAAGAAATGGCATTTTCCTTTCTCTTTACATCCGAACTCCTTTATAGTTCCAATATACAGTCTTGAGATGGCACATACCTACAGTTGAGGAAGGGGTCTTGAGGTCTCCTAAATTGCATACTCAGTTTTTTGGGTATTGAAATAACAAAGTATTATGATGAAAAATAAGTTTTGATTTTGCAAGGAACTGCCATCCTGTTTTCTATAGTAGCTGCACCATTTTACATTCTTACCTGTAATGTACCAAGCTTCCAATTTCTCCATCCTTGCTGATACTTATTTTCTGCTTTTCTGTTTGTTTTATTTTTATAGTAACCATCCTAATTGAAGTTAAGGTCCATCCTAAGCCACATTTTCAGTTCATAGTAGGAGCATGATAGTTCTTGCCCTGCCTAGAAACAGGGCATTTTCTTTGGCTCTCTTCCCAGAGAGAATTGAAAAAGATTTTCAATTGAAAAATATTTAAATTTAAGTTTAATTCCCTTAATTGAAAAAGATTTCAATTAAGCAATGCAGTTTAAAGACGATAAACAATATGCCCCCATAGAGAGTTAGAAATGACTACTTTGTGATTTGAACCAACATTTCCAGAGAAAACCAGTGGTCCAGCCGAGTTTTCATTCTGGCTCAACAACTCTTTCCTAAACAGTTCTGATAATAACACTTGGTCCTGCCTTGACAACATAGGTTGAGAAACTATCTCCTAGAAGTTTTTATTGCACTTTAGCTACATGTTTTAACTCTTTGGGGTCCTTATTTTGACAATCCTCCCCTCCTTCCTGGGACACTGTAACATATCTTCATGCTTGGTTATAGCTCCTGTTGTTGATGGCAATTCCAAGTTCTGCCATTTACTGACATTGGGTAATGAGGAAGAGGAGGAAGAGGAAATAGTCAACTGTTAGCACGAGAGATAGCTCCACAGTAAAAGCCACAACTGGATTCATGCCACATTGTTATTCATGCACACTATATTGCAAACCTGCTGATTTAGAATTCAGGCTCTAAATCATACTTAGCAGTCCCTTCAGTGCAAGAACTTCTGAACACAACAGAATTCTAGGGCAACGGGATGATTTGCACACTGCTTCCAGCAAGTCTGCTGGAATAGGATTTTTCCTTAAATGTTACTGTATTTCGCACTTTGAGTTGAGCGAGGACTTACTTATCTGTGATGTGACTTCACATCTGATTATTGTTATTTATCATTGCAGGTGCATGGACCCCTCAAGCTGTTTTCTAAGTCAGTGTTACTCCAAACTTGCCTGTACCTTAGCATCATCTGAGGACCTTTTTAAAATTCCCCAGTGCTCAAGTCACATACTATACCAAGTCATTCAGAATTTCTGGGGGTAAGACCCAGGCATCAAGATTTTTTAAAAATTCCACAGGAAATCCCTATGTGCAGTCAAGTGAACAGTACTGTTCTTGAACTTATCTGAATAAGTATTTAGAGAGTTAATTAAAAGCACAGGTTTCAGGGTCCCAGGCTGGATCTACTGGATCAGAAACTGAAGAGGCTGGGAGGTCTGTTCTTTCCATCACTGAGAAATTTGGAAAACCTGAAAGCAATGAATTAGTCGAGTAGGGCTGAAAGTCACTGTGGGATGAGTCTCGTGTTGCACCCATGTAGGCCATGCCTGGAATGTTTCCAGTCATGGGGTCATGCACCTATTTGCATAGTCTGGCCAAGCGAGACACACGGACTTCCCTGGTGGCTCAGACGGTAAAGCATCTGTCTACAATGTGGGAGACCTGGGTTCGAGCCCTGGGTTGGGAAGATCCCCTGGAGAAGGAAATGGCACATATGATACAATAAAAGTTCTTCTGCCAAAGTGTCACTGCTCAATTTCCTTCAATTTGACTTGCTAGTGTTTTCATCTCTCCTTGCTCCCACTTCCCTTCTAAGGAGGCTCTTAGAAAGTGATCAACAAGAGGGCTAGTGAAGGGTTAGGTCCCAGGTTCCTTTCAGCATCATGCTCCAAGCCGACCCTGAACACCCAAGGGTTTTCTTGTTTATTATTGGAGGGGGCACTAATGAACATTATTGGGCTTCCCTGGTGCTCAGCAGTAAAGAATATACCTGCTAAGGCAGAAGACATAAGAGATGTGGGTTTGATCTCTGGGTCTGGAAGCAACCACTCCAGTGTTACTGCCTGGGAAACCCTATGAAAGAGGAGCCTGGTGGGCTCCAGTCCATGGGGTCACATAGAGTCAGGCACAACTTAGCAACTAAACAACATCAACAATGAACATTATCACTGCCACACTGGATTACATGATTCATGATTATTTACTTGTAGGGGGTATTCTAAATTTTTTGAGCATCTACTAAGTACCAAACATGCTGTATACATCTCTATATCAGTCCCATTAGGTGGGCAATTTTACCTTCCCCCCCCCCCAAATCAGAAAATGCTGACTCAGGCAAGTCAAGTCATAGGCTTAAGATCAAATGGATAGTAAGCTGCAGAGCCCAGATTTGAACTGTGGCTTGGCTGATTTAGAAGTCAACATACTGTGAAACCTTGCATCAGGTGAATGCAGGTGCATTTTCTCTTTGGGATGCACAATCTCCAGCCTTCTGACTTCACGCTGTGGGACTCATGATCAGAGAACACCTCACGCATCCTAACAGGTCAGAGAAGACTTTGGGGCTCCCTCACTGCTACAATGGCTCTGGCGGGGAGCCTCCAACCCCTTTCCAGTTGGACTTCTAGTTTCACTGTAGGAATCGACCACCTGACTCAACAACTCCTAGTCTACCAGTTTTGACAGGTGACAACAGAACTAATTAGCACCAGTCGTGATAATATTTACCATGAGGTGGCTTCTTCTTGCTGAGAATTGACTGAGACCAATTAATCATTTCATGGGAGTCAGCTAGCAGCTGGAAACCAACTGGGTCACTAATGACAAGTTCTGCACTTACTGTCACGGCTTTGGGAAGAAATGCTTTGTTTTCCTCTTGTCGCCATGTAGGTGGCGCTAGTGGTAAAGACGTCATTTGCCAATGCAGCAGACAAAAGACAGGTGGGTTCGATCCCTGGGTGGGGAAGATCCCCTGGAGAAAGGAGTGGCTACCCACTCCAGTATTCTTGCCCGAAGAATCCCATGGACAGAGGAGCCTGGCGGGCTACAGTCCATGGGGTCGCAAAGAGTCGGACATGACTGAGCAACTGACCACACAATGTCACTGTGCAGCCAAATAAAAAATGCCACTTCAGTACAACCAGTTATTCTTAAATGAGTGTCTATCCCCCTACATAATTATGTGAACTGTTATTAGCTCTTGTGAAAAGGGGAGAGTGCCCCCAAGTGCTTTAACGAACAAATGAGACTTCCTACCCAGAAACACAGATGCAGGAACCCGGGGGAAATTCTTCTGAACTCGAGAAATATGAAACATGCATACATTTTTAAAACCCAAAGTTCATTAGGAACTGGGATCATCTTGGGTCAAATGGTCACCTTTCAGAAACGAAAGATAAGGATTATGCTAAGTGAAAATAAGTCAGAGAAAGGCAAATACTGTCTCACTTACATGTCGAATCTAAAAAATACAACAAACTAGTGAATAAAACAAAAAAGCAGCAGACTCACAGGTACAGAGAACAAACAGATGGTTACCAGTGGAGAGAGGGTAATAAACAGGTAGGAGAAAAGAGGGTTATTATGGGATCCTATATAATCATCTGTGTGAAACTTCTAAAAATCGTGAAGCACTATAGATTTGAATCTTTCACTTAATAAAAAAAATTTTTTTTAATTTAAAAAAGAGAAATAAAAGGGTGGCCTGTGTTAAGGAAGAAGTTCAAAAATAATGATTAGTGAAAATTTTGAGGTATATTCCAGCCTTACCTATAACTAAAGAGTCTCTTAAAGAGTCTTAACCTGCAAGATACATACCATATTAAAAGTCTACAAATAATAAACGCTGGTGAGAGTGTGGAGAAAAGGGAACCTTCTGACACTGCTGGTGGGAATGTAAATTGGTGCAGCCATTATGAAGAACAGTATGGAAGTTCCTCAAAAAACCTAAAACTAGGGTTGCCATATGATCCAGCAATCCCACTCCTGGGGATATATTGAGACAAAACTGTAATTTGTAAAGACGCATGCACCCGTGTGTTCACAGCAGCACTGTTTACAATAGGAAAACTGGAAACAACTAAATGTCCACTGACAGATGAACGGATAAAGATGTGGCACGCACATGCATCCATACACATGTCTATCTCTATATCCATACGCAATGGAATATCACTTAGCCACTTAAAGGAATAATGGTATTTGCAGCAGCATGGATGGAGCTAGAGACGATCACAGTAAGTCAGATAAAGAAGGACAAATACCGTATGATATCACTTACATGTGGAATCCAAAATACGACACGAATGAACATATCTATGCAACGAAAACAGGCTTACAGAGGTTGCCAAGAGGGCTGGGAGAGGCAAGGACTGGGAGTTTGGGATTAATAGTATGCAGACTATTATATACAGGATGGATAAACACCAAGGCCCTATTGTACAGCACAGGGAACTATATTCAGTACCTTGTGACAAACCATAATGAAAAATAACATATATGTATAACCAAGTCACTTTGCTGTGAAGCAGCACTTAAACATTGTAAATCAACTATACTTCAATAAAAAAAGAATTTTTTTTTAAACCAAGATACATACCCAAAATTCAAGGTGAAAATGAGCCTCGCCACCCACACAATTTGTGTGTGTGTACATTCCAGCTAAAAGTTACCCAACTGTAAGATGGACAGTCTTGGTAACAAGCTCTTTAAAATACAAAGCTGCTCTTAGAAAGTAACTGCTTCAGACTGTGAACCACACAGGGGCAGTGGAAACCTGCCTAGTGCCAAGAGCCAAACTAGATACTACCTGTGTGTTACATCACAGAACAACTAGGAAATTTCTACTTCCTTGTTCTTAAAAGCAGTTTGTTTCCCATAGAAACTTTGTAAAAGGTAGCGTTTCTCGCTCCTTTGCCAATCCTCGCAGCAAGTTAAGAGTTCTGTAGAGCAATAAGCACAACAATTATTCTTCTTAATTTTTAGTAAAGTTTTTATAATAGTTTTAGATTTGCAGAAAAGTTCTAAAGATAGTACAGTTCCCATGCACCTCACATGTTGTTTTCCCTAATGTTAACCTCTTCCCTATTGCTACATTAGTACGTGTACATTTGTCACAACTAATGAACCAATTTGCTGTGTTCAGTCGCTCAGTCATGTCTCTTTGTGACCCCGTAGACTCCAGCATGCCAGGCTTCCCCATCCTTCACCATCTCCCACAGTTTGTTCAAACTCATGTCCCTTGAGTCATGATGCCATGGAACCATCTCATCTCTGTCATCCCATTCTCCTCCTGCCCTCAATCTTTCCCAGCATCAGGGTCTTTGAACCAATATTTGAACAATAATACTAAAGGCCAAGAGACCTGGTTTCAATTCCTGGGTTGGGAAGATCCCACGGAGAAGGGAAAGGCAACCCACTCTAGTATTCTGGCCTGGAGAATTCCAGGGACAACCCAAGGGGTTGCAAAGAGTCAGACACGACTAGACAACCTTCACTTCACTTCACTGAAGGCCAAACTTTATCCAGAAGTTTTTCGTTTTTACCCAATGTCCTTTCCCTGTTCCAGAGTCCCATTCAGGACACCACATTACATTTAGACACCATGCCTCCTTAGCTGTCTCTAGGCTGGGCCAGTTGCTCAGACTTCCCTTGTTTTTGTTTTTTTGAACTTTTTTACTTTGTATTGAGGTATACCCACTCCAGTGTCCTTGCCTGGAGAGTCCCAGGGACGGGGGAGCCTGGTGGGCTGCCGTCTCTGGGGTCACACAGAGTGGGACACGACTGAAGCGACTTAGCAGCAGCAGCAGCAGATTAAGAACGCTGTGATAGTTTTAGGTGGACAGTGAAGGGACTCAGCCATACATATACATGTATCCATTCTTCTCCAAATCCCACACCGGTCTAGGCTGCCACATAACACTTAGCAGAGTTCCATGTGCTATACCAAACTTCCTATCTGTCCTTTCCCCTCAGCAACTGTAAGTTCATTTTCTAAGTCTGTGAGAGTTCCCTTGTTTTTGATAATCTTAACTTTTTTGAGGAGTACTGGCAGCCAGGTATTTCCCTAGCATGCCCGTCAATTTGGGTTTGATTTTTTTCCTTGTAATTAGCCCTAGATATAGATATTCTTGGTCTTAGGAAACATTTGAACAACAACAACAAAATTCAATAATTTGAGATCATTTGGTGAAAGGGGTTTATAACACTCCCACACTCACATTCAATTTTTATAAATTTGGTTATCCCAAATCTTTACTGTGAATAAAGCAAGGTGAGGATAGGCCATCATCTCTGACAATAATGCTCAATGAAACGTGTTTAGGTCAAAGAAGCTTCTTCAGTCTAGACTTTCCATCACTGACTAACCATTTAGGGTCTCCTTTTTGGGAAATATGAAACCCAGGTTGCTCTGCCTAAACTAGAACAGGGGTGTGGTGCGAGCTGAAAGCACAATTCTGCTTTATAAAAGGGACAAAAGAAAATAGGAAGAGGTGAATATATGGGTTGTTTTATAAGTTAAAAAGCAGGAGCTTTCTTCAAATCAAATGTCTAAATCCTGCCTAATTAAAAAAAGGAAATTGATATTTGGATATGGCATGTGTTGACATCTACCCCTTTGATTTATATGAGTATGAACTAGAAAGAACAGATTATTTGAGAGAGAAGAAAACGAGTTCCAATTTGACAGGAAAAGAGTGTAGGCAGCATTAGCTTCAGTGCTTGTTAAAACATGAAGGATTAATTGCAAAAAGGGAGGGAAGAATTGTGAATGTCTCCAGTTTAGCATCTCCAAAAATGCTTAGGGTTTCTGAGAATGGTTCATCCAACCACATGAAAGTGACGCTAAGGGATTCAGCCACACAACTCCGCTAAATCTAGGGCTGGGACTGCTCCACTTTTTACCATCAAACCATCTTACTTAAGAGAGTAGCCACAAATTAAATTTATTTTCTATTAGAAAAGTACTAAATGCTTTCAAAGGGGGCAAACAACATTCAGGAATATGGGAGGCCTCCCCCCCACTCCTTGCCTCCTACTCCCTCCTAGAGTAAGTCATGTAAAAATTTTTAAAAAAGAGCTTCTTAGTCTATGAACTCTTCCTCGGCTACGTAAAAAAGACAATAGTGGTTTTCAGCTATAAAATTCAACAGAATTCAGTTAGCAGGCTTTTTTTCCCCCCCAAACAAACAATAGGCCAACCAGATTCAGAACTATTGTACTGGCTGAGTACAGAGAGAAATGTGTGTGCACACACAGGAGGTACATGTGTGCTCAGTCGTGTCCACCTCTTAGTGACCCCACGGACTGCAGCCCACCAGGCTCCTCCGCCCATGGGATTTATCAGGTAAGAATACTGGAGTGGGCTGCCATTTCCTCCTCTAAGGATTGTATTGGCAAGGAGGTGTAAAAACAATTGCATGATAAATCTATGTCGTGCTTTGTGGGCCATTTCTTTCTGAATGTGTAGGGTTCAGATTTTGTGCTAGAGGAGGTCCAAAAATGAGGAAGAAAATGCAGTCTCCATGTGTCACCTGACAACCCCCTGCTGATAAAATAAACCTATATTTGGGACTCCACCCAAAGAGTCATGGGACCTCCCACATTAGATCATTACCAAGCCACTTAGGCTAGAAATTATAGGGGCACTGTTAAAGAAAAGAAAAATAAAAACCTAAAGTGTTCCACTCCGTGCAGGCTTTTGACATGAGTTTTTTGAGTTACTGTGGTGCTTTTTTTGCCAACGGTGATGGTGCATGAAATCAGTAGGATTATTCTAAATTTAGCAAGAAAGTAAAAGAATTTGGCAGGAAGAGGTGCTTTCTCACATTAAAACTAGATGGTGAGTATAGATCTCCAGGGAGCAAATGGGAAGTGAGGTTCTACAGCCAAGAAGCTTCTTTGTCTCTTTTTATCTGCCTGGAATTACTTAGATATGCCTATGCCTAAGGCACGGAGATGAATCAGATGACCTCTTAGGGCTGTGTCTAGCTTGCTGGTTCTACTGATAAACTGCTACTTTGAAGTACTGAAAAGGACAGAAAAAAACCTCAGTTTAAGTGCTTGCTAAAAGATCAACGCAAGAGACAAAGGTAAACTGAATTTTTGTGATTGTCATGCAATCCCAAGTCTCACCCATCCCCCACATCCTATACCAACGCTTTTTCCACCAAAGATTCTTTGATGTTTACCTACAGACCCAAAAACTGAGAGTGAGTAGTGTGGAAGGGGACAGAAATCTGTCCTGGTAGTTCATTTTAAGTGGAGATAAATCTTCTTAACATAACACTTATGTATACTTCGAAGACTAACGGATAAATGGGTATCAAATTCCCAACTTCAACCTGAGCTAGTTTTTCAAAGAAGCACAAATAATAAACAAGCTCAGAGACAAACAGAAATGTATGAATAAAAATTCCTTTGGGATCAAATGATTAAATTTATAGCACTTCAGAGATTTCTGTCTTTTTTGTCCCTCAGGCAAAAACCCTATTTCACAAGACTTAGAATGCACAAATTAAAGGCCGCTTACATGGAGTTTGAAGCTGTCAGTTCTAGAAAAAGAATCAGGAGGCACATTCAAAGCCTTCTGTCAACAGACTTCTGTCTGAACCTTGTCCTTCACTCACTTCTATGGGTGCTGGCTAGCTAGAAGACATGTGATCATACTTCTCAAACACATGTCATAGCACACTCAATGTGTACATCAGTCAGTTAGCACAATGGAGTGTGTAAATAAAAATATACAAGGACAAAAAAAACCACACACACAGGACAATATTTTTTTCTCCCTTTTCCCTAAAAAGGAAAACAAATGATTTTATGTAACGAATAGGAGCAGTTCTCATGGTAATCTGACTTTTGCTTACGGACTTGTGATGGTGAGTATTTTACCTTAGGCATTGGTGGCCCAGAGATCACACGGTACCCAGTGTATTTTTCTAAGACCTGAAAAAGGAGAAGTGCCCTATAGTCCTGGGGAAGCAGGAACAATATGAAACCAGATAATGAAGAGTTAAGGAAAGCTTCTCCGGCTGCTAATGAACTCCATCCTGCCCTGGTGAGACCACCCTCCTTTTAAGGAAGGAGTAATTTAATCTGCATCGAACTCAGTTGTATTTGGGCTTCATCCAATCTAAGAGTATCAGTGTGATAAATTATAATGAATTGTCTGCAGTACTTCACAAAGTGACTATAACAGACCTGAAAAACAAGATTTCTAAGCCTGATTTTCCGGCTCCCTTTGAATGCTTCTCGCCTTATCCCTGTCGCACCACTCCAAAACTTGAGAACGCTTCTTACGCTGGAAGTTATGTGCTTCTGGCCCCATTTGATTAGATCCACAGTTGTTGGCCGTCTCTATTAAATCAAGTCCCACACTTGAATATGACACCAACAGTGAGACTCGCCAAATCCTACAGCAAGAGAGCTAACATGGCTCCCTTCACTTCTAAAGGGTTTCTTTCCATGTGAGTCTCCTGTAATCCACACCGTGGGCCAGGAAGGAGGTTAGTGAAATAGACTAGATTCTTAGTTCAGATTCTAAAAAGCCAGCAGTATCGAGGCACCCTAGAGTTTGATCTGTAAGGAAAATGGGCTGAGACTGAAAAGGGGGTCAGGAAACTTAAGTTCTGGCTGAGTCTGTGACTGTTAGTTGCATTACTCAACTCCTTTGGGATGTAGTTTCCTCATTGAGGTCAACAACCATTGCCCTAGAGAATAGATCACCTTCTTTGCATTTCATGATTTAGATGTCTCAGCTCTTCAAGATGCAAAAGCAGAGCTGATAGTCTAGAGAAGGTCCTTTACAAATAAAAGGTCAGACTGGGGTTTAAATGGGTTGTTGTGCTGGTCAGAGGACAGGAGCCTTTGGGGAAACACACAAAACTTGGGTAAGAGAAGCAGGATGGGATTGGTTTCTTCCTAGTCATAGGATACAGATGTTGCTATGTAAAGATCCATGGACTGGTAATTGAGAACGATTTTTTGAGAAAATCATGTTAATTCTACCAGGCTTCACTTTTTCACAGGCAAAATAAAATGGTCATGTTGGACCTGTGAGCCTCACTCACAGGGGTGTGCCTAAGACACTTCTGAGGACTAGGAGATCCCTGTATTCATGTCTCATTGCTGCTGTAACAAATTATCCTACACTGAGCATCTTAGAACAATACACATTCATTACCTGAGAGTTCTGGAGGTTAAGACTAAAACTGATGGGGAGGGCAGAGGTACATTCCTTTCTAGAGGCTCTAGGGGAGAATCAATTTCTTTGCCGTCTTTCCAGCTTCTCATTCTTTGGCTCATGGCCACCTTCCATCTTCAAAGCAGCAATGGCTGGTTGAGTCTTGCTCACGTCTCATCACTTTGATTCTGCTTCCATCATCACATTTCCTTCTAAGTCTGACTCTCCTGCCTCCCTCTTTCATTTACAAGGACCTCTGTGATTACACTGGGCACATCCAGATAATCCAGGATAATCTCCCCTTCTCAAGATCCTTCATTTAGAACATCTGCAGAGTCTCTTTTGCCATGTGAGGTAACACACTGAGTTTCCTGGTATTAGTAGGTGGGCATTATTCTGCCTACCACAGTGTTCAATAAATAGTTGATCAACTTACAAATACTTTGAGAAAATGGTAAGCAAAACATTTTGCATTATTTATAAGGTTAACTCATTTCCACGGCTTGTCAGTAGCCAAAGTCACAGTCACAGATATACTGGACATTTCTGATCCCTCCTAGACACACAACCTTCATACTCATTCAAATTCAAGTTGTACTTCACCCTGTTTTGGCTTTAAAAATGCACTCTGGTTCTATCTTACTCTCTTTCACCTAGTAGACAGAATACAATCTTCTGTGACAGATTTTTCCCAACCAAATTAAATGAATTGCTCACTGTCACACAGAGACAAAAATATAGACTTTTTACTTCTCTTGTATCCTATTTCATACTAAATTCCTTTCCCCAATTACCATTTCAGACACATCAACCAACAAAAAGAGGAGGTGGTAATCTTCAGCCAGGAATAAAGATGGACACAGCATACTGGAATTCTACTAGGAAAAACTCAAGCTCTGTTATTATTAACACCCTCAGGATGTTACATATCTTTTCCCTCCAAAATGCATCCTTCAAATCTTTCAAATCTAAGTCATGATCAATGAGCTGGTCTCACATAACACCTCTCACATTAGAGGTGTTACCAAACATCACATCAAGATTCGGACACCATCTACACCATCTGTCAAAACTTTTTCAAATTTGTCCCCACAGCATTATAAAATATGATAATAATCTATCCCCAAGTGTCACCCAACCCTCCTTCCACCAATGCAGGTAAAATTTCATGGTGATTTTGGCAGGTAATCTATAGGAACTTCATAATGGACAATTACAAATTTTCATTTTGAAGTTTTTCCATTGTTTTGAAGCAATTGATATTTTATACCTGTTCATCTATATCACTTGGACAAACTTCTACTAGTTCGTAGTCAAAACAATTACAGAAACCCTGTCATTTTTTACTTAATTGCAGCATTAATAAAGGGATGACCACTCAGTATCTCCCAATGCCCAGTTCTATCCATGTATTATCTATAACTGGTATTAAATAGTAATTGAGAATAATTGGAAATCAAATACTGTACATAAGTATGTTGATAGATAAGTATCAAGAACTAGACTGACATGTGAAACAGTACTTCAGAATCTGATACCCATGCATTCTCTTCTTTTAAACATGGCAAAGATATCAAACTATATGAAGGATGAAGTCCACAGATTTACTTATGGGTTATCTTAAGCACGGGGCTTCCCTGGTGGCTCAGAGGTTAAAGCATCTGCCCGGAATGTGGGAGACCTGGGTTCAATCCTTGGGTTGGGAAGATCCCCTGGAGAAGGAAATGGCAACCCACTCCAGTATTCTTGCCTGGAGAATCCCATGGAGGGAGGAGCC
Organism: Bos grunniens; assembly: GCF_055505025.1. Lineage (NCBI taxonomy): Eukaryota > Metazoa > Chordata > Mammalia > Artiodactyla > Bovidae > Bos > Bos grunniens. The sequence goes on from NC_141168.1 coordinate 107,020,685, forward strand.
TGGTAGGCTACAGTCCATGGGGTCGCAAAGAGTCGGACACGACTGAGTGACTTCACTTTCACTTTCTTTCACTTTCTATCCTAAGTACAAACAAAATGTCTCTCTGTGGCCTAGAGGAAATAATTGCACAAGACTCCAAGATGCAAATTCTCCTGAGCAATTTCTCCTGCAGTTTCAGCAGGTCATTAAATATTTAGCACTTGCTGTTTGCATGGGGCTTCCCAGGTGACACAGTGGTAAAGAATCTGCCTGCCAATGCAGGAGACATAAGAGATGTGGGTTTGGTCCCTGGGTGGGGAAGATTCCCTGGAGTAGGAAATGGCAGTCCACTTCAGTAATCTTGCCATGGGAGAATCCCACGGACAGAGGAGCCACAGCCCACGGGGCCGCAAAGAGTCAGACATGACTGAGTGGCTGAGCAAGGCATGTGTGTTTGCACATTTAGATCTCCTGAGATAGGTTTAACACAGCACATAGCTCTCACTGAAGAACGTGAACTTCTACAGGAAAATCTAGTTCAAAGGAAACCAGTCTCTACTGTATTTTCTTTCCCTTATTTACCTCCATATTCTTAAACACAAGGTTTAAAATACAAAGAAACTAGGAAAATTTATATATGTGTGTGTATACAGGTAAACATATTTACCATGAAGAAGACAAGCACAAAATAAAGTTGAATTTCTAAACAGCTGTTTCTAGAGTCAGAAATCTAGTGTGCACCAGGTCCAAGGGAAAGGTGCAGACACCCCCTCAAGAGAGTGAGCCAGACTTGCCTTTGAGTGTTTAAGTGTCTACTGCGGAGGCATGGGTCAGCAGTGGTCTGCCGCAGTGACAGGGGCTCTGGCTGCAGCAGACCTGGGAGGCAGGGCATGTGGCATAAGTCCTTTTGGAGGAGGTCGCCATTAGCTCCACTACAGAGCTGCTGAGCAGATGACCCACAAACTGGAGAACAGTTACACCAAAGAAGTTCTCGCACTTTTGTGAAAGTTCTAGGATCTACAACAGACTTCCAAACCTGGGGATCCAGCAGAGGGACTGCGAAACCCCAGGGAATTTGATTTTGAAGGCCAGTGGGATTTGATTACAGAACTTTCACAGGACTGGGCAAACAGACTCTTAGAGGGCACAAGAAAACCTTGTATACACCAGGACCCAGGAGAAAGGAGCAGGGACCCCACAAGAGAGGGACCCAGACTTGCCTGTGAGTGTCCAGGAGTCACTGGTGGAGGCGTGGGTTGACAGTGGCCTACTGCAGGGTCAGTGGGCACTGACTACAACAGTCCTGGGAGCCCAGCATGCTGGCATAAGTTCTTTTGAAGGAGGCTGCCATTACCACCATTACTCCCACCATAGTAAGGGAGGGAGGGAACACAGCATCCCTCATCAGGAGAAAACTGGATTAAAGATTTACTCATCATGGCCATGCCCACCAGACCAAGGCCCAGTTTTCCCTACAGCCAGTCCCTCCCATTAGGAAACTTCCACAAGCTTCTTATCCTCATCCATCAGAGGGCAGACAAAATGAAAACCATAATCACAGAAAACTAACCAAACTGATCACATGGATCACAGCCTTGTCTAACTCAATGAAACTATGAGCCATACTGTGTAGGGCCACCCAAGACAGATGGGTAAGGTGGAGAGTTCTGACAAAACATGGTCCACTGGAGAAGCAAATGGCAAACCACTTCAGCATTCTTCCTTTGAGAATTCCAATGAACAGTATGAAAAGACAAAAAGATACGACACTGAAAGATGAGCTCCCCAGGTCAGTAGGTGCCCAATATGCTACTGGAGAAGGGTGGAGTGGCTGAGCCAAAGTGGAAACAACGCCCAGTTGTGGACGTGCCTCATGGTAAAAGTAAAGTCCAATGGTGTAAAGAACAATATTGCATAGGAACCAGGGATATAACGTCCATGAATCAAGGTAAATTGGAAGTCGTCAAACAGGAGATGGCAAGAGTAAACATCGACATTTTAGGAATCAGTGAACTAAAATGGATGGGAATAGGTGAATTTAATTCAGATGACCATTCTATCTACTACTGCAGGCAAGAATCCCTTAGAAGAAATGGAGAAAGCCCTCATAGGCTTTCTCAACAAAAGAGTCTGAAATGGAGTACTTGGGTGCAAAAACGACAGAATGATCTCTGTTAGTTTCCAAAGCAAACCATTCAATATCACAGTAATCCAAGTCTATGCCCCAGCCACCAATGCCTAAGAAGCTGAAGTTGAACAGTTCTATGAAGACCTACAAGATCGAGAACTAATACCAAAAAAAGATGTCCTTTTGATCATAGCGGGTGGGAATGCAAAAGTAGGAAGTCAAGAGATACCTGGAATAACAGGTAAGTTTGGCCTTGGAGAACAAAATGAAGCAGGGCAAAGGCTAACAGTTTTGCCAAGAGAACGCACTGGTCGTAGCAAACACCCTGTTCCAACAACACAAGAGACAACTCTACACATGGACATCACCAGATGGTCAATACCGAAATCAGATTGATTATATTCTTTGCAGCCAAGATAGAGAAGCTCTATACAGTCAGCAAAGCAAGACTGGGAGCTGACTGTGACTCAGATCATGAGCTCCTCGCCAAATTTAGACTTAAGTTGAAGAAAGTAGGGAAAACCTCTAGACCATTCAGGTATGACCTAAATCAAATCCCTTAATATTATACAGTGGAAGTGACAAATAAATTCAAGGGATTAGATCTGATAGACAGAGTGCCTGAAGAAATATGGATGGAGGTTTATAACACTGTACAGGAGGTGGTGATCAAAACCATCCCCAAGAAAATGAAAAGCAAAATCAGTTGTCTGAGGAGGCCTTACAATTAGCTGAGAAAAGAAGAGAAGTGAAAAGCAAAGGAGAAAAGGAAAGATACACCCATCTGAATGCAGAGTTCCAAAGAATAGGAAGAAGAGATAAGAAAGCCTTCCTCAGCTATCAATGCAAAGAAATAGAGAAAAACAATACAATGCAAAAGATTAGAGATCTCTTCAAGGAAATCAGAGATACCAAGGGAACATTTCATGCAAAGATGGGTACAATAAAGGACAGAAATGTTATGGACCTAACAGAAGCAGGAGATATTAAGAAGAGGTGACAAGAATATACAGAACTATACATAAGAGATCTTCATGACCCAGATAATCACGATGGTGTGGTCACTTACCTAGAGCCAGACATCCTGGAGTGAGAAGTCAAGTGGGCCTCAGGAAGCATCACTACGAACAAAGCTAATGGAGGTGATGGAATTCCAGTTGAGCTATTTCAAATCCTAAAAGATGATACTGTGAAAGTGCTACACTCAATATACCAGCAAATTTGGAAAACTCAGCGGTGGCCACAGGACTGGAAAAGGTCAGTTTTCATTCCAATCCCGAAGAAGGGCAATGCCAAAGAATGCTCAAACTACTGCAGAATTGCACTCACCTCACATGCTAGCACGGAGAAGGCAATGGCACCCCACTCCAGTACTCCTGCCTGGAAAATCCCATGGATAGAGGAGCCTGGTGGGCTTCAGTCCATGGGGTCGCTGAGGGTCCAACACGACTGAGCGAATTCACTTTCACTTTTCACCTTCATGCATTGGAGAAGGAAATGGCAACCCACTCCAGTGTTCTTGCCTGGAGAATCCCAGGGACGGGGGAGCCTGGTGGGCTGCCATTTATGGGGTCGCACAGAGTCGGACACGACTGAAGTGACTTAGCAGCAGCAGCAGCACATGCTAGCAAAATAGTGCTCAAAATTCTCTAAGCCAGGCTTCAGCAGTACATGAACCATGAACTTCCAGATGTTCAAGCTGGTTTTAGAAAAGACAGAGGAACCAGAGATCAAATTGCCAACATCCGCTGGATCATCGAAAAAGCAAGAGAGTTCCAGAAAAACATCTATTTCTGCTTTATTGACTATGCCAAAGCCTTTGACTGTGTGGATCACAATAAACTGTGGAAAATTCTGAAAGAGATGGGAATACCAGACCACCTGACCTGCCTCCTGCGAAGCCTGCATGCAGGTTAAGAAGAAAGTTACAACAAGACATGGAAAAATGGACTGGTTTCAAATTGGAAAAGGAGTACATCAAAGCTGTACACTGACACACTGCTTATTTAACCTATATGCAGTGTACATCATGCAAAATGCCGGGCTGGATAAAGCACAAGCTGGAATCAAGATTGCTGGGAGAAATATCAATGACCTCGGATGTGCAGATGACCCCACCCTTATGGCAGAAAGCGAAGTGAAACTAAAGAGCCTCTTGATGAAGGTGAAAGAGGAGAGTGAAAAAGTTGGCTTAAAACTCAACATTTAAAAAACTAAGATCATGGCATCCAGTCCCATCACTTCATGGCAAATAGATGGGAAAACAATGGAAACTATCACAGACTTTATTTTCTTGGTCTCCAAAATCACTGCAGATGGTGACTGCAGCCATGAAATTAAAAGATGCTTACTTCTTGGAAGAAAAGCTATGACAAACCTAGAAAGCCCATTAAAAAGCAAGGACATTACTTTGCCAACAAAGGTCCCTATAGTCAAAACTATGGTGTTTCCAGTAGTTATGTATGGATGTGAGAGTTGGATCATAAAGAAGGCTGAGTACCAAAGAATTGATACTTTTGAATTGTGGTGTTGGAGAAGACTCTTGAGAGTCTCTTGGACTGCAAGGAGATCAAACCAGTCCGTCCTAACAGAAATCAATCCTGAATACTAATTGGAAGGACTGATGCTGAAGTTGTAGCTCCAATACTTTGGATACCTGATGCGAAGAGCTGACTCATTAGAAAAGACCCTGATGCTGGGAAAGATTGAAGGCAGGAGGAGCAGCGGATGACAGAGGACGAGATGGTTGGATAGCATCCCTGACTCAATAAACATGAGTTTGAGCAAGCTCTGGAAGATGGTGAAGGATAGGGAACCCTGATGTGCTGCAGTTCATGGGGTCGCAAAGAGTTGAACACAACTCAACAAGAGTCAGAAAGTGTTACAGCTTGGTAGCAATAATGCCTTTCACATGGTATGTACAAAGCATTGTGGAAAAGTTCTGTGTCTATATTAGCCAAGTCAAATGCAGAGTTGAAGAAAGTTGGTCAAAAAGTTCCCTTAAAAAAAAAATCAAACTACTTTTTTTCAAGGCAATCAGACCAAGAAGGCAATAAGAGTTTCATTTTCCTGTATAATTTGAATAAACTACCACAGTTTTGCACACACACAGAGCCCTTCTTCCACAATGTACACAATGGCTAGATAGCTAGCTACATGTTGTCACACATCTGGAAGACTATTTTAAAACACATTCAAAATGTTTTCACTACAGGATGCCAAGCATCTGGCAATATAAACTTCTCTTAGAAATTTTTCTTCTATAGAATTCAGTCCTGTGTAGAGTCATTGTTCCAGATTTTGAACTGCATGTTTTATTTGTGGAATTGATATACATATATATGTATGCAAAATCCATATACTTGCAAAATACACATATATGCAAAATACATATATATGCAAAGGCAAGGTTTTCCTTGTGATTTTGATTTAGGTAGACTTAGCTTAATGATGTTAACAGAGTTGCCATTGATTTTTGCATGACTTGCACTCCTCTCTAGCTGTGTCCTCCCCAGCCCCCCAAAAGCCCCTCAGTGGCCTCTATTGGTCAGTCCCTCCCCAGGAACATTCTCTCCCAAAAGAACAGCCCTCACTCACTTGTCTAAATAGTAACTGACTTTATTGGTTTCATTCCTCAGCAAGGATGAGGAAAAGTGAGGCTTCTAGCTTTGCCCGTCTAATAGGAACCAGCCTTAGGAATACCTGTGGTTCACCAACCATCCCCACACCATGTGCAGGATCCTGAGGTAGGAGGTAGGTATTCTTCATGTGAGGTCGCCTCCCTCCTCGGGCGAGCCAGCTCAGATTTCCAGAGGCCTTTTCCACAAAGTAACCTAACCATCCCTAGCACAGCTCCACTTGCAACCTTTCACACTAAGCCTTAAGTCGGGTGACAGCATGGGGAGTGGGGTGGGGCATGGTGTTCTGGGTAAAGTATGCACCAATTATTTCAGTTCTATAGATTATGAAGACCTCAAATCACACCTTCTTGCTGGTGATCCAGGAGAAGAGCAATCAACTCCTCACAGGCAGGGCACAGACCATATTCATCCTTGTGGCCTTGGCACTGAGCGTGGCGCTAGGCGTGCTAAGTATCTACAGAATTGTTCTGGATAAAAATGCAGACTGCCCCAGCATTGAAGTAAAGATGACTGTATTTCAAACTCGAAATCAAATCAAGCAGGTAGTCAGGTTTGAACCTAAGCAGCGTTCACCATTTGGGTAGTTATGCCACGAATAGCAGACTAACAGGACGGGTCCGCCAGAGCTACCTGGCATTAGGGTGTCACTGGTAAAATGTAAAGACTATGTATAAGGAAGTCTGCAGACTCCATGGGGTACCAGCTTACCTTACCTAGGATTCTTTGACACAAAGAATACACGCTTTGGGGGGATAATCATTTCGTCTCCTTCTTCATGGAACATGCCCTGACCTGACTGGCTTTGGTTCTAGAAGTCACTGGGCTCTTCGGGGCTCTGGAGCTCAGCTGCAGCCATGAACCTGCATGTGGTTGTTAAGCTCACTTTGGAGGGTGCGAGGTCATCCCTAAGGGGTCTGATGGGGTCAGGGTGTAGGGGAAGGCAGTGGGACCTCAGTGCTGGAGTTCCAGCAAGCTGCCTGCAGTGTCACAGGCAGTCCCTGCAACCTTATTTACACACAGGCTTGCAACCTCCTCTAGAAGCTTCCAGAAAAAAATGGGAGATGCTGAAGAACTCAAGAAATCTTAAATCACAGATGCGATAAGAATTATAGAAATATAGTTTATACTGTAAACAAGACCTCATGTAACCAGTCTGGTGTGGCCTAGGAAAACCTGGATTGGATAGATAGGTAGGTAGGTGAATTAAAACACAAAAATAGGGAAAACGAATTTGGTAACATCAAGCAATGTAACATATTGACACTTTATAATATATTTAATAGCATAAAATATTGTTATTGCACTTTAAAATATTCTAAATCAAGTATATAAGTTTCATGTTCCTCTGAGCTGAAAACAGACCTGAGAAAAAAGTAGAATGGCTTTTTAAAGGGTTAATAATTCCCAGGTGAGGAATGTGTTTTAATTCAGAATTCCTCAAGAAAAACCAGCCTTCTCTGTAGATTTTACAAATAACAGCCAATGCTGGCTAATATTTCTAACCTGTAGTCAGTTTTCTGTTGATGAAAAATCAGAATCAGGGATTATTACTTTTACAAAGAATGTTTAGACATCCCAGTGACATGATCACTATATAAAATAAAATTCAAATTATCTGAGTTTAAACACTGACTTTGACAGTTAGTAAAATCATTTAATTTTCTGCTATGGAAACTATTTTAATAATTTTAACCACTTCTTAGATTATATCAATTCTTTGAGATGAAGTACGACGGAGAATGAAAATAATCTTTGTAAATTGAGCTCCATTGCAAAAAAAAAAATGATTTCCATTCTTCAGTAGAAATATTAATGGATAACCTTTCGAGTGCCTTTCCTTGTATTTCTCTTCTGCCTCTGCATCCCCTGCTTTCTACAGCTCAAAGAAAGCCTAGCTCATGAAAACAGATTCTACTTAATGATCCCCTTCCCTCTGCCTTCTCCCATTCTCTTTCATTCACATTCCCAACTTTGCATCTCTGTTCTCATTTTCCCTTTTTCTTTCCGGGGAATGACCACCTCAAAGGATTAATTCAGAACATGCAGCAGAAAATGGTAACAAGAGTGGGCAAATCAGGATGTGGATTTAAAATCAAGAGGTATTTTAAAGGAGGAGAGTTACTCAAATTAAACATATGTTAAGAATATGGGTTTGTTGTTCATGGCATACCTGCTGCCTGTCATCCCACCCTCATCGGATCAGCCTTCAAGGGCAAAGCATTCCCTAGTGGAATAATAAATAGAGCGGCTGGAGTGGATATGAATCTGAGCAGCCCAGCAAGCTGCCTGTCCTCTTGGTCTGACTTCACTGTTGGAACACAGGTGGTCACTGAACCAGATCAGCTAGTGAAATGGATCGTGGCCCCTCAGGCTCACTGCCAGAGAGAGAGAGGGAACACAATTCAGGCTCCAAGTAATCAGGCTTTGGGAATAAAAAATTCTAATACAGGTCTTACTGAGCTTTTATACCAAACTGTTTTAACTGACACTGCCTGTTTTCCAAGGCATCATCTTTCCTACTTTGATGCAAGTGAACTAGGCAAAAATCCACTGGTCTTTTTAAAAAAATATGCTGGTAAGATGCTTAACAGCTGACCTGCCATCAGTCAAGGGGTGTGGCAAATTTATTCTATAGATAAAAACACAAAGAGTTGCCCTATTTCTGCACTTTCATTCTTCCCAATGTACTGTATTTTGCAGCTCTCTGCTGTCTCAGAATTATGGTCCCAAACATTATTGATATGAACTAGTTACACCTATGGAGAAGGCAATGGCACCCCACTCCAGTACTCTTGCCTGGAAAATCCCATGGATGGAGGAGCCTAGTAGGCTGCAGTCCATGGGGTCGCTAAGAGTCGGACACGACTGAGCGACTTCACTTTCACACATTGGAGAAGGAAATGGCAACCCACTCCAGTGTTCTTGCCTGGAGAATCCCAGGGACGGGGGAGCCTGGTGGGCTGCCGTCTATGGGGTCGCACAAAGTCAGACACGACTGAAGTGACTTAGCAGTAGCAGTCACACCTATACTCATTAAAGGTTTCAGGGGGAACTACATAGAATAGCAATACATGATTTATTTGTTCATTTATATCCTTCCTTGCTTTAGAGGAGTTTTGAAGGTGAGAGCTGTGATATAAGGTATTTATGGGCTGAATTCATTCCACTGATAGGAAGGATTCGATAGTCTTGGGTCTCTCTGGAGAAGTTTCCATGATATGGAAAACTTATCCATAAGCATTTTGAGGGAAATACTTTTAACTTGGTTTTGAAATAACAGAGGTCTGCGAAGCTCAAGGGACTCCTTTCCCATTTATTTTGACACTATTCCTAGAACACGAGACCTACCTAGCTAGCTGTGATATTATTGCAGACTAATAGAGGCTGACTGGTTTCCCTTTATTCAGTGAAAAATAATCCTTGCTAATAAATGGATAGCGTGGGGGAATAGTTTCTAAGTCCCTCAAGGATTTCATAAATGTCCATTTATAAACCATCATACACAAACAACAGAAACTTCTTAACTCTTCATCAAAGAAGTCAGGCCCCCAATATTTGTTTACTAGTTCAGGTTATCACATACAGAAAGGAAAATACATTAACACCAAGACTAAAAATGCCCCATATCAGCAGATATTATATCAGAGGATCTGACATATATATATATATAAAGATTCCTCTTTCTCCAAGTTGGTGATGTTTTATAGAACCTGGCTCAAATATCCGTCATATAAGGGGAGAACATACTGTAATGTTCCAAAGGCAGGAGTTTTGTGTTCAGCCTGTCTCTGCAACTTTCATTATTCAAAGTGGAAAATCAGGTGAAACCCAGTTCTGAAATTTAGCAAGTCCTCACCTCACAATGTGACCAAGGATATTAAAGAAAATGCCAAGAAACAGGCAGAGGGCATCGCTCAAAAGTGCAGCTTGGCAGGAGCAGGGGTGTAGAACACAGGTACAAGCAGGTTGGAGGGAACAGGTAGCACTTCCCTAAGCACCTTCCTCCAAGGGAAGTCTTCTCAAGAGTTTCAATGACAATGGGTTGACACATGTTGTCAATGCCTTTGACGACACCATGTGAAAGGAAGCAGGTGAGGATGAAGATGGAAAGACACATGAGAAGGGGTGGGGGAGGGCAGACAGCATTGTACTTTCCTACTCCCAAAGCAACCCAAAGGTGCTGCCCTACTCTGGGGCTTGCTCCCTTTGACATTCCAAGGTGATTCTGTCTGTGATGAGCAGTCCTTTAGGATGGAATATTATTCTGCTTCAGAACTGGCCAGAGAGGGGGTAGTTTGCCCGGGACAGGAGCATGAGCCATGTTCAACAAGGCAAGACGATGACTGGGCAGGGGAAAAGGGAACCATTCAAGAGAATTCAAGCATCGAAAAGGCAGCTGGTCCAGAAAACCATGAAGGTTTCTTCAAACCCTGAGGTTCTACAGTTCTATATATGAATAGGTCCTATGGAAAAAATATTAATTCATATGAGAAATAAAGAGCTTCCTTGGTGGCTCAGATGGTGAAGAACCTACCTGCAATGCAGAAGACCTGGGTTAGATACCTGGGTCAGGAAGATGCCCTGAAGAAGAAACTGGCAACCCACTCCAGTATTCTCACCTGGAAAATCCCATGGACAGAGGAGCCTGGTGGGCTACAGTCCATGGGGTTTCAAAGAGTCAGACACGACTGAGTGACTAACACTTTCATATAAGAAACGAACAGCCAAAAAACAAAACGAAAAGCAAAAAACAATCCTTTCCCCACACAACACAGCAGAACATGGTTAGTCTATCTTAGAATGGTAATTGGACTTAGCTGGGGTTTGCCTTTCCATTTATTTAAAAAAAAATGACTAGACGATGAAACGAAAATACAATCCCTGGTTACAAATATTAAGTGGGTGTGGATGTAGAACTCTGGATCAGTAGTTAAGACTGGCTAATACAATGTCTCTGCTGCTGAAACTAAATTAAATTAATTACGGAAACCTCCACGAACCCACAAAAGCTCTGCTCACAGTACCTGACCATGCTCCCTCACATTCTTGTATGTGTGTATACTTTGTGGCTAAAGGAGCACATTTGCCTTGATTGTGGAGCTCTTTCCAGACCTTAAGAGCTGCAATTCTAATTTTTACACTGAGAAAATGCTCAAAATGTGTTCCCTTCTGGGGGAGTGAAACTCTGTGCCTCTTTCAAGAGGCAAGCCCTTAGAAGCCCATCAACTGTTGTTCAAAACCTTCAGGCTCCATTTTTGCAGCGTCTTTGTCCTGTATTTTCTGAAAGGCTTTGAGCCCTCGGACGAACATTCTTCCAGTGGCAATTTTAACATAGCTGAATGCTTTCATTTGTGCTGCAGGTAGCATACACAATAATAGCCATCATTCAGTGAATAGTGTTCCCATATAGAAGTTCTCTTCCAAGAGTCATTTTCCAGCTGCCCCGCTGCAGGATCAGAGGGTGGGACACTTGATTTTAGACATATGGAAGGGGATAGTAGGAGCTGGGCTTTTAGCGACAGAGCTTTCTGGGGCCCTGGGGAAAGTGTTATAGTTCTCGAGCCAGAGAACAAAGACAGCATGCCACCTCACCGTTCAGACAGAGCCCCGCTAAGACTATGAACCACACACATGGCAAAATACTTCTCTAAAATGTAGACCAAGAGCACTTTCCTTCAGAAAGATATTCACTGGAAGAACAGGGGCTGAAGCTCCAACGTTTTGGCCAACTGATGCAGAGCCGACTCATCAGAAAAGACCCTGATGCTGGGAAAGATTGAAGACAACAGGAGAAGTGGGTGGCAGAGGATGAGAGGGTTGGATAGAATCACTGACTCAATGGACATGAGTTTGAGCAAACTCCAGGCGACAGTGGAGGCCAGGGGGACCTGGCGTGCTGCGGTCCATGAGATCGCGAGGTGTCAAACATGATTTAATGACTGAACAACAAGTTCAGGGAGAAAAGCTGAATAAGCCAAAGGGAAAGCCTTGGGTATAAGCTGCTTATCTGCTATTGTTAGCAAGGTGAGGGGATCCTGGCCATACTTTCTGGGCTCTAAGCACATTTTGGCCCCCCTTCCATCATGCTCCAGAATGACTTTTCCCATTTTCCCCTCCCCATGCTGCGTCTGTAACACAACCACTCTGCGTAGTTTATCTCAGGAAATGACAATTGGCTGTCGAATCCCATACAAATTGATTGGATATGACAGCTTAAAAGAATAAATATTCTGCAGAGAAGAAAGTTTTTACTTAGACTCTTGTATTTTCGATCCCTTTTTAAAATCCCTTCTTGCTTAATTTTATTATTTCAATTAGATCATTTAAAAAATCAACACATCACATGCCAACCTCCCCTAAGAGCAATCATAAGATTTGATGATTTTTCTGATACACAGGCTAGGGTTTCAAATTTGCATTATTTTATCTACCAAATTAACTCTGAATTCTAAACCAAACTAATGCTGCCATGTGTTTTTAAACATCTCTAATCCAAACCATCTGGAGAGGCATGGCTTTGCAAAGGCAACCCTTCCAGGACACTCTGTGGATTCTGTCACTGCTTGAGGTTTTGGCAAGCCATCAACATTACGATAATTCTCTTTTATGAAATATAGCTTTTGACTAGGATTTGAGAGTCTTGGGTGTGTGCACGCAGGCACTTGGGTATACTTCTGCTCTTGTCCCTTTCTCTTTTCAGAAGATCATATTCACAACAAACTTAAAGAAATAAAGGTCTCTGTTGTATACAAAGGATAAAATTAATTTTAACTAGTCAACATTATGTTAAGAAACACACCTCTCTGTACATAGGTACTGGAAGTACTCCTTAAACAAGTTAAAAGAAGAAAACATATCAACTTTAAAGAGCAGCAACTACCAAAAGTATAAAGTGATTATGGCAATAATGATTTGTAGATGTAACATATGAACTCAGTACATTTAAGAGGAGATCATAACTAAAAATCAACTAAGCTAAATCTTTGCCTAAGAAAGCAGTATCTTGTTTAATTCTTTGGCTACTGGTGAACACATTTAAAAAGTATAAATAAAAACAAAATCAGATATGAGCATGCTAAAAGCAAACTGTGGACCACTTGTCACAACGAAGGCTAAAGGAACTTTCCCTGGGGCTTCCCTGGTGGTTCAAAGGTCAAGAATCCGCCTGTCAATATGGGAGACGTGGGTTCTATCCCTGATCTCAGAGGATCCCAATGCTGTGGAGCAACTAAGCCCATGTACCACAACTACTGAGCCTGAGCTCAAGAGCCCAGGAGCTGCAACTCCTGAAATCCCTCTAGTGCCTGTGGTCTGCAACAAGAGAAGCCACTGCAATGAGAAGTCTACGTACCACGACGAGAGAGTAGCCCATACCGCAACAAAGACGAGTGAGGCTGGTGCACTGGGATGACCCAGAGGGATGGTACGGGGAGGGAGGCTGAGGGGGGTTCGGGATGGGGAATGTGTGTATACCCATGGCAGATTCATGTTGATGTATGGCAAAACCAATACAATATTGTAAAGTAATTAGCCTCCAATTAAAATAAATAAATTTAAATTAAAAAAATAATTTAAAAACTTTCCCTGGAAGTAAAGATGCTCGTTCTCCTTCCACAAATTCTTTGATAATAATGCTTTTAGATAAGCTCAAAACTTAATATAACAAATGGACAGATCCTCCTTTTTTGCTAGGAGCCACTGCCCAAAATAAGTTATAATGATGTGACTGTTGGGAAATATGACTGTACCTGTATTTATTACAGCCCTTTCATCCAACGGTATGAGACAACCTAAAGACATACACAAACTGGAAGGTTTCACTGAAGCTCATAAAGGGGGAAGATGTCTATTCTTTAGAAACAGATAGGCTGAAGCCCAGACTGAGTGTGTTTAGAACAAAAAGATGCCAAAGCAATGCAGAGGTGCCGCCTCAGAGGTGGCCGCAGCCCAGAACACCCTTGCAGGGGGCAGGGGGCACTAACATGGTCTGGAGCCTCACCACAGTCCATCTCTGGCTGCTGTTTCCTTTCCTGAGTGAGATCCTTCACCCCCACACCTCTGAGGGAGAGGGGTGCCTCTCTGAGACTTCTCTTTCCTTTGAGACCACCTGGTAGAATTTCAACCTGCTTCTGCCTATATTAAAATACTGCAGGATAAACGAAAAGCACAATCTGAGATTTACAGAGAATGGATGCCCCAACCAGGGGGACTGGAGCCCAAGTCTTCAGGAGACACAGCTCCTAACAGAGATGCTAATCTGGTCTCAGATGAAAGTAGAACATGCGTCAGCCTCATGGTCTTTATTCTCGCTCCAGGGTCTACAGAGTGAGCTCAGCGTGGCAAAGGGCCAGCGCATCTCTACTGAATTCAGTGCAGCCACATGAGCTACGGTGGGCTTCTTTACTAGTGGTAAAGAACCTGCTTGCCAATGCAGGAGACACAGGTTCAATTCCTGTGTTGTGAAGATTCCCTGGAGGAGGGAATGACGACCCACTCCAATATTCTTGCCAGGAGAATCCCACGGACAGAGGAGCCTGGAGGGTTACAGGCCATGGGGTTGCAAAGAATTGGACACGACTGCACACACACGCGAACTATAGAAGAGACCAGTGGGTACTCTTATGAAGCCTGTGCCTGAGGCAATCCGTGTGAGTAACTGAGCTGTGAAAACCGAGGCATCTGTACCTATGTGGATACGGGGGAAGCAGACTAGCAGGGATCCTACCGCAGCCATGTGTGGCAACACAATAGTATCAGTTACCAAAACACTGAGATAACTTTGTACTTGTTAGAAAAATGCTTCCCCCACATCCTCCCAGTGGTCCCCTGCTACTGGACCCCTGCACCCTCCCTCGTGCACCCTTCAGTCAGGACCTCCCCCTTCAGCACCTAAAGGTGAGATGCCTAACACAAAGGGGGCCCTAGTCCACGCTCTCTGGACAGTACCGTACAGACTGTTACATACTTAGAATTTCAGTCCTGCATAGCGGATAACTGACATTCACAGGTTACTTTGGTGCCTAACAGTGAATCCTTTATACATACTGCCTGCTGCCTGTGCATGCTCAGTTGCTCAATTGTGTCCAACTCTTTGCAATCCTATGGACTGCAGCCTGCCAGGCTCCTCTGTCTGTGGGATTCTTTAGGCAACAGTACTAGAGTGAGTTGCCATGCCCTCTTCCAGGGGATCTTCCCAACCCAGGGGTCAAACCCAGATCTCCTGCATTGCAGGCGGATTCTTTACCGCTGAACCTCCAGGGAAGCCCCAGCTGTTTCCTGTGCTGTGCTCATTCGCTTCAGTCATATCTGACTCTTTGCAACCTATGGACTGTAGCCCGCCAGGCTCCCCGGTCCATGGGATTCTCCAAGCAAGAATACTGGAGTGGGTTGCCATGCCCACCTCTAGGGGATCTTCCCAACTCGGGAATCGAACCCATATCTCTGGCATCTCCTGCATTGTAGGTAGTTTCTTTACCCACTGAGCCACCTGGGAAGCCCCAACCGTCTCCTAGGACTCGGTAAATATCTCATCATTTAGTCATGAAACAAGTTTAAATAACTGGGAAGGTGGAACTTTGTAACTGCCTCAGGTTTCCTCTTCACTTGGCTCTTGTATATAAAAAGCACACAGGGGGATCTAATGAGAGGAGACGGCCAGGTGATGGGAATCAGGGCATGGTGGGGACTGGGGCCAACTGAAGAGTTCTTGTGGAGAGGGGATGGCCTCTTCTCAGCTCTAGCCTATTGTTGCTGTGAGGATCTGGCCATAGTGGGTGCCCTGTAAATGTATGAATAAAGGAATGAGTGAATGGATGAACATGTAAGGTGAGATTTCTTTGTAAACTACTCAAGTAAGGAAAATAAGAACACCAAAGTGTAAGCTTCCTTCAATGAGATGGCCTATCGTGCAGTAATAGAGAAACAACCAAATTTAAAGAGAATGCTTTTGTCTCTTCAAAGCATGTTCACCTATTACTATGGGATTATGTTTTCCTCAAAGTCATATGTTGGAGTCCTAAAACTCAGAGTGATGTTATCTGGAGATGGGTGCTTTGGGAGGTAATAGGTTTAAATTAGGTCATAAAGGGGAGGCCCTCGTCATGGTATTAATATATGTGAAAAGCTCGCTCACACTCTCTCTACGTGAGGATGGACCTAAAAGGCAGTCACCTGTAAGTCAGGGAGAGTCCTTAGCAGAAACCACAACAGCTGGCACCTTGATCTTGAACTTACCAGCTCCAGAACTGTGAGAAAATTGTTTTATGCTTTTTAAGCCACCCAGTCTGTGATACATTATTATGACAGCCTGAGCACACCAACACACCTATTATCTCTTTTGTATGTGTGCTCGGTCATGTTCAACTCTTTGAGACCGCGTAGACTGTAGCCCGCCAGGCTCCTCTGTCCATGGGATTCTCCAGGCAAGAATACTGGAGTGGGTTGCCATTTTCTTCTCCATATTATCTCTTTTATCCTCACAATAATCCTAAGAGGTAAACAGATGTCCATTGGCATTCAAGCCAGACCCCTGATAACACTCATTTCCATGAGACCAAGCTCTTGGGACCTCAGTGAACGGCCAGGGGGCAGGGTGGGGAGGACAAGCAGAGTTACAGGCTGGAAACCCCACTCATGCTGTTTCCAGGAGCTCACTACACAGTACCAATGATTCCTGGGCAATTCCTTGATGAAGCACAACTGCAGAAAGCCCAGTTCAGACCGTTTTAGCACAGTGCATGGCAAGAAGAGAGAAGGGCATTTAGGGGACGGAATAAAATCTTCAACATTGAGTTCTATGCCTCCAACCGATGTGCACATCAATGGGGCAGAGCAAACATTAATAAATCTTAGGTAGCTTTGTAATAATACTAAATGTCAGCTTGATCACTTGCAATATGACATGGCAAGACAAAGGAAACAATTTAAAAATAAGTTGTTCAAAGATGGACTCTCTTTTACAGCATCCCTTGCATGTAATAATAGCTCGCTTGGTCACTTGTCAAGTATACAGCTCCTTCAATGCTGTTTTTAGATGAAGAATAGCCCCTGATACTATCTCTTTGTTATAATCCTGCCGACAACTAATAATCTCCCTAGATGTATCCTAATGATCAGTTTTGCTTCTTCTTACGTTAATTTTTAGCAAAGATTCTAGAAAGCAGGCAGATAAAGAATGAAAGCTGGCAAGGCAGTTTCTCTGCTGCCAGCTTCCTGGGTTGAAACAGAAAAAGAAAAGTCCCTGCTGTTTGATTTAATAAGAATCAGTGTCTAGCTCAAGCCTCTCTCGTCGGACCAGTCATACTCAATTGGCATAAAAGAAGAGTTTCCAAGTGTCTGCATTTCATTTCAGCAAGTACACGTAAATTCCCGTGTGAAAGTGAAGTGAAAGTCACTCAGTCATGTCTGACTCTTTGCAACTCCATGCAGTCCATGGACTTCTCCAGGCCAGAATACTGCAGTGAGTAGCCTTTCCCTTTTCCAGGGGATCTTCCCAACCTAGGCATCGAACCCAGGTCTCCCACATTGCAGGCAGATTCTTTACCAGCTGAACCACCAGGGAAGCCCAAGAATACTGGAGTGGGCAGCCTATCCCTTCTTCAGTGGATCTTCCTGACCCAGGAATCGAACTGGGGTCTCCTGCATTGCAGGGGGATTCTAACCAACTGAGTTCTCACCATGTGCTTTTTCCTAAAGACACAAAATAGCACTGCTGTGCTGCTGCTGTTCTTGTCTAATCCTTATAATCTGAATCTTTTATGCAAAAGTTTAATTCTACCTTTGTGTCACATGAATTCCTTGCTGCTGCTGCTGCTAAGTCGCTCCAGTCGTGTCTGACTCTGTGCGACCCCATAGACGGCAGCCCGCCAGGCTCCCCCATCCCTGGGATTCTCCAGGCAAGAACACTGGAGTGGGTTGCCATTTCCTTCTCCAGTGCATGAAAGTGAAAAGTGAAAGTGAAGTCGCTCAGTCGTGTCCGACTCCTAGCGACCCCATGGACTGCAGCCCACCAGGCCCCTCCGTCCATGGAATTTTCCAGGCAAGAGTACTGGAGTGGGATGCCACTGCCTTCTCCGACGAATTCCTTAATTACCCATAATTATGTACTTTGAAATGCATCTCACAATCTGTACAACCAACGATGCTGGTTTGCTCTTTGGGGTCTCCCCATCCTGCATTGCCTTTGAAAACTGGGTCTTACATTTGTCAGCATGTCCTTATCCATGGAGTTCATTCTCCAGTCATTAAGCACCTAATATGTGCCCTTACTTTGTCATCCCAGGAATTCATATTGAATACATAACCCTAGTTGTCAAATAAACTTTTTTTTTTTTTTTTTCAAATTTATTGGGATATAGTTGTTTTCTCTTCATTCATCCCTTCTCTTTTCTGACCTCTACAGAGTAACAGGGCTTCCCTGGTGGCTCAGTGGTAAAGAATCCGCTTGCTAATGCAGGAGATGCAGGTTCCATCCCTGGGTCAGGAAGATCACCTGAAGGAGGAAATGGCAACCCACTCCAGTATTCTTGCCTGGGCAATCCCATGGACAGAGGAGCCTGGAAAGCTACAATCCATGAGGTCACGAAAGAGTCAGACATGACTTAGCGACTAAAGAACAACAACTGAGCAACAACTACTTTCCACATTGAAAAGCTTAGAAAATGACATAAAAAAGAAAAAATCAGTCTGGCCATAAGGAAGTTACCCTCCCTTAATTAAAAAAGAATCCTTAAGTCAAATTCTAACACTTTTCTGGTCATAAAATACCTTGGCAAATTCTTTTAAATGAATGTGTATCTTTGTGTCTATAGCTGTTTTGTTATTTAGATTACATGCCACAGTCTGGGCTAGGAAAGGGACAAAAATTGATGGGAGAAGAAATCAAGTTTATTGCAATAAACCTCACAGCTCCAGCAGAGTTGGAGGAAGTCTCCTTTCTATGACGTGATGACAATGCCTCACCAACTGCCCCATGGTCACTCGGCAGTGTGGTCAGCCAGGAACAGAGCTGCCTGTCCACTGTGTCCACTCCCCCCACCAGCAGCCCACATTCCCATCACTCCTCCCAGGGAGATCTGCAGCCTGGGAGAACCTCATGAAGAACCAGACGCTGAACGGCTAAAGTTGTCACTGCAATCTCACCTGTTATCTTTATAGAACCTTAATGAGAAGAGAAGATGCGGAAAAAATCAGCTGAGGATTTTAAACATGGGCACAAATGAGGTTAGTTGGTATGAACCCCACTTCACATTCTGCTTCCCCCTCCAACCCCCAAATCAGGAGCGATTTGGGTCTATGTCAATTTCAGGTCACTGTCAGATAATCCTCAAGAAGAGAATGCCAAGGACAAAGAAACCAAATCGGGAAAAAAAAATAAAAGTAAAAATAAAAACCTCTGACAAAGCCAAGCCTCTAAATATAGCTTTTCCACTTTCCTCAATGCAGCTAATTCTAAGATATGTATTTCTGATTCTACTCATTCTGTTTTAAAAGAGAAAGACCACACCAGGGTAAGCAATGCAGGGTGGTCAGATGCATAACCTAATGACAGTGTGGGGAAGCCACTACAGAAGACAGCAGGAGCACTGCCAGATGGCGTGGCGGGGACCAGGGACTGACTGCTACGCAGAGTCCACTGATGTTTTCCAAGTACGGATGGCTCTTATTGAAATGAAAATAGAAAATGTGGAACCAGAGCCCATACTAAAAATCCAGTTTAGTAACGACAGAATACTGCCCACGAAAGTAGAGGGTATTTGGCCTTGCTATTTTCAGAGAGAAAGGAGCCTTCCTCCTGCAATCTTTTTACCATTAGGATAAAAGCCTGTCAGTCTTCACAAAGGAACACTGAACTGCTGTCTACATCTTGTGCATTTGTTTTCTAGTGCCCCAAATGATGTTTTTCTGAGTCATAGGATTTGTTTGCAACTATATACACTTGCCCAAAACACGGAGAATCGGCAGAGATCAGCAAGAAATGGCCAGCTAATGCAATTATTCCAAACTGATAAAAAATACAATCATAAGGCACTCGCAGCTCCTCCCTACCCTCAGCCCCCTTTCTTATTACGCAAACTAATTTTGAAATTATTAGAACACCACAGGAGAATGTGGAAACAAGTTCAACCTACCCAATTTCAGTGAGAGTGTGTCTAGAGAGGACCAGCTGTAATAAATAAGCTCTACTAATGATTAGAGAAGGAAATGGCACCCCACTCCAGTACTCTTGCCTGGAAACTCCCATGGACAGAGGAGCATGGTGGACTACAGACCACGGGGTCGAAAAGAGTCGGACATGACTGAGCAACTTCACTAATGATTAGAAGCGGCGTAACAAAGACAGTGAGGAGGGTTTGGTTTCTCTCATGTCTCATCCCTGGGTTGGGAAGATCCCATGGAGAAGGGAATGGCTACCCACTCCAATATTCTAGCCTGGAGAATTACGGACAGAGGAGTCCGATGGGCTACAGTCCACGGGGTTGCAAAGCATCAGACACAACTGAGCGGCTAAGACTTCTACACGTCACTATTTTTAGTTCTGTGGCCACTCCAAATTCCCCCTGAACTACCATGGCTACTTCACGGCAACCAAACTGTCCTGTTACTTCTTCCCTCCACCTCACCTCCACCCACCAAGTCATGTGCACCTTCCCTGGCTGTCCAAGTTAACCCTGCTTTGGTCTCCCAACACCTCAGCCATACTCAGGATCACAGCACTTCTGTTTCTTTCTGCAGACACTGTTACTTACTTGGTGGTGATTCAAACTTCATCGAGATCAACTATGGCAAGATGGGTCACTATCCCAAGAGAAACGGTACTGTCCAGGGCATGCTGTGTCATGTTGAACATGGCTGAATCCCCTCCTGGAAAAACTCTTGCTCTTCTGACCACCACGGAAGCAGATCCCAGCAATGAGTGAGCCAGAGGGAATAAGTGTCTGTTGGCGGGGAGGTGGTGGTGGGGCGTGGTAAGAAGGGGCAGGGATTTGGGTAGGAAATTTCTCCAATAGGATCAGGTGGCAGGGCATCAGAGGAGCAAAAGCAAGAAATTCCTCTCTAGTTTGGGTCAAAGGGGAAAAAAGAATGATGGGCATACATTCAAATGAAGAAGCCAACTAGTCTCATCACTGATCACCCCCTTTATTCTTCTCTCCTCTACACGGCAGGAGTTTTCAACTATTGCTGCATATTCAACTCGCTTGGAAGCTTTCAAAAATGACTAGACTACACCATAGACTAATAGTTAAATCAGTAGACTGTTCTTTTACATATGTCACATAACCCCAAAGTTTCAAAGGACTAGGAGTCTCCCCTTTCTCAGTAAGAATGGTAGGTAAAGCTAAGAACCCCCACCAGTTTCTGGTCACCAGATGAAGTGCAGATAGTAGCAGGAATTTGGGGGAATACAGAGATATCTTCGTATCTTTTGGTAGGATATTAAGAGCACTCTGACTTGAAAAAAAAATCAAGAGCATATCTTCTAGAACACATACATTGGAGCATTTAAAAAGCAAGTAAAAATAAGGTTAAAGGCATTCTAGTGAAGCTTTTCATAAACGATCCCAAAGATAGCAGGAGACGAAAAGAAAGGATGTTCTTCTCAGTCAATGCTAGCATTAACCATTGTGTCAGAAAACACAAAATTTGAAAATTCCAGTTAATTCCAGAAGGTTTCTTCTGGAATTTGTGTCTTCACTCAACTTATTAGTTCCCACTGACCTGTTACTCTGCAATGCTGTGAATGTTAAGCACATTCTCAAATTGTTATTGTCACAGGCGACCTACTGCTAGTTAATATAATAATAAACATTTTTTTGATGATAAACATTTTGTACACTGACCAAAACAATATAGTGTGTCACTTCTTAAAGTTAAAAAAAATTCGTATATGATTTTATACACTATTCAAAATACTTCAAATGGTGCTTTTTTTTTTTCTTTTAAATGTGCTTCTGTTTATCCCATAATCCTTTTAGTATTTTCTCGGTAATTCAGCAAAAACTCTTTAAACTGAATAAAATTAGGATTTTGAGCTTCTATGTTTACAGAAAGAGCATATCAGACTGACAAATTTGATAATCTTAAAAAGAAAGAAAAAACTGTTCTCATTTCAAAGGTTCAAGAAATAAAGGTTATTTACTAGGCAGACCAGGACTTCTTGTTGTTTTTATGATAGCAAATTAGAAAAACATGGTCAGAGTTAGAGGTTACTCAATCAGGTTGGAGCTACTAGGACCTTTATTCCAGCAGT
Source organism: Bos grunniens (assembly GCF_055505025.1). Classification (NCBI taxonomy): domain Eukaryota; kingdom Metazoa; phylum Chordata; class Mammalia; order Artiodactyla; family Bovidae; genus Bos; species Bos grunniens. The sequence goes on from NC_141168.1 coordinate 107,042,682, forward strand.
CCTTGTTCCTCAAATTATATCTGATAATGTTCTGAAGTCTAAACATATTTTAGTTCAAAACGATACTCAGCTCTTAGATATAAAATGGCACTAAGTTTTCAAATATCAACAGGTTTACCCAGTCTCCTCAACTGATGTATTTGTTTTCAGAGCAAGAGTGGCAGATTTGTAATATCTGAGGAGCTGAGACTCTGAGCAAGAATGCTTGCTTGCATCTTCCTGTGCGTAATCACAGGAGAGGGGCATTAATACAGGGGTTGGTGCTGGCCACTACCAGGGCCTATTATTTCAGCAGAGCCATGGCAACAGGGCAGTTGTTACATACTTTCAGCCTGTTTTGTGTCGACTGGAGGAGTGGACCGATGCGTCAGCAGACACAAGCAGTAAAACATCCCAAACTAGCTGCAAACCACAAACAGTATCTGTATTTCTCAATGATTCAAAAAAGCGGGTGATAAACCTTCCCCTAAACTGGCTACCAAAGTATTATTATCTGTGAAGTAAGATGGTGCCCGTCCACTTAAAACTGGCGAAATCGCACTGAACCGCATTTCAGAGCGAGGAGGGAACTTGAAATGCTCTTGCTCTGCGGATGTCCACGTGGGTGGGCAAACATATGTTCCTGCTAAGCAGAGGAAGTGGTACACCCGGATTTCTTCCTAAGTGCGAGGCCTTTATAAACTCATGCTCATGGCGCTGTTTTAAATAGAAAGAAAATGACACACAGTCCCCAACCAGGCTTCCTAACTGTTTGGAGAGGGTGGCCACTTTCCCAAAACATTAGGTTACTGTGGGGGAATTTTCCAAAATTGTCAACAATTCCGTTTTTAAACTCAGTGCTTCTTCTCCACACGGAACAGATGCAAGGCAGCAGGAGCTATATTTGGCCTCACGGGAGATGTCAGTTATTTTTGCAGTGCTGACTCCTACCTGACAGTGGAAGACATACTCTGGTGTGGTTTTCTTAAACTTCATGTTCCAAACCAAGGCTACTCCATCTGGTTCATGCGGAGCATCTTCGTTGTTGTTGTAGGAAGCGACCATCAGCTCAGGGTACTAAATGGAAGAAGTCACAAGATGCGTTATGCCAAGATGACAACACAGGGAAAGATTCTTATTCCAACTTGAAATGGTACTTGCTTTTTAAGCTGTGGCAGACTTAATACTGGGGCTTCCTGGTAGCTCAGCTGATAAAGAATCTGCCTGCAATGCAGGAGACTCTGGTTTGATTTCCGGGTCAGGAAGATCCCCTGAAGAAGGGATAGGTTACCTACTCCAGTATACTAGGGCTTCCCTGGTGGCTCAGATGGTAAAGAATCTGCCTGCAATGTGGGAGACATGGGTTTGATCCCTGGGTTGGGAAGATCCCCTGGAAGAGGGCATGGCAAGCCACTCCCGTATTCTTGACCTGGAGAATCCCATGGACAGAGGAGCCTGATCTACAGTTGATGGGATCATAAAGAGTTGGACACGACTGAGCGATTATAAGCACAGCACAGCACATAACTTAGCACCAACTTCGTGTCTCAGCCCACTGCAATCTGGTTTCTACCCGCAACATTCCACATGTGCTGGCCATAGTCACCAGTAACCGCCACACTACTCACACTGCTGAACCTCTGCGGTATCTGACCTTTGGGCGGCTTCCTCCTCTCTCCTATGCTGGCTTCCATCACACCTTTCTCTCCCACTCTTCTGAACCACTGTTTTTAGCCTCTACAGTTCCTTCTATTACCTATGGGGGACTGGGGCTGTTTTCTGTCCTCTTGTTGGTCTCTGTTTACACATTCTTCCCTGGTGATCTCATCAATAGCTTTAATTAGCGTTCATATACTGACAATGTTCAAATATTTATCTCTGGGCTTGATCTCTCTCTAAGGTGTATATTTTACAGCTGCTGCAGATTTCTCAAGGCTGTACATAGACACATCAGATGCAATGCACAGAAAAGTGAGCTTGCTGCCTTCTACAAAAACCTATTACTCTTCCAACGTTTCAACATTCATCACATTAGGACTTTGACTGTCTAGGCCAGACACTCATGTTCATTTTTACTCCTCCCTCTTTCTTCTCTGTGTGCTGTTTCAGTACTTCCTCAATACCTTTCAAATGTATGCTTCTTTCTATCCTTAAGGTCAGAGCCTCCTAAATGAATTTCTTGTCTGGATGAAGACAACAGCATTTTAAATGACTTTCTGCTTCTAGGCTTGCCAGGCCCCACCCTCACTTACTCCACTCTCCATCCTTTGTCAATATGACATTACAAAACATGTATTTGACTAAGTCACTTCTCTGCTTAGAATAGCTTAATGGCTCATCATTACTTTCAAGATAAAATCTAGGTCATTTAGGACCCTTCATGATCTGTTCTTGGAGGAGGAAATGGCAACCCACTCCAGTATTCCTGCCTGGAAAAATCCCATGGACAGAGGAGCCTGGAGAGCTACAGTCCATGGGGTTGCAAGGAGTTGGACACTACTGAGCAACTGAGCACATGTTTTCTGTTAGCTTCTACTTTTCTGCCTAATCTCTTACAACCTACCCTCTTTCCTCCCAACCCCTAGCTATGACCCAGCCTCACTGGGCTAGTTCTGAGGTTCATAGGTACAGCCTCTGTACCATGAGTTGACACTCACTCTCATTGAAAAGCCTCTCCTGTGTTGGTTACATTATTAACTTATTCATTAAGACTCCATGTAGGCATCAAGTCCTCCAGACAATCCTACCTAATCATTCACCACCCCTCATTGTCTCTCATCAGCCCCCTTAGCATTACGTATGTCCTCCTATGAAGGCACGTGTCAAATTGTATTATGGCTTTTCCCGGTCTATGCCCATGACTAGACTGTAAGCTCTTTGTGTAGGGGCCTGGTTTTATTGACCTCCGAATCCAGGCCTAGTAAGTCCTAGCATGAGAAACTTGTGCCAAAATCTCCTGAATTACAAATACTCTTTTTTATGTTAGTGACCCTATGCTCAGCAGCAAGATCCTATCTTTGATCCTTTGTTAAATAATGCCAACAATTAAAAGCTCAAGTAAAAGAAACTCAAGTAGTAAAATAACTAAGAGGACTCTATAGCAAGTAGAAATACCTACTCACCATACATGAACTCTATGTTCAGCATTAGAAATAAATAGGTTGAATCTCACCACAGGTATTTTTGAGTTAGAGTACATTTTATGAAAACGTCATTCCTACCCGGGATTTCCATAAGGCAGCCCCATTAAATATACTATCAGGATTATAGCTGATCATACCACTCTCTGCTCATGGGTAATTTAGTTCTTTTCCTTCTTATTCACTATACTGTATATATGTAACATAAGTTTGTCAGTAAAAATCTGAACATCAGCTTTTTTTTTCCCTATCAAAAATAATTAAGCCTGAGTCTATGTGTTTTATTCATTCTTTGAACTCCCCCAGCTTAAGAAAGCTGCAGAGAGTTACAACTTGCCAGTTGGTGCAGAGGAAGTATAAGCCTGCAACGAGACACATGTATGTGGCCACCAGGGGAAGTAATCATTCTTTATTAGAAAACACTCCTCAGCGGATGAATCAAAGGCCTATTAAGAAAGGCCTTTGATTCAAAGCCCATTCAAAGAAACTAACATCCAGATAAACACAGAAGTCTCCAGACTGTCCATCTGAAGTTTAACTATGTCACATGTGAAAAGGCAGCTCTATAAACATCCACACCACTACCACAGTGGCCAATGAGCAGCCAGATGCGTCTGGAATAATATCCCACAGCTTCACATCTGGGTCTCATCGCTGGCTCCCACTTTAAAAAAAAATCTTAAATTATTGGGCTTAAAAACCCCTTTAGAAAACAGGGAGAGTTTTCTTCAAATACCAGTGAAATGCTCTTGGTGTAATTTTTGTAACTGGGATCAAAAGGCATAAAGATACTGATTAACTCTTAAGTCATGAAAGTGTTTATGATTTCAAAGTCTCCTCTAGTATGTATGTTTGAACATGACTAATCAATATTTTATTTTCCAGCAAAAAGTAGTCATTCTCTGCATGATTATTTAAATATTAAAATTATTATTTTAAAGAGAATACCAACTACTGGGAAGTTTGTGATTATTCACAGGGCTGAATTATCTAATAATTAACCTAGGGGAATTTTACTCGGAAATTGCCAGATCTGCTCTCAAGCTGTTTGTTCTTATAAAAAAATAAAATCTGACATTTACTAGCGAGGAAGGAACCAACATGCTTTACGTGTTCATTATGCATCCAGCAAGGGGCTGGGTGACATGTTCACTCATTTGATTCTTGCAGTTCTCTAAAGTAAGCAACGGGTTTTCCCATTTCTACAGACAAAGCAGCCCAGGTAAGAAACTGGGTAAGGAATTTGTTCCAAGTTAAGTTGCTAATAAATGACAAAGTGAGATCCTGCTTGAAGTCTATTTGTTTCAAGACCATGTCTCTTACACTGTGGCATGCCTCAAGTGGCCCCCAAGCATATGTAAGGCACTGAAGTGTATTAGTCACTCAGTCATATCCAACTCTTTGCAACATCATGGACTGTAACCCACCAGGCTCCTCTGTCCATGGGATTCTCCAGGCAAGAATACTGGAGTGGGTTGCCATTTCCTCCTCCAGGGGATCTTCCCAATCCAGGGATTGAACCCAAGTCTCCTGCATTGCAGGCAGCTTCTTCCACCAGGGAAGCCTATGTAAGCCACTGGTGATAAGTAAAACGTGGGACAAGACAGAAAGCACACTGGTAGATTTCAGGAGCTGGGGGTGGGGAGTGGGGAGGGGCAATAGGGACTTAGTGTTTAATGGAGACAGAATTTCAGTTTAGGAAGGTGAAAAATTCAGGAGGTGGATGATGGTGAGAGCTGTACAACAATGTGAATGTACTTAGCGCCACTGAACTGTACAGTTAAATATGGTTAAAATAGTACGTGTTACATTACGTGACTTTTACCACAATGAGAAAACATTAAACAAAACGCAGGACAAGAATATTAACAGTAACGTGCTCTGCTTTATAGGCGCTCACCATTTAGTAGAAGGTGAGTCATGCGTATGAAAAACTACAACACAAATAGAAAAGCAGAGCAAGCTAAGATGGAGACAGGAAAGGAGTTCTATCAAAGCACAGAGGATAAAATAGCCACTTCAGTTGGAATGTGGTTATGCCAGGGAGAGATATTGAAAAGGACTTCTGAGAAGAAATGAGATTGCCAGGGCCCTGTCAATGGGAAAGTGATTAGGAGAGCAGAAAGAGAAGAGTAGAGACAAGGGCACAAACATTGATGCAGGAGATTTCTCTTGGATATTGGTCTGGCACAATAATTCTCCCAATCCTTGGAAACTACCTCAATACACAGGCGTCAAACTTCCCAGGGATCATTCATTCACCCCAGCTTGGGCAATCACATTCTCTACCTTGGTCACTGTAAACTTTGAACTGAGACACAGATTCCCTGGGTTGCAAATGAGTCAGGTAATGACAGCATCCAACTGGTGAAGCCTCTCAAGCTGCCCAGATTTATACTCCTGGGTCCCAGCTCTTTGTCTTTTCCGGGGATTCCCTGAGTACCCTAGTGACTAGAATACATTTCCCTCTCTGCTGAAGGTAGCCAGGGGTAAATTTTTCTTAACTAATGCAATGGAGAACACATTCAGAAAACACTTAGGTTATAGCACCTGGCTGGGAGGCAGGTTAGGCGAAGAGATGAAAAAGATTAAAGGGCTGGAGATGCTTCAAGACATTCCCACGGAAGTCACTGAATACAGGCTGATGATTTTAGACTTTATGCTGGGAGTCATACTCTGCAATTGCTAATATTTCTAATTAGACCACTACTTTCACTACTATGCCACATTTATTGAGCACTTTTACTATACTGCTGCGAAGTCGCTTCAGTCGTGTCCGACTCTGTGCGACCCCATAGACGGCAGCCTGCCAGGCTACCCCGTCCCTGGGATTCGCCAAGCAAGAACACTGGAGTGGGTTGCCATTTCCTTCTCCAATGCATGAAAGTGAAAAGTGAAAGGGAAGTCGCTCAGTCGTGTCCGACTCTTCGACCCCATGGACTGCAGCCCACCAGGCTCCTCCATCCATGGGATTTTCCAGGCAAGAGTGCTGGAGTGGGGTGCCATTGCCTTCTTTACTATACTAGACACTTTATTAAAGTCTAAGTTTTTAAAGTACATTCACTCATTTAATACAATAAGCACGGGACTGAAGTTTGATGACTATTTTGGGAATGAGGAAACTTAAGCCAAGAGAAGTCAGGTGACTTGCTCAAGGTGACATTGAGAGCAAATAGGTAATCATTACAAATAGTAACCTGGAAAAAGTATGTAATGATTCAACAGTGTAGAGAATTGAGGCAGGAAAACCAGATAGGAAGCTATTTCCTGATACAAGCAAGAAGATGGCATGACATAAAGTGGGTATCGATTCCACATGTAAGTAGATTTGAGTTGGTGACAGTGGGGGTCTTTTTGCTACCATAAATTTGACTGGGTTTGGCAATTAAATGAGCTATCAAAGATTACTTGAAGGGGGGCGTGGTTGAAGGGGAAGTGGGGGAGGAATAGAGAGAAGTTGGTGCCAGCAGATGTAAGCTATTATGTATAGAATGAATAAACAACAACATCCTACTGTATGGCACAGGGAGCTGCGTTCAATATCCTGTGAGAAACCAAAATGAAAAATAACAGAAAAAAGAACACACACATATATGTATAACTTTGCTGTACATCAGAAAGTAACACAACATTGAAAATCAACTATACTTCAATAAAAAAGATGACTTGTGTTTGCATCCTGAATGACTCCAAGGTTAGAGGATGCAAGTCACATGTGAGAGGAATATATAGGGTGGGAGGAAGATCATAAATCTGGTTTTGTTTACAACTGTCACATCTGTCATGTTAAATGAGGACAGTATTATTGACTCCCTCTGTTAAACAATATTTGATGAACAGCAAAGTTGACATAATTCCTCAAGTGCCCAAATGTCCTTCAGGAGCTAATGACTGGTGGCTATTTTGCAAATATTGCAAAGTTAAAGTGTTCTTGTTTAGAAGAAGACCAAGGAGGCCTTTAATCCAGGAGCTCAAAGCGAAGCTATGCAGGAATCTTATACTTTCTTCCTCCTGCCGCCCCCCTCTTCCATTCTGTTGCACCCATAAGTACACACTCCTCTACTGGACTCGAAGACTATGCCTCTGGCCTTTTCCTCTTTCTGAACATCACTGGATTCCATATAGATTTACTCAGAAAGTCTCTTCATCCCATAAGTATGTAAACTTGGTCCTTAGAACTCCACTAAATTGTTACGATGCAGGAACTAGGGGTTCTTTGGTGTTGAGTTCATCAAATTCCTTTATTATCCTTTTTTAAAATTTATTTTTAATTGGAGGATAATGGCTTTACAATGTTGTGTTGGTTTCTGCCATACAACAACATAAATCAGTCCTATGTATACATTTAGCCCTTTCTTCTAGAGCCTCCCTTCCAACCCCGCCCCGCCCCTTTATCCTCGCAGAGCCTGGAGCTGAGCTCCCTGTCTTATACAGCAGCTTTTCCACTAGCTACCTATTGCATACATGGGAGTGTATATATGTCAATGCTACTCTGGAACTAAGGATTCTCATTTCTTTTTCTTATGCTCCATATAAAATACAGTCTTCAGAATTTCAAACCCCTTCCCCACACTGCAGATGACAGATTACACAAAAATGGGGGAAAATCGGTGGAACTTCTGCCCTTTCCAGTTTCACTTCCAGCAACAAGAACGATACACAAGATCCTGTGTGGAGACACATCTACCCGAGGGCAACAGGGAGATGTCCACCCCATGCCGAGGCCAGGTGGGGACCAGCCCTACCGGCGAGGGTCCCACCACCTCCTCCAGGAGCGTTACCAGCAGACCTGGGGACTCAGTAAAAGCTGCCCTTGAGGAATGTGTCCCATAAGGTTCCCGTGCAATCTCCAGACTGTGAACAAGCGAAGAAGCCGCACTAAGTGTTTCCTCCATCTTGGATCTGATTTCTGCACACACGACCAAGCGTGCTCACAGACCACCCACGTGCTGGCTGGCAGGAAGCAGCCGGGTACACCCCTGCCTGCATCGGCCTCTGCACAACTGTGCCCTGCATGCTCTCTTGTTCGGATGTAAGAGGAGAGTCAAGAGGAGAGAACACTCGCCCACTTTGCGGCTGTTGACAGTCTGGTTGCGGGGGATTACATTCCTCTTCAGTGTTCTGTTCCCCAGCACGATTACATGAGGCTCTTCACATCATCCGCTTCACTGCTCTGCCGGGAACACTCTCTTCTCCCCTCCCTTTCTCTAATCCCAGTCTTCTAAGACACCCTGTCCAACCAGAGGCACAGACTCCGATCTCCACTGAACCCTGAAAGCGCTTGCTATCAGCCCTACGTCATTCAGCACTTAGAACCTCTTTGACTTTTCAGCCCGCCAGGGTTATCTGTCCCTGGGATTCCTCAGGCAAGAATACTGGAGTGGGTTGCCATGCCCTCCTCCAGGGAATCTTCCTGACCCAGGGATCAAATCTGCATCTCTTATGTCTCCTGCATTGGCAGGCGGGTTCTTTACCACTAGCACCGCCCAGGAAGCTTGATGTTACGAGGGTGAAATAAAATAATGCCTTCAGAGTAGCTGGCACAGTGCTTAGCATATAAGAAGCACAAATTAAAAGCTAGCCATGGGGACTTTCCTGGTGATTCAGTGGTTGAGAATCTGCCTTCCGATACAGGGGATGTGGGTTCAATCCCTGGTTGGAGCACTAAGACCCCACGTGCCTGAGAGCAACTAAGCCCACATGTTATAACTCAAGACACCTGTGTGCCTCAACTACTGAGCCTGCGCCCGTGCTCTGCAACAAGAGAAGCCTGAGCATTGGAACTAGAGAAGCCCGGGCACCACAGTGAAGACCCAGTGAAGCCAAAATTGAAAAAAAGAGAAAGAAGCTAGCCATGATTACTATTCCCAATAAAAGCACAGATTAAAAGAAAGTAGAAAATGTGCTGTGTATAAGTGCCCAGTGTTTATCATTCCTAGCTCCCTCACTGCTGTTATATCATTGTCATTACTGGAGGGAACATGGCACGATCACCCAGAACACAGGCTCGTGAGTTAGATCATGTGAGTTCATACCCTGCCCGCACCACAGTTCACTGTGTGCCTCGATGTGCATTATTTAACTTCTCACTGCTGGGTCAGTGACACACCAAGTGAGTTGGCCATTCAGCAAACTGGCTTTTGGTGAATCTGCCTGCTTTCCCTAGGAACGTTATACCAGGGAGTTCAGTGCTTTCGTTAGGAATGCTACACTAGGGAGTTTAGTTTGCCTTCTTTTTTTTTCTCTTACAGGCAACAGGGAGTTCTAATCCAGGGAGTAAAGTGATCAGATCCGTATTTTAGAAAGATTATTTGGCTAGATGTCTAGACAGAAAACTATAGGTGGACAAGTTTGGGTGTAGAAAGACCATGAGAAGATTGGCAATACTACAAGCGTAAGATAATGAATATAGGAGTAGAGAAATGGACAGTCTGGGTGACAGAGTAAGTCTGGGAGATAAAGGAGAGGAAGTTTTTAATGTTAATGATGAAAGGTTTTTTTAGGCCCTTGGGTAAATTGTGATGGCTTTAACACAGAATTGTTGTTTTTGTTCAGTTGCTAAGTCATGTCCGACTCTTTGTGACCCCATGAACCGCAGCATGCCAGGCCTCCCTGTCCTACACCATCTCCTAAACTCATGTCCGTTGAGTTGGTAATGCTATCCAACCATCTTGTCCTCTGTCACCCCCTTCTCCTCCGCCTTCAATCTTTCCCAGCACCAGGGTCTTTTCCAGTGAGTCAGCTCTTTGCATCAGGTGGCCAAAGTATTAGAGCTTCAGCTTCAGCATCAGTCCTTCCTATGAATATTCAGCGTTTAGAGTAGGCAAAACGGAGAAGGCAATGGCACCCCACTCCAGTACTCTTGCCTGGAAAATCCCATGGACAGAGGAGCCTAGTGGGCTGCAGTCCATGGGGTTGCTAAGAACCTGACAAGACTGAGCAACTTCACTTTCACTTTTCATTTTCATGCATTGGAGAAGGAAATGGCAACCTACTCTAGTGTTCTTGCCTGGAGAATCCCAGGGACGGGGGAGCCTGGTGGGCTGCCATCTATGGGGTTGCACAGAGTCGGACACGACTGAAGCGACTTAGGAGGAGCAGCAGCAGCAGAGTAGTCAAAAAAGGACTTCGGCTGTGTGGAAATGAGTTAGTGATGCATCTGCCATTCTATGGGACACCTGAATGGATCTGTCTCTTTGGGGTGTAAAGTGGAATTCAGGAGGGATCTTGGGTGGGGATAGAAAAAGGCTGCCCATGTGATGGTTGAGTCAGCAGCAGTGGAAGAGATCTCTTCCCACAGAGAGAGCATCCAGAAGAAGAGAGACTGAGAGCATGACCAGGAGGATCACAGGGTAGAAGAGGAAAAAATAAATCTTAGGGGAGTTCAAGAACTAGAAGAGAGTCGAGTTGTAGAACTCAGTGGAAGGAGAATATTTTTAGAAGTTTGCAAAGCTGGGTGACAAAGAGAGGTCAGGGTAGATGAAGGCTTAAACATATCCACAGGATTTGACAAATAGGAAATCACTGGTGACCTTAGTGAGAGTGGCTTCATGGAAAGAATGGCCTGGCTCCTGGGCTGGTACCTGGCACAGAATAAGTACTCAATGGATATGAATAACACAGTGCAAATTTAAACTGAAACTTCAGCAAGATAAGAAAGAAAACCATAGCATACAAGAAAATTGTGGGTCAGTGAACACATCCAAAGTAGCGAGGCAATTCTCTCTTACTTATTGTAATACAAATGCCATGCGAACACAAGTCCAGTTTGTCCCGACCCAACAACAATTCTTACCTGGAGAGACCAGTCCATACAAGTGACGACTCGATGCTTGGACCAATGCTCATCGTAGAACTGACGATTGAAAGAAAGGTTGGCTCCAGCCTGGATGTCCCTAGGAGGGTTGAAAGATCAAAGACAAGTAAGATGCTTCAAAGTGGGGTTCTATCTCTACTGCTCATATTGAAAGAATGAAATGGCAAGAGCATGGCACACAATACTCTGAAGCCAAAGCATCAATTCAGAGAGCAAACGCTGATCATAAACGACCACTAAAGGTGGTCTCCTTCATGCAAAGCTCTCTCTTACCTGGCCCAGATGAGGTTTCCACATGTTGTTCCAAGCCTGGTGTGAAATGTCAAATTTGTTTCAGGTTCCCATCCTGACCAGTTCTAAAGCATTCTCCTTCCCCTAAAAAGTTCTGCCTTGAAGCAGAGTTTACAAGAAATCTCCCAGCACACTGGGAGATTCTTTGACATCAGTGTCAACTTATCTGGCCTTAGACCAGAAGTGATACGCATGTTCCACTTTACCTATAATTGCTGTTTTACCACAGCAATAGCAAGTGAAAAGTTCTACCGTGAGACAGGCCTGCTGAGGGGCGGGCGGGGTGAGGGATTCACCAAACACTGTATACTTAACACAGACGGCCCGCAGTCCATGGGGTTGCTAAGAGTCGGACACGACTGAGTGACTTCACTTTCACTTTTCACTTTCATGCATTGGAGAAGGAAATGGCAACCCACTCCAGTGTTCTTGCCTGGAGAATCCCAGGGACAGGGGAGCCTGGTGGGCTGCCGTCTGTGGGATCGCACAGAGTCGGACACGACTGAAGCGACTTAGCAGCAGCAGCAGCAGGGGAAGATTACACTTTGGCCGGTGTTTTGTGGTTTTTTTTTTTGGTTGATAGTCAACTGGCCACAGACCATCCTCTGAAGAACTCTGCACTAATCATACATTTGCTCCACAAGACTGCATGTTTAAGTTGGGTCATACTTGTTCTGCATCAGCAGTTACTGGATCCACATAAAAAGCTATCTAGGCTCCTTGGGCCTCAGTTCAGGAATTCCTCCCCACTCACCTTATTTTTCTGTTCTATTGCCTTGCACCCTGCTCCACTTGTCCGATTGGGTGACTTGATCTCAGGCTAAGTATTTGGGCTCCACAGAGCTAACTTATTACGACTTTTTCTCCCCTAGCTAACTCTTCCTCAGCTCTACCTTTGCAAACTCAGACAAGTAAGTACAGTGTCAGTCACTCAGTCGTGTCTGACTCTTTGCGACCCCACTGCTGTGGCCCGCCAGGCTCCTCTGTCGATGGGATTTCCCAGGCAAGAATCCTGGACTAGGTTGCCATTTCCTCCTCCAGGGGATCTTCCCCACCCAGGGATCAAACCCACGTCCTTTGCATCTCCTGCATTGGCAGGCGGGTTCTTCACCACTAGCGCAACCTGGGAAGCCCCAAGAGGTACATACACCGAAGATAATACTGTGCCCGGTACCCAGAGGGAAACAGGACTCAGAATATTAAGTGAGCCGGAGAGGAATGGCTTTTTAAAATTAAACAAATATAACATGTATATTCAAAATACTGTCTCTTTGATACAGTCTATCAATACTATCAACTGTTAAGAACATTTTCAGAACTCCTTCTCGAACCTGTTTACATGGCCTTGAGCATCTTCAGTGACGACAGGTTGGCCTTTGACAATGTATTTGAATTTTAGAAGTAGTAAAATGTCAGGTCTGATGAAAACGGCAGGGGATCTCATCTTTTCTTATTGTTCCTGGCCAAGAGAAATTGGTGGCTGAACATCAGTTCTGTCTTTTTACAAAGCTCATAAAGTGCCTATTATCCATGTGAAGATGGTTGACAATATACATGTTGAAGTCACAGGGCAAGTTGTTTGGGGCCATAGGTTTATAGGCAAGTTTTTTTAATCTGTAAATTTACGCCTGCACATGTGTTTCCTAAAAGGCATATATACATAAGCTTAGGTATCAAGAGAGGAAAAAGTTGCCAGTCTCTGTTGCCTTGTACATCAGTTAAGGTTCTCCTGGATATCATGTTTATTTTCCTCAGCTTCCTGTTTGCTTAGACATCAAAACTACATCTCCTGGATATAACGTAAATCTCCTCTTACTGCTTATAAGGATGTTTTCTCAGAGGACAATGTACATGACTCTACCAGTCTCTATCACCTGGACTGTCCCCCAGATATCAAGTTCAAAAGCATTTCACCGAAGCACATGATAATTACAGGGAAACTCTAAGCCAGAAATCATAACCAAAGCCCTTAGTCAGAGCTGTTCAGCAAGATCAGCTCTGGAATTTCAGTCTCTTCTGATTTGTCAGGCTTGCAACTTGCCTACTCAAAACATAAATGAGTTTAGAAGCAACAGATAACTTATCACAGTATTTTTATTTTAACTGCACACAAGAAACTAACCCGTCTTTTTCCTCCAATTCTCGACCACTGTAGTCAAAGAAGATATCGGAGTCTTCTGCCAGGGCTCTTTCAATTACCCGTATTGTCCGATCAAAAAAGATGAGAAACTCCTCTGAGTGAAGGATCTGCTGTTTTTCTTCTTCTGTCAGCTCCCTTGGAGGAGCTTTTTTATGTAAAAGAGATCATTGGGAAAGGAAAAAAAAAAAGGATAATTAAAACATTTCAAGAGGAATCCAACTCTTGAAAGACACTGCTTATCAGAAGAGAAATAGGACACAGTAAAATAAGCCATTGTTAAGATTAATTCTAAATTACTCCTAAATTCACACCAAAGGTTTTTTGCAGATGTCTTCATTGCCAACTTTACAAAAAGATATCATATCTGGATTAATTACTATTTTGAAGAGTTGAAAAAATACTACAAATGAAGATGATTGTGTGTTTTAACAATCCCCTCTGAATGTTACTTTCTTTTGAACTGAACTTGAAAAACAGCTCAAATAGTACATAGTAGAGAAATCTGTAAAACCATGTATGCTGCTGCTGCTAAGTCACTTTAGTCGTGTCCGACTCTGTGCGACCCCATAGACGGCAGCCCACCAGGCTCCGCCGTCCCTGGGATTCTCCAGGTAAGAACACTGGAGTGGGTTGCCATTTCCTTCTCCAATGCAGGAAAGTGAAAAGTGAAGGGGAAGTCGCTCAGTCGTGTCCAACTCTTAGCGACCCCATGGACTGCAGCCCACCAGGCTTCTCTATCCATGGGATTTTCCAGGCAAGAGTACTGGAGTGGGGTGCCATTGCCTTGTATATTAGGTTGTAAAGCTGTGGTTAAGCGGCACATACCAAATAATTAAGAACTATCTATAATACACTTCCCTGGTGGCTCAGAGGTTAAAGCGTCTGCCTGGAATGCAGGAGACCAGGGTTCGATCCCTGGGTTGGGAAGATCCCCTGGAGAAAGAAAATGGCAACCCACTCCAGTAATCTTGCCTGGAGAATCCCACGGAGGGAGGAGCCTGGTAGGCTACAGTCCATGGGGTCGCAAAGACTCGGACATGACTGAGCGACTTCACTTTCACCTTCATAATACGATTCAGATATGATTCAGATAGCACCTTGGCTCTTTCTACTGATAAATTCATTTTATTTTAGATAGTTGCTTGATAAGGTTGATAGACTGTTATATAAATTCCCCTCAAAAACTAAAGCATGTCCTTGCAAACCCACCTTTACCCAAGATATCGTCTGCTTTTAAACAAACACATGAAACAAATAAATGCTATAAGATACCTCACAATTGTTTTAATGCCTTACTTTCCGGCATGATTAACCATATAAAGCTAAATCTGAAGATACAAAATAAGGCCAAGAGAGACTAAATAACTAGCGATATGTCATAGTGTCTGAAAGTCAGCTCACCTCGGAGTCAGGATTAGGTTACAGAAACTATTCCTTCAGTAGCAAAGTTTACATAAACCTATAAACAAACAAAGCACTAGGAACTCCCCCAGAATGAGAAATCCCTAAGGGCAGAAACTGTCAGCTGAAACTTTGTGGCTCTTCAGGAACTCCATTTCAACTTCCGTGCAGAGAGACTTCAATAAGTGTTTGATTATTCTTCAGTAGGATCAGAAGCTCCTAAAGTTTAAACTTCAGGAGGAGGGTAGTGCATTAAAACCATGGGGGTCCCTGGGTGGAATCACTCACCCACAAGCTTTCCCAAACACTTCCACAACCATCCCCATAACTAGGACCAATGTCCACCTGGCTACATGGTCAAAGGGATCACTTAGGTGCAGTCACCTGCAGCCTAAGGTTTTATGGAAGAGTTATTTGACTTGACTAATGGTATCTTGAAGCCATTGCCCTGGACAAGGACCTACTGTATAGCACAGGGAGCTATGCTCAATATTATGGAACAATCTAAATGGGCAAAAAATCTGAAAAAGAATAGATACATGTGTATGTATAACGGAATCACTTTGCTGTATACCTGAAACTAACACAACACTGTTACTTAAGTACACTGCAACATAAAAAGTTATTCCCTGAAAAAAAATGGGGAGACCAATTGGGAAGATATGGTAATAGTTCAGAAATGAAACAATGGGGGTTTAAACTTAACCAGTGAAAGTAAGGATGGAAAGAGAGAAGATTCTTGTACAATTTATAAGAACTGGTGACCCACTGGATAAGAGAAATAAAAGAAGGGGCAGGAAGTCTTTTTGCAGAGCCATGGAAGTAGATCTCAAACTTGTAATGTTCAGAATGTCTCCCCGATTCTGGCCTACTCTTCTCTGCCCCAAATCAAAATGAAAGAGGGTCTAGACAGACTCCAAAGTCTGTATTTGAACAAGAAACGTGAATGATCATGACATAGTCTGCTCGCACCTTATAAAACGCTCTCCAGGTGATGTTATAACAAAAACATGATTCATCCACTAAGCAGAAGGTAATCTCCAAATACAGTTCACCCCAGTGATTCTAAGAGGCAGAAGGATTTCTTTGTTGCTGAAATCTCCAGAGCCCCAAATACGCCTGTGTATACTGGGACTCTATAAGAACCTTCATCAACATCTGCTGAGAAACGCCACACAGACACTGGTTTGACAAATAGTGAGGTAGGCTGTGTGTAAACCATTAATAACCAGAACTCTACAAAATCAACCTGGAATCCGAGAGCTACTATGCCATTTGCTAACCTGGATTCTTCAGTCAGTAAAAGCTCTCTAAGCAGCAGTGTTATCTATAAAATGAGGTAATGGTACCTAAACTTTAAGTCTGCTTTAAGAGTTAAAAATAAACACACTAGCAAGTAGTTGCATGCATTTGAAGTCGCTTCAGTCGTGTCCGACTCTTTGTGACCCTATGGACTGTAGCCCGCCAGGCTCCTCTGTTCAAGGAATTCTCCAGGCAAGAATACTGGAGTGGGTTGCCATGCCCTCCTCCAGGGGATCTTCCTGACTCAGGGATTGAACCTGTGTCTCCTGCAACTTCTATACTGCAGGTGAATTCTTTACTGCTGAGCCACTGGGGAAGCTCAGCAAATAGTTGAGCATTCAACAATCAGTTGTTGTTCAGTTGCTCAGTCATTTCCAACTCTTTGCAACCCGATGGACTGTAGCACACCAAGCCTCCCTGTTTCTCACTATCTCCCAGAGTCTGCCCAAGTTCATGTCCATTGAGTTGGTGATGCCATCCAACCATCTCATACTCTGCTGCCCTCTTCTCCTTTTGCCTTCAATCTTTGGTCACTACTGTTACATAAATAAGCATCAGTTCAATTCAGTCGCTCAGTCATGTTTGACTCTTTGTGACTCCATGAATTGCAGCACGCCAGGCCTCCCTGTCCATCACCAACTCCTGGAGTTCACTCAAACTCACGTCCATTGAGTCAGTGATGCCATCCAGCCATCTCATCCTCTGTCGTCCCCTTCTCCTCCTGCCCCCAATCCCTCCCAGCATCAGAGTCTTTTCCAATGAGTCAACTCTTCGCATGAGGTGGCCAAAGTACTGGAGTTTCAGCTTTAGCATCAGTCCTTCCAAAGAACACCCAGGGCTAAACTAGAATACTACGAGGTCAAGAAGAATGTTTTATTTTAAAACGCTTCATTTGACTTTAGTCACTGCTGATGAATGACTTGAAACACACTTGAAATTACACAGAGAAATAGGAATTTTTCCCCATTATTCCTGTTTTTATATATAAAAAATATCTATTCTATTTTGTTTATCTTCTGGAGTTACTTTTATTCCACCTGTATCTTTCCTTACAGGTCCATTACTTTGAATAAAAAATAGTTCCTGTGTAATTTTCTGTAATTTTTTTCCCCTGTAGTTTATTGTCATTTTTATCTCAGCTTTAAAGACATACAACTTCTTCTCTAAAAGAAACCTAAACGGCTGATCAAAGTGTATTTGCAGAAGCCAAGTTCAGGTAGGTGAAGCAGTAGCCTCTCCAGATATTATGTTTGACAATACAATGTTTGGGTTGAAACTAAACTGCTACAGAACCAAAACAAAGAACATATGTTATATTAAGCTTTGATGTCCAACAGAGATCAAAGGACATGATTTGTTAGCAGAAAATAACAGATGAGTACTTTTTAAAAGTCATAAATAATATTCAACTTAGGAGTTAAATAGAGCCATAGTTATGTTTGATAAAACCCCAAACCTCTCATATTTAAAAATCTTTAAACTGATGTTTTATTACAATGTAATGAAAACATAATGGACTATCCAGGAACCACAAGCAATATCAGTATTCAGGAGATAAAACCTCTCCAGACATCGTATTTCACGAGAAGAAAATTAGTGTATTAATGCAGTCCACAAAATTTTAAATATAAGCATAAACAATTTGAACCAGAATAGAATGACTCTAGGATAGACCTCAAATTCTCTCTGAAGTCTCTTTCTTCAGTTTTCCCCTATCCCTGGAACCTAAAGAATTGTTTTCAACATCTTCACTGCATGAAAAGACAGGAATTAATTTAATAGCAACAGGCATACCAGAGAAAAACAAGGACAACAATAATGTTTGATTTTTCTTACAAGTTAAGCAGAAAGGGCTATTACAGCAGGTTTTGCTGTTTGTTTTTGCAACATGGAGTATTTCTGCCAAGAGCTAACAATATTTTATGCATTTAAAGTGATCTTTCTTAAGAAATAAAGATTCTTCAGGAAAAGTAGACCATGTAGATATTACTTTCATATAATCCAAATAACAGGACAAATTTCAAACTTACCAAACTTTACCTGAAGTTACATTCAGCTTGAATAAGAAGTATGAAAACAAGGCACTAGAGTCATAAAATTCAAAGTTTAGAAAACCGCCCAATTTCTATGAATTCATAGCCTGAAAAACTTAAGTATGAATTTTATTTTAGGGTCTATTTTGTATTCTTTTTATTACTAAAATACTAATTTGTCTGGGTTTTGGATATGACAATACTTTTTTATGTGTTTCTCATATTGATCCTATTCTATTTGCTATGCTTTTCTTATTGACCTGAATGTGTATTTTTTCAGTTTCTTTTTGATTTACTCTATTTACTATACACTATATCTTTTGATGTCTAGAGTTCCTGGGTTTTTTGTTCTCTGTAAAAATGTAAAATCCATAGTGAAATCCACAATTTATATTGAATATTTTACAACCTCATTTTAGGTCAAAAGTAATTTTAAAAAATCTCCATTTCAGAAATGCTTTTTCCAATGAGGTAGCTTTAAATTTCAATATAGAAATTATATCTTTTAAATAGTTTTTCAAAATATATCCAAAAGGTTAAAAAATAAGTAAGTAAACCCACATAACTTAAATATTAAATCAGATTAAGTAGGCATGGTGGTTCTTGGAGAATTTTACAGTGAAATCAGTTCAAAAACAAGAGTAAGAAAAATCAAACTGAATAAAGAACGATGCCCTTCTCTGAAGTTAATGTGAGGTTTATGAGTTAATGTGCAATCGCAAGAGCTAAGTTTCTGATTCTGTTGTTTTAAATTTCTAAACATGAAAATACTAGGACTCTCACATACAGAAATTTCCTAAAATTTGATTAAAAGCTAAAAGGTACTTGCTGCTTTTCCCAATTCTTTTGTGAAAAAACAAGTGGGAAGAGTAATAAATTGAACCCACATTTCTTTACTGTTTAATGCATTTTGATGTCACATGAGTAAAAATGTCAAAAGCTAGTGAGCACGGATTTTTTTTTTCCCCATCTTCCCCTCAGCACTTTTTTTTTAATTCTAAAAAAAAGGCCAGATTTCTCAAAAATGTGTTCCCTGGTTTAAAACCGTGTATGTCAAGTTTCAGCCCAGAGCAAATGTTTATGGCTAAGTAATAAATCCCTGAAATTCAGGGTTCCTATGGAAGTGCTGACACAGCCCTGCCTACCATGCAGCTGTGTGAATGGCGCCATGATCGTATCTGCTAGAGATTCTTTTAAAAGTTTGCAAAATACTATCTTGCTTTAAAAAAAAATAGCCAGCAAGAGTTTGATGCCAACATAAACATGCTTTTAACCCATCATGTGCTAATGTGCAGAAAAGCCATTAATAGAGACTAAGATGCACAGCACGGCAGTAACAGGAAATGTACTTTCAAACTTCTTTTGGACTTTTAACAGGACTTTAATCAATTCCATGAAGCATGAGCACCAGTTAAAACTGGAGGGCGTTTTTGCTCAGAACTTAAGAAGGAGGCTGCAGTGCTTTGCCAGAGAAGACAATTTGGAGATTGGGGTTGAGGGGCAGGAGGGAATCTGTGCCAAGACACAAAAAATATACCCTGGCTCCTTATCACTCAGTATATCTTAAGGATATTTTGGTAAAAAAAAATAGTATTTTAGTAAACTCAGACTTATTTTGTCTCTTGCTACACCTGTGTTAATGATATTCTATTCACCAGCTTAAATATATACACATGTTCTTGAAAGTGAAAGTGATGGTCACTTAGTCGTGTCCAACTCTTTGAGACCCATGGACTGTAGCTTCTTGTCCATGGGATTCTCCAGGCAAGGAACTAGAGTGGGTATTCTCTTCTCCAGGGAATCTTCCCAGCCCAGGGACCGAATCCGGGGCTCCCACATCGCAGGCAGATTCTTTACCATCTGAGCCACCAGGGAAGTCTAGCCACGTTCTTAGCAGGAGTTTAAATGTGAAATTGCTTCAATCAGATCCTTTTACAATCTCTCAGAAAACGTAACTTGGGCCCTCTGTGAATGCCACTCTTAAAGATGCTGAATCTACTACCTGTCTACAGCCATACCCTAGAATTTGGCCGTAAAAAGCCACCTCACGCCTGGGCAGGGTGAGGTGAGTCCACATGGCCAGTACATACCCACTCTTACAAAGTCCCTGGGGACAACCATGTGTGCCAGTTACAGGCAAATGGAAAATTTTAAAATTGATGTATGACAGAAAGCAAACCAATACAGTAAAGGAATCATCAATTAAAAATAAATAAATATAAAAATAAAATAAACTGAGCTTCTAATTAAACTTTTGTTGCTCTAAACTTGGGACACTTAGTAGGAAATGTGCAAGAGTCCAGTCTCACAGATACTCCATATCTCAGTAAGAATGACGATCTCAAATTCTTTTTCTCCTTAGGCTGAAAATCTCAAAAAGCCCACAAAATTAGATTTTTAAGGAAACATCAGCTATAGTATTTCTGGCCTACCCCTTTCTATCCTTTTTACATTCCTGCTTTCTTGTGTTTTGAAATCCTGTGCTATTACAGGAGGAGGGCACCATGGGGAAGTGTATAGGCTTTGGCATCAGCTCCAAGCAGAGGCCAGGTACCTATACATTATGTATACAGGGTATGTTTTTAAACCTCTCTTTTCCTATTTCTCTATCTATAAGATAGAGACAATAAGGAACCCAGTTTATATTGCTTCAAAAGGGTGTTGCAAAGGGTGCATAATATCTTTGGAGTGTTAAGGACACAGCCAAACACCTAGTAAGCCCTTACTAAATATTAGTCATTGTTATTACTGGAGCAAGTAGAGGCTGCTGCTGATCTGGGCAGAGCGTGGAGAAGACACTTATAGCATAGTCAATAGTGATGACTGGGCTTCCCAGGTGGCGCTCGTGGTAAAGAGTTTGCCTGCCAACGCAGGAGACAGAAGAGACGCTGGTTCGATCCCTGGGTCGGGAAGATCCCCTGGAGGAGGGCATGGCAGCCCACTCCCGTAATCTTGCCTGGAGAATCCCATGGACAGAGGAGCCTGGTGGGCAACAGTCCACAGGGTCGCACAGAGTCAGACAGGACTGAAGCGACTTAGCATGCATGCACCACAGTGATGATCATGGTTAATGTTTCTCCATAGCACGCATGCATAAACCTCAGAATTCGTTGACAAAATAATTATATCTGCTTCTTTCCTTTCCTGTTATTACTGGGAACATAGGATGGAGTCAACTAGGTAACATGTCAATTGATAACAAGTATCTTGTTTTACTGCTATTTAGTAATAATTTTACAGGAATTTTGCGGGGATTGTGGATGACTTGTATTTTATTTGTTTCTGTCGGTCAAAAACTAAAGGGACTCAGTTTATATTGCTACATGTAATGTACTGAACAATCCCAGAAAACTTCCATTCTGGAGGCCTATATTAATGTTTTTACTTACCTCTATACCCCCTTTTGTTGGTTACAAAAACAAAAACAATAAAACGATGACTCGATTTCTCTCCCACACCGTACCTTCCTTCACCTCCTGCTTTTTGTCTTCATTTTCCTGTTCTGAATCCTGGTCCCCTTTAGGTTCCACCATTTCTTCATCATCCTCATCCTCTAGAACAAAGAAAGAGAAAAATGCATTATAGTCTTGCCTTCCAATCAAAATCTCTGGTTGCTGGTGGGAGGTAGGGGCAGAGGGTAAAGTTCTAATCATTCGGGGCAACTTCTAAGTAAATCAGTCCACGATGGATGCCCGAGATATGTGCTCATGAATATATGGATACATTATCTCCAGAAGGGGTCTCTTTGAAAGTCCCCCCACCACGCTGCTGAGAAACCGCTCCAAGTCAGCACCTGCTCCATCTATCCCCAGGCCTCCCCCGCCACATGGATGTCTTGGAATTGCATCTCTGACCTCTGAAGCGTCTTCGGAGATGGGCCAGGAACAGATCTTAAACTGTTTCCACCTGCGGCACATTCTCCGCAGGGGACACCTGCTGTACAGACCACTCATTTCCAGTTTCATCCTCACCCCGTTGATTTGGTTTTGACCTACAGGAAAGGGTTAAATACAGGTCTGACCCCAGGTCAAATGCCATTGGCAAGGAAACAACCAGGACAGGGCCCCCCAAAGTCATTGCCATTGACCTGGGAGAAAACAACTGACCTGAAATGGCATTTACACATTCAGAGCAGCTCGTGCATTAATGTGAATTTAATGAGTGCTAACAAATGGTACGAGTCAGCCACCACCACCAGATGTTCCCGTGCCCTTCCTGCCCTATGCAAATGTGCATCCCTTGCATCTCTTTCCCCTGAAACTGCCTTTCTTGGAGATTCCTTCCATTGCAGAGTGCTTGAAAACATCACTCACAGGGTAGAGGGTTGGGGCACAAGACAAAGTATCACGACCACATCCAACTTACAGGAAGAAGACAATATAAACAAGTAAAACTCACTTCTATGGTTTTTAAATATATTACCTTCACTCTTCAGGATCATATTCACCACAGGTTACTGATTCCTTTGGTTCAAGCGGAGTTTAAAAGAAATGCCTCCACTTCCTCCACACCCCTTCACTCACTCATATATTCAGTCATTCAACAAATATTTGCAGACTTTCTATACATTAGAGTCCTATTTCCATCACAACAAATCCTGACATTTATAACAACTCAAACTTTCAGCTCCAACCATTTAGAGAATGTATTATATAGTGCATGTTTAAATGCCCAAACAAATGTAGCCTGAAAAGCAACTCCAAAAGTTCTGCTGTATTAAGCAAGTGATTTGTGGAGGGAATATCCATCTTAAAAATATGGATGTGTGAAGTACAGTATTACAATTTAGATACTGGAAATATCTCATTTAAATTTTCAATGGAATATAGCAATCTATATGCAGCTGTGTAGATTGTGAAACCAGACTCATTTCTTTATAATCACACTATATACATATCAGAAGGAAACTAAGATGCCTTTGAGGGAAACTGTCATTTATTACTAACACTTAACACATTTATTACTAATACATACCTGTGAGACAAAGACATTCACTTAAAATTTTGATAAGTACACTGAGTTACCCAGATACTTAGATGAATAAACCTTTTAACATGTTAAACTATAAATAACACACCTAAATCTTTATATGTAAAGATATTACCACTACCTGTCTGTTAAAAACCAGCTTGGAAAGTCCTGAGCAAAATATTCACCTTGATGTGTTATAATTTCCTGAGTCAAAGATCAAACACAAAGCCCAAGGAGGCACTAGCAGGAAGGAAGTTTCTCTTCTGGTAAACCTTCGATGGAGAGGCAGTTTTCAAAAGACCAATAAGCTGGGAAGGAGCTCTATCTCTGAACCTTCTAGAGACCTTTATCAAGTCCAATGGGTCCCAGAGCCATTCCCTGGAACTTCTAAATAGAAGTAAAATACAACAGATATGAAGGTCCCAAATCCCATGTTATGGTTGAATTTATATTCCCCTCCGCAAATTTATATGTTGACTTCCAAACCTCCAGGACCTCAGAATGTCAATCTTATTTGGAATTAGTGTCCCTGCAGGTATATTAGTTAAGATGAGGTTGTGCCAGAGCAGTGAGGGCACCGGATCCAGCATGACCAGCGTCTTCATAAATGAGGGGAGATTTAAACACAGATTCACACACAGGGAGAACACCATTGAAGATGAAGGTGAAGACTAGAGGGCTGCCTCTACAAGCCAAGAAGTGCCAAAGTCAGCCAGCAAAGCACAGAACAGATTCTCCCTGACAGCCATCAGAACCAACCAGCCAACACCTTGGTCTTGGAATTCTAGCTTCTAGAACTGTGAGACTTTCAATATTTACTGTTTAAACTGCTCAGTTTATGGGACATTGTTATGGCAGCCCTGGCAAACTAATAAAGCCAGTGACGTGCCTTAACTTCTATGGTTTTATAATCTAGTAGAAGAGATAATGAGATACACAATTGTGGTTGTTCAGTCACTAAGTCCTGTCTGACTCTTTGTGACCCCATGGACTGTAGCACAGTAGGCTTCCCTGTCCTTCACCATCTCCTTGAGTTTGTTCAAACTCATGTCCACTGAGGCAGTGAGGCCATCCAACCATCTCATCCCCTGTCATCCCCTTTTCCTCTTGCCCTCAACCTTTCCAGTATCAGGGTCTTTTCCAATGAGTTAGCTTTTTGCATCAGGCGGCTGAAGTATTGGAGCTTCAGCTTCAGCATCAGTCCTTCCAATGAATATTCAGGATTGATTTCCTTTAGGATGGACTGGTTGGATCTCCTTGCAGTCCAAGGGACTCTCAAGAGTCTTCTCCAACACCACAGTTCAAAAGCACTAATTCTTCAGCACTTGGCCTTCTTCATGGTCCAACTCTCACATCATACATGACTACTGGAAAAACCATAGCTTTGACTATATGGACCTTTGTCAGCAAAGTGATGTCTCTGCTTTTTAATACTCTGTCTAGGTTTATCATAGCTTTTCTTTCAAGGAGCAAGCATTTTTAATTTCGTGGCTGCCATCACCATCTGCATTGATTTTGGAGCCCAAGAACATGAAATCTAACACTGTTTCCACTCCCCCCCCCATCTATTTGCACAATAATCACACCTAAAGCAGTGATGAATGCTTTACTTGCATCATCTAATTTATATATCAGAACTTGGTACCACCAACCTAATTTAATAGGTGAGGAGACAGAGTAATTTCCCCCCAAGTCTTCCAACCATGTCCAGCTTCACGTTCTACCTGGTTCTGTGTGTAACGAGATCTCTGATCTTTAACCAGTTGGTGCACTGCCTCCCTACCCACAGCTGTCATGAAACAGAAATGTCGTGGAGAGATGCCTGAAGCGCAGAAGGTGTGCTGCTCAGCTGCAGTGCAAGCAGGGGTGTGTGGAGGCTCTTGGAGGTGGACATCGCATGGAGAGCTCTTTTGATTTCCAGAGGTCACCACACACAGCACACAGGGCATGTATATCAAGACTATGAGGGTGGAACTTGCTTAGTTGTGTCCAACTCTTTGGGACCCCATGGACTGTAGCCTGCCAGGCTCCTCTGTCCATGGGATTCTCCAGGCAAGAATACTGGAGTGGGTTGCCATTTCCTCCTCCAGGGGATCTTCCCAACCCATGTTATCCATCCACTCTGTATTCTTACTTACTCTGTGGAATCCACTCTCCTGAGACCTGATTCAGCAATACTTATTACAGGCCTTGCTGTATTCCTTCGGAGAGACAGATTCACAACCTGGGTGGTAGGGGCATTTCAAGGCACGAAATCGGTCTGAGTCCAAGGCTGGAGTCTACCACTTGCTAGCCCCTCACTTAGCATAATTCATAGGAACTCTCTGAGGCCCTTTCCCTCATTTGCTGACTTGGGATAATAACCTTTTCTCAAAACACAAATTTATCATAAGAATAAACAGATAAAATTACTAATGTGAAATTGCTTTTTAAACCACCAAGAGAGCTGCAAATATCCATACAGAGAAATCTACAAGCGAGTGTTGCCTGCGCTTGTATGTCAGCAAACATTTGGGGAGCACTCAAAGTGCGTTATGGGCCAGGCAGAGGACAGGGACCCTCCCCCCCCAAAAAATCTGTGCTCATGCCATGGTGCTTCCGTGAATGAGCAGAAAGAAGCTGAAAGCAAATAAACAAACAAAACATACACTGAGTCAGGTAACTAGGAGGGAGACAGAGAATGCTGGGAGGGGCACTGGGCGTGCTGATCAGGGGAGGAAGAGGCGAATTTTTAAACAACGTGCTCAAGAAAGGCCACGCTGAGCAAAAACTTAAAGGTGTCCAGGGCTGAGAAGTGAAGATTTCAGAGAAGTAAAACCAGTAACCCATAGGTTCTTCCACCTCCCTCCATAGACCCAAAGGGGAGAACAGCTCAAGTTCTAAATTACTTTAGTCCTGGTTCCACTGAATATAGAAAAAAACAATTGTGCTTTTATTAGAATCACCGAGTTTTTTTTTTTTTTTTTTCATTAAGAAGAAAATTACTACTATTATTTCTTTTTGAAAGCAATGCTCTTTTATTGGTGGATTTTTTTCACATTATTTAAAGAGGTTTTAAAAAGCAAAGCAAAAGCAAGTCTTTTGTTTTAATTTTGGAGAACCACCTAGTCTTTAGGCTCACTTTTTTTAGTTCTTAAAATGAAGTCAGTTTCACCAAATGACTTTGCACTGGACAGCTTTAAACAACATCAAGCTCCTATCTTTCGCAGACACAAGGATTTTTAAACATTAACTCCCGAAAGAATTAAAAAGAAACATCATGACAGAAAGTGGCCACTTAGAGCTTTTTGGAAATATATTATTCTGTAAGGGCCTGGCTATAAAATGGGGTAGGTTTGTAATAGAAGTGTGTTAGTTTATTTTTGAAGTAGGTGGGGAAATAGCAGGTTATCTAAGTCTTTAAATAGAAAACACTTCCCCAGAGAATATGTTTTCAATGAGTTTTTAAAAACCCCAACAAATATTTATTGTGTTTATAATATGTGCAAAGTCCCATAATGAGATACGGTAAATAAAAGAGAAACAATTTTTAAAAAACAGTACTGTTTTAAACTGGTTACAAACCAGTTGTAGGCATTAATTTTTAACGGCCACAGAATTCTTTGTCTATCAGCTTTTTAAAGACAGAAAGTAAGTGTTTTGGTGGATTTGTTAAGGAAATAAAACACAAGAGACGGGCTTGTCTCTCTGCATACTGATATGTTTGCCTTGCTCAGCAAAGACAGTATATTTTTCTTTAAGATTCTGGTTTCCTTTCTGGTGCAATTGGAATTACTTCTGTTGAAACCATTTTCAAAACGGCTAAATAACTTTAAAGAAAAGGATTTATGTAGAACTGCTACGGACTACGGATATATGAGTTGTGCCACGAGTTCATACCCAGCTACATTTCCTCTGTGATTGGAGGGGGGGGAAATTCCCACACATGTGCGGTCTCTGTACCAGGTACGGGTGACTAATTAAACTACTGGCAGAAGTTAATTACCTGTCAGTCTACGAGACTAATTTCAAACAATGGCATCTTTTAGACATTATTTTATTCAGCAGCTAAATTCTACCCTCTGCAGTTGTTGCTTTCTTTCTCTGTAGTTGGAAAAAAGTTTGGTAACTACTGTCCTCCTTCCTTAAGATATCCTTGAGGTCTAAACACGAGTAATTTGCACATTCACCGAAATTGAATATAACACACTTAGTCTAGGGCCTGACCCTGTATATGGGCTCCAGAAAGGTAAGTTTCTTCCACTTGGTGGTGAAGAATGAAGCCAATGTTACCAGTCTGAATATGCCACAGTTGTCTGACTATCGAGCTGCTCTGATGGCCTTCTCTGGTGGCTCAGATGGTAAAGAACCTGCCTGCAATGCAAGAGACCTGGGTTCAATCCCTGGGTGGGGAAGATTCCTACAGAAGTGAATGGCTACCCACTCCAGTACTCTTGCCTAGAGAATCCCATGGACAGAGGAGTCGCAAAGAGTTGGACACAACTGAGTACTAACACTTTAACTTTCTGATGACCTCACAAATCTGAGACTTTGGGACAGAAGTGCAAGGAGCCGTTTGTCATTGTTGGTAATACAACACCAAGACCCTTTTCTGTCTGGTGGTAGGGGGTGCTTTCCTGGCAGCACTGCTGCGTTGGTGCCTTGCTGGGACCCTACTTTCTCATCCTGAAGCCCCAGAGAGACATTTCCTACTCTCCATTTCCTGGTGACCAGCACACTGGCAGGATCTGGGCAGTCAGACCGAATGCTCCTAACCGGACCTTTGTCTTTGGGGCCAAGAGGCAAAGCCAAGAGGGCACCGAGGATAATGAGGGGCAGCGTGCAGCCAGCCAAGTCTGACATCCTAGCCAGACTGCTCCAGAGATCCATGGTCTGTCTGGGTTCCCTTGGTCTTGCCCTTTCCCAAGCCTGTTCCTTTGCCTCCTGTTGATTCTGTGAGCACCAGATTTCCTTCCAATAAATCTTACTAGAAGTGATGTCAGCACCAGATTTTCTTCCAATAAATCCCCCTGGATTCAGTGCCTGCTGCTTGCAACCAGAACCCTGAGTGACACGGGGCAGCCCTCTGTGAAGAGAAGGGCTTGTGTTTTATGAGGCCGATGGGTTCTTGCTTTCCCCAGCTCTCTCAGGACCTGCAAAAACCCCAGGATAAGAGGGTCTGAATGCCTGCCCCGAGTCCTTGATGCCCTGCTCCTGGCTTTTCACAAGGGGTCTGCAGGTTCATGGAAGACGGCTAAGTCTGGTCAGGGGGAGACAGACAGGAGGGAGCATAGTGGGCCATTTCACTCCATCCTCCTTGACTCCAAATGGCACTCTGCTGCTGACGAAAGGGGGACGCACAAAGCAATCACCGTAGGACTTCGAATCGAACAGGCCAAAGTCATGTACTGCTAAGAAAATTGATTGCTGCTAATTAAACTGTAACACAGCATCAATTCTAATGTGAAAAACTGTGAATGTTGGAATTGATCAAATAATTAGTGGCTTAGAAATGAATAGAACACCAGCTTCCAAAAGATAAAAGGGATGATGGCAAGAACATTGAGTCAATTCTAAATCAAACTTACTACCATGTTACTGTTGGTGAAAAGACTTTGAGAGATTAAAAGAAAGGGTCTTTCTTCATTTGTTTGTTTTTTGTGTGTTTTACTTCTTTTTCTTTTTTTTGGCCATACCACAGGGCATGCAGGATCTTAGTTCCCTGACCAGGGATTGAACCCATGCCCCCTGCAGTGGAAGCATGGAGCTTAACCACTGGACAACCAGGAAAGTCCCTGTTTCTTTGTGTTTTAGATGTGTTGCCCTTAACTTAATGTCAAATGCCCTAGCCACTTTTATACAATTCTATGTATAGCCATTTCAGATAGGGATTCTTTTTATAACATATTTTACATGTTCTATAGAAAACCAGAGTTAATCTCTCAAATTAAAATTTATTAAAAATAATTTACCTTAATGAAGATATTCTTTGCAGTTCTGTCTTTGGCCTCATCTTTTCTCATGTCAGATGTCACTCTGGATAATATTTACATTTGTCTTTACTGGTGGCTCAGACGGTAAAGAAACCACCTGCAATGCAGGAGACCCGGGTTTAATCCCTGGGTCGGGAAGATTCCTGCAGAAGGGAATGGCTACCTACCCCAGTATTCTTGCCTGGAGAATCCCATGGACAGAAGAGGCTGGTGGGATACAGTTCACGGAGTCAGAAAGAGTCACATTTCACTTCCATCATCACTCATGAATGGGTATCTCCTGCCAAGATATCCCCTCTAGGCTCCAGATTCTGTGTTGTACATTTCAACGCGAATGTCCCCCAACGTGTTCACACTCCACATATTCCAAGCAGAACCCCCACCTTCTGCTGAGAGCTCCTTTGACTACATTCTCCATTCCCCGCACCAACTGCACACCTTTCACATATGGGCTCACAATTAGATATCACAGTACTCACTTTAACTCTTTCAGCAGAGATTATAACAAGGCGTCTCTACATTTGTTCAATCCTTCCTCCAAAAATCTGTCTTAAATCTGCCTCTGTCTTTTCTACACTGCCCCGATCCAGGCCATTACCATCTCTCACCTGGAGTATTATAGTAGTATTTTGACTGGCCTCTCTAAAACTACAAGTCTTGCTCTGTGTTTCTAGTAGTTTCATTTTTATTTTTAAAAAAACACATCTATGTATCCTTTCCCCACCAAAAATATTCTATAGTTCCCTATACATTGCAGTATAAAACCCCACAACTTCTTATTTCTTCCACCTCAACCTGCACTCTGAACAACACACAATCACCCAAAACCCCAGTAGGTACACACCTCAAAGGCACTACACATTTTTTTCTTTCTACCAGTCTTCCCTCCAGTGTCCAGGAGGTGATCACTACTAATTCTTCACGATGCAACTCCAGAGCTTTAACACCTCGTCCCAAGCAGACCTATGGACACCTTCCACTGTTCTCCCTTGGATCTCCATGATAACACAGCCAAGAAACCACTTGAGATTCGGTTCTGCATTTATCTCCACAACCAGAAGAAAAGTCCCTCAAAGACCTACTCTTGATAGTACCATCAATGTCAAGTTCAGTTCAGTTCAGTTCAGTCGCTCAGTCGTGTCCGACTCTTTGCGACCCCATGAGTCACAGCACGCCAGGCCTCCCTGTCCATCACCAACAAACACTAGCAAAAGCAAGATGGGTGACGGTTCTGGAAAGCTAGTTCAAACAACATTATATAGCTCCTTAAACAACAGAACAAGTTTGGACTTCTTTCTGGAGATCAGTATCCCCCTTTTGAATAAACATCTGTTGTTGTTTCAGCGCTGAGTCATGTCCAACTCCTCTGACCCCATGGACTGTAACCCACCAGATTCCTCTGTCCGTGGGATTTCCCAGACAAGAATAATGGAGTGGGTTGCCATTTCCTTCTCCATTGAATAAATATACATCTGATTTAACCCAAAAGTATTATTTAAATTTTCAAAAGGAATCCAAGACACTGGAAACGCCAAATATGGCTTTTGAAACCTCACTCCTCTCCTTCTTGGCCAGCTCTTTATGCACATTCTGATACACCTAAGGGGTGGCCTGACCCTTGATGAAAATTGTTGCTGCCACCTGACCCTGCAGAGAATCTGGAGGCATTTAAAAATGCAAGAGACAATGTTTAATTTTATTTAAGAATACAGAGGCAGTATGGAGCTGGAAGGGAGTGGGAGAGCCTGGAATGAGGGAGGCAGTCAGAAGGTAAGCTATAGCCCTAATCCAAGCAGCAGATGATGAGAACTTGGCTGGGGATGGTTGACCGCCAGTAGGCGTGATGAGCTGACCTGTGAATGCAGAATGTGTTTGCATAGCAGACAGTGAGGGCTCTCGTACAGAACTCACTCAAGTCACCCTATCCTTGGACCGGCTTTGTGGACGGGTTGCCAACTTCACCGGGAGTCCAAAGAGAGCCACCTCCTGATACGTATCACGGCAGCCAAAATAAAGTATAACATGCACCGCTGAATGCTTACACAAACCAAGGTGAGCGCCTCGGTGCTTTCAAAATATGCAGCAAAGACATATTTTGTGGGATTTTCAGTAAGCACTTTGTTAAATATACTACATGCTAATATTTAAAAAACCTTCGCTTTCTGGTCTAGAAAAATCTGGCCAGAGCAAAGAAAACATACATTTCTCATCATACAGAGCACTCCTGTTAACACTCTAGGCCACATCAGTTCTCTCCTAAGGCTCTAACATGACAGTACTTGGAAAGTTTACTTCCTGATGGAATGTCACACAAGGCCTTGCAAATGGGAGGAAATGAAGGAAAATATTTAAAGCGAGAGAGGAAGCCAGAGAAGAGTACTTTTTAGCAGCTGTTTCTGAAACCTATAACTGTACTGATACACGAAATGTGTGCAGCAAATATGGGCTGAATTGAGTGGACATGGATTAGTCAGCTTGCATACAAGGTCAGAGATCAGGAGGAGACTTCCCTTCTAGAGCTGTCCAGGCAGCTCAGCCTTTGATGTTTGGGGCTGGGAAAACTTGACTGGTCTCTACTTCCATACATTTTCCTCTTTAAAAACCATCAATGGCCTCCTATTTCCTAGACAAGCTCAGTGTTAAAGGCCCATAATTAGCTAACTTCGACTGAATTCTCCAGCACTATTCAGAACAGAAGAGTCCTTGATTCATCTGTACATGCAATTTGTTGCCAGAAACCACCCCCATCTTTCCTCTCTTGATTCTTTTATACTTTTCAGGCCTCCATCTCCGAAGCTTCTGCAGGAAGTCATGGAGTCTTCAGCCATGATCAACTGGATGAGCTAATTCATACTAACAGACTAGAGAATGCTCACCCCAGTGAATTAATCTCTAACGGCAACCTGCAATTCTTGCAGGACCTAGAAGGGAGAGAGATTTTGAAAGAGCCAAGCCACCCCTCAAAACAGTCCTCTGTTCTGGAGTCTTGGAAGCAGAAGCATTCATTGAACAACTCCAGAAAGAACACTGCCATTGTGCTCTGTGTGAACAGAGCCTCCTTGACTCGTCCAGGGCACAGGCTCTATGTCTATTCTTGGCAGTTTTATTTGTATAGAGGTGTGCGTGCAAATACATACACATACACACATTCAGGGCAATAATTCAAAATACTTGAAAATGCAATTCTCTGCTTCTTGGAAGGGGAGAAGGGACTCCTAGCTTTCTTTTCCAGACTTAAAGCCGTTTTGCAGCCCACTTTTGATTCTAGACAATCCCATACCCTTCCCTTTGTTTCCTCGGTCACGTGCAAACCTGTGCTTCCTCTTTTTTTTTTTTTATCATAGATTGCAGTTTTATAATGATCATGTGTATTTTTTTTTTTTTTGCAGCTGGATGCCTTTATTTATTTTTTTAAATTTTATTTTATTTTTAAACTTTATTGTATTGGTTTTGCCAAATATCGAAATGAATCTGACGGGAGCATGGCTTGTGGAAAAGAAAACTGAGCTGCAAGGACAGAAACGTCATCATACCTAACTTTAAGCAGCAACCACAGATATGTCCCAGAAAAAGCAGACCCCAAGGCCTCCAGGTATTAAAATGGTTATGGCGTTAACTAGTGAAGACAGAGTAAAATACGTAGATGCCATTTAGAAACACTATTTTGCTTGTAAAGAAACTGTAAGGAAAAAATGGTACCTTCCATCTTTGAGCTTGTCGAGTCTGACATTTAGTGTCAGGGCAGCTGTCACGTCCATCCCTGCATGCAGAAGTCAACATGTTCTCTAGCACTCATCTTGTTTTTGTCTTTTTTTGGGGGAGGTGTTTTTTGTTTTTAGAAGTATAGTTGATTTCCAATGTTGAGTTAACTTCTTCTGTATAGCAAAGTGAAGTGACTCAGTTACACAGATACACACATTCTTTTTCATATTCTTTTCCATTCTGGTTTATCCCAGGACATCGAATATATTTACCTGTGCAGGAGCACGTTGCTGTCCATCCATTCTATACGTGATTGCTTGTACCTACTAACCCCACATTCACAGTCCATCCCTCCCTGACCCCTCCGCATCCCCTTGGCAACCACAAGTCTGCTCTCTATGTCCGTGGGTCTGTTTCTGCAATCTTTTTGTTAACAGGATCAAATGGTGAATTCTGCCTCTTTGTATCCCCTTCACTTGCACCACTCCCTCTGTCCTCCCTACTTCTCCACCTCCTTCTCTTTGGTAAAGGCCACCATGTGGCTTACCGTCAGGGTCTCCTAGCTGGCATTCTTAACTCTAGCTGCTCTCAATGCCTGCCCTTGCTACCAGCTCTTGAAAATTCCTGTGCCATGCAGAATACAAGTTGGATTCCTCGGCCTCATCTCCAAGTCTTCTAGGTAAGAAGACTCGAAGACTTCTGACTCTAAAACCACCTGTATCCTGCTGACCTGCCTCTACCATACTCACCCGCTCTCACCCCCATCCATGCACACACTTCTGTCACTGACCCTGCAACACTGCACAACCACCACAGTCCCTCTGTCCTTCAGTTCCTGTGGCTCCCTCAGCCAGACTCTCTCCCTCCCTTCCTTCTTACAAAATACGAGCACCTAACATGTGTCAGGCACTATCTCAGGTGCCAGAGATACAGCAGTGAGCAAACAGATGAGGCATCCTGCCTTCGTTGAGCTTGCATTCCAGGGGCAGGGACAGAAAACAAGATAAACAAGGAAAGCATAGAGTAGGTTAGAGAGTTGCGAGCACTAAAGAGAACAACAATACAGGCCAAGTGGTGAGTATTACAATTTTACACACAGGTAGCTTGGGAGGTCCTTACTGAGAGGTGGCATTTGACAAAAAGACTCAAGGAACAAGCTCTGTGGGTAGCTGAGGAAAGCATTCTAGGTAGAAGAAGCAAAAACACAAGGGCAGGGTTTTGTCTGGAATGTTCAAGGCTTTGAATACCTTTGTATCTTCCCTGCATGTAAAATCCAGCTATACTTCAAGATCTGATTCAAATGACCCCAGGTCCCCAAATCCTTCCTGTTCACCCTTGTTAGAAGGGATGTCTTCCTCATTCAACCCTTCACAGCACTTGAGTTGAGACTGTCTTAGCAATTTTCTTTACCCAGTCAAAGAACTATCGTGTTTTAAAGTAGGACATTTATCATTCTCTATTTTATTCAGGAAATCAACTCTGAATATTCACTGGAAGGATTGACACTGAAGCTGAAACTCTAATACTTTGGCCACCTGACGTGAGGAGTCAACTCATTGGAAAAGACCCCGATGCTGGGAAAGATTGAGGGGAGAAGAAGAAGGGGATGACAGAGGATGAAATGGTTGGATGGCATCACCAACTCAATACACATGAATTTGAACAAACTCTGGGAGATAGTTCATGGGGTCATAAAGAGACTTAGCAACTGAACAACAGCAACAAATTTTATGTACTATTTTAAGTAGAGTACATCCTTGTGCATTTCTGAGCTTTCTTCTCCATCCAAAATTCTGAACTTCCTGGGACTGGGATACATTAACTATTCACATTTATATGCCCCAATATGGGTGTTAAGAAAATGTTCTTGGCTGTTTTTTAAAAGTTAAGAATGTCATTTCCCCCAGGGTTCTGAAAAGCATATTTTCTCAGTGGCTTCTCCAACGTTTTAGCTGGATCACAAAACTCTTCATTCAATTTCCAGTTTTAAGGTTCCTTTCCTTGATTGCTAGGTCTTGTCGTCATTGCCAGCATCTCTTCTCTAAACTTACCCAGAGACTCCCTATACTCACTCTGAGGCTCCCCGTCCTTTATTTTGTTTTGTGTCCTGGTCACTAGGTAAATGCTCACTACCTAATGCGTGCTCAGATGTGTACTAGGCATCACGGAAAAACAACAGTTATCCATTTATTGAATCACATACGTTAAGCTTTGTGGTAAAGGTTTTATTTCATTAGCCTGTTTAATCCGCCCAACAACTCACCAAGGCAGACATAATTAGTTCTCTCTAGCTCAGCGGTTTCTAACCTTTTTGGCATCTGGGACTGGTTTCATGGAAGGCAATTTTTCCACAAACTGAGGTGGGGGATGGTTTTAGGATGATTCAAGAGCATTACATTTATTATGCAGTTTATTTCTATTATTATTTCATAGTAATAATAATAATAGATCATTAGGCATTAGATGCCAGAGGTTGGCGACCCCTGCTACACATGAGGTTTTGAAAGGAAGGTGATCAATAAGATTAGCACTGGAGGAAGAACGGAGCCAAAATTCAAACTCATGTTTTGCAACCCTAAACTCCCTCAACTTGCTACTAAATCATACCAAGCTTTGTAAAGGAAGAAAAGGGACCTGTGATGGATATTTTGGACTTTGACCACCCAGAATCCACCACGTCAAGTCTTTGGCCAACAGCCTTTCTATTCTTCCTTGGCAGACCCATCCCTCCCCACTCTCAGCTAAGCAAATCCTTCTTAAGATTCAAGGGGAAACTCTGTATCTGAAGCAGTGACCAATGACACGAAAGCTCTGTATTTCTCTCTGGACTATCAGTAGAGTGACCGTAAAATCTACTGTCCAAATTGGGATACTTCTCAGAGGAAATGGAGGTGCAGTGAATGTTTAAGCATGATATGGTGAAGGGAGATATGGCAGATATGGATGAGGGAGTCTGGACAATCCAGGATGTGTGGGCACCCCTGCCGCAGGGCAGTGGGCTGCTCTCTTATACTGGACTATGCGACTGTTCTCGCCAAAACAGGACCCATGCTTGCTCTAACCACCAGGGAAGTGGATGCCTTTCCTTCATTGGGTTGGGTGTCATACCCAACAGGGAACTAAAGCTGTTCTGGCTCCCTATATGGAACTTGACAAAGAAGAAAGAAACAAAGAGCATGGCCAAGAGTGGTAACTAACAGAAACCTAAACTGAATAGTAACTGAAGTCAGCATGCCCCAGGGGAATCTAGAGTCTAGACTTATATTTGTTAACAGCAAACAAATGTTCTTTTGACTTCAGTAATTTGAGGGTGGTTTCTCTGTCACTGGCAACCAGAAAAGTATGAATGATCAGGAGCTAATAACTACTGACTAAGTGCTCTGTACTCTTTGTAGTTACTCTGCATTTTCTGTACATGATCTCTTTTAGCAAGGACATTAGCTGTAAGGTAGTATGGGGTTCGGAGAAGGCAATGGCACCCCACTCCAGTACTCTTGCCTGGAAAATCCCATGGATGGAGGAGCCTGGCGGGCTACAGTTCAAGGGGTTGCTAAGAGTTGGGAACGACTGAGCGACTTCACTTTCACTTTTCACTTTCATGCATTGGAGAAGGAAATGGCAACCCACTCCAGTGTTCTTGCCTGGAGAATCCCAGGGATGGGGGAGCCTGCTGGGCTGCCATCTATGGGGTTGCACAGAGTCGGACACGACTGAAGCGACTTAGCAGCAGCAGCAGCAGTATGGGGTTAAGTGCACGAGTCCTGTTGCCATGCTGCTCAAGTTCAAATTCTGATTCTATCATCTAGTTGTAACCATGGGCCACGTACTGAACCCCTTGTGCCTCAGTCTTCTCATCCTCTGATTACAGAGTTGCTCTCCTTGGTTAATGATGACTCTTTCAAGGCTTAAGATACTTAAAGAACATTTTCATTACTATTGCTAAGGAAACTAAGATACTAAAGAGGTTAAATAATTTGCTCCAAGTCAGACAGCTACTAAATTATAAGGCAGGTTTCTGAGGCACCAAATTCCTCTGTTTCATCTGTGTCCACACTGTCTCCCAGCTCCCTGAACTAAGCAGGAAGAATGGAGATGTCTCAACGGGTTTGGAGGCAAGAACAAGCATAGCCAGTGGAGACAGAAGGTCGTGGAAGGGGCAAAACTGTGTTGGAGCACAGTTGAAAACAAAGTTGCCCCCTATATTCGCTCACACAGGCCCCAGCTTCCTGTGCTGAGCCCAGCTTCAGTATAGTTTCAGCACAGTGAATGGTTGCTTCACAATCTGCCTATAGTTTCAGAAGCATTCCCACCTACTTCCAGGAGGTCTACTTGAAGCAACTCGTCTCCTCCAGCCCGAGGCCAGGAATACAGGATGCGCCCTGCTCCATCTCGTACCGCGTGGGTTCCTCTGCCCTTTGCCAACCCTGCTTCAACTCAGCTAGTTACTTTGCTTTTCTTGATCTTGCCAAGAACTCACATGTCTCATGGCTTTTCCATCTGCTGTCCTCTCTGCCTGGAATACCCATTATCCAAATGGTCATGCGTCTTTCTCACAACTCTTTTAAGAGTCCCTGTTCAAATGTCAGCTCGTCTGCGAGGTCTTCCCGATGCAACCTATACAATGTGCTGCCATGCCTCAGCCCATTCTGTACCGGCACATGGTGCTTGCTTTCCCCTTACTTTGATTTTTTAAAAAACTTTATTTTATTTTATATTGGAGTATAGCCTATTAACAATGTTCTGACAGTTTCAGATACACCACAAAACTGTCTCTGCCATACATATACTTCATTACTGTCAGTGTTAACTGCTCAGTCAAGTCCAACTCTTTTGTGACCCCATGGACTGTAGCCCTCCAGGCTCCTCTGTCCATGGGATTCCCCAGACAAGAATAACGGAGTGGGGAGCCCTTCCCTTCTCCAACATGTACTTCATAGCACTGATAACTATCTGATTGAATGCACATATGCATGTATGTATGTATGGCCTGCCTCCTACCACTTAGAATGGAAATTCTACAGCGTCAGTGACTGTCTCTTCTCAGCTCTACCCAAATCACCTAGAAAACAGCAGGGTATGTGGCAGGTGGGCAGTGAATACTTGTTGGAGGATGAGATGATTGAATGCACAAAAGGACAGCAAGGCAGCCTTGCATCTTGCAACCAACACCCATGTAATTCCTTAACCCCCAGAATGATGGCAGTCTCTGCTACAGAATCAGGGACTCACCGCCTCCACCTTGTCATGGATGCTTACAACCCCACAGGTCTGGTTCCTTCAAATGGGATTTTTCTATCTCTTTAGCACTTTGATCCTCCAGAAAATGAAAATGAGTGCTTTCTGCTGAACTTCCATTTCAGCATTTTCTCTTTCTGGTGTCCACCCCCAGCCCAGAGAGAACTGATCTATTTTCCATCTGGAAATACATCAAAATTCATCACGGTCCAATTCTCAGGGAAGATCATTAGCACATTTGTTTGCTTTTATCCTGGCATTAACAACTCTATTTGGGGCTAAATCATTTCCCCTGGTTTCAACGTCAAGTTTTCCCATTGGCTCAAATATGAAGTCCCTTGTCTGTCAATGTAATAATTTTCTACTAATTATGAAAGAAGAAAGCAAGCAGTTTGAGAGTCTTAAGGGAAGCATTTGTCTAATCCAAGAAACTGACTTTTCCAGCTACTTGGACTAAGTACAACTCTCAGTTGTGGTCAGATTCACAGATTTCAAAGTGCCCCCTTGTTTTTACTTTCTGGTCAGTCTAGACAGACATGGTTCATTCCTTCATTTTTCAAGCTGTTGAAACATCAAGTTGGTCAAAAGAATCTGAATCTCTAGAGACTGAACCGAGCAGCGTTTCACCAGAGACTTCATAACTTTCTACCGAATATCCCTTCAAACAGAACCACCTCAGTGGTACTAGGAGAGATTTCACTTCAAAGGCTCTGTGTGAGCATGAGCATGAAACTGTGACAACAAAAGCAATGACCATTATTGTCCCATCCCAAAGGGAGCTGGAGTCCAGTGGTTAGAGTATGCAGTCCTGATTTTTTTTTCTTTTGCCTGGTCTCAGCTATTTCAGTTTCAGCTGGGTATCTTTACCCAACCTAACTGTCTCCTTTAAATACCAAGCTTCTACTCCTTGGACACATGTTCTTGAGAAGCTACCATGTGCAATGCATTGGCTCCATTGTATGAGGCCACAGAAATAAGTCAACAGAGATGCTTCAACTCAAGAGCTTGGCATCTGGGTAGAGAAATAACAACTGTATGTAAATATCTATATTGGAAGGCAGAATGCTTGGATATCTGTTCCAGGGAATCCCCAAGGGGTAACGTTAACTTCTTAAGGGAGAGTATGAATAGGGACAGAGGGAAGGGAGGCAGGTTTTTTCAAGGAGTTTATTTTCAGCTGGGTCATGAGGAGTGGTGGGATTTTCAGAGGGACACAGAGATGGGAATGCAGGGTATCATTCCAAGAAGAGGAGAGGGCATGGACGAGTACAGAACAATGGAAAGATGGCAATCGTAGGCAGTTCAGTAGAGGAAGGAATGGAAAAACCTTAAACACCAGGATAAATACCTAGCTAAGCAGGGTCACACACATTTGCTATTTGAGTCACACAGCTCTGCTGAGAAGAAGCACTGTGAATCCTTGTTGCTTTAATTCATGTCAAAAGAAGACTTTTTAAAGATCCTTGGGTACTTAGCCAGTGCTATGACTCAAGAGAACAGTTTTCCCATCAGAAAATTTGCAGCATATAAATTACCTACTTTTTCCTCCCAGAGATAGCATAGGGAAAACATGGTCTTATTCACAACCATTAGTTACATAATATGGCACTTGTGGTAAACCCGCCTCCCAATGCAGAAGACGAAAGAGACACAAGTTCAGTCCCTGGGTGAAGAAGCTTCCCTGGACGATGAAATGGCAACCCACTCCAGACTCTTGCCTGGAAAATCCCATAGACAGAAGAGCCTGGCAGGTTACTGCCCATGGGGTTGCAAGGAGTCGGACATAACCGAACATTGAAAAATGAGAAAGATAGGTTAGGTCCTTGAAGATTTATTTTCTCATCCATAAAGCAGGGATCCTAATTTCTGTGCTACTTACATAACAAAGTTGTTGTCTGAAACAACAATATAATGGAGACAGAGATGCTTTGTCACTGATAAAATGCCATTAAGTGTTAGTTATTAA
Source organism: Bos grunniens (assembly GCF_055505025.1). Taxonomy (NCBI): domain Eukaryota; kingdom Metazoa; phylum Chordata; class Mammalia; order Artiodactyla; family Bovidae; genus Bos; species Bos grunniens. The sequence continues at coordinate 107,082,630 of NC_141168.1, forward strand.
GGCAGGATAATTTGTAGTAATAATTACAGCTTTTTGATGCCCAATGGCCCACTCGGCCATAAAAATGTGCAAAGTAGGAAGAAGGTTATGTAACAGAAAAGGGAGACATTCCATCTGGAAGGGAGCTCTTCCAGAAAAGAAAAGGGAGACATTCTCATCACAGAAACAAAGGGCTGAGAAGATCCACAGAGACAACTATTGTTGGGTTGTGGCAGAATTTGTGGGTGAGGAGTTCAAACGATGGGGCTTCCCTGGTGACTCAGCAGAAAAAGAATCCACCTGCCAATTCAGGAGACGTGGGTTCAATCCCTGGACTGGGAAGATCCCCTGGAGAAAGAAATGGTAACCTACTCCAGTATTCTTGCCTGGAAAAACCCATGGACAGGGGAACCTGGTGGGCTACAGTCTATGAGGTCACAAAAGAGTCAGAATGACTGAGTGACTAAACAACAAGTTCAAACAACAGATCCCAAAATAAGGGTTCAAGCTATCAAAGTTCTAAGTCTTGTTGACAGTAGAGTGTGCATATACGCTATGAATCATTAAGCATTTAGACTGAGGCAGTGCTTACTGCAGGCATGAGCTCGGCTTTGAAGGACAGGTGAGAGTATGATGACCTGTGAGGGTATGAAGGACGGGCGAGAGGGAAGAGAGTGTTAGCATCTGTATTACTTAGCTCAGGTGTTCTGGGCTCCCACTGAAGCTTACACTTCCCTCTTGAAGGGCACAAGTCCATGGGGTTACAAAGAGTCAGATACGATGGGCAACTGACAAAAGAGAACAAAAAACGTGGGGGCATTAAATTACATTCTCTTTGTACTCCCAGCTCTCTGTCCAGTGTCCAGCCCATAAAAGGGACTCCTCTCTTGGGTGTTAAGTCAGTCCAGGTACCGGATGAAGGAAGGTGTAAAGTCAGGAGAGGATGAACGCGCATTCAAGGGTAAGAGAAGAAGAGCCATGTGAGAAGGGGGCAAGTGACAGGAATGATGGTGAGGCTGGACACTTTGTGACAGACAGCTTGGAAGCTGCGCTATGGCTGTGAGTTTTGATGGAGCAGACAGAACAGGGAAAGAATCCAATTTAAAATAAGTATTAGATGGGAGCCATGCAATGCACATGCGCCAGCTTCAGCCCTAGCTTTAATCCAGTTGTCAGGTGGACCAGCCAAGGAGAAAGAACCAAAATCATAACTGCCGTGATTTCAGCATGGCATTCCAGTGAAATCCATTTCTCCACAACACATGACAATCCCTACGCCTGTCCTTGGACACTGCTGAGGTGGCCTCAAGGTTTTAGAATGTCACCTCCTATTTTTGCCTCCATCTTCTGCCATTCCATTTGACTCCTAGAGCTTTCACATAAACTCAGACTCCTAAACGCATACAGCTGGAAAGACCCATAAAGACCGCTGTGGGAATATTGTGAGATTTGAGGATGATATGGGTATACCACATGGCAGCATGCTCAGAAAACGAGATAAAAAGCCAGGTAAGCGGAAACTTCTTCTTTTCCGCCTCTTCCTTTCCCCCTTCTTTCTCCTCCCTCCCAATGATCTAGGTTAGCCTCTTCATCTAATGGGTGCGCTACGGCCGTCCATGTAGCTGAAGCCTCTCCAGGTTCACACAGCCAGTTAGCGGCAGAGCTCTGATTAGAACTCAGACCTGACAGCTCTCTCTCCAGTGCTCTCCCCGCACCTCACGTTGCGGCAGCAAGACTGTCCCAGAGAAAAGCCCAGCTCCAATCAGACTTGAAGGACCAAGGTGTTTTGGCCGTAGAATATCTGACATGCTCTCAGCGAGCTTCACCTGTCAAGATGGCCACCTCACGGATTTACTCCCCTCCTCCAATCCCAATTTATCTTTCAGAATGAAATCATTAAATTCCACAAAGTCATCAAAGCACCCTGTGGCTTCTGGCCAAGCCAACGTGGGCCATCAAACCCTCACTCCTAGAGTCCATGCTTGGCAGAGGGCAGTCTGTGAGCACACCATTAAAATTCAAAGATTCTTTAGGGGACAGGCTAATTAGACCAAATCGTTCAGACAGGTCTAGACGGTGCTGAGTAGGGTTTAGGATCTGGAGCAGAGCCGACTGTCGTCCCACAGGCTTGGCTGCTCCTATCGATTTGCAAAGGCACTTCCTTCCTTGCTTTGTGGTGTCGAGTGTTGGCCTTTTAAGGCAAAGTGAAACCTTCTGGCCCCACATTATCTGTAGCCATAGGAAAAACCAAGAAAAAGGATGGTTTTGCTCCAAGCTGACATGCTTGGAGCTCCTCAGGTTGCTATCACTGTTTCATTCCCCTTTACATTGAAGCAAGTCAATCAAGCTGGCAAACTGAGTTTTCTACACACTTAGGAGGGAGACAGGAACGTGGAAGGCTGACGGGAACATTCCCACCACCCTCTCCCTACGGCCTTACTGCAGCCCTTCCATGCCGCTGGCTGTTGAAGTGATTATGGAATGTGAACCCTGACACACATCTCCTTGCCTAAAAACCCCAGTATTTCCTCATTCCTCACACAGAGAAATGCCAAATCTCCTAGTCTGGTGTATACAGTCTCTTGTGATTTAACCCTTGAGTAGTTTACTGTCCTTATATCTCACCACTCCTCTCGTGCAGGCTGTATTCCAACCACTGCATCTACATGCACCAGCCCCAAGGGACAGAATATAGGAATGGTGGAAAGCACAAGCTCTGTCAGGCTGCCTGGACCCTGGGATGCTAGGCTGCAGAACTCCCAAGGGACACTCTTCACATTGTCACTCATGTTAAAGGACACTTTTAAGGGCTAGGGATGGTTCTTCCTAACAGTCATCTCATTTCAACCTTATAATAACCTACCAAGTAAGTATTATTATTAGTTAGTTAGTTAGTTCAGCCGCTCAGTCATGTCCAACTCTTTGCGATCCCATGAATCGCAGCACGCCAGGCCTCCCTGTCCAACACCAACTCCCGGAGTTCACTCAGACTCATGTCCATCGAGTCAGTGATGCCATCCAGCCATCTCATCCTCTGTTGTCCCCTTCTCCTCCTGCCCTCAATCCCTCCCAGCATCAGGGTCTTTTCCAGTGAGTCAATTCTTTGCATGAGGCGGCCAAAGTACTGGAGTTTCAGCTTTAGCATCATTCCTTCCAAAGAAATCCCAGGGCTGATCTCCTTCAGAATGGACTGGTTGGATCTCCTTGCAGTCCAAGGGACTCTCAAGAGTCTTCTCCAACACCACAGTTCAAAAGCATCAATTCTTCAGCACTCAGCTTTCTTCACAGTCTAGCCCTCCTTTAACATGGGAGGAAGCCAAGCCAGAGAAGTTAAGTGAGTGGGAGCAAGTTCATGCAGTTGGTAAACAACAACTGGGATGTAAACCAGGTTGAATCTCATTTCGGAACTCGAGGAGTGTTCCACCCTGTCATGTAGTCTCATGGTTCTCACCTTCAAACTTACCATCTTCTTGGATTCTCTTATCTTTGGGATTGAGAACAAGCCACCGAGTCACCTCAGCTAGAAGCACGGGCTCCATCAGAAATGTGGCTTCTATGTCAAGCTCCTATCTCCAATCAGTTGATAGATTTGACCTTAATCTCTGAAAGATCCCCTAGCTCCTCCTCCCATTACCTCACTGCCAGGCCTTGATTTCAGTCCCAATTAATTTGCTCCCAAATTACTCCTGCTGCCTCCTAACCATCCCATCCCTGCTGAAATTCTGCTGGTGCATCTTCAACCATGGCTTCAAGTTCAGCACCAAAAGTCCTGCAGGATGTGGTTTGGACTCTCTCACTTCATCTTGTATCCCTACCCGATAGGATTCCCTTGCTCAGGCATTCAGAGCCTCTCACAGTTCTCCCCATTGTGTGGCTTCATCCCTCTGAATCTTCGCAGGCATTGCTCCTTCTCTGAGGGTGTCTTTGCTCACTTCTTCTTCCAGTTAACTCCTATTCATCCTTCAAAACACAGCTTCAGCTTCACCTCCTCTAGAATAATTCTCTGATGTAGCTGCTGCTTCTCTGTGTAGAGCAACTTAGCCATGTATTATTGTAACTGATGACTGTATATCTGCCTCAACTATGCTCTAAACTCCTAAAGGAGGGTAATCATGTTTTATCTGTCTCTGATTGCCAGTGCTTGGTCAAACACCTGGCACACTGTAGATCCCCAATATAGATTTCTACATGTTGAATTAATAGCCAAGTTCTTGAGGGTACATTTTAGGACAGAGTCAATATTAACTTCTACCCATGTATTTTGAATATGATTTATCTTCAGATTCTCTACAAGGGAAGACTTGTTATTTGATCAGCTTAGAAAACTTATGTCTAGAGAAGAGTTTGCTTGCTTTGGTTAGAACTCAACTGTGTCTCGTACAAGTGAGTGCTTATGCAAACTTTCTGGTTATGACATAATGTATACATTCCTTAATCATTTTCCCAGAGACTCCTAGAAGAAAGTTACTGGATTTAACTAAGAAATGGTAACACATATGGAATCCTATGAGACTCTCCATATGGCAGTGGTTCTGAATCCAGGGTGACTTTGCCCCCCACCCCCTGCCCCTGGGGACGTTTGACAATGTCTGGAGATGTTTTTGGCTGTTGTCACATCTGAGGGCAATTGCTACTAGGACCCACTAGACAGAGGCCCTGGCCTAAACATCCCACAATCCACAGGACAGCCTCCCACAGCCAAGACTAAATCGGTCCAAAATGCCAGTGGTGTCCAGGCTGAAAAACTGTGGTTTATGAATCAGAGATACCAAAGGAACATTTCATGCAAAGATGGGCTCGATAAAGGACAGAAATGGTATGGACCTAACAGTAGCAGAAGATATTAAGAAGAGGTGGCAAGAAGACACAGAAGAACTGTACAAAAAAGATCTTCACAACCCAGATAATCACGATGGTGTGATCACTGACCTAGAGCCAGACATCCTGGAATGTGAAGTCAAGTGGGCCTTAGAAAGCATCACTACGAACAAAGCTAGTGGAGGTGATGGAATTCCAGTTGAGCTATTCCAAATCCTGAAAGATGATGCTGTGAAAGTGCTGCACTCAATATGCCAGCAAATTTGGAAAACTCAGCAGTGGCCACAGGACTGGAAAAGCTCAGTTTTCATTCCAATCCCAAAGAAAGGCAATGCCAAAGAATGCTCAAACTGCCACACAATTGCACTCATCTCACACGCTAGTAAAGTAATGCTCAAAATTCTCCAAGCCAGGCTTCAGCAATATGTGAACCGTGAACTTCCTGATGTTCAAGCTGGTTTTAGAAAAGGCAGAGGAACCAGAGATCAAATTGCCAACATCCGTTGGATCATGAAAAAAGCAAGAGAGTTCCAGAAAAACATCTATTTTTGCTTTATTGACTATGCCAAAGCCTTTGACTGTGTGGATCACAACAAACTGTGGAAAATTCTGAAAGAGATGGGAATACCAGACCACCTGACCTGCCTCTTGAGAAATTTGTATGCAGGTCAGGAAATAACAGTTAGAACTGGACATGGAACAACAGACTGGTTCCAAATAGGAAAAGGAGTACGTCAAGCCTGTATATTGTCACCCTGCTTATTTAACTTATATGCAGAGTACATCATGAGAAACGCTGGACTGGAAGAAACACAAGCTGGAATCAAGATTGCCGGGAGAAATATCAATAACCTCAGATATGCAGATGACACCACTCTTATGGCAGAAAGTGAAGAGGAACTCAAAAGCCTCTTGATGAAAGTGAAAGTGGAGAGTGAAAAAGTTGGCTTAAAGCTCAACATTCAGAAAATGAAGATCATGGCATCCGGTCCCATCACTTCATGGGAAATAGATGGGGGAACAGTGGAAACAGTGTCAGACTTTATTTTTCTGGGCTCCAAAATCAGTGCAGATGGTGACTGCAGCCATGAAATTAAAAGACGCTTACTCCTTGGAAGGAAAGTTATGACCAACCTAGATAGCATATTGAAAAGCAGAGACATTACTTTGCCAACAAAGGTCCATCTAGTCAAGGCTATGGTTTTTCCTGTGGTCATGTATGGATGTGAGAGTTGGACTGTGAAGAAGGCTGAGCGCTGAAGAATTGATGCTTTTGAACTGTGGTGTTGGAGAAGACTCTTGAGAGTCCCTTGGACTGCAAGGAGATCCAACCAATCCATTCTGAAGGAGATCAGCCCTGGGATTTCTTTGGAAAGAATGATGCTAAAGCTGAAACTCCAGTACTTTGGCCACCTCATGCGAAGAGTTGACTCATTGGAAAAGACTCTGATGCTGGGAAGGATTGGGGGCAGGAGGAGAAGAGGACGATAGAGGATGAGATGGCTGGATGGCATCACTGACTCGATGGACATGAGTCTGAGTGAACTCCAGGAGTTGGTGTTGGACAGGGAAGCCTGGCGTGCTGCAATTCATGGGGTTGCAAAGAGTAGGACATGACTGATCTGATCTGATCTGATGGTATCCAGATCCACTCTCTCTTTGAAGATATCCGTCCACAATTGTGATGAAGTGGGTTAACACTCAGCCTATACTTCTTTCTCCCGGTAGAAGTGCTCATGAGTAGCGATATTTGATGTGGGTGTGAATGTGGCTTAAAGACCAAGGCCAGAAGGATGAGCTGTATGCTCTTGAGGAGAACTTCACTTCTTTCAGAGCCTACTCCTATGAGTGTCCTTTCCAGTAAATCCCATGATCAGCAAAAATATGTTGTTTCTCAAAATGAGCCTCCAGCTCTTGACTGTGGCACCCAGATGAAAGCTACATGTTGCAAGAGTCATTTCCTCATTCTGACACCTGCAGCTTGTACAAGCTAGTGGGCAGAGAGAAGACCTACAGGTTTGCAGGGTTTCAGCTCCCTCCTTCCTTGTGTTGATAGGGTCCCCACTCAAGAACTCTCAGATGGGACCGGAGCTCCCAAGGGTGGGATCTTCTAATGAAAAAACTCTAAAATCCTGAATCAATGAGTAAAGCAGCAGCAGGCAATAAACAGCTTAACAATTTATTCATTTGGGAAGGAGTACTGATTTTAGGGGCACTTATGTACAACAAAGAAATAAAAGAGGTGGGGGGGGGGGGGTAGGGCAAACAGACTGCCCTGAGATTCACATTCCAGGAGCAAGGTTTTAGGAAGTTGCCACCAATTCTGAAAATCTAAGCAGCAACTCCCAACTTCCTCTGACATGCGAAAGTTTTACAAAAAGGATTAATGAACACTGGCTACCTTCTGGTGATAAACATTTCATGTAATAAATGTTTTAACCTTTTCTCATAGTATTTACAATAATTTGTTCATTATATTGCCTCTATTGCAAACCTATATTATCATTTTAAAGTTAAGGAAAGGCTTCCTGGTGCCTCAGACAATAGAGAATCCGCCTGCAATGCAGCAGATGCAGAAGACTTGGGTTTGATCTCCAGGTGGGGAAGATCCCCTGGAGAAGGGAATGGCAACCCACTCCAGTATTCTTGCCTAGAGAATCCTATGGACAGAGGGGCCTGGCAGACTACAGTCCATGGGGTCACAAAGAGTCAGACACGACTGAGTGAGTAACATTTTCTTTTTTTTCCCACAATCACTTCAGTCATGTCCAACTCTTTGTGATCCGATGGACCATAGCCCACCAGGCCCCTCTGTCCATAGGATTCTCCAGACAGGAATACTGAAGTGGACTGCCATGTCCTCCTCCAGGAAGGAATAGTAACAACCCACAATAAAGGTTTTCTGATTACGTAACAAGTCAGTGACCTAGATGGAGCTTAAACTCAACACATTTAGGACTACAGAACAACTAGATGAAGCAAATGAAAAGGTTAGTAATTTGGTATCATCTGTGGCTCACATGGTAAAGAATCTGCCTGCAATACAGGCCACCTGGCTTTGATCCCTGGGTTGGGAAGATCCCCTGGAGGAGGGTTTGCAACCCACTCCAGTATTTTTGCCTGGAGAATTCCATGGACAGAGGAGCTGGCAGGCTACAATCCATGAGGTCACAGAGAGTCAGACACAACCGAGAGACTAACACTTTAACTTTCTGAATGAACCAGAGCACTGACTTGGTCACTAAATATGTGTGTTTTAGTAGAATCTTGTAGTTCCAATAGCCAATTAAATGCCTATTCTTATCGAGCATATACTATGCAAGTCAAGGAAGATAAAGGTGGCTGAATACAGCTCTTTTCCTTGGAAAGCTCAGAGTTTAGTCAAGCGAAGCTAGCAAATAAGCATTTAATACTATATATGATCTACTGAGCAACTCAATATGCATGTGCCATGTGGACTCTGGTACTTGATCTGAGTGCATTGAAACGTGACCAGGAGCCCAGGGATGGAACTGTGACAAGGCTAAGAATTCTCCTGTTATAAGGTATCAGCTCTCATCATATAGAAATGTCTCCATTGTGCTGAGATACAGTCATGTATCTCAGTTTTTAATCAAATACTGTAATACTTTTCAAAGAGTAGTGCTGTTATTAGCTAAAGCACAAATCTTCCCAAGTTGGCCAAGTGTAATAAACAAGCACCACAGTAACTCTTAATAACAGGTACTCATTCCCCTCACTCTGGCCAAAGCTCTCTGAGATAGACAAGGTTATATGAAAAGTGGAGCCAAAATTTATAGAGAAGAGCAGTGAGCACTAACGTCCTTAGTACACATTGAAGAGTGAATGAGGAAACTACCATAGATCATGTTCACAGTCATGCCAAATAATTATACATTTAATATATAGATTTTTTTTACTCTGAATTGAGCTTTTGTTCCCTTCATTTTAGCTGGTCCTGTCTGGAATTCTTAGGTGGACTGTGTTTCCAAAGGTGAAACTTTTCATACGTCTTTGGTCGTTAACTCTGTGCGGTAAAGGGCCAGGTTTAAAAATTTCCATTCTGTGTCAGACCAATCTTTTCATAAAATATAAACAGTGTGAATGATTGGATGTCACACTAAAGCTGAATCCATACAAAAATGTCTAAATTCATGCCCTCAATTTCTTTCCTGCCTCCATTAGAGACTGATAACCAACAGCTTGTAAACTGGATCCTCTGGGAAGCGCATGTTACAAGGTGCTAATATATAGATATTCAAAGACAAGACAGCCAAGAAAGCAATTTCTGTGAATCTTTAACAGGAAGATACAAAATCAGAATATCTAAGATGAAAACATGTTGAAATTTTAGTATCCAGCTTATACTGCCTATACCTTTTAAGTCTGATCAGCATAAATGTGCTGAGTGACCAAACACCAAGAGACAGTTCAGAGACACTCTCTACACCAGCAATGGCCAACAGAGATTTCCAGGACCATGGGAATGTCTTTCTTGTGCTGTTCAAGGCAGTAGCCCTGAGCCCCATGTGGCAATCAGGCACTCAAGTGAGGTTAGTGTGAATGGAGGAGCCAGATTTAAAATTGTATTTGATTTTAATTACTTAAAATTTGAATAGCCTCACATGGCTCCCAGACTGGACAGCCTATTAGCTAATGATGATAGTAACAGAAATGTTTTTAAATGACAGATTTTTTAAAAAGAGGTGGCATGAAAAATCTTAAAAGAGAGGAACTGCTTCTCTCTAGAAGGATAATACTTTGGGATCCACAAACCCTTACACTCCCTAATCTGCCGCTCCCTGCTAGCCCTCAAGGTTCTGGCCCGATGACTGCCTTGGAGTTCATGTTTTCTTTCAGCATCCACAGCGCGATTGCCAGAGAAGTGAAGGGTGACCAGAGAGCACATGAACCCCTTTCCTTTGCAGCAGCTCAAATTAATGAGATCTCTGCTGCTCTCAAGACAGTGAAGGCGGCCTGGCCTAAGTGTTGAACCAAGGTGTTTGTGCCTGCATAGAATTAAGTCACAAGTAAAGCACTTATTTCTGACAGCAGATTTATAATAGGAAAATCTCAGCAGGGATAAAGAGTTGGAGACCCCAGCCACAGGCCTTTCATAAACTTTGCCTTGATTTAGTGGCTCAAACAACCAGCAAGAAAGGCAAACTGCAGAGGTAATCCTATCATCTTTTCTCCAACCAGCGCTACGCCATCTTCTTGGCTTCCTCATGCTGCTAATACGAATTCAAATCATCTGTGTTTAAAGTTAAACTCTGTGATTGACAGTTCTTTAGAGTCTCAGTCCTATTGAAGATTATTCTAGATATCTATCAGTTATTACTACAAGCACAGTATGATATTCAATGCCGACAGTGAAAATTGTTTTTAACAGTGTAATGTCTGATCTGTTTTGAAAGCGATTTTAAAATAAAGAACTAACCATAACCAGGTGGGGAAAACCCAAACATGCTTCTCTTTTCTTTCTTTTTTTGCCTTTTTTTTTTTTAGTAGGAGCAAGGGAATGGGGGAAGGAGAGAAAAGAGAAAGTAAAGCACATCCTGCAAGAAGCTGTTCTACTAACATAAAAAGAGAACAAAGTATTTCACTTTAGTTTTGCAGCATCTATTTCTTATATATATATATATATATATATATATATATATATAACTGAACAAAGTGCTTACAGTCATTAAAACTTTGGGGATTTTATTTCTAGGAGACGTTAGTGCGTATGCATGCTCAGTCACTCAGTCATGTCCCACTCTTTTGCAACCCCATGGACTGCAGCCCACCAGGCTCCTCTCTCCATTGGACTTCCCAGGCAAGAATACGAGAGGGGGTTGCTATTTTCTTCTCCAGGGGATCTTCCCGACCCAGGGATTGAACATGCGTCTCCTGCATTGGCAGGTGGATTCTTTATCACTAAGCTGCCTAGGAAGCCTACAGGAGATAATGCTGTTGTTCAGCTACAAAGTCCTGTTCAACTCTTTGCGACTTCACAGACTATAGCCTGCCAGGCTCCTCTGTCCATGGGATTTTCCAGGCAAGGATAATGAAGTAGGTTGCCACTTCCTTCTCCAGGGGATCTTCCCAACCCAGGGATCGAACCTGCATCTCCTGTGTCTCTTGCTTGGCAGGATTCTTAACCACTGCACCACCTGGGAAATCACTTGTAAAAACTACTATTGCGCAAGAGATTATGAAAATGTATTCTAACATTTTGAGATCTGTTTTGTTCTCTGTACTGTCCTCAAAGCTAGAAAAGCTGGGTACAAGGTAAATGCAAATATCTGCAGAATGAATGCATATATATTGCAGAATGAATGCATGCATATGTAAAGACATGGACCAACCACCATAATTCATAACAGTATTTAATAAATGCCAGTGGCTGTGATCATCAATACAATTCTGTCCCATGGTGACCAAAGCAGTTTTGTGGCCTGGCTTTAAGCTGAGCTCTGCTGGACAAGCAGACCCGGAAGGTCTGATGTGATCGGTCATTCCCTAAGCTTGTGCTCTGAACTCAGCCACACACAAGCCACTCCGCAAGGCCCAAAAAAGAAGAAAGGAAGACAGGAAGGGCAGCGTGATGACTGAAAGAAGGACCCAGGAGGAAGGCAAGGAAAGAGGAAACAGGCTTGCAAAGTGGAAATATACCAGAATGTTTGTTTTTTTTCTTTAAAGTTTATTATGTAGCACCTACAAATTTTAGAGGGCTTCCCAGATGGTGTGAGTGGTAAAGAATCCGCCTGCCAATGCAGAAGACACAGGAGAGGAGGGCTGGATCCCTGGGTTGGGAAGATCCCCTGGAGGAGGGCACGGCAATCCACTCCAGCATTCTTGCCTGGAGAATCCCTGGCGGGCTGCAGTCCATGGGGTCGCAAAGAGTCAGACACAACCGAGCGACTAAGCATGCACAAATTTTATACCTCCATTTACACAAAAAGGTTTTGTGCCTGGTAGAGAAATAACAGAGTATTTGCTTCCCAACAGGCTGCTTGCGGGAGGGGAGTGTAAAAGCCCTGAGCAGGGTGTGTGCACCCCTGGGCTTGCAGAAGGTTTTCAGCTAGAACCTTCAGGTCAGGCAGTAGAAAGAGGTTACTCAGGTTTTGCCAGTAAAGTGGGGATAAAAGGGGTGGAGGAGGGGACATCTGGGGATCCGGGCTTGAACGCACATCTTCGTCTTGATGAGGCACCTCCGTTGCTGAGTTCCTGGTGGCATTTTCAAGACTCCTCTAATCACTGGTTGTCACTCTCCGCCATTAGTGAAGGAAGGGAGTTGCAAAGGGGAGGAAAATATAAGCTAAAAAAATCTACCACCTTATGTCAGAAGTGATAAACGCATTAACAGCGATTGGGAACAAACCTGAGAGTCGGAAGGAGGAAGAGATTCCATCATGAGGAAAAGAGCAGAAGTGGGCGATCTGGGGGCAAATTGGCCTTAAAGCCACTAGCATGGGGGAGATGGAAAGGAGACAAGGAAAGAGGGAAATGGGGAATGCAAGGAAATAAGAAACGGAGGGAGGAAACAGTAAGAAAGACTCTTACACCCTGTGATCAGAGACTCATTCATTTGGAGCTCAGAGCACACTTTTCAGAACCAAATAGGCGACCAAAGGCTTATGAAATAATGAGATCCTTCCGTGTTTGTCAATTTGCTTTTTTTTTTTCCCCCCATCTGCAAATAATGAAACATAAATGATTCTGAGGGAGACTGAAAGGAACACGGTCCAGGAGGCTGTGGAGAACCACAGAGAAACAAACACAGACAAGAAGTGTCAGGGCGGGGTCCTTCCCGACCTCCACTCCGGGCCGTCTCCAAGGCGAGAAACATGGAAGCACTTACCCCAGGAAGCCCTCGGAGGGGCAGCTCTTTGCAGCAGGAACCCACAACACAGAGGAAGCCTGCTGTGCAGGCGTGCTGTCCTCCCACTCGAAAAGAGATGGCCGTGCTGCCCTGGCACGGCAATAGCGCCCTTCTCATTTTGGGAGCTGGAGCCACTTGGAAAGCGAGTAAAGCATGAGCTTAGGACTGTGCCATAAGAAAGGATATGTTAAAATTAACCTCTAATAAAAAGGTTATCTTGAATGCATTGTTTGAATCTGCAACAGACAAGTGTTGGTAGTGGGGAAAAGGAAAAAAAAAAGAAAAAGAAAAACAATCCTTAGGTTCCAAGCAAACTTTCAAAAGCAAAATTCAGAGGATCCCATATCGATCCTCAGTTGTGCATGCTCAGTCGCTGGCTCGTGTTCAACTCTTTGTGACCCCGTGGACTGAAGCCCATCAGGCTCCTCTGTCTAGGGAGTTCTCCGGGCAAGAATACTGGAGTGGGTTGACATTCCCTTCTCCAAGGGATCTTCACAACCCAGGGATCGAACCCAAGTCTCCTGCATTGACAGGCGGGTTCTTTACTACAGCACCACCGGGGAAGACCTGATCCCCAGTTAGAATACTCCATGTTTTATCATAACTATGAGAACACATGCATCATTGCCTCTCCCATAGCACATCTCAGCCTTTGTAAATACTGCCCATGACCTTTAAAGTCTTAACAATCTTGTGAAGAGGAAAGCCAAGGCTGCTGTAGGGATGAGATGGAGTGAAGTCATGTTTTCTTCACCACAGATTTTGGGAGTGGGTGCTGGGAGGACAGCTGGAACCTCATTGAAGAAATATCAAATATGCTGCTTAGCAAAAAAAAAAAAAAATCAATTTCAATTATATCACAAAACTTCTGGAACTGGTGCTGTCTACTGAGCGGAAAATAATGATAACAGTAAAGTGCTAGTTATGAAAACTTTAAAAGGTATAATCATTGTCACCAAAAAACACTGAACTATTTTTTTCAACCCCATTCATTCTTAGCTCCACGGACCACTTTATTTTGAAGAGTTATGAGACAAGTCTGAGGGAGAGAAAGACTAGAAAAAACAGTGATGCTTTGCAACAGGTAAAGAATTTTTCACATACCCTGAGGTAGAGGTGATTTGAACCTTTATTATATCATAATTATTCTCTATTGGGTTAACTGTTATGATCTTTATTGTTGGGCATTTTACTAGTTTGCTTTTGTTGATGTTTCTAGGCTGAACTTGGTCCTAATTTTTGCTTCTATTTAATGAGTATGGTTGCATTTGTCCCCTTCCCAACTGACCAGTCTTGCTCCTTTACCCTTCACTTGTCTCTTGTTCTGAATCTGACTTGTTGATTCTGATTCTTAATTCAGTTGTGCCAAACTCTGCAGTGAGAACTGGAAGATGTCAGAACAAGACAATGACAAAGAAAACTTGTGGCTCATCATTCCTTACTGGCAACATACGCTCAGTTCAGTTGCTCAGTCGTGTCCAACTCTTTGCGACCCCATGGACTGCAGCACAGCAGGCCTCCCTGTCTGTCACCAACTCCCAGAGTTTACTCAAACTCATGTCCATTGAGTCAGTGATGCCATCCAACTATCTCGTTCTCTGTCATCCCCTTTTCCTCCCGCCTTCAATCTTTCCCAGCATCAGGGTCTTTTCAAATGAGTCAGCTCTTTGCATCAGGTGGCCAAAGTACTGGAGTTTCAGCATCAGTCCTTCCAATGAATATTCAGGACTGATTTCCTTTAGGATGGACTGGTTGGATCTCCTTGCAGTCCAAGGGACTCTCAAGAGTCTTCTTCAACACCACAGTTCAAAAGCATCAATTACTCTGCACTCAGCTTTCTTTATACTCCAACTCTCACATCCATGCATGACTACTGGAAAAACCATAGCTTTGACTAGACAGACCTTTGCTGGCAAAGTAATGTTTCTGCTTTTTAATATGCTATCTAGGTTGGTCATAACTTTCCTTTCAAGAGTAAGCATCTTTTAATTTCATGGCTACAATCACCATCTGCAGTGATTTTGGAGCCCCAAAATATAAAGTCTGTCATTGTTTCTACTGTTTCCCCATCTATTTTCCATGAACTGATGGGACCAGATGCCATGATCTTAGTTTTCTAAATGCTGAGTTTTAAGCCAACTTCTTCACTCTCCTCTTTCACTTTCATCAAGAGACTCTTTAGTTCTTCTTCGCTTTCTGCCATAAGGGTGGTGTCATCTGCATATCTGAGGTCATTGATATTTCTCCTGGCAATCTTGATTCCAGTTTGTGCTTCATCCAGTCCAGCATTTCTCATGATGTAATCTGCATATAAGTTAAATAAGCAGGGTGACAATATACAGCCTAGATGTCCTCCTTTCCTGATTTGGAACCAATCTGTTGTTCCATGTCCAGTTCTAACTGTTGCTTCTTGACTTGCATATAGATTTCTCAGGAGAAAGGTCAAGTGGTCTGGTATTCCCATCTCTTGAAGAATTTTCCACAGTTTGTTGTGATCCACACAGTCAAAGGCTTTGGCATAGTCAATAAAGCAGAAGTAGATGTTTTCTGAAACTCTCTTGCTTTTTCAATGATCCAGCGGATGTTGGCAATTTGATCTCTGGTTCCCCTGCCTTTTCTAAATCCAGCTTGAACATCTGGAAGTTCATGGTTCACAAACTGTTGAAGCCTGGCTTGGAGAATTTTGAGCATTACTTTGCTACCATGTGAGATGAGTATAATTGTGCAGTTTGAGCATTCTTTGGCATTGCCTTTCTTTGGGATTGGAATGAAAACTGACCTTTTCCAGTCCTATGGCCACTGCTGAGTTTTCCAAATTTGCTGGTATATTGAGTCCAGCACTTTCAAAGCATCATCTTTTAGGATTTGAAATAGCTCAACTGGAATTCCATCACCTCCACTAGCTTTGTTTGTAGTGATGCTTCATAAAGCCCACTTGACTTGGCATTCCAGGATGTCTGGCTCTAGGTCAGTGATCACACCATCGTGAAGACCTTTTTTGTATAGCTCTTCTGTGTATTCTTGCCACCTCTTCTTAATATCTTCTGCAACACAAGCTACTTATTTATATAAGATTCAATGGCACATATTCAACAGGTACATCAGTAAGCTTTTTCACTGATTTTCCCCAGATGAAATTATATTTTTTTTGGTCAAAAGAGTCAGATATGGATGAGTTAATGCAAATCCACTCATGTTAATGGAAACAACAAGTAGGGAGACAAACAAAACCAAACATCAAAAAATCCAGACTGTCTATGGGAACGTGAATAGAATTTGTATCCTACTGTTGTGTGAAAATTGTATAAATCTTAATTATGCTGAACTGGTTCACAATGATTTTCAGGTCTACTACCTCCTTCTAATTTTTGAGATTTTGATATTGAAACCCCAATGAAAAATCTTCTATTTAAAAAATAACTGTAATATATAGTGGAACTACATGTAACTTTGTTCTGTATTTTCCAAGTCTCCTATAAATGTGTTATCATATTCTCATAATTTGAAAAATTAAAATTAAAAAAAAAACTCCAAATGAACCAAAGCAAAACTTTCAAAACGCCTGAAAAAGGTTGAGGAGCAACATCTTCATATTGGAAGGATAACTAGTGTTTATCATTATATGTCCCTCATGCTCTTTTAATAAGCATCCTTTTAGATATATAAAAGCCTCATAGGTTCCTTCCATTTTCTACTAAACCATTTACCCCATTTCCTTTAGGGGACACTTCTCTCTATGAAAGAAACAGCAAGTTGCCTAAGAGTGTGATAAAGATTTGCCAAGGGAGAGAAAAAAAGGAAAGAATTAAAAATGAACATATCTAAAAATCAAGGATTTCGAAGATGCCAGTAAAGTATGTTGTAGGTAAGATAACTAGGAAAAAAATGAAGAAAGATGAGAGATTAATGGCAAACCAGTCCAAGGCCCTTTATGTATCCCCAGGCCAAAAGAAAACTAACAAGCCCCGTGTCTGTGAATTTACAGAAGACTTCTGTCCATTTCGACTTCCACCATTCAGGTCCACTTTGGTCAGGATGGATGTGGGTTTTGTAAAGAGAAGGGTATTTAAGTCAACAGAAAAAAAATACATCTCTATCTCTTACATTTACCTGCTAATTCTAGTTCCTGGCACTGGCTTAGAACAAGAACAAAACCTTACTAAATCCTCACAGGTGAGAGCTCCATGACTGACTTTCACCTTGGTGTTTAAAGGAAATCCAGTCAGGCTAGTGAACAGGCCTCCTCTACTAGTTCTAACAATCCCCTGGGATTTACTTTTCCCTTTTCCAGCAAAACTTAAGAATGTTTCTTGCAGGAAAGCAATTCCTCATTAAAAACCAGCCACTCTTGTGAGCCAGGCTTCAGTTAATGACCACTGAGAGCCAAACATCCAGGGCAGCCCAGAAACAGTCTAGGCACGTCCAGAGCAGTAATGGGTCATTAGTTGTTCTAAGGACTAGTGCACTTGCACGAGTGAATGTATAAATTCCAAAGGAAAAAAAAAAAAATTCCAAAGAAGAGTTACATGCTCACTATAAGACCAGACCCTGACACGGAACTCCAGAGCCACATTTTATGCCTTAAGCACACATACAAACACAATTCTTTTACCTTGACCCTATTCTCCTTTTGGTTCACTTCAAGCTGATCTTTGCACAAATTTAAACCTTGTTTATTTCTCCCCAAAGTCCAAGTTGCTCCTACCTTTCATCATCGTCTCCCATTCTTGCCTGCAATGGCCTACAAACCTTCCCATGCAGAGTGGGCTTGCAAAGACAGAGGAAGACCTAGGACCTGAGAAGAAATGGCAACCCACTCCTGTACTCTTGCCTGGAAAATTCCACGGACAGAGGAGCCTTGTAGGCTACAGTCCATGGGGTCGCAAAGAGTCGGACACGACTGAGCCACTTCACTTCACTTCATGATCCAAAAGAAAACATTCGACAGATGTAAATGAAATTACATCATCAACCTATCAGTCTGATGCAGACATTAGCATCTGTATAAAGTTAACAGCTATCTGCTATTAAACAATGGGAGAAAATATGTGCAAATGATGTGACCAACAAGGGATTAATCTCCAAAATTTAAAAACAATTCATGTGGTTCAATGTTCAAAAAAACAAACAACCCCCCCCCAAAAAAAAACAGGCAGAAGACCTAAATAGACATTTCTCCAAAGAAGACATACAGATGGCCAAGAGGCACATGAAAAGATGTTCAACAATGCTGATTATTACAGAAATGCAAATAAAAACTACAGTGTGATAGCATCTCACACCAGTTGGAATACCCATCATTCTGACTACAAAGAATAAATGCTGGAATGGGTGTGGAGAAGAGGGAACCCTCCTACACTATTAGTGGGAATGGAAATTGGTACAACCAGTATGGAGAACAGTATGGAGGTTCCTTAAGAAGCTAAAACTGAAGCTACTATATGATTCAGTGGTTCCACCCATGGGCATATACCTGAAGAAAAACCTTGGTTCAAAAGGATACACGCACCACAGTGTTCACTGCAATGCTGTTTACAATAGCCAAGACACAGAAGCGATCTAAATGTCCACTGACAGAAGAATGGACAAAGAAGATGTGGTTCATATGTACAATGGAACAGGACTCAATCAGAAAAAAGAGTGAAATAATGCCATTTGGAGCAACATGAATGGCCCTGGAGATTATCATGCTAAGTGAAGTCAGTCAGGTAGAGAACGACAAATATCATATAACATTATATGTGGAATTTTAGAAAATAATGCAACTGAACTTCATTACAAAACAGAAATAGACTTACAAACTTAGATGGATCTTATGCTCACCATGGGGAATGGGAGAGAGGGGAGAGAGATTGGGAGTTTTGGATTGACATGTATACACGGCTATATTTAAAATATTATATGTAACCAATGAGGACCTACCTATTTTTAAAAATTAAAAAAAAAATTAATTCAAAATTTAAAAAAGATGTCAGTCAGTCAGTTCAGTTCAGTCGCTCAGTCATGTCCGACTCTTTGCGACCCCATGAATCGCAGCACGCCAGGCCTCTCTGTCCATCACCAACTCCCGGAGTTCACTGAGACTCACGTCCATCGAGTCAGTGATGCCATCCAGCCATCTCATCCTCTGTCGTCCCCTTCTCCTCCTGCCCCAATCCCTCCCGGCATCAGAGCCTTTTCCAAAAAGCATGTGGTATATATATATGCGTGTGTGTGTGTGTATATATAGCTATATATATGTATACATATATTACCTACGTGTGTGTATATATAGATATAGATAGATAGCTAAACTGGACTATTACTCAGCCATGAAAAAGAATGAAATACTACCATTTACAGCAACATGGATGGGCCTAGAGAACATTATGCTGAGTGAAATATGTCAGACAGAGAAAGACAAAAACTATTTTATCATTTATATGTGGAATCTGAAAAATAACACAAATGAACATATACACAAACATGAACATATACACAAAACAGAAACAGATTCATAGATATAGAAAACAAACTTGTGGTTACCAAAGGGGAGGCAGGAGGTACAAATAGGAGTATGGGATTAGCAGATACAAACTACTACATATAAAACAGATAAGTATCAAGGATTTACCGTACAGCACATGACTGAAGCTGTGAAATTAGAAGACACTTACTCCTTGGAAGGAAAGCTATAACCAACCTAGGCAGCATATTAAAAAGCAAAGACATCACTTTGATGACAAAGGTCTGTGCAGTCAAAGCTATGGTTTTTCCAGCAGTCATGTACAGATGTGGGAGTCAGACCATAAAAGAGGCTGAGTGCCAAAGAATTGGTGCTTTCCAATTGCGGTGTTGAAGAAGACTTTTGAGAGTCCCCTGGGCTGCAGAGAGATCAAACCAGTCAATCCTAAGGAAATCAACCCTGAATATTCATTGCAAGGGCTGATGCTGAAGCTCCAATACTTCAGTCATCTGATGTGAAGAGCCAACTCATTGGAAAAGACCCTGATGTTGGGAAAGATTGAAGGCAGGAGGAGAAGGGAGCGGCAGAGGATGAGATGATTAGGTAGCACCACCGACTCAATGGACATGAGTTTGAGCAAACTCTGGGAGATAGTGCAGGACAGAGAAGCCTGGTGTGTTACAGTCCAAGAAGTTATAAACGGTTGGACACGACTTAGTGACTGAGCAACAACAACACGGGGAATTATAGCCATTATCTTATAATAACCTATAATGAAGTATAATCTGTAAAAATACTGGATCACTATGCTATATACCTGAATCTAATATATTATTACAAATCAACTATACTTCGATTAAAAACAGAAAAAACAACTCCTGAATTGGGTGCTTCTTCAACTCCCAGTCTCCTCACAACATTCTCCCTCAGCTCTCTTCTTTATTCGAGGTGCGCCAGTTTCCCAAAACCTGCCAGTCACTGTCAGTGTTAGTCGCTCACTCGTGTCTGACTCTTTGTGACCCCAGGGACCGTAGCCCACCAGGCTCCTCTGTCCATGGGATTCTCCAGGCAAGCATACTGGAGTGGGTTGCCATGCCTTCTTCCAGGGGATCTTCCCGACTCAGGGATCAAACCCAGGTCTCCTGCATTGCAGGCAGATTCTTTGCTGTCTGAGTCACCAACCAGGGAAGCCCCCCTAAAAGCTATACTTGGATTAAATTATGCCTCCTCATTCAGGAAAAACAAGAGCAGTACTTCCCTCAAAGAGCTGTTGTGAGAACTAGATGAGTTAATCCAGGTTAAACCGTGGCACAAGCCTTCCTCACACCAGATACTCAATAAAAGTCAGCTTTAATATTACACCTATCTGATGTACAGCCCTGGATACATATTGACCAAGGCAGCTGCCCCAAACTCATCCCTTTTCATTTGTAAGAAATCAAAGGTGTTGACTTAAGACCAAGCCAGTGAACTTTTGAAGTTAATAAAGCCATCCCCACTGAGCCACTTCTGAGTGTGGCCTTGGGACCTCAGCATTGTAGCTTGAGAATATGCTGAATGACAGAGCACTGGTCTATCTAAGGACACTGACAGGCATGACACCTCTCATCTGTTGAATCCATCATCTGGCCGGCACGAAGGCCCTTTCAGATATTTGGTTTCAGCCTGACTTTTAGGTTAGCATCCCGAGAGTTTAGTCTGTTGGAATGCTGCCCTATGCAAGCATCATGCAGATGTGCTTGTAAACTGAGGTTACCCTATTCCTAAAGATCAGGATACTAGTGGTTTGATGGGCTTCCCAGGGGGCGCCAGTGGTGAAGACCCCACCTGCCTATGCACGAGACAGAAGAAATGTGGGTTTGATTCCTGGGTTGGGAAGATCCCCTGGAGAAGGGCATAGCAACCCACTCCAGTGTTCTTGCCTGGAGAATAGCTATGGACAGAGGGGCCTGGAGGCTACAGTCCATAGGGTCGCACGACTGAAGACGCTTAGCACACACATTGGCTTGAAACTCTCAATGCCCTTGAGAGACTTCTGAGAATTTCTGCAGTATGAAGGGATGGTCATCTCTGCTCCCGGCTGCCTGCCTGTGCAGAATTCTTACTCCCCCTATATCAGGGCTTTTCATTTATTTCTGCCCTGATGTTGAACCTCAAATGGAACTCACCCCTTTTCTTTAATCCAAAAGAAGGGCTCCCCTGGTGGCTCAGTGGTAAAGAATCTGCCTGCCAATGCAGGAGATGCAGGTTCAATCCCTGGGTTGGGAAGATTCCTTGGAGAAGGGCATGGCAACCCACTCCAGTATTCTTGCTGGAGAATTCCATGGATAGAGGAGTCTGGTGGGCTGTAGTTCATGGGTCAAAAAAAGAGTAGCACATGACTTAGCAACTAAAGAACAACAGCCCCAAAGAAGCCATATAAAGGGACCTGTTTTGAAGAAGATTTTATTGAAGGCTTGAGGAGATGAAAAGAATTTATAATGCAGCCATGTAAGCCACTTAGAATTGCTTTCTGGTCTTTCCTATTCTAAAAGCTTCTCAGCTACTCTGTCATAATGCTTGGAGAATTCTTTTTCTGTGTTCTTTTCTCTCTTCTCTGCCTCTCAGGTGTAGACCTCCATTCTAGTCCTAAATTTCTCCTCCTCCTTTATACAGAACTCTTCAGTAGCCTTAGTTCCTGTGCCTGCCTAAACTGGAAAAGAAGAAACTGGAGAGTAAGATCAAGAATTAAAGGAGTATGGGATGGAGAATGTGGTCCACCCCTTTATGGAGGCATGAGTTTCCTAGGGATGGATGACAGGAGCTAGTCTGGAGTTATCTTGAGCATCAGTTCAGTTCAGTCGCTCAGTCACATTCGACTCTTTGCGACCCCATGGACTGCAGGAGGCCAGGTTTCCCTGTCCATCACCAACTCCCAGAGCTTGCTCAAACTCATGTCCATCGAGTCAGTGATGTCATCCAACCATCTTGGGCATATCTATCTATCCAGAGCATCCAACTATCTTGAGCATAGCTTCCCTCAAACCCTGCCAGTACAGGAGAAGATTTCAGCAGAAGCTCTGGGGTGGGCTAAGGGGGTTAGGGTTTGAGAAAGTCAAGTGAAGCATGTCTTCATGAAGTGGTTCAGAGATATCTTTACTGTATAACAGAGTTGCCTTGGTGTTTTCTGTAGTACAAATTTGGCAATGATTTTGGCCTTAGTGTTTTAAAAACACATGACTGTCAAGGAAGAGAGATTATAATGATACAGACAAGCACATCCATCAATGTGAACAGACATTTACAAAAGAAGGCATGGAAAATTGACAGAGCACTCATTCTGTGCTGGACTTAGAGCACACACTGATTTCATTTCATCCTCACGAACCATCCTTCACTGTGTGGTTATTTCCACTTTGGTCACAGAGGAAACCACAATACTGAGAAGTGAGTTAACTTGGGCTGTCCTTCAAAGATAGTAAAATCGCTACCTTCACCTGGCCTTTGCATCACCTCTGCTTTGCATCACTCCCTCCAGTGATCCAGGGCTGTCTTTGTTCCCACCTCCTAGTTTCTGTTCTAACTTCAGCAGAGCAATGATGTGTTTTTGCAATCAATTATATACAAAAGAGCACGCTGCTTCCACGTGGCTTTCTCCATCTCTATCTCCTTTACTCTGCTCTTTCTTCTCCATAACACCCACCATCATCTGACATATTCTGTATCTACTTGTTTTAACCTAGTTGTTAAAATTCTCCCCTTCCCTCTAACCAAGATGTAAGTTCCTTGAGGGCAAGGACTGTGCCTGCCATATTCACTAGAGTGTCCTTGGCACCTAGTATAGGGCCTGGCTCAGGGTAAACATTAATACTTATTAAATATTTATTGAATAAGTTAATAAATGGCATGGACCAAGACTCCTTCTGCTCTATGACAATTTACTTTCAAATAGTGTCCCTATAGTCTGTGAATGAGGTATATATTGAATATACAGCAGACATATATACACCTATATATATATATATGAATATACTGAACTTATAGAAGATCACAAGTGATGAGAACCACATCTTTTTCTACAGGGCTGATTTTGTGGAGGAGGTGGAATTTTACAAGGTTAGTTATTATCTATCTACATGTGTATTTCAGCATTTCATATTGTCATGCTTATGTGCTTTTCCAAACACTCTAATTTAAAAGGAAATAATCCTAGTGGTAGAAGAATATATTTCTGTGCCTCAGATATTTCTATATTTTGATGTGCTGGTGCTTTTTTAAACATGCACCCCACTAGCTCTTCACTAAAAACAACGCAGCAAACATCTACCCCACTGTTGCTGCTCAGCTGGTAAGTCGTGCCTGAATGTTTGGGACCACGTGGACTGCAGCACGTCAGGCTTCCCTGTCCTTCACTGTCTCCTGGAGTTTGCTCAAATTCGTTTCCATTGAGCTGGTGATACTATCTAATCATCTCATCCTCTGCCTCCCCAGTTTCCTTTTGCCTTCAATCTTTCCCAGCGCCAAATTCTTTCTCAGTGAGTCAGCTCTTTGCATCAGGTGGCCAAAGTATTGGAGCTTCAGCTGCAGCATCAATTCTTCCAATGAATATTCAGGGTTGATTTCCTTTAGGATGGACTGGTTTGAGTTCCTTGCAGTCCAAGGGACTCTCAAGAGTCTTCTTCAGCACCACAGTTCAAAACATCAATTGTTTGGCACTCAGCCTTCTTTATGGTCCAACTCTCACACCTATACATCCTTCACTGTAAACAGATGTGTTCATTTCTCATGTATTATGTGTCTCTTGGGCTACAGAATACTCAATGCATAATGTTAAGAAAAAGAATGGTGCTAACTTAATGCTTTGGCAATATACCTATTTCCCAAAAGTACCTTTTAAAATGAAGAAAAAATAAGTGTATTCTGAACTGAATTTACCATGTGAGATAGCCATCTTACACATGGCTCTTTCAGAACACTTACTTTTAAAGGAGTACATTTTCTCCTTTATAATTAAGACTCAAGGAAAACAAATATGAATTTAAAGAAACAGTTTTTGCAACATTAGGAATCTTGAGTAGGGATCAAAAATGCTTTAAATTTAATAGAAATACTTTATTTAGAAGACTTTATTATTAAACTGCTATGTAGTCTATAATAAAATAAATCCTTTCCAGAGATCATAAAATACAGAATAAACATTACTTTTCATTATAAAATTTTGTGAGCAATACCTCGTCCCTGCCCTGCTTCCAAACATGGGCAAATTATTTATAGTGGAAGGACACATGATAAATGCATCTGATTAAGATCTGACTTTTATCCATAAGGAACTTGTGTTAAAATATAACTATGTCGGTAAGATCACCCCTTGCTAATATTTCTCCTCCTACTATTATTATTTATGCTACTGCTACTACTTCTTGCTGTTACTGCTACTGACACAACCCACATCTCCCCCATCACCACCAGCGTATAGTTTACAAAGAGCTTTTAATACAGACTCATTAAATCCTTAAACCAGATCTATGAGATTTCCATACACACCTCACGATTCCTATTACAGATGAGAAAACTGGGCAGAGAGAATTGTAACTTGACCAAGGTTAAAAAGTAGCAAAGTCATTATTTGAAGCTGAGTCTACTTGATGCCAAGTGACCTTATATAAAATGAGGATACCACAATAAAACTATTCTACATTCCAAAGCCATACATTGTCATATATGATTATTCTGCATTTTCCCTAATACGCTAACCACCCCCTTTCCCCCCAGTCTTTATCTTTTCACTATGAAAAGCAATCCTTTATTGCATTAGCTAAAATGCAACGTAGCCACAAGCCATCAGTTTCTGTCTTCGGAGACTCAGAAACTTTATCAAGTTCCCCACCACCATGAATGTTGTTAGAATTTGAGAAATAGGTAGTTTATCAGATTAGCCTGCTAAATTAAGTAGCAGTGAGCAAAGACACACAGCCGATTTGTTATGTGTAACATTTACCCATCGAGATAAAAATGTTCTCTGCCCTTCTAGGTTAACACAAATGAGA
This sequence comes from Bos grunniens, assembly GCF_055505025.1. Lineage (NCBI taxonomy): Eukaryota > Metazoa > Chordata > Mammalia > Artiodactyla > Bovidae > Bos > Bos grunniens. Next base: position 107,107,768 of record NC_141168.1, read on the forward strand.
GAAAAGTGTCACTGACGGCGCACGTGGTAAGAAAACGTAACAGACTGTTACTATCTCACCAAGAGGGACTTCAGAAGTGGTCTAAGTTAAGCACACTTAAAGAAAGCCTCAGGAAGAAGAGGGGAACCTGAGTGCGGACAAGTAAAACTCCTCTCGCTGGAGCAGATGGAAACAATAAACCACAGTTCATGCATACAATGCAATGTTACATTCATCCACCAAAATGATGTTATATGGTCAATGTTTTTAATATGAAAAGATTGTACATTTACATGACTAAAAGAAAAGGATGTGTGTTACGGCGTACATGTGTTATAAATATATTAGTGGTGATGGCGGTGGCTTAGTCACTAAGTCCTGTCTGACTCTTGTGACCCTATGGACTATATAGTCCTCCAGGCTCCTCTGTCTATGGAATTCTCCAGGCAAGAATACTGGAGTGGGTAGCCATTCCCTTCTCCAGGGAATCTTCCCAACCCAGCGATTGAACCCAGATCTCCCGCATTGCAGGTGGATTCTTTACTGATTAAGCCACTAGGGAAGCATATTAGTGCATAATACATATTATAAATACTACACACACACAGACACCACCAATGTGTTAGCAATCCTGGAATGATTTGTAATTATGGTTACAAGCAAATGCTCTTTTTTGGTTTTCCCATATTTTCCATTTGTTCTAAGGACAAATGGATTGCCAACATAAAGAAAAAGTAAAATGTGATAAAAAATTTTGTGTACTTTTGTTCTAATATTTTGTTGAGCCATTTAAAATGTTTCAGATATGATGACACCTCATTCCTAGTTACTTCCACAGGCATCTCCTAAAACTAGCACACTTTCCTATTAACCATAATACCATTACCACACCAAGAAAATTAATAATACCATCCCAATATTGTCTCATACCCTATCTATAAGTACATGTCTTTAGCTGTCCCTCAAATATCTTTCATAGCTGCCTTCTTTTGGAACCAGGATTCAGTAAAGTTCCCACGCTGAATTTGGTTGTTGTGCCTTTTTAGAACCTTTTAACCTAATAAAGCCCAATTCTTCAATCTTTGCATTCCCCCATCCCACACACATACCTTTTAAAAAACAGCATTCACTTTTAATCAACATTCTCATTCTTGTAGAATGTTTCATATTCTGGCTATGTCAGATTTTTCCCTTATGGAACTAAATTTCTTATTCTCTGCACTCTTCTCACATCATACTCTTATTTTGAGTGTAAGATCATCTCTTATTGCTCAAAATCTTTTAATCATAGCACTCTTTTTTGGTAGCTTTCTTCTGTTGCTTGCATATCTGTGCCCTCCAGATTATTTTTTCTATTTGTTTTTGCCTTTGCTTTGGGTATGTTTTTTAAACACACCTCATTTAACCCGAAAACCAGCTACAGATGAAAACCCATCCCTCTGTGGTTGTCTCTCTAAACCTGGGCACGATCTTCATGCCAACTTCCCAGAGTCTATGAACATTCCAGGATCTTCTTTTTAAGAAGAACTGTTTAGCTTGTAGCTATTTGTGACTACTATTGATGCTAAGTCCAGGGAAATAATTTTGCTAATGACTTAGCTACCAATTTGGCATGTTGGTGTCCCAACCATTTCCTTTTCCTTCTCAGCATATCAGCTACGTATACGCTTGAATTGTTAGGTTCCTTACTTTATGTGACAGACACATTTATTTCATTAGTTTCTCCTTAACTAGCTCCTTACAATAACTATTTTTGTTGCACAGACACCATTCTTGACTTTAACGTTTTGCTTGCCTATTAGTAACTGGAGAAACGCACGGTGGCAAATCTGGAGTATATGTGGTCACATTTGATTAGCTCCTTTAATGGGGAGGAGGAATATATTATCTTTGATATTATATACTTCAGCTAAGATTTTTTTTTATAAAGCAAACAAACAAAAAGCTTCACTGTTTTTTAACTTTGAGACGCTATGTGGTTTTTTTTTAAATTGTAGTTTCATTTATACTTACCTTCTTATATTTTTCTTATGCTGACGTTAAAAAGGGTGTGTATTCTCAAGTGACACTGTGTGGTGGCGGCTTTAGAATTCAAGCAGAGGGGGAAGTCAGGCTGGGATTTTAAAAATTTACGAGTAAAATCCACCAAGTGGATAATATTTTTGATGATATTGGCATTTGCCTCAGTGACCTTAAAGTCCCTTCTAGTTCTGGGGGGGTTCTTCATTCTATGGTTTCAGTATTTTATTCTACTATAACTTGGGTTTATTCTATGAATGGTTGCCTTCATTCTCTGCCTACATGTAGCCAAAACAACAACATATTTGTGCGTGTAAGAAAGAGAACTATTTATCAAACGATTTTCTTTGTGGGTAGGTAACTGATTGGTTTTCAATGAGCTGTTTCATTATTTTGTATGTTCAGCCACAGTTTGAAATAATGGAAACCTGACGAGTCTTGCTCCTCACCCTGCTAGGAAGAGATCCCTCCCTGGATGTTGATTATGGTTTGTTTACCTTGCTTTTCCTAGTAAGGCCTATAATTTAGGAAACAAAGCTCTTGTCTGTAATTTAATATGTGCGCCCTAATACCTCATAATGTACCTTACAGGAACTCTAGAAATACTTAGTGACCATCTCTGAATCTAAGAAAATGTGCAACACTGTCTCATGTCTTCCCGCTGCTGGGGCTGACCATACTTGGTTGTTTTCGGTCTGTTTTCTCTGTCTCCGCCTGGTTTCTAAACCCAGACACCAAACAGCAAAGTTTGCTCGAGTCATTTCCCTTTCTCTCTATTCCAAGACAAGCAGGCAATTACTACTGGCACTTTAAAGAAGACAATTATCAATGGAGAAAATCTCTTGTGTTCTACTGTAAGGAAAAGAGATTGTGTTAGTTTTCTAGGCCAATCTTTCCCTGGCACCAATGGTGACCTTCAGACAACTTGTGAATGAAGAAATACGTGGTTCTAAGCACTGAGCATTTCACATTACTTCTTTTACTACCACCAGGCTCAAAATAAATCTAGCTAAGAATAGTGCAGGAGAAAAGGCCATGAGAGGCCACAGCCAGAGAAACTTAAAGGTGAGAGTCTCATTAACATTAAATTATTTGCCCAATTTTATTATGTGAGGTTTAAAAAAAACATATGTTTGCTAAGTGAAAAAAATCAAAGACACACACTGCATGACTTCACTTATATGTGAAATCTAAAAAACAAAACAAATGCACAAGATAACAAAACAGAAACAGTCACAGATACAGAGAGCAAACAGGTGGCTGCCAGAGGGGAGAGGGGTGGGAAGATGAGATAAATAGATGAAGGAGATTACAAGGTACAAATTTCCAGTTATGAAGTCAATGATTCATGGGTATGAAATGCACAGTGTGGAAAATATAGTCAACAGCATGCACCACTTTTGTACAGGGACAGATGGCAACTAGACTTATTGTGGTGATCGTTCCGGAATGCGCAGAAACACTGAAGCACCGTGTTGTGTTAACAGGAACTAACACAGTATTGTAGGTCAGCTACACTTCAAAACCAACCAACAAGCTCACAGAAAAAGAGATCAAATTTGTGGTTACCAAAGGGGAGGGGCAGGGGACTGGATGAAGGCAGCTGAAACATACAAACTTCCAGTTGTAAGATAATAAGCACCAGGGGAGTAAGGAGCAACATGATAAATATAATTAACACTGCTGTATTTTGTACAGTAAAGCAGTAAAGGGGTTAAGAGAGGAAATCCTAGTGCTTTTCATCGCGAGGAAAAAAATATTTTAATATAATAAACTGTTAGAATAAAGGCGTGAAAAATTGATGACCACAGAAAACTGGCATTTGTGATGATGCGCCCCTCCTAATTCAGGAAGTTTTCTTTATTAAAAACATTTTTAATTTATTGTATTGAAGTACAGTTGATTCACAACGTGGTGTTGATTTCTGCCAGACAAGTGATTCAGTTATATATATATATATATATATATATATATATATATATATATATATCTGAACACACACATATTTTTTATATACTTTTTTTTTATTTTATTTTTTAACTTTTTTTAGTTTTTCTCTTACTTTACATCTGTATGAGATGATGGATGTTCACAAACTTACTGTGGTCAACATTTCATGATGCATGTAAGTCATATCATTATGTTGTACACCTTAAACTTATACAGTGCTCTATGTCAATTATATCTCAATAAAACTAGAAGGAAAAATAAAATGAAAACAAGCAAAAAACCCAATATTTTACCACCTTTAGTGCAGTTTCATGTCACCTCCGTAAGAGTAAGGATTCAAATGGTGTGTCTACTGTGCACACATACTATGACATGCTTAAAAGATGCTTCTTTGTGCAAATGCAGGTTTTATCAAATGCTGGGGTCAATTCTAAGATGCCAAAAATGTTAATTCACATGAGCATCAGTTTATTTTTGCTTTACTAGAGGCAAAGTTTTCCTTACAAGTCCAGAAAATGTTATGTTTCTGTACTGGATTAATCCTTTGAGTCATATCAACGTGCCTAAAATGACTTCAGCTGAAGACTTCTATTTCTTTTCCAGTGAGACTTTAATGTACCTGAACAAATGGCCTGACCTTGTCAGGAACAAGAACATCCAAGCAGCTTAGGCCACTGATCAGTTTGGACTATTTTTTTGTTGTGATGGCTGAAGGGATGACAACTAACATTTTATTAGAAACAGAACTACTCTCATATGAATTATCATTCTTAAGTCATGTATATGAAATCCTACAAATACAAATATCCTGACCAAGTATAAAACTTACCAATGATGTGCTACTATAAGTCTTATTCCTCCTGAGTTATGAAAATCAGACATTTCAATTCTAGGCTACTGGAGTTGGAGCCAGTGGACAGGCTAAGTTATGATCGAAACCTATTACTACAATCTTGAATACATCATTTACCCTTTGAGAGGCTCGGTGTCCTCATCTAAAAACTGAAAGGGCTCATTTTATCCTTGTGGAGGTTCCTAGAAGCTTGATGATCAATGGTTTTCTATTTCTAAGACATGCACTGTAATCCTGACATTTTCTCAGGCTACAATTCAAGTGAGGGCAAGCTTGCAAACACCTTACTTAAGGATACTTCCAAAACTTTCTTTTTTTAAAAAAACTTCACACTTTTTATCCTGTATTGGGGTACAGACAGTTAGTAATGTTGCAGTCGTCGCAGGTGAACAGTGAAGGGACTCAGCTGTTACACATACACGTGTCCATTCTCCCCAAACTCCCCTCCCATCCAGGCCGCCACGTAACATTGAGTGGAGTTCCATGTTCTACAGGTCCAGGGGATAGGTCTTGTTGGTTATCCACTCTGAATACAGCAGTGTCGTATAAACACAGTAAGAGATGACCTTCCCAAATTTCTGAACTATCCCTTCCTTATTACATCTTTAAGTAAAAAGACTTTCAATTCTACTTAGGCCTTTTCCCAGAGTAGGCACTGCCAAGCAATGGGAAGAATAAAACATCAGTCCTGAGTATCACTCCCTCTCATGTTTTAATCCCTGATCAAGATAATTCACACCCCTCCCTTTCTTTTATATTAGCCATGATTATCATGCAACTTCTCTGTTGTAAAAATATGCCACCATACTGTGAATATGATTTTCTAATACAGGTTGAAAAAAATAAAGATTTTTTTTTGCCAGGTTTTATTGCTGCATTATTTTTAACATTAAAAACTGAAAGCAAGCTACACGCTCACCAATAAAGGATGATAAAATAAGTTTAACTCCATCCGACTATGGCGACACGCAACAGGTAAATAAACACTATGAGATAAAGCATCATGCCTTGATATGGAGGACCAATCATGACGGTAAATTGTTAAACGAAAAAATGTAAGGAATAGAACAAATGTACCATGTGACATAATCTATGTAAAAATAAACAAAATATGTATATATGAACACTGCATATAAAATTCATATTACTCTAATTACATAAAATTATTAAGAAAAATATCTAGCATGGGGTCAGTAAACTCTGTATGGGGCAATTGGGCGTTGTGGGTCACATGGTCTCTGCTACAAATGCATGACTTGGCTATTATAGTGTGAAAGCAATGAGAGAGAACATGTAAACAAATGTGAGTGACTGTGTTCCAATAAAACTTTATTTACAAAAACAGGCAGAGAGCTGGATTGGCCCGTGGGCTATAGTTTGCTGACCCCTGATCTAGCACCAAACTGATTAAAGCATTATCTACTGAAAGGAAACCAGAACAGATAAGCAGTCAAGAGGTTTTTTTTTTCTCTCTCTGCATTGTTAGATTCTGATTCTACTTTGAGAATGTATACATGAATACTTCTATAATTAAAAAATTTAAAAGAATAAGAAAAGGAATGGCAAGATCAAACCTCTAATTTCACTTCTCTTTTGAAAATAAATCTCAGAAGTGAAAAAGATTTAGATTTGTAAAAATACAGCCATGAAAACAGTAAAAGCAAACACAGGTACATATTTTAACCCATTAAAAATAGCTCATTAAAAATGTTTTACATATAATGCAAAAACTAAACTCTAGGAAGATACAGACTAGTAGATTTGACTTTACTAAATGTAAAAAATAAAAAAGTGATCATGAAAAAGAGATGAGAATATACTTTCAACAGATGAAACTAAGAACAGTTTCAAACTAAGAACTTTGATTAGTAAGAAAAGGTTAAAGAAAGTGGAAAAGTAGAAAAACCATATGGATTAGCAATTCACAGAAGTATAACCTCAAATATCTTTAAACATAAGCCTGCTCAACTTTACTGATAATTAAGGAAATGCAAGTATAGCAAAATATGTAATTTTACTTATCACATTTAAAAATTAGTTTTGACAGAATGTGAAAAAAAAAGTAATTAAAAGAATACAAAATATTTCACCCACCACTTAAAGTATCAATACTCTGATCTGACCAATTTTTCTAAGATCTTCCCAATAAACATTCCATGAAATCATCTTCCTGCCAAGGTTTTGTTCTCTTATCAGCTCTCTGGGGTACGTTAAATTTAGTAGGGCAGCCCAGTGGGGAAGGATGGGGGGAAGGGATAGTTAGGGAGTTTGGAATGGACATGTACATACAGCTATATTTAAAATGGATTAACCAACAAGGACCTACAGTATGGCACATGGAATTCTGCTCAATGTTATGTGGCAGCCTGGACGGGAGGGGAGTTTGGGGGAGAATGATCCATGTGTACGTATGGCCGAGTCCCTTTGCTATTTGCCTGAAACTACCACAACACTGCTAATCAATTATGCTGTTGTTGTTCAGTCACTGTCATGTCCAATTCTTTGCAACCCCATGGACTGCAGCATGCCTGTCCTTCACTATCTCCTGCAGTCTGCTCAAATTCCTGTCCATTGAATCATGATGCCATCCAACCATCTCATCCTCTGTCGCCCCCTTCTCCTCCTGCCCTTGGTCTTTCCCAGCATCAGGGTCTTTTCTAATGAGTCAGCTCTTCGCATCAGGTGGCCACAGTATTGGCGCTTCAGCATCAGTCCTTCCAATGAATATTCAGGGTCGGTTTTCTTTAGGATTGACTGGTTACACCCCCATACAAAATCAAAAGTTAAAAAACTATAAAGCTTGGCAGCCCAGAGCCAGCAGAACTGAAGGACAGAGCCCACTGGGGCAGCATCCCACTGTGGAGAGCTCAGGGAGCAGCCAGCCTCCACAGCAAATGAGGACAAGCTGCCCTGTGTTATGTTTCCTTTTCAAATATTTTTTTTACATCAAAAACACATTGCAGGGGAGTGAAGACTTCAGGGACATCCTACAAAAACAGGCTGCATAATTCTGATATTGAAAGCTAGCCACGTTTTAATTAACTGCCAGTACTCAGCCACATCCTCGAGCTCGAGATAGCCAATAACAATCTTGTAATTTCTACATGTGAATGCCACTCAGGTGGAGACCAAATACTGAAAGTTTCAGCTTACCTCCTAAATGTAAACATTAAATTTCAGATATCCATAGCAACCAGACCTCCTTCCACCTTAGACACTTCCTTAAAAAATAAAAAGGAAACGGCATTTCTGTGGTAGATGGCATGTAGACAGTTGCCCATTAAAACGATAACATTGAAATATAAACAGCCAAACCTTTTCATCATTTATTGACAAATGACTTGTAAGACTGCTAATGAAATCCTTCCAATACCTTTTCAGCATGTTGTGAATAAAGACACCAACAGCATGTTAAATTGACAAGGAACTACAATTAATGCCACGCCATCATTAGAACACATTTAACCATATACTTGTATGTCAATATTTAATAGCAAAACAGAATTCTAGGAATGCCATTCTGCCCAAAAGTGCTCTATCTGACTTTTACCAGTTTTGAAATCAGCTAGAACATAAAAAGAACTCACAGACTGGGAAACCGAGGTGTCCTGATTCTGAAAGGCCTTGCCAGCTCAGGAAGTCGGGAACCCTTTGTCACTGCTCTTTTTACAGGGTGAGAAATCAGGGCTGCCTTCCTAGCATTCAGGGGTTCAATCTGTCACCCCCTCCACTGGGAAATGTTTCTAAAGAGGTAGGTCCTAGTATTTGATTTCGTTCACAAGATAGTTACTTTCCAGTGAAACGTCAGCTGTAGAATGCATCAATAGTACGTTTACACAGAATACTACATAGCTGTGAAAGTAAATGAACTACAACCAAACACAACAGTGTGACTGGATCTCAAACGTAACGTTAAACTAACCACACCAGCCATGAATGTACCATACGCTTACATTTTCAGAACGTTCATTAACAGGCAAAACTAATTTGTGCTGTTGGAAAGTGGGACGGGATGACTAGTTACCCTTTGGGGAATAGAGGCTGGGGGTGAACTTCCAGGTTTCCCCTAATTGCCTCTGGACAGGTGGTGACAGTGGTAAAGAACCCACTTGCCAGTGCAGGAGACCTAAGAGATGCGGGTTCGATCCCTGGGTCGGGAAGATCCCCTGCAGAAGGACATGGCAACCCATGCCAGTATTCTTACCTGGAGAATCCCATGGACAGAGGAGCCTGGCAGGCTACAGTCCACAGGGTGGCAAAAAATTGAACACAACTGAAGGGACTTAGGACACACAGTTGTCCTAATACTTCATCTAGAGGTTGGCTGCCTGGGTATGTTCACCTAGTAAAACTATCAAACTTTTAAACTCCTAATGTGAGTATTATTCTCTCTGGGTATTCTGCTTTCAAAAAATGTATAACAACAACAAACAATCCGAACTCAACAGGCACTAAGAAGCATATATTGCAATTAGGATAAATAATCTTTATCCCCCAGAAATGCAGGGTCAAGTAGGGGAGACAGTTAAAAACCAAAACCATATTATTGTGTCAGACTTCCCTGGTGTCACAGTGGAGAAAAATCTGCCTGCAATGCCGGGGACACGGGCTCGATCCCTGACCCAGGAAGACCCCACGTGCCGTGGAATAACTATGCCCTTACACCACAACTACTGAGTCTGTGCTCCAGAGTCCGTGAGCTGCAACTAATGACCCTATGCGCCACAGCAGCTGAGGCCCGCACACCGAGAGTCTGTGCTCCATGGCAAGAGAAGCCCGCGGACCACACTGAAAGAGGAGCCCCGCTCGCTGCACCTAGACGGAGCCTGTGCGAAGACCCAGTACAGCCAGAAAGAAAGAAAAACCAAACCAAACAAACCCATAGATCCAGTACAGCCAAAAAGAAAGAGAAAAAAAACCATATTATTGTGTATGATCAGGCTATTAAAGAGTTAGGAGAAGGGCACTACAGGAGTGACATCTTCTGCTCTCGAAGGTGAAGGGCATCCACAGAAGGTGACGCTGAGCCAAGCCTTGACTCATGAGTTCATTCAGCACCAAGCAAAGGGCAAGGGCGTTCTTGGCTTGGGTATCACCAGAGCTCGGGGCCTGGGACAATGGTGGAAGAGAAGGATATACATGGTGTGAGAACATGACAGTCACCCACCCAGAGTGCTCATCTTTATGTATTCGCTGAGTAATTCACAGTTTTTCAGGGAACACTTTACTCACATCCAACTGCAAGACGCTCATCTTCAAAGGAGCAATCTCTCTAAAGACAAGTAAGTCAACTATCAAACAGGAGTGGACAAGCTGGCTTAAAATTCAACATTTGGAAAACTAAGATTGTGGAATCCAGTCCCATCGCTTTATGGCAAATAGATGGGAAAAAATGGGAACAGTGGCAGACTTTATTTTCCTGGGCTCCAAAATCACTGCGGATGGTGACTGCACCCATGAAATTAAAAGATATTTGCTCCTTGAAAGAAAATCTATGACAAACCTAGACAGTGTTTAGGGAACATCAGTTTCCCAAAAAAGGTCTGTATAGTCAAAGCTATGGTTTTTCCAGTGGTCATGTATGGATGTGAGAGCTGAACCATAAAGAAGGCTGAGTGCGAAAGAATTGATGCTTTTCAACTGTGATGCTGGAGAAGACTCTTGAGAGTCCCTTGGACTGCAAGGAGATCAAACCAGTCAATCCTAAAAGAAATCAACCCTAAATATCCATTGGAAAGACAGATGCTGAATCTGAAACTCCAATACTTTGGCCACTGATGCGAAGAGCTAATTCATTTGAAAAGACCCTAATGCTGGGAAAGATTGAGGGCAGGAGGAGAAGGGGGCAACAGAGGATGAGATGGTTGGATGGCATCACTGACTCACATGAGTTTGAGCAAACTCCAGGAGATAGTGAAGGACAGGGAAGCCTGGCGTGCTGCAGTCCATGGGGTTGCAAAGATTCAGATAAGATGATTGACTAAACAATGCAACACCAGGAAGTCTGGGAAAGGAAGGGACGGAGAAAGGACAGAAGCCAGGCTGTAAATACTAACACTCGTGACAAGCACAGCAATAAGGGCAATAACCACAATTTATGCTTCATACTTGATATGCATAGTCTGATGCACTGAATTCTCACAGCAAGTCTAGGAGCTGGGGACTATCACTATCCCCATTTCACAGATGCCAAAAACTGGGACTTAGTGAGGCTCCCTAACTGCCCACGGCCACACAGCCTGTAAGCAGCAGAGACACTGCTGGAACCTGGTGGGTGTTACCCTTGAGGCCTGTCTGCTCCATGAAGGTCCTTGCATGGGCACCAGCCTCAGATGTCACACACCCGCTCTCTCCTTGCGGGCTGTGCAAGACAGCTGCAAACCCATTGGTCAGGACCACAGCTTCCCCAGTGACCAAGTGACCACCCTGGAGCTGCAGGGACTAGGAGAGACTGGTGGATGACTTCCGTTCCTCCACTCCCTCTCTTTCCATCTTTCCCAGCTTGGATAAGAGCATCAACTTCAGTGTTTCTGCTTCCTGGAACAGGAAAAGACAGGGGCTGGACACACCTCTGTCTGGCCACCTCTCCTGTCCATCCTCAAGCTATGATGGGGCTGATTGCCTTTCTGGGAACATTTTCACTCCCACTGCCCTCATCCCTGATGTGAAAGTGTTAGTTGCTCAGCTGTGTTTGATTCTTTGCAACCCTGTGGGCTATAGCCCACCAGGCTCCTCTGTCTATTGGATTCTCCAGGCAAGAATACTGGAGTGGGTTGCCATACCCTCCTCCAGGGGATCTTCTCAACCCAGGGATCAAACCCAGGTCTCCTGCACTGCAGGCGAATTCTTCACTGTCTGAGACACCAGGGAAGCCCTTTATCCCTTGCTGAGTGAGTGAGTGAAGTGAAGTCGCTCAGTTGTGTCTAACTCTTTGCAACCCCATGAACTGTAGCCTACCAGGCTCCTCCATCCATGGGATTTTCCAGGCAAGAATACTGGAGTGGGTTGCCATTTCCTTCTCCAGGAGATCTTCCCGACCCAGGGATTGAACCCAGGTCTCCCGCACTGTAGGCAGATGCTTTACCGTCTGAGCCCCCAGGGAAGTCCTTATCCCTTGCTGAGGGATTCTTAATATCTGTAGCTCCCTGGAATACGTGTTCTTGAATAGAAATGGCTTGAAACAGTGAAATACATGAACAGCTTGGGTCTGAGCCACATGGAGAAATTACCTGGAGGAGGTAATCTGGAGACCAGAGATGAGGACTCCGTGTGCTTTTGCCGAAGCGCCAATTTAACCTTGATTACAGGGCCGGAGCTGGAGCGTCCTGTGCGGAATGTCTTTAAAGAAATGTGTGCTATCCCAAGGGAGGAGGCAAGACAGCGTTCAAATGGAGGCAGCAGGCTTTGTTTTCTAAGCCGGACTCTCCAGTTTCTTTGTCCTGGTTGTTTTTTCCACAAGGAAGGGTCTGATAGCAAACTGCTCAAAGGAGCCAAATGTGGCTGGGCGGGCGGGTCCCACCCCTCCCCAGACACAGCCCGCCTGCTATTTCAGGACTTGGTTCTGTAAAACAGACGCCGCTGCCCTCCATCCTGGGTTGGGTGAAATTATGCGGTGGTTTGGTGAAGTCAACAAATAACGAGAATGAACCACACTTGGGGAAATAAAAAGGCAGCTGGCATCAGTGCTGGGCTTCAGAAGGCAGTAAATAAGGACGGCTACCAGAGGCTGCCTCTTATCTGAAAGCTGGCTTTTGAAAACCTTTATTGGGGAATGACTGCAAATGAGCCGATAGATTACAAAAATAAAAGCAGTACAAAGAACATCTATATGCACTTTGCCCAGATTCCATCTTCTGTTACTGTTTTATCTCATTTACTTAACTCTTTGTGCTGTCTCTCCTCTGCTCCTTGTCTTTTCCTAATTGAAGGGATATACTTGCACATGCCACAGGACAGTTATCAAATTCAATACAATGAGCATTAATAAAGATTTTAAACGAATCTAGCCTTCATATTCAATTTTATCAGTTACCCACTAATGTCCTTCCAGCCCAACACAAATCCTACCTCTGCCATGATCCTGTTCCTAACATTTCTCTCTCCTTCTGTGATACCTCTTTAGTACTTAGATTTCCTTTTCATGAGACTATTATTATGTCCTGCCTGGAACTGTGTGGCCATTTAACCTGCTATACTAGACTGTAAGGTTCTTGAAGACAGAGCAAATATCTATCGGATGAATTGCTAGGCATATATATGTGTGTGTGTGTATACTAATATAAATGGCTGGAGAGTTAATTAATTTGCATTAGATGTTTTAAGACTTCTATGACATCATTCAAAAAATGAATACATTTTTGCTTCTTAGCCTAGGAAGATTCACATATAATAATAACCTTTACACAGAACTATCAACCTACAACAGTCTTTGTTCATGAGGTGAATTTATGGAAATAGTTTTACAAAAATTTCATAGTACTGTCTTATGTTTTGAGCATAGAAGAGGACAGATTACAATTTCGAAGCACCATAACAAATCAAAGAAGTAGTTTGAACAGCTTAGTCCATTTCTGGCTCTGCACTGAGCAGTCAATGAAAGGCCGTTTGACAGGGTAATGATGTCAAGTAGAATCTAGACTGAAAGAGTGTCAGGAGTGGGTGGGTGGATAGATCTTTATGATCATAAAAGACCAAGGTCTGTTAGGTGGCTATTGAAACAACTGCTAGACAGACACGTTGGTTTGAATCACAATGTCATTTCTTATATTCCTCACCTGTGTTTCATCCTTATTATAATTTTAGGTACCTTTTATTCATTTAAACATGTATATATAGAGAGAAGGAAAACTTGAATGCCCCCAGAAAGAGTTTCAGAAAGCTGTCCATGACCAGGGACTTCCCTGGTGGTCTGGTGGTTAAGAATCCCCCGTGCAATGCAGGGGCCATGGGTTCGATCCCTGATGGACAGCTGAGCCCACGCACAGCTAGCGAGAGACCCTTACGCCACAACAAAGACCCTGGAACTAAGATGGATGGAACTAAGATGTTGCCAAACAAATAATAAATATTTAAAAATAAACCTGTTCATGATGCAAAGTTGTTGTATCTGCTCAAACAGAAGGAATAAACAGATTCTTAAAACACCCTCACCATTCTAACATCTAGAGCTAACTACCCTTAACATTTTAGTGTAATCCTTTCAGCTTTCCCTCTTCACGCATATAAAATAGATCTGATTTTATCAGTATCAAATCACATTCACGTATGTTTTTGTAACCTGCTTTATTTTTTTCTTTGCTTTATCATAAGCTGTCATTTTTAACAGCTGAAGAATGTTTCACTGTATAGAGGCATCTTAATGTATATAGCTCCCAAGTAATAAATATTTCTAGGTTTTTAACTTTGCGATCAGGAAATTTAAAAAGCAGTTGACATCAGTTCTGGTCTTCAGAAGACAGTAAATAAGGATAGCTACCCTCTGTGACCTCTTACATGAGAGCTGACTTTTTAAAAATCTTTTTATTGAAAAATTATTTCAAGTGAGCATGTAAGTTACAAAAATAAAGGTAGTACAAAGAACACCCATATGCCCTTTCCCCAGATTTTAAATAATGCTGCAATAAGAATTCTTGTAATTTAGTTAAACCTTTTCTCTCAGTCTTGATTACTTCCCACAGGAGTAATTCCTAGAAATAAAATTGCTCAGTTTGTACATTGTTTTAAAGCTCATAATGATAAGTATTAGCAAGCTGCCTTTCAGCAATATTGTGACAACTTTAAATCCTGCAGTAATGCCAGAGAGTCTCTCTTCAACCATACCCTTGGGAATTACCTTTGCCATTAAACATGTGCAATATGGCTTCCTGTTTAAATTTAGATTTCTTCAATCTATCCATCAAGTTAAACATTAAATAACTTAATTGGAAATTTGTACTATCTTTTTGTGAGCACAAAGTCATACATATTTAAATAATTAAACAAGCTAAAGAAGATAAAATAATATCCAAAGCAGACTTCAAATCCAATAATTTGAATTTGAATTGAATTCAATTTAATAATACAACAGGCACAATTTAATAATACAACAGAAACAGGGAAGTTTGTTCCAAGTTTAAGCGTAAATGTCACTTCGAACACAGCTCCTGCTCAGCATCTACGAAAGATCAGATCATTTTGTAAAGTGCCTGTCAAATTTTGGCTATTTTCTATTTTCCTGAGACCTGAATGTTAAAAATCAATAGAAATGTTACAGCATTCATGTTGCCTTTAGAAGGGCTAGACAGACTCATGCCCGCAACGTTCAAAGCCATTTCAGTTTAGAATCTTGGGAAGGAATCTATCCCGAGCTTCCAGAGTCACAGCTGGCAGGCTATAATTTAGAGTTGCATACAGGATAATGTGTATTAGTCCATTACTAAGCTGTAAGTTGACACCAACCTTTGGAATTGCTTTCTCAGGGGAAACGCTCAAGAACCAATGCCTCAGTCATTTCCAACAGGCTGGGAAAAACATTCAGACAAACCATTAGATTCCTTTCACCTCACATTCTGATGATTTTCATCAAAAGGGAGGTGGAAAGGGGGTGATTAGACACCGATTTTCACTCCGGTGAAAATCCAAACATGTGTTTTGATGCTCAAGACATTGATAACATATTGGCAAGTTCTTGTCCCCACTTACGTGAACCATAGCAGCCACCCGGAATACCCTAATGGTAATGAATGTGTTCAGAACGAGGGGACGGGGCACAGATATTAAAGCAAAGACTGCGATCCGTCTTTGACAAGCAAAGACATTTTGTGTGAATAGCAACAGAAACCTGAAGTCACCAGGCATGAGGTTGGAGATTTTCAGCTGTCAAAGTCTAAGCTGATGGCACTCTAGCTGTGAGATGGAAGGGCTGTTCTTTGGTGATGGATAAGCTTCTGCAGTGGTCACACGGGTTTGGCTAGGGCTGCGTTACAATCAACTACAGTGGGGGAAGGAGAGAGGGTGGGATGAATTGAGAGTAGCATGGAAACATGTGCCACCATATGTAAAACAGATAGCCAGTCAGAATTTGCTATGCGATGCAGGGAGCTCAACCCTGGTGCTCTGTGACAACCTAGAGGGGTGGGATGCGGTGGGAGGTGGGAGGGAGGTTCAAGAGGGAGGGGACATATGTGTATCTACAGCTGATTCATGGTGAGGCACGGCAGAAACCAACAGAATATTGTAAAGCAATGACCCTCCAATTAAAAATATATCCTAATTAAAAAAATAGACCCCATTTCAAACACTTACTACACAAAAGTAAAGTATTTCATCAATAACTTCCTAACACTGGCTACAAGTTGCAATGATAATATTTTCGAGTCATTGGGTTAAATACCTTGTTAAAATTAAGTCTTCCATCAAAATGAGCTGAAGTATAATGAACACAATTTTTTCTAATATCTGACCTAATATGTTTCTTCTTTCTCCATTCTCATTAAAAGCAGAAAAACGATGTTAGTCCCTGATCTAGCACAATCCAAAAGAAATATACTGTGAGCCACAGATGTAATTTTAAGGATTTCTGGTAAAAATTTAAAAAAAATTAAAAACAACAACAAAAAATTAAAAACAAAAGGTTTGTTACTATACAGCAGAAACTTACATAACATGGTAAGGCCATTATGTTCCAATTTAAGAAAACAAAAAATTAAAAAAACAAAAGATAAGATCACTCTTAATAATATATTCTATTTAACCAAATACATATTATAATTTCGATATAAAACCAATTTTAAAATTATTGGGATAGTTTCCACTTTTCTCACTCCAAGTCTTCAAAACCCAGTGTATTTTATACAAACTGTTGCTGCTGCTGCTGCTAAGTCCCTTCAGTCGTGTCTGACTCTGTGCGACCCCATAGACGGCAGCCCACCAGGCTCTGCTGTCCCTGGGATTCTCCAGGCAAGAACACTGGACTGGGTTGCCATTTCCTTCTCCAGTGCATGAAAGTGAAAGTGAAGTTGCTCAGTCGTGTCCAACTCTTAGTGACCCCATGGACTGCAGCCCACCAGGCTCCTCCATCCATGGGATTTTCCAGGCAAGAGTACTGGAGTGGGGTGCCATTGCCTTCTCCGATTTTATACATACAGTGCGCCTCAATCTGGACTTGCCGTGTTCAGTAGCGCAATATGCCTAAGTGGCTACTGTATCATAAGGAACATGGATCTGGAGATTAAACTGTGAATCAGGACTCCGAAAGCAATATAAGGACAACCAAAAGACCCAAAACACAGAAGACTGATCTCCGACCACGATGCTCCCGGATAAACACAGCAATGCCAAGAAACTTGGGGAGATGCTCTGGAAATCATCCATTCAGTGTCTGTGTGTCCTTTCTAACAAAACTGGTAGTATAGCATGCCAGGGGCGGGGAGTTTTTCTCAATAGTAGCTTAAAATGCAAACCAATGAGTTTCTCTTATTTTCCCTTGGGAAACATAGCTGTGAAGTGGTGCCCAATGTGAAGACTGTTAACAAGAGGAACATATAAAATTGTTTCCATGCTATTCTGGTGCCAATTCCCAGTAGCTATTATGCCAACAATAAATTCCTATACAGAACTGTCATGCACTGCCTGAATTTTTAAAATATTTTAGTAAGTAATACTTCATTATAATTTCCCCCTTCACTCAGATGCATTTGTACAAGGAAGTTATACAATTTCCAAATGTGTGCATCTTGTTCAAGGCAATTTCAAAAATGATGAACAGATATGAGAGAGTTTAAACTGCTTCCCCATAATGGCATGCCATTGTTTCAACTGTGTAGAGAATTTTTCGCAAATAAGCTATAAAATGTTGTTATCCCACAAAAATGATTCTTCAGGCACAGTCTTCTTCCATATAACACACCCTATAATTTAGTAATAATAATAACACTTTACAAGTGGATAGTCCTTTTCTGTTTACAAAGCAAGGTTTACACTGTCTCATTAAGCATCACGAGAAAACTTATGAGGCATAGATGGCAAAATAAACAAAATACAAGTACTTTGTCACTGGCTTTCTTCCAACATTTTCCTTCCTCTGGGTGCACTGACTATTTACAATGTCAATGTGGGGGATCTCATTTTTTAAAAAATAAAATTATTATCAGCAAATTTTTCAGATTCCTTGATAAGCAGTGTCCTAGGAGTCATCCGATTTTCATACTGAATAACTCAGAGTTCTTATCCTATTCAGTTCTAGTCAAATAAATTCTACCCAAGTCTCAAATAAAGCAATTCCCTTATTATTCAGTTAACTGTAGTTTTTAAAAACTGGTGAGCTGAAGTCTTGACCCAAACACAGATCTCCCCTTAAGTCACATTATGTACAGTCCTGCCTAGTGTAGGAGCAGCTAAGCAACCGAACAATTGCCTCCTAAACCCCCTCCCTTCAATCAAGAAAAAAGCTGTGAAAATCAAAGGCCCCTGAAGAAATTAAAACTCTGAAGCCAAGAGACTGACAAACTTTAAGAGAAGCCTGCTATGATAGTCAGGAGAGAGGTTTAATGAGAAGAAATAAGAAACTCAAATAGGATTCTTTAGACATAACAGTCTCACAACCCAATAAGTCAATTCTTATCCTTTGGGAAAAAAATATATATAGGGAAACGAAGAAGGCTTTCAAAATGATAAAATAATTAAACAGCTCCACTTTTGCTAGGTACTTAAACATTTTTAAAACCTGGAGTCCTGGCTTAGCTGGGTGTTGCTTTTCCACACGTAGAAATCAAGGAGGAAAACTGAAGGGAACATGTCCGTGCATGGAGTGAAAAACAGACCGTCTGGTTAATTATATATCCATCGGCTACATATGTCCCAGCTCGCTGTCGTACACATGAAAGTGTAGGGAAGTCTGCATATCCCCTAAATAGCCCCTCTCCCCCAGCACGGAAATGGGAAGCGGCGAGAGGGGCCCGGACTTCATGTGTGGCTCCTCCTCATGTTGTGAAGGCCACACATGGAGCCCAGTGCAGACGACAGGCCAGGCGAGATAGGTTTTGGTTTCCTTAGTTAAACAGCTCAGTGGACTTGCAAGTTTTCTCACATGCCAAAGCAAGCTAACTGATCGGTTCTTCTCCAAAGAGCTCTGCCTCTGTGTCTTCTAGCAATATAAAGATTACTCACTTTGGAGTAACATTCGAAATCCATTTCCAAATAGACCGGAGCATGTTTTTGTTGCTGCTGTTGTTTTTGGGGGGGTTTGGAGCATGTTTAAGGCGGTTTTGGAATCACTGAAACTACCCTTCGACCATCTGATACGGAAAAAAAGAAAAAAAATCCTGAAGAAAAATTTGATTTGCCATTTGATTTGAATGAAGATTAAAAATATGACATAGCAGCTGTTCAGTTTTGTGCCACTGAAATTCCCGTTTCATATTTTTTAATTGCTACTACGAAAAATTCTTTGATTGCACTTGATGAAATTAAGTTTTGCCTTTTTAATGATTAAACAGGAGAAAATTCAAGTGTGTTCTAGTTAAGAATTTAAATGACTGTGTGTGTTTAAAACATGAAGTAAAATCTACTGGGACATTATTTCATCTCAAGGCTACATATAATACGCAGTAATTGCACAGCACTTGCTCACGAGCCTGGCTCTTTCAAAACGACTAAACTATTCCTTCCAAGAACGAGGCACCACAGGTTGGCTGGGTGAAAGGGAAAGAAACCGTGGGATCACAGTGCTCTTAACCACGCTGTGACAGGCTGGTCTTAGAGACAGAAGACAACGCGTCCGTCATCAGCGCTGTGGCCGCCTGCGTGAGCGCTGGTCAGTCAACACACTCATGAACCTGCTGTTCATTCTGTTACTGAGATCTCATTTTGGAAGATGACGAAGGTGACTGAGGACAAGAGGACAACCAGGAAGCCCAAGATTTTTGAGGATGAAACCCAGAAACCATGTGTTTCTTCCTGTAGGCAGAAACACTTGTCCCGGACGGCTGCTGAACACTAAATTTTTAAAAGTTAAAGGCAGGAGCTCCCGAAAACAAAAAAAAATAATGGATGTGAAAGGGGGCCCCTGGACCACAGCAAAGAGCTCTCCCAGAAAACCCTCTTGTCCTACAGACGTATGGCCTGTTCAGAGATCTGTAATATACCTGAGCGTTCTGCAGTTACAATCACATGCTATTTATAATTTTGACATAATAAAGCCTCAAAGTTGTTTGACAGGTTTATCAGTATCCATGATAAATCTTACATCTCTTATGAACAGTTGCAATGCACAGATGAAAAATTCATTGCTTCATCTCAGAAAAGAACACACTTTACTCTCCTTTAAAAACAACTGTACTTATTAATATAAGAAAATACAGTGCAGTTTCGATAAAGACTATAATAAACTTGAGCTTTTGAAGGTAGCTATCAGATTAGCCGAGATGGTGCACAGAGAATGAGAGAGACTGTTTGATTATTATTATTTCTAAACCATCCACTGAAAATTATCTAACTCCTGACTGAAGGCAAAAGTGGCCCCTCACCACTAAGTTACTCAGAATTCCCTCCCCTGTTTGTGTTTATGGTGGTCCTAACTTTGGGGAGAAAAACTTCCTCCTATGTGGGGTCCTTAATAAAAGCTTTTCAAAAGTAGAATATTAGGTCTATTTATAAGCAAAAGCAATCATGACGTTCACAGCTCCACAAACAGCATCTTTAACAATTATAAATACATAAAGTAGTAAAGCTTGGAGAACGTGTTTTCTTTTACCCAACTTAAAGTCATCTCTTAAAAATCAACCAAGCTATAAACAATAAATGCTGGAGAGGATGTGGAGAAAAGGGAACCCTCTTACACTGTTGGTGCGAATGCAAACCAGTACAGCCAGTATGGAGAACAGTGTGGAGATTCCTTAAAAAAACTGGAAATAGAACTGCCATATGACCCAGCAATCCCACTGCTGGGCATACACACTGAGGAAACCAGAAGGGAAAGAGACACGTGTACCCCAATGTTCATCGCAG
The DNA here is from genome assembly GCF_055505025.1 of Bos grunniens. Lineage (NCBI taxonomy): Eukaryota > Metazoa > Chordata > Mammalia > Artiodactyla > Bovidae > Bos > Bos grunniens. The sequence continues at coordinate 107,128,553 of NC_141168.1, forward strand.
CACTGTCTATAATAGCCAGGACATGGAAGCAACCTAGATGTCCATCAGCAGATGAATGGATAAGAAAGCAGTGGTACATATACACAATGGAGTATTACTCAGCCATTAAAAAGAATACATTTGAATCAGTTCTAATGAGGTGGATGAAGCTAGAACCTATTATACAGAGTGAAGTAAGACAGAAAGAGAAACACCAATATAGTACATTAATGCATATATATGGAATTTAGAAAGACAGTAACAATGACCGTATATGCAAGTCAGCAAGAGATGCAGATGTAAAGAACAGACTTTTGGACTCTGTGGGAGAAGGCAAGGGTGGAATGATTTGAGAGAATAGCATTGAAACATGTATATTACCATATGTGAAATGGATGACCAGAGCAAGTTCGATGCATGAAGCAGGGCACTCAAAGCTGGTGTTCTGGGACAACCCAGAGGGATGGGGTGGGAGGAAGGTGGGAGGGGGGAGTTCAGGATCGGGGGACACATGTGCACCTGTGGCTGATTTAAGTCAATATGTGGCCAATATTGTACTATAATATTGTAAAGTAATTAGCCTCCAATTAAAATTAATTAATTAATTAAAAATCAATCGAGTTAGGAAAATAATTACATTGTGATGTAGGGCTAAAATGTCAAAATAAGGATTATTTTAAAAAAAACTTTACATTTTAGAATAGTTTCGGTTTTACAGAAAAGTTACAAAGGCAGTAAAGTCTTCTTGTATACTCCTCATGTAGTCTCTCCTATGCTTAGCTTCTTATATCAGTGTGCCAGTTATCACAACTAATCAACTAACCTTGATACATTACTATTATCCAACATCCATCCTTTATTCGGATTTCCTTAGTTTTTACCAACAACCTTTTCTGCCCCAGGACCCTATCCAGGAGTCCGTGTTAGACTTAGTCATCAGTAATGTACATTAGTCTCCTTAGGGTCCCTCAGACCATGACAGTTTCCCAGACTTTCCTTCGTTTTAATAACCGTGAAAGTTTTGAGGAATACTGATATGGTTTTTGGAGGATGTGGAACTTGTCTGAAGTTTTTCTCATGATTACCTCGGGACTTTACCCCAGGATTTACTACTTTATGGACATGAGTTCGAGCAAACCCCAGGAGATGGTGAGGGACAGAGAAGCCTGGCATGCTGCAGTGCATGGAGTTGCAGAGTCGGACACGACTGAGGGGCTGAACACCACCACCACCTCGGGATTATCATGTTTGGGTGAGGAAGCCGGCAGAAATAAAGTGACATTCCCATATTACCACAGTTAGGGCACATGCCATCAATATGATTTATCACTGTTGGTATTAAGGTTTTCCACCCACCCCTGCCCCTATCCACCTCCACACTTTACTCCTTGGAAAGAAGTTACAATGTGTAACCCACAGTGAGTGAGGACCTACAATCTACTTCCCTGAAGATGTACTATCTACATAAATTATTTGGGGTCCTTTTGTATGAGAGACTTGCCTATGCTAATTAGTTATTCCATCATTTATTTATACCATTACGGATTTGTGAATACCTATCTTATACTTTGAGTCATAATCTAATACTCAACTTTGAGTTATGAATCCAATCCAATCCAATGATTTATTATTTTTTTTTCGGTTGTTGCTCAGATTTTTCCAGGAAGCTTTGGCCATTGAGAGCTCTTTCCATTCCTAAAGGTTGCTCCTAAATACTTCTTGTTAAAAACATAACTATACCTTCCCCGTTCTCACTTAGTGCTTTTCCCCAAATTATATAAGAGAAGAACATGCCAGTTTTCATATTGATTTTGTAGTCTTAAATGTCAAACCCAGATTCTTAACCTTGCTACCAAAGGCAACAAAGAGGTCATTCGGTAGAGTTTGTCCCTTAGGCGGTGGACTGTCGGAGTCTTGCCTGGAGCCCAATTATTCCTCAGAATGAAGACAATGGCCACTGCAGCTTTTCTAGTAACTGTCATAAGTTTTTCTTTTACTTTGTTTTACATGTTTTCCTATGAAGTGTTGGCTATGCAAAGAAGCTGCTAAATGCCTACAAATATGAAACCAGACATATGAATATAAAGCCTAATTAACCCTATATTTGTGGAAATTAATTTTTATATTTATAAAAACAGTTTTATAAAAATGTCTTCTTTTTATAAAAACAGAATGGAAATCACATGACATTTAGAGCTGACATTACCAGGGCTACCTATTTCTAACTAGACAACCCAGAACTAGCTCTTTCCCTTTCTTTGGGGGAAAAACTCTAGGTCGATGACACTGGGTCAGTAATCAAATTCCAAGTCTGGATTTTATTTTACTTCTTTGGGATGGTGTAACTTGTAGAAAATAATCATTTATATATTTTGGTAGGATTAATTGCTAATTAAATAAGAATGTATGGCCTTATAAAAACATGGAAGAATATATCATGACATTCTAAGTTTATGATTGAGAAAAAAAAATCAGCCTGGTGTAATTAAATTTTCATTTCATGAATATTTCTGGGTTGCCTGTTCCATGCAGGAGTAACAGCTTTCTCAGGGTCCCACCATTTCGTCTTTGAAGGTTAGAGTAAAAAGTTTCTCAGAGCAGTCTCTTTAAGAAGATCTCACAAGATTTAAATTCTGGTACATTGCCTGTTGAGATGGAAAAGGCCTGAACTCAAGGAATTCTTGGCTTGTCCCCCGGATGAAAATATCTATGATATTTGCTTAAAGGAAAAAAAAAATGAGAATGGTGAGATGGCAAACAAAAACTTTGTCCTGACAATAAGGAATTTCAAATAAGCAACGTGCAGGAGCGTAGAGAAAAGTCAGTGCTACATAAACGTCCCCCAAGGCCTCGGAAACCTTCGCTTCACCTCTAGGAAGTCAGTTCGTTATTTTTCCTAAAGAATTTTTTCAGCCTGACTACTTTTAAAAGTGCCAACAGCAACAAACCACGACAAAAAAAAAAAAAAAAAGGCAACTGCTGGAAGACAGGCACACACATCTGCTCCTGCCTTTCTGCATCCGCACCTTCATCATTTCCTTCATGAACCTGAAGCTGTTTAGTCTCCACCAGGAAGGGTGAGAATGCCCCAGCCTGTCTTCCTGGTTAGTAGGTGAGAGAGGAGGATGCCAAGAAAGGAAATAACGAAAAGGAAAACTACAAACCCACAGGCAAAAAGGAACACCAGGGAGCTAGCATAGTGGACTCTTACACTGAAGGCAGAGGATATGTATCATGATCTATAAGGTATGCAGAGGCATAAAGAAAATCTGGCTGGTGAAAACTAAATTAGTCTAGTGACCGCTCCCTGGGAATTAGTTTAGATTGATTCTCCCGCAAAAAAGAAAAGTAAGGTTTGTGTGTGTGTGTTTTTCTTGATTTGAAAAAAGGGAAATGGAGGCAGAAAGGTCAATTGACCTTCTGAAGGCCACCCAGAGAGGCTCTTGGGCCTCAGCTTCTCTTTAAAATAAAGGTTTACTTTAGATACGCAAATAGACATTTTTAAATGTTGTGCAAATCCAAAACCTCAACCACTGGTCCCATGTTTACAGTTCAGGATTATACAAATTTCCCTTGGTCCTCCGAGGCCTCATCTAAGAGACTTGATTGATGCTCTCCCACAGCCCCGGGCCAGGATGCTTCTCGGAGAACACAGCCATTAGCTAATGGAAGACACTTTTCATCCTGTGGAAGGCTGGCCGACACGGGGCCAGCCAAAAGTGGCACCTACCAGCTATGAAGGACGGTGAGTCCCAGCGCCCAGATGGTGAAGAAAAACCACATTAAGGAGAGTTCGGGTTCACCGAGAACTTTATCAGGATGTTTGGACACTCGCCGATGCCACCATGAAGGTGGACACAGCAGCGGGGTTTGCCAGGGCAGTGTGAGATTTCCTATTTCATCACGACGTCTCAACTTGTTCAAGTTCCTGAGTGGCTGGGGCCAGAGGAGGTTCTACAGAAGGTCCCCACATCAGTGTGGGAGGTTCTATGATTTCCTGGTCGGAAAAGCTTAGGTAGAGCGTTTTCTTTGGAAGGGGACTAGGGAGAGAGTTGGCTAGAACTTTTGACTTGAAACTCTGTTTGCACAGCAGTTTATAAAATACTGAGGGGCTGTCAGTTCATCTCAAAGGATGGAGGTGGTGGAAAGGTCCCGTCCCAGATCACTTTGGAGCGTGGACAGAGTGCAGAAGGGGTGCCTGCAGAAGAAACACTAACTCGGAGTCTATAAGATCCTGCTCGCCTCCCACGGACTTCTCTCCACCAAGCCTCTGACACCCTCGCCTCCCCAAGTCCACACCCCCGATGGCCAAGGTGGCACGGATTATTTCCCTGTCATTGTACCAGGTCAGGGGATAACTGGCAAGCCTAGTTGGAAAGTGAAAGTGTAAACAGGTTTTTATTTTCCCCTTCTTTTGGCTCTCTATGAATAGAATGCTCACATAAGCACCTGGAGTTGATGGAAAAATTAGATAATCACATCGGTTGCCCTGCGCTCATCCTTAGCGTGTGGGTCAGCAAAGGGCTCCATAGATGTATGAGAGAAACAAATTGCCCAGTTTTATTAATGCTTTGGGGGAGATGAGATGGCAGAAGACACGAAGAAACAACTTTGACAAATTTAAGACGGTCTTCTCATTCTGATTGCTCGGACTGAAGAAAAATAATTTCCATGTATTTTTTTTTAGGAGTACTGAAAACAGCCAGCCAGCAGTTTCCTTTAAAAAGTAAGCCAGCGGCGCCCTCTGCTGGTTGTTTTCTGTAGTGTGCAGGATCTAAAACGGGGCAAAGCAGTAAAACTGGGTTTAAGAGACAAGAGGAAAAGGTTCACAGGAAGAGTACAGACATGTCTCAGAAAACGATTGATATTTGCATGTCGAAGGTTAATTGTGAAATCGTAGCTGTTTCTAAATGTTCAAGTATTAAATACTCTACAGTAAGACACAGGAAAAGTAGACTCTTAGAAAAGAAAATACATAAGAAAACGGATAACAACATATTTCAAATAGAACACAAATGCCTACTGATTATTCTATCGTTTCTACAAATAAACAGACTCAAATATTAAACAAAGTTCCCCCTTTAGAGGAAACTGTACAAATAAACACAGAGTGATATTTCTGAAATTCACATAATTTAAGCCAGTTTTTTTCTCCTCATATTTAAGCTCTGCTTACATACTCCAGTTTCAAATATAAGGCAAAGAAAAGCTTTGGGCAATCAGAAGCTTTTATTGGCAATAGAAATAAAGTCCCAAAGCCCACAGCTAACTGACTTTATATGGGAAATATTTGATTTTGAGAAATGTTTTTATACTTGAGGAAATAATTTTTAGTTAGAAGCATTTCCATCTGTGGCTTGCTTCTTTTTAAATAAATATTTACAATATGGGGACCAGTATGACTTTTAAGTGTTCTTCATTAGGCAGTTCGAAGACAATGCTGTAGTAAAGAATGTATAATCCCTGAGACAGATTAGTTCTCAAAGGTTCCAAGGCACAGATTCTTAGAGTGGGGATGACTGGCTACTTACTCTAAGGCAAATCAATCTCCCTTCATTTTGGTGAGCTTGCTTCTTCTGTTACTGAACACATGCTAAGAACAGACTACCAAGCATGGTTTATTTCTCTGCCTGTGAGCTGGAGTGGGGGGTGTCCTTTTTACTGACACATCACGCCAACTTAAGCAAAGAAATATTCTAACCTAATTGGAAAGCAGACAAGTAAAAACATTCTGACTCTAATGGGATTTATCTTATCTAATTTAACTGCCTTTAGAAGTAAACATTTCTGATTTCATTTCATTGACAAAAAGGAATTCTATTCTATGAATGTTCTAATCTTACTAGACTACGAGTTGCCAGAGCCTGGTAGACAGCAGGCACTCAAGAATACACACTGAACATTTTGAAAGTTTCTCAAGCAGATCGGTTCATATAATTTCCGTCACCAGGGAATGAAAGGATCATTTGGTAGAATCCGGCTCCTCTGGAATGTGGCTCCTCTTAGTATACAGTCCATGGAATTCTCTGGAGTGGGTAGCCTTTCCCTTCTCCAGGGGATCTTACCAACCCAGGGATTGAACCCAGGTCTCCTGCATTGCAGGCGGATTCCTTACCAGCTGAGCCATAAGGGAAGCCCAAGAATACTGGAGTGGGTAGCCTATCCCTTCTCCAGCAGATCTTCCCCACCCAGGAATTGAACTGGGGTCGCCTGCATTGCAGGGAGATTCTTTATCAATTGAGCTATCAGGGAAGCCCCTCATGATCAATAAATAGTTACAAAAGTAGCTTTTTCATAAGTGTATAGAAATAATACATACTCATTAATAATCAGGGTTGTTAAAATACAAATTAAATAGAAAAATAAAAGCTTTGGAGATATGTTTGTTGTATTTAGTCTCTCAGTCACGTCCAACTATTTTGCGACCCCATGGACTATAGCCCACCGGGATCTTTTGTCCATGGGATTTCCTAGCCAAGAATACCGGAGTGGGTAACCATATCCTTCTCCAGGGGATCTTCTCAATCCAGGGATTAAAGCTGCATCTCTTGCATCTCCTGAATTGGCAGATGGGTTCTTTACCACTGAGCCACCTGGGAAGCTTTGGAGATATACCTAGGTTCAAATTCCAGCACTGAAACTCTTTATAGCTATGTGACTATGCATATGAGTTAGACCTTTCTGATTCTCTGATGCCTGATCTGTAAACACCTGTCAGAATCTTTATACTGGAGATACATGTGTTAGGCTTCTGGTGTGAGTGTTCAATGAATGATAGTTGCTGTTCTGTTATCTATTATGATTATGTGTGTGTGCTCTTTGTGACTGTACCAGAATCTCATGCTTTCTGGGTTAAGAGCTTAATTATCTAACTTGGAAGGAAATGACAGAACACAGTCCACTCACGTGTCTCATTTAGGATATAAGTGAGATCACTTATTTCGGGGTCAGTGTATCTTGGAAGGTGAAGAAGTAGAAAACAAAACGCTATAAGATGTTCCCTTGAATCAAAAATCTCATTTTGATGAAAAAGAAAACAAGTGAGTTTAAAAGAAGTACATGGGTGATTTTCTTTGCTCTGTTTCCCTTCAAAGGTGTGATCACCAGACTTCTGGATGCTTGAGCAAGACTGCTGTTGGCTACAAAACCACGTGCCTCAGGGAAACACAGCCAGCACCAGAGGAGAGAACACAGAGTAGATCTCACAAGGAATTTAAGGAAAAGAGGAATTACTGCAAATGCCATATCTCACAGGCCAATTTCATTCTCACACTGCACACCAGCAGAGCTGCTCATAAATCGTAAGGTATCTTCATTTAGAAATGCTTGTCCAACATTAACTAATTTGACCATATGCTGTTTTCAAAAGGGTAACTATTCTCATCTTGCAGACTGATCATCACATTTAAAAATGAACACGATTTTATATTATGACTAACACCATATTTGGTTGCCAATTTTATTCCTAGGTGAAAATATTCTGTCCGCATTCAAAAATGATACAACTGACCCAATATGGGCAAGACGTGTGTTTTGAGTGTTTTTCTCCCCAATTATTTGCTCCCTCTTTTCTCCACAACCCACAAAAAGGATTTCAAGTGGCTTATAAAAAAAACTAAAAAGCAATAGAATAAAATAAATAACCAGGTAAGTTCTCATGAAAGGATATAATAACATCATGAACAAAAACTGCAGCCCCATCTTATCCAGTTGCTAGAACTGGCTCAGTGCTTCCTGGTGGGTTAAAGAAACGAAAAAATGGTGCATGGCACCCATAAGATGAAATGTGCTTTGATTTGTTTTCTTCCAGGAGTGGCAGGTCAGCTGCGTCTATCAGCCTTACTACCTATCATTGCAGGGCTGCCGTGGCTGATATCTATAGTTTGGGCCGGCTGGCACGTAGATACAATGTATGACTTCACCCAAGATCAGAGCTTGTAGGCTAATGTGGTGTGTTAGGGGCTACTGACCGCCGCAGTCTGAGATGAAGATGGGGGTACCATCTCCCTCTACCCCGGCATACCACACAGATATTGTTGCTCTGATGTGAGAAATTTCAGGAAGCACACTGAACTAATAAACCATCCCTTTACTAGTGAAGAGAGTGAAAGGCAAATTCATTACCCCAAAGATTGGCTAGGACAGTGTCTCCTTAATTCTGCACCTTGGCCACGCCTGGCATCCCTTTGTTACTGTTGTCTCAGTCATGTCTGACTCTTTTGAGACCCCATGAACTATAGCCCACCAGGTTCCTCTATCCATGGGGTTTCCCAGGCAAGAATACTGCAGTGGGTCGCCATGCTCTCCTCTGGGGATCTTTCCCATCTAGGGATCGAACCCATGATTCCCGCACCTCCTGCATGGGCAGGATTCTTTACCACTGCGCCACCTGGGAAGACCCTCGGCATCCTTTATGAAGAGTTTTCAGTACCTGAATTCCCTCCCTTTCAAGTTTTCATATCATAACTGCCTATCTTGGAGGCAAAGGTCAGTTTATAAAATAAAGGTCAAGGTTCAACTTAAAAGGAACTCACAAGCAATATCGGTCTAGGAACCTGAATATACAACCATACCAACATCTGCTATTCCCACTCAGGATGAGTGGGCTCCAACTCCTAAACAGAGATGCAAATCATGACAGAGATGCTAGCTCACCCCAGGGGAACAAAACCAAATGAAAAGGTCCATATAAACATATTAATAGACTGTCTTTGTCAATGGGAATACAGCATGAGTCAAAGGAAATGGCCTCTCTTCCACTTGACAAAAGTTGGTTTCCATTTCGTGAACACGGGGGAGTAGCTATTTCCAAGGATGCGTGAAACCAAGCCATGGCCACAATACTCACACACAGGAAGTCCAACTGAGTCCGTGCTCCACACATCTCCTGCCCTCAGGATGATCCTCCCACTTTTTAGAAGCCGATCCAAAGGCAGAGGAAGGGCAACATCTGTGGGATGTTAGCCTCTGATCAGGGCTGGTGCTAATGAAAGTCTAGACACAAAGGCCGTCTCTCCTGCTCCAGCCTCCAAAGCTAGCTGACCCCTCGCCCCACACAGGCCCAGCGGAGGGCGGGGAGAGGGTGCGGGGAAAGATGCGTACCTGGTAAGGACAGTTCCATCAGCTGGAGACCTGCCTCGAGGGAGACCCTTCTGGTGGAAGAACAGTCACAAGACCAAAAAAAAACTAGTCTCATTACGGCACCCTCTTTGTTGCCGTTCAGTTGCCAAGTCGTGTCTGACTCTTTGTGACCCCATGGGCTGTAGCCCACCAGGTTCCTCCATCCATGGCATTCTCCAGGCAAATATACTAGAGTGGGTTGCCCTTTCCTTTTCCAGGGGATCTTCCCGGATCAGGGGTCGAACCCACATCTCCTGAATTAGCAGGTGGTTCTTTACCACTGAGCCACCAGGGAAGCCCCATGCCCTCTTCACAAGAAGAGGGAAGATCCACGTCCCAACCTGAGCCCCATGAGTGGCACAGCCTGAACAGGACGGAATTAGCATCACCCAGAGGCAAATGTGTCCATGCTATGGGGTATGGAGCAAAACCAGTCACGCTTTCGACCTAAAATTGCCTTTCTTCTGCTTATTCCACATCAGGATTTTCAAATGCTAAGTGCTAAATGAGAAGCCTTAAAAATAGCTTGGATTGCCAGTTCATGGAATTCGTCCTAGAGATGAGGGCTACCCTTTAAAACCTCTAAGGCTTCCTTACAGATGACTGTACTGGTTTCAGAGGCCTGGACACATTAGCTATAAACATATATTTTCTAATTTCTCTTAGGGGTACTTTCACTCTCTCTTTAGACAATCAGTTCTCAAAGAGAGATCCCTAGGCCAGCAACATCCGTGCCACCTGGCATCTTGAGGGAAAGTCAAAGCTAAGCCCAGCAAACTGGTTCTAACCAGGCCTCCAGGCCATGCTGCGTGCTCAGCTGTGTCTGACTCTTTGCGACCCCATGGACTGTAGCCCGCCAGGCTCCTCTGTCCACAGGATTCTCCAGGCAAGAGTACTTGAGTGGGTAGCCATTTCTCACCCAGGCCATTCTGGTGCTCGCTCAAATTCTCTTCAGAGTGTTCTTTCCTGTTTCACTTCTGGCTTCAGTTCTCTTTGCCTTGGTCACCACAAGTTCAAACTTCTAACCTGTGAGCTTTCCCCAGCTTCAAGACCCCAGCCCAGATCCGATTTTTGACAACTGTGAGCCCATCCAGTCTTGGTTGCCTGCTTTATCTACTGAGTCTGGTTCCCATAAATCTAGCTGGTGGCTGAGTCCCAGCTCTACTCAACACTTGGGCGAGATCACCTGTCCTGACAAGATCTGACTAAGGATGAACATGAGCTGGAGAAAGGGCATGTCGGGCGTGCTGAATCAGGTCAAAGGCTTGGTGCATCCAGAGGAACAGAGCAGACGCCAGTGAAGATGGGTGATGGTGAGCAAGGGAGAGATGATACAAGGACTCTGAGATAGTGCAGGCCTTGGAAGGACCAGGAGAGGAGCTTACGTTTGATTTCAAGGCAACTAGAAGCCATGGGCCGGGGTTGGGGGACAAGATCAGGTGAGAGAGTCCTGTGACTTATTTATATTTATACAAAGCTGCACCTCTGCTTCTCCCAACTCCTGGTCTTTCTCCTTCCTCTTTTGTTCAGCATCCAAAACGGTTCAACATCCAAATTCCGTCCCATTCCAGGACAGCAGAAAATGTGAGTGTGTCAGTGTTCTCCACCCTGAGCCCCCAGCTCCTGCACAGGGAGGTCCACAGAAGAAGCTCGATAAACATTATGCAGACGTGAATGGGCTTCTCCGGTGGCTCAGTGGTAGAGAGTCCACCTGCCAACACAGGACATGTGGCTTCAATCCCCGGGCTGGGAAGATCCCCTGGAGGAGGGCAGGGCAACCCACTCCAGTACTCTTGCCTGGAGAATCCCATGGGCAGAGGAGCCTGTGCAGACTACAGTTCATGGGGTCACAAAGAGTTGGACAGGACTTAGTGATTAAACAGTAACAACAATTAAATAAATAAGTAACCAACCAAATCTGAACAGATCTTTGTCTTACATGTAATCTGCAACAGTGAGATTCTGACAGCCAATGATCTGGCTGGAAAACGTCCTCATCCTGCTAGAAAATTCAAGTGAATATATTTAGAACTCAAGTCCCCCACCCCACAAGCCTGCAGTTTTCAGGTGGGCTCACTGTGTGGTTTTGTTACCCGCCCCGTCTCCTCCTCATGAACCTTTGCCCTGCCATTCTTCCCCCTTTCATTTACAACTGTTTTTATCTCAAGTCTCTTTGGCATTTCATCCTTCTTTGCATCATCCCCTTTCTCTCTCTTCCAGGAACAGCCCCAGTACAGACACTGGAGAGCTGAGCCCTGCTGTTTTATTTTTGTCCTCGCAGTCCCATCGACCTTCCTTCAACCCCTACTCCCTGCCTTGTAATGCAGTCTTGTCTTAAAAGTAGGCTTCTGCCTTCCTTCAAAGGTCAAGGTCACGTTTAACAAGGTACATTTTACTAGTGACTCGGGCTAATGCAGAATGCTAGTTTTCCAGCACTGCTCACTGGGCATCCCCTGCAGAAAGCAGACTCCTCAAAAGACAGACAGCAGATTCACACCTAGGAATCCTAGATTCTGGGGCTGCTGAAGTATCCTCAAGTATCTCCTCCTGTATCTGGGTGCAAGAGCAAACCTTTCACCTCCTGAAAGAGGCCAAGTCACTGGCCTAAATCCTTCAGCTCAGCCGGAAAATTGCTAGAAACATCAGAGTTGAGGAGTTATTTGACCATTCGCCATATTACTTCCTTCTGTAGGAACACCACAGGTCAGGTTTTTTTTTTTTTTTAATTGGTTTCGGACACAAAAGCCTACGCTATTTTCCCCCAAACTCTTTCAATTATCTCACTGGCAGTGTCTACTAATGCTTTAAAATATTAGATATGAAGGTTATAATATAGTAGATGCTGGGCTTTCCTGGTGGCTCAGATGGTAAAGTATCCACCTGCACTGTAGGAGACCCGGGTTTGATCCCTGGGTCGGGAAGATTCCCCTGGAGAAGGGAATGGCTACCCCACTCCAGTACTCTTGCCTAGAAAACCCCATGAGTAGAGGAGCCTGGTGGGCTACAGTCCATGGGGTCGCAAAGAGTTGGACACGACTGAGCGACTTAACACTTTCACGTAGTAGATGCCAAATCTACTTATAGATCATTATTGGGGTGCTAAATGTTTGCTTTTAGGCTGAAATGTGGAAAAATAACTTATTTGCTGAACTAGAGTTCTCCACGCGAGTCTTTTACTGTTTTATGAAACTACACACAGAAGCACATACATTCATACTAAAGCTTCAGAAGAGTTTCAGAAACATCCTCACCCTGCAGGTGGCTGCTTTAACAAGGCTGGAGATTGTTTCGTGATTTTCTTCCTTAAACAAAACCCTCATAGACTGTTTAACTGAATTGACCTAAAACTATTTTGTGTTTATTAATGTATAAATTATAGAAAGTAAAGTATATTCAACCACTACAAAAATCTCCATATCACATTTAGTTGAATTTTTTTACTTGCCTATTTTTCAAGAATTGATGCTCTTGAACTGTGGTGTTGGAGAAGACTCTTGAGAGTCCCTTGGACTGCAATAAGATCCAACCAGTCCATTCTGAAGGAGATCAGCCCTGGGATTTCTTTGGAAGGAATGATGCTAAAGCTGAAACTCCAGTACTTTGGCCACCTCATTCGAAGAGTTGACTCATTGGAAAAGACTCTGATGCTGGGAGGGATTGGGGGCAGGAAGAGAAGGGGACGACAAAGGATGAGATGGCTGGACGGCATCACTGACTCGATAGACGTGAGTCTCAGTGAACTCCGGGAGTTGGTGATGGACAGAGAGGCCTGGCATGCTGCGATTCATGGGGGTCGAAAAGAGTCGGACACGACTGAGCGACTGATCTGATCTGATTTTTCAAGACTGTTTTCATTCCTTGTTTTATTCTTCATGCTAAGCTTATCTTGCTTTTTTAAAAACTGAATCAATTTCCCTCTGATTTTCTAATTCTCCATCTGATAATCCAGTTAAACCATATTTACTGAGTGTTGAATGTATAAAACACTTCCTAGGGCAAAAAGTCAAAGATGACACATTTTTCCTCAAGTAGACTACATTCTAGTTACAAATTCACAGAACAAGGACCAAACTGACACAGTCATAGTGAAAGTCAGAGAGTAGGGACATGAACCTGGACTCGAGGAGGCTAGGAAATCCATGTGAGGAGATAGGTCTTGGGCGTGGAGCAACAGAAGGAGCAGCATTGGGAAAATTATAAAACAGATGGAAAAGCATTTGAGGAGCAGGGAATAGCAAGACCACAGGCACAGGAAAAGGAATATATGTCGACTTGAGTGAAGAGAACAGACTAGCTGGAGCCAAGGGCTCACACATGGGAATTAAGGGGGAGTCAGGCAGGCAAACTGTAGGAGGTTTTGAGTGCCTGCTTACTCTCCTGGAAGGCAGAAGTCCTGACAAGTCTTCTCAAAATGCGTGCAGCCATTCTGGGAATCACATGAGGGCTTACGTAAGCACTCACGATATGAAGTACATGACCTTCACTCCAGATCCTCACTCAACCTCATGAGAATAGCGTCCCTTAAAACACTAAGACACAGGGCAAGAATATGCGCTTCTATCCAAATATTTTCCACTGTTCTTGCATTACCTGAGAAGACTGGACAAGATAAAGCAAGTAGCTCAGAGATCAACAGCCCTGTCTCTGATGGAGCTGCAGATTTCAAAGGAGATGCTCGGCAAGCAGATCTCAGCAAGGAAGCTGGGGAGCCCAGCTGCTCAGAGAGCTTAAGTGATTTAGCTTAATTCCTCTGTAAACTGTATTTTAAATGACTATGAAACCACATTTCTGTGACTGGTATTGTTTAAAGGAATGGAAGCCCAGCTAAAATGCTTTGGTTTTCTTTCATAAATATTCAGGCTTATTCCACTGAGACTTCCTCCCACCCGTCCCCTCTTAGTAGCCTCTGAGAATCAGCCCCTTGCAAGTCATGGAAAGACTGCCCCCTGCGTATATTAAGGGCTCTGGGTTTGCTGCGGGCATCTTATTTTCTTGGATATCTAGTGGACTGTGCTCTATTAAGGGGTCTGATAAGGTGACTCTCTAGAAATAAAGGCAGCAAGAACAAATTGATTTTACCCTGATTTCCAAAAAGATCAGTGTTACCCTGCTCCCCAAAAACATAAGCACAAAGCTTAAAGGTCTGTCTCTTACATGTTGACTGTAGCAACACTAACTCTCAGTTTTATACTGAAGAAAAAAGCCCATTTTAGGAAAAAGTGGAAGTGGTGGTTCAGTGATAAAGAATCTACCTGCCAACACAGGAGACCCAGGTTCAATCCCTGGGTTGGGAATATCCCCTGAAGGAAGAAATGGCAAGCCACTCTAGTATTCTTGCCTGGGAAATCCCATCAACAGAGGAGCTTGGCGGAGTACAAACCATGAGGTTGCAAAAGAGCTGGACACAACTAAGCAACTAAACAACAAGAAAGACATATCACTAGAAGATAAATCCTTTACCATGATCAAAGACCCACTGTCAGCACATGGTGGAAAATCTATAAAGGAAGTACTTTTAAAACCATCAGGAACTTTTGAGTAAAAACAGAAGAGCTACATCTGTGTGAGAAGAAAAGAAAAAAAAAAAAAAACAGGAAAAGGCATCAATAAGAATTGAGCTTATTACTCTGTATCAAGTGATCGAGTGTCTACTTCTCACTTAATTTTCATGGTTATTATATGTAATTTTCCCACTTACAAATGTGGAAACTATAGCTCAAGGAAGGAGAGGAAGCAAGAAGCAGATTAACATAGGAAGATTAAAAGACAGTTTATAAAAGATAATATATTAATATAGAAATGAGTATTGCAGACTACAAAGTGATCTAGTCAGATGAAGTAGAGTTCCTTTCATATTGCACTGGTCAGAGGAGTTGTTGCTATTTAGTTGCTAAGTCACATCCAACTCTTTGTGACCCCATGGACTGTAGCCCACCAGGCTTCTCTCGCCATGGGATGTTTTGGTCAGTGGAGAAGTCAAAGCAAAGGCGAGATTGGGCTTAACCTCCAAAGATGGGCAAAATCTTAACTGATGAACAATGCTAGCAGGATAATGAAATGTCATCCATAAAAAGGAAAATGCTTAGACACAAAGGGGCTTACCAGGAGCCTAGTGCCAGTATCTGCTCCCAATAAAAAGTCCCCAGAGAATGACTCAGGCAATGAAGTGGAAGGTAACTCTTAAAGGAACCCCATGTGAATGAGTAAGGCACAAGTCACACCAGAAGATGGGCCAATACTAGAATGAATCTCCAAATCTATAGTGGTAAGCTTGGGAGAAAAAGAGAGTGGCTTCTTTAAGAAAAAGGGCCTGCAGCTGAGTAGGTCTACAACTCAAATTTTAGCATCCTATCAGCACTCAGATTTGTAGTCCCGGGAGCTATCCAAGGTGCTGATTTATTCCACCCCAATTTCTGACCCAGTGGACCAAGATCTGTCCTAGAGTTTCTACACAAGCAACACATGAACCCCTTCACTTCAGCCCCTCTCAAGAGGACTGCTATTTGGAGGTTCAGTTACTTTCCAAGCCAACTCACGCCTGTTTGCTGCCTGCTATGGTTTATACTCTTAGGCCATCAATTTTACACTCCCAATTGTCAATCTGCTAGGTAAAGAAAATAGAGGAGGTGTTATAAGTGAAAACAGCACTTTAAACAAAGGTCAAAACAACAAACTGACCTCTTTGTTTTATTTACTTTTATAGGGAAACTGTAGAAATGAGCCTTGAAATGCAGGTTGAAACTAGCTTATGAAAAGTGTTGATTACTATGATAAGAAATTTTAGCTTGTCAAACACAATAGGAAGTTTCAATGTTCAGAAAGGTATTGAACTGGACACTAATGTGACAAAAAGTGTTGGGGAAATAAATGTAGAAATGTCATGCCAAGGGGTTAAAATGGAAAGCTTCAATAGGTAGGCAGATAGCTCCTTTTTTGGACTGAAATACTTTTTATAATATATGACTTAAAAAGTCTTTTCAGGGATTCAGGATTTCAAGAAAGTGATTTTCCAAAAATTCAAGATCACATTGCATTCTTCTGTGTATAAAATACATATTCCTGAATCTAAATCTAGTTAGATTTAATCAACTTTTAAATCCAAAAATAATGTGTCTGTGCCTGTCATTGACTGATTATGCATCTCTTCATCTTTCAGTCTCCTACCATGTTTATTATAATCTAATCAAACAAAGAGGAACTAAAAAGCCTCTGGATGAAGGTGAAAAAGCAGAGTGAAAAAGCTGGTTTAAAACTCAACATTCAAAAAACTAAGATCATGGCATCCAGTTCCATCACTTTGTGGCAAACAGATGAGAGGAAAATGGGAAGAGTGACAGTTTTTATCTTCTTGGTCTCCAAAATCACTGTGGATGGTGACTGCAGCCATGAAAATAAAAGATGCTTGCTTCTTAGAAGACAAGCTTCAACAAACCTAGACAGTGTATTAAAAAGCAGAGACATCACTTTACCGACAAAGGTCTGTCTAGTCAAAGCTATGTTTTTTCTAGTAGTCATGTTTGATTGTGAGAGTTGGACCATAAAGAAGGATGAATACTGAAGAATTAATGCTTTCTAAATGTGATAGAGAAGACTCTTGAGAGTCCCTTGGACTGACTGCAAGGAGGTTAAACCAGTTAATCCTAAAGGAAATAAGTCCTGAATATTCATTGAAAGGACTGATGATGAAGCTGAAGTTCTGATACTTTGGTCACCTGATGCAAAGAACTGACCCATTGGAAAGGACCCTGATGCTGGGAAAGATTGAGGGCAAGAGGAGCAGGGGGCAACAGAGGATAAGACATCTTCTGTTGAATGGCATCACTGACTCAATATACATGGTTTCAGCAAACTCAGGGAGGTAGTGAAGGACAGGGAAGCCTTGTGTGCTGCAGTTCATGGGGTCACAGAGAACTGGACGTGTCTTGGCCACTGAACCACTGAACTTGGGCTCCAAAATCACTGCAGATGGTGACTGCAGCCATGAAATTAAAAGACGCTTACTCCTTGGAAGGAAAGTTATGACCAACCTAGATAGCATATTCAAAGGCAGAGACATTACTTTGCCAACAAAGATCCATCTAGTCGAGGCTATGGTTTTTCCAGTAGTCATGTATGGATGTGAGAGTTGGACTGTGAAGAAAGCTGAGTGCCAAAAAATTGATGCTTTTGAACTGTGGTGTTGGAGAAGACTCTTGAGAGTTCCTTGGACTGCAAGGAGATCCAACCGTCCATTCTAAAGGAGATGAGTCCTGGGTGTTCATTGGAAGGACTGATGCTGATGCTGAAGTTCCAATACTTTGGCCACCTCATGCGAAGAGTTGACTCATTGGAAAAGACTCTGATGCTGGGAGGGATTGGGGGCAGGAGAACAGGACGGCAGAGGATGAGATGGCTGGATAGCATCACTGACTCGATGCATGTGAGTCTCAGTGAACTCCGGGAGTTGGTGATGGACAGGGAGGCCTGGCATGCTGTGGTTCATGGGGTTGCAAAGAGTCAGATATGACTGAGCAACTGAACTGAAATGGCCACTGAACAACAATTTCTTAATGCTGGATATTTGTCGTTACTTTTTGTAAAATACCCCCTCTCCTGGGCAAAATACATCACTTGTTACTCATTGTTGTATATTCTTGAAACATAACTTCCTCCTCTATCCAACAGTCCATCCAGCAATTGCCATTAAGCCCTGCTGCCTTCATCTTCCAGGGAAAGAGGACCCGGGGATCAAGAATCTGACATCTGGCTCCTTTGTTTAGGTCCTTGTTAGCAGGACTTTGAAAGGGAGGCAATGTGGATTCTGTGATGTTGATGACACTATACTATTACAGACACTCACAGCCCAAGTCCTATATATGTACCTTAAAATAAGGAGCCAACCGAACTCCCTTGTGAGCCAAATAGTATGTATGTCCCCAAAAAGCAAGGCAAAACTGGATTCAAAATCATTTATTCTAGCCACAAATGCTGCTGATCTATGAACACATCCTCAGAACGCTGCTGCTACCACTCTCCAACTGCCTTTGTCTCTGGGCAATTTGACCGCTGCTTTCTGTGTGCTGTGCTGTGCTTATTCGCTCAGTTGTGTCCGACTCTTTGCAACCCCATGGACTACAGCCTGCCAGGCCCCTCTGTCCATGGGATTCTCCAGGCAAGAATACTGGAGTGGAATGCCATGCCCTCCTCCAGGGGATCTTCACAACCCAGGGATCGAACCCAGGTCTCCTGCCTTATAGGTGGATTCTTTACCCGCAGAGCTACCAGGGAAGCCCCCATTGCTTTCTGTCCTAAGCCAAACTCGCCCACAGGAGCACCCACTATTGCCTTGCATTCGGGCATTCAACCGACTGCCCTTTGCCAAGGATGCATAGTCCCATTCTTTAGAGTCAAACAAAGAGGGATTCAAATTTTGCCTCTGTTATTACTGATTGTGCCTTTGGACAAGCTGGGTAACCTCACTAAGGCTTAGTTATCAAAGACGAGTGATCGGCCTTACCTCACAGGGTTGTTGCAAAGATAAAACCAAATAAGGGATACAAAACACTTATCAAGGTCTGGAAAAGGGAAGCACTCAAGAAACTGTAATTTTGGTGGGAATAAAATGATATTATATCAATTCTTGTTCCAACAGAACATTCACAAGAGAGCCAGTCTTCCATGGGCTACAACACTTTAAACTTTTAAGTCTCTCCTATAGTCGGCCTCCTTGTATATGGTCCCAGCTTTTATCATAGTTCACTATCTTTTCTTCATCTCCACTCCATCTGGGTTCCAGACCCTGGCATGGGCTAGACCCTCCAGTGAGAACCAGGCAGAACTAGCCTTGGCACTCTGTGCTGGGGTAGACTGGAATGCTTCAGAATCTGCAAGGTCCCTCATTTTTGAAATGAAGTTTTCCATGCAGGTTTGAAGCATCAAGGCAAAACAGGGCTGAGCACTTTGGAAAGACAGAGCCCGAACAAAGCCAGGAAGTGTGAAAATGAGAAAATGCAGATATATTTTCCTTTCTCACCTTCAACAGACTTACTACCAAAACACTATTAATTAAATGTTCCACCCTTCGAGTTTCCTCCCAGTGGGGGCAAAGGGAGCAAAGAATACTTGCTACCAAGATATGGCTGTGGACTACTTTAATTTTGTGCCCTACAAGGGGGGCTGAGCCCCTGGGGTACCTCATGTTTGTTAACAACTTCATGACGCTCATGACATGAATGAAGGTCCCTGAGTCAGCCCGGAGAAAGTCAGTGCTTTTTAATAAACAAAAACATTGAACCAACTAGAAAGACAGTTTTCATACTGTTCTCCATAGAGGAACGGAGGAATAAAATTTCCATATGTGAACTCAACAAGATTGAAATGAGATGGTCCGTTGTTTGAATAAACTGAGGGCATGCAGCTGAGTTTTTCCTTGGCAGTACTTTCTAACAGCCTGAATAAAGAGCATGTTAAATTACCTACTTTGGGGATAAAGCCCGTGGAATATTTCCTCAGGAGGAGGAGACAAGTGGATTTAAAACATATCATGTTTTTAGAGGACTAAGTTTTTCCTGCATGGAGGCACGGTATAAATATTACTTTAAAAATGCCATGTTTCCTAAAACACAGTGGTTTCCCCAATATATAATATGAATGTAAACAAGATGCCTGTCAAGCACGGCTATAACACACTGCTTACCACACCAAACTTGTAATATGCACTTACTAGTCTTGGTTCTCTTAATGAAAGGAACTAAGGACACTGCATAAATTCTTCAACACAGGTTTCATTTCTCCAGCTGCCTTGTGCTGTAGAACATCAGGCTAACAAGAAGTGATGCTAACAAGAAGCTAAAACCAGTGTAGCAAATGGGGCATTTAAAATATATATAAACATACCGGCCTTCACAAAGAAAGGAGCTGTTTGGGGGGAACTAAATGGATCCCTAGACAGACATATTTTAGTTTAATATTCCATGTATTTTTCTACATGCTTACTATGTCAGTTCTTCTCAATGGCAGAAAAATGCTCTGTGAGAGAACAAGAAGCTGGCCTGCCATTATTCCCCGGCCTCATAATCTCCACACAACCATTTTTGGGGGGAAGGGTAGAAGGTAGCCACCTGAATTCGCCAACTTTCTTCGGTCACTTTAGGGCCATTCTCAAATACCAATATTTGTAGACAGCAGCTAAAGAAACCAAAGATTGGACTGCTTATTCTAAACAAACCATCTGGCAGCTTGTGGGGACTTGGGGAAGCTGGACATTTTATACACTGATCCATGAGACATGGAGGATCAATCTGGGATCTCACTGCTTACTCTTCTAAAGGCTCCCCAGAGAAATCAGTTCCCGTTGTTCGCTCAGGCCAAATATATATAGCAGTAATTTCTCATAGAACTTTAGAATGAAGAAATGACTGGTCTTTTAACCCAAAGCATGCAGGTGTTAAACCAGCCTTGGAGCAGATGGTAGCCCTCATATAACCATGCAAGGCTTCATTCATTCCCTCCTCTAGACTCCACAACCTCCATCAATAAGCACTAGTAGTAAGCAACTCTGTTGCAGAGAATGGAATGTCTTCAAAATGGCATTTTCTGTCAATTAAAGCCAGCTTCCCTGGGTCAGGAAGATCCTTGGAGAAGGGCGTAGCTACCTACTTCAGTATTCTTGCCTGGAGAAGTCCGTGGACAGAGAAGTCTGGTGGGCTATTGTCTACGGGATTGCAAAGAGTGGAGTGACCAACACTTTGAGTTTCATGGGGATTCCTGGAGGCTCAGTGGTAATCTGCCACAGTTCAGGAGATGTGGGTTCAGTCCAACAGGTGGCGCTAGTGGTAAAGAACCCGCCTGCCAATGCAGGAGCCATAAGAGGCTGGGGTTCCATCCCTGTGTCCGGAAAATGCCCTGGAGGAAGAGATGGCAATCCACTCCAGTATTCTTGCCTGGAGAATCCCACGGACAGAGGAGCCTGGCGGGCTACAGTCCATAGGGTTGCAAAGAGTCGGACTCGACTGAAGTGATGCACGCACACATGAGGTCCATACAAAGGCAACTTAATGAAAATATTTCAAGATCAACTGCTTGATGAGGGGCGGGGGCTGCCTAGAAAAGATTACAAACTATTCTCAAAATGAACCAAACTGATGAACTTAGAGGTTTTTAGAAGTGATGTTTAGTATGCATCCTGCTCCAGCCTGTAGACTATATAGTATAACTTTCATTCGTTTGTTATTAATTCTTCTTTTAAAAGATAAATTAAACAGCAAACAGATGCAACAATACACCCGATTAAACACTCAGAGAACTTCCATCCCTCTGGCTACAGCCTGTGTAATACCTCAGGCTCCAGAAACCTAGTCTGCTCTTGGCCCAGCACCCCACAGGCAGGCAGAGCTGGTCTGAACAGGTTCCAAAAGAACTCTGCTCCAACCCAACTGGGTATTGGTCAATTACTGCCGAGCATCACTTAAGCTGAAAGGGATAGTTATCTGGGCCTCAAATCAGCTAGAAATGGAGCTGCTGCCATGTCAGCAGACTGCCTTTCCTGAAGGCTCCAACACACTTAGCCTGGCTTTTCTGTCACCAGTCACTGGCATCCAAACTGATGTGGTCGCTTAAAAAGACAGGGTGCCAGGTTTTCTGTCCCATTTTTCCCCCCTCCTCTACCTCCAAGAAACAGCCAAAGAGGAAAGTAAAGACTTAATATTAAAATTTAAATACCAATTTAAAACAGGGAATACAATACACTCTGTTTGTCTGGAGGAACCCAGGTAAGTGTGTTAGTCACTCAGTTTTGTCTGACTCTTTACAACCCCATAGACTGTAGCCCACCAGGCTCCTCTGTTCATGGGATTCTCCAGGCAAGAGTACTGGAGTGGGTAGCCATTCCCTTCTCCAGGGGATCTTCCTGACCCAGGGATCGAACCCAGGTCTCCCACATTTCAGGCAGATTCTTTACCATCTGAGCCACCAGGGAAGTCCACAGGGACCCAGAGTGAGGTAAAAACGGACATTCTTTTAACAATGTATAGCTCAGTACCTACATGTTTACAACGAAATTCCTATGGAAGATATATGGTGTATATCTTCCCAATAAAACTTCTCATTCAATTTTTACTAGGATTTCTTTTAGAAATAGAGGTTGGATGGCAAAGATTAAATACCATAGAACCTCCTTTCCAAATAAAACCAAGACTTCAAGAAAAGTCCAAGTCTGTTTTTGGATTAAAACCCTTAAATTTTTCCTGCTCTGATATCATTCAAAATGAGTTTTATTGGTGAGTGAATAGCTTCCACGAGGCAACCATTTTCCACACAGACCTCCAACTCCAAATCTCTTTAGCAGTGACCTCAGCTTGACTCCAAATTTAACTGTACATGTCTAACCTCAAGGGCAGCTTCTCCAGCAAACCCCAGGTTGTCCTTATTTTGCTTTCTAAAGCAATGTGTGTATTGTAACTGGTCCATGATGATGGTGATGATGATATTAATAAAGCTACTGTTCCCTGGAGATGCGGCTTTGTGGTTTCTGAAGAGCCTTCTACCCTAGCCAAGAAGGAGGCAGAGTTCTTGTATGGGCTGTCTTGCAAGGGTTTGTGGCAAGGGAGAGCAGAATGTCATTAGAAGGAAACAAGAATTAAAGGGGAAGGGAAATTGGGTTCCTTTCCAGTGTGTGCTGAACCCAGGCTATGGAGTAGTACTGGAAACGAAGTAGAAGGACCCTCCCAGTCCATGCAGCCTCAGACACCGTCTGGAGATGGATTTCCCAAGGTTGTGTCCAGAGAAGGCAACAGAATGCAATGTACTCTGTGGAACAGATATACCCTGTGTATATAACGTAGATGAGCTCTTACCATGGTAATGAATATATCCTCTACTTGCTACTTCTGCCAACTGCTCTAAATCAGGAACTTGCAGGGATAAGAAAGTGAGAGATACAGAGGTAGAAGAGAGGTCAGATGATAATGAGGAATTGGAAATATCTCAGGGACACTCGTAGAAAAAATAGACTATTCAAAATTTGCTCTAAGGAAAAAAAAAAAAAAAACTGCTGATGTAATCTTTCTTCCCCTTGCCCTGAATGTTTTAACACCCTGAAGACTTCAGGTGGAAGTAGTGGTTCCTTACACACTCCACATGTCAGGGTATCCTTATCTTGATTTTCTTTTGTGTGTACATGATTTATATTCCATATTTCTAGATAGCGGACATCGAAACATATTACACTGCATTTAAAGAATAACCTTTGTATTTCTTAAGATATACTTTTTCAAAAACAGGAACAAAGCAGGCCAAAATAAACTTGTTTTCTAGTCTTGCAGAAGTGAACTATCAAGAGAGATATGCCTTACATATGATCGTAAACAGGAGCAGATACCAAGAACACATCCCAGTAATATTACCATGTAACTTTTAGCCAGTGATTTCATTTGTTCTTCTTTTGCTAGGCTATTTTAAATGTTGAGTGAGTTTTTTTTTTGTTCAGATTATTAGATGTTAGGTTTTAAAAGTGATTAATATTTAATGAGACAATAATATGAAAAACTGAGTGGCAAGCTTTTCTTGTCGACATTTAATACAAATTGTACACGAGCCAAATCACATACTATCAAGCCATTTCATGGTGGAG
Organism: Bos grunniens; assembly: GCF_055505025.1. NCBI lineage: Eukaryota > Metazoa > Chordata > Mammalia > Artiodactyla > Bovidae > Bos > Bos grunniens. The sequence goes on from NC_141168.1 coordinate 107,152,260, forward strand.
ATAAATTCTGTGGAAAAAAGAGAAAATATACTTTTTCTCTTCTTACCTTTGACCCCTCTTCACCCATTTATCTCAAACCCCTGACCATCCACCTTTGACAATCATCAATCTAGTCTCTGTATCTATGAGCTTGGTTTTCTTGCTTTTTTAAAAAAAAAAAAAATACATTCCATATATAAGAGAGGCCATATGGTTTTGTCTTTTTCCATCTGACTTATTCCACTTAGCATAATGCCCTCAAGGTCCATCTTCAATTTCTTTCAATCATGTCTTATAGTTTTCAATATACAGGTTTTTCATGTCCTTAGATAAAATTATTCCTAGGTATTTTATAACTTTTAATGCAATGGTAAATGGGATTATTTTCTTAACACTTCTTTCTGATAGTTTGCTATTAGTGAATAGAAATGTAATAGGTTTTTCTATATAGATTTTGTGTCTTGCTACTTTAGTAAATTAGTTATTTCTAACAAATAGAGTCTTTTTTAATGGTGTCTTTACGGTTTTATATATATATATATATCACATCATCTAAAACATAGTGACAATTTTACTCCTTCCTTTCCAATTAGATGTCTTTTATTCCTTTTTCTTGCCGAACTGCTCTGACTAGGACTTTCAATATCATGCTGAATAAAAATGAAAAGCATGAACAGCCTTGCCTTGTTTCTGATCTTACGGGAAAAGCTTTTAGCTTTTCACACTGAGTACGATGTTGGCTTGATGATAAACCTACATCGCATAATGTAGGTTTGTCATATACGGATTTTATTATGTTGAGGTACATTGCCTCTATATCTACTTTATTGAGAGTTTTCATCATAAATGGATATTTAATTTTGTCAAGTGCTTTTTTTTGTATCTATTGAGATGATCATATGACTTTTAATCCTTCATGTTGTTAATGTCATTTTATCACTTTGACTAATTTGTGGATGTTGAACTATCCTTTCTTCCCTGTGGTTTTTCAATTGGTTTGTTGTTTCACCCCACAATAAGCCTAAGGGAATGGTTTTGCTCTCTCCACCAACTGCTGTTCCCACCTTCATTTTTCAAGTATTGTTTTAGAGTTTCAGATTTACAAATGAAAAACATCCTGAATGATTTCTAGCTTGATGAGACCAACAGATCAGATCCAGGAGTCTGGAGTAGAATAAGTCTAGGATTCAATCTCAAGGGTGGGGACTTCCCTGGTGGCCCAGTGGTTAAGACTCTGTACTTCCACTGCAAAGGGCATGGGTTCAATCCCTGGTCAGGGAAGTTCTACATGCCCCCTGGGTATGGCAAAACAACAACAACAGCAACAACAACACACACACAGTCTCAAGAGTGGTGCCTGGTGTGTGGAGAGGCTGACATCACACAATCACATCATTTTAGCCAAAGAGCAACCAACAGAAGATTCTGATTTAATAGCCCAAGGAGGGACCCAGGCATCAAGTTTTCATTTTCCGAAGCTTTCTTTGTGATTCTAATGTACCAGCAGGGCTGGTATCTCTATTTCAGAAAATGGTCACTATGCTTGTGAACTCTGTGCCTCCAGGAACAACACGGTCCCTTCTTCATCACTTTTGATACTTTATAAGTCTAAAGAGTTCATTTATTTATGTAATGAATATTAATTGAGTATCTATAATTTGTAAGGCACTGTCCTAAGTGATATGAATAAGCAACAAACAACCTGTGGAGTTGACATTCTTGGAAAATAAAATATTTTAAAAGTGCTTGGAGATTCATGAATTTAAAAGCCTACCTTTACTTGAGGACAAAAAAAGTGTGTATTTGTAGCCAGATTGTTTTCAATAAGGAAAAATTTTTGTAAAGAGAGTCCCATTCCCAGGGAGGAATCTTAGAGCCTAATCACCAGGATAAGAAAAACAGTCTTTATTGTTCAAGGCATTGAATTTAATTATTTAATTGTTCAAGGCATCTTCTTCAATTTCATGAAAGTTTTTCCCTTTAACAGCCTTAGTCTGAAAGTAGTCATTAAAAAAAAAAGATACACTCATAAATTAGAAGTAAATAAATAATTCATTCTGCATAATCTCAGACTGGGACAAGTCAAGGATTCTCTCCTTTGCAAAAGGAGAAAGTTTTGGAGTTTTTGTTCAGGTATAAAACCAAACAAGAACAAAGCACAATGCAGATCCTTCCACCGCCTACTGTTTTACCCACATCCTGAATTTTTGTAGCTGTTTTGATCCACATATCTGTGAACAAGTGCCCCCTAGAGTATAGTATAGAACCACTCATCATCCATACCCAATCACCCCAAGATGTTAAATGTAAATAGCTCAGGAGGCACGGCAGGGGAACGGGCTTAGGAAAACTCAAAACTTCCATCATGTTATCTACACCAGGTATAGATCAGATACCAGAGTCTTGGAACAGGAATCCAAATTCAACAGTGAGACCATCAGTAGAAAACTCTGTGGGACATCCTGCTGCTGATGCTGTTGCTAAGTCGTTTCAGTTGTGTCCAACTCTGTGCGACCCCTTAGACGGCAGCCCACCAGGCTTCCCCGTCCCTGGGATTCTCCAGGCTTCCCCATCCCTGGGATTCACCAACACTGGAGTGGGATGCCATTTCCTTCCCCCAGGCATGAAAGTGAAGAGTGAAAGTGAAGTCGCTCAGTCATGTCCAACTCTTAGCAACCCCATGGACTGCAGCCCACCAGGCTCCTCTGTATTAACACAAAACCCAGAGCCCCTAGCAGGTGGCCTAGTTTGACATTCGAACCACATTTTGCATGTGGAGTTTTCATTAAGACAAGTTTACCACATGACAGACAATCTGTGTACATTTGCAGATGTGTGCACGGCCATCAAGCCTGCATGCAAGGGTAATTCTCCACCTGATGGTTGCTGAAGGTGATGTCCAATCAAAGTACAGAGTTCAGTGAATAAATGGGTTGCTTTGACAGGAAATTCCAACAGCAATTTTAATTCTGATCAGGCTTCAGGAAATGGAAAGAATAAAAACACATCAATTATACTGACAGGAAGTTTTAAATCACATGGTGAGCAGCTGCTGCCAAAAGATACGTCTGCCAGCTTTGTTAAGGAGCCTGGTATTTTGGTGTGACCAAAATTTTACACCAAAATGTTATAGGCTGACATCACTGCCTAATTGCATGTTATCTCTCTACAAGGGTAAAGAAAATGACACACTACTGAAAGCATATCATTATTACAGGAGGAAAAAAATATCAGTTTAACTCTAAGGGCTTGGGACGTATTTAGAAAAAAAAAAAAAGAACACATACAAATATATTCCTCCACATAGAAAGCAGATCTGCCTGCCAGGTAAGTGACAACTGTCCACGGCTAATTAAAATCTTGTTTAACTCACACCCAGGGATAATGAGCACTCGTTTCATTTCATGACAAAGGGTTAGATTCTTCCTTTCTGCCAGTTGGGTCTCCTTTCCCTTTAAGTGTATGTCTTAATAGTTTTAATCCAGATCATAGGGAAAGGATATGGAGAAGAGATCATGAGCAAGGAAAAAGTAAATACAGAATGGTCCATACAGTTTGTGGGGGGAGAAGGGAAGGAGGTTTTCTACAGAGTATATTGAACAGGCTCTACCTACCTTCAGAAGAGTTTGAACTCAGTCACTCTAGACAAATTATAACACAAATTCATTTTCCTAGGATTTATAAAGTGCATTTCTATAAAGTTCAAAGAGGGCTCAGAACTTTCTCTGGTTTGTTGCCTTTCCTGTTTCTGCTTAGGAACCTGGGGATCGATGTTAATGACTGTGTGCTCATAAACGGCCCACTGAAGAGGTTATAACTCAAATTCCACTCTTCCTCACCCAATTAAAGCTTTCCCTTTCTTTCCTAAAATTTCAAGGATTCTGGCATATTCCTCCCTTTTTAACTGATAAAGTCCTGGTGTATCCACCTCTATTGGTAACATGGGAAAGTTACAAACTTTCCACTTTGTTCTTACAAGTTAGAAGTAATTGGCATCAAATAGGTATTTAAAAAATCCAACTTCTGAGTAATTTCATTATTCTTAGTATGTTATACCAATAGAGTCAGTACACATAGCAATATTTACAAACATTTGACATGTGCCAAGTTTTCAAAATTTAAAAATAATCCCTTCTGTTTTATACAAACAAAGAAAATTTTACTTTTTAGCTTTTGTAAGAGGCTAAATGGAACAAACAGAATTGATGAGAAAGATCATGGATTGTCATTCTAGGCTCCTAGAGGGTGGGTATAAATAACTTATGGCTGTTGGTAGCTCCCACAAAGTGTAGCAATACCATGGAATAATAAGCAGCTTGCTTTCTTATTTCTCACTGGCCTTTCCCGTGTTTGTTTACAGCCCACATGATTTAGTGGGGAAAGTATGAGATTCTGATTCAGACTGAGCTGTGTGGGAACCCAGTTCCAAATGTTTAGCTGCTGTGTAACTTCAGGCAACTTTCTTTTTTTTTTTTTTATGATTTGCAAAAATTTTAGATAATTTTTATTTTTGCTTATTTATACTTTTATTTATTTTTTCTTATTTATACTTTTATTTATTTTTTCTTTTTTTTAATATTTTTTTACTTTACAATATTGTATTGGTTTTGCCATACATCTTGTTTTCTCTTTGTCAGCTCTCTCATTTGAAAATGGAAATAATAATGGTATTTAACTCATAAGGTTCCTGGAAGGATTAAACGAAACATGGAATTTAATGTTTTAATTAATACTCGTACTGAGCATACGAGTGGACATACAAGAAGCATGTAATAGACATTTGATGATACTATTCAGTTATTGATGCTAATAACCCTATACCGTTTACCTCTTTGCCTCATATTTTGCCACAAGGTATTCTGAAATTTGGAACATTCCTCCATGACGATCTGCCTTTTAGTTCAACTTCTTCACTGGGAAATTCTTGGCCAATGGTCTTCCTGTTCTAGTCCCATCTGCTGCTGCTACTGCTGCTAAGTCGCTTCAGTCGTGTCCGACTCTGTGCGACCCCATAGACGGCAGCCCACCAAGCTCCCCCGTCCCTGGGATTTTCCAGGCAAGAACACTGGAGTGGGTTGCCATTTCCTTCTCCTGTGCATGAAAGTGAAAAGCGAAAGTGAAGTCGCTCAGTCGTGTCCGACTCTTCGCAACCCCATGGACTGCAGCCTACCAGGCTCCTCTGCCATGGGATTTTCCAGGCAAGAGTACTGGAGTGGGGTGCCATTGCCTTCTCCCTCTAGTCCCATCTAAATCCCGTTATACGCTGTGTCTATAACTATGGAGAAAGCAGCCCTCTCTGGGTAGTGAACCAGTGCCAGCCCTGGTTTCTCTGTGGCTGCCCAGCTTCTGCTATAATTAGCACAGCATCCAAGACCTCACAGACCGGGGAGGCTTAATACCTTCTGCTGGCGACTCTCGCCAGTCACTGCCCCACGAACTAGAGAGTGGAAAAGATGGTCTCTGGCCTCCCCCTCCAGCTGACTCTGAACTTGGAGTCCATCTCCAAGGCCAGCCAGCCTTGATTTCATTATGAATCCCTTAGATCATAACTAGAATAAGTCAGGACTCTTACATTGCTACATGCTAAGTTGCTTCAGTCATGTCAGACTTTTTGCAACCCTATGGACCATAGCCCACCAGGCTCCTCTGTCTATGGAATTCTCCAGGCATGAATACTGGAATGGGTTGCCATGCCCCTCTCCAGGGCATCTTCCCCACCCAGGAATCAAACCTGCATCTCTTATATCTCCTACATCGGCAGGTGGGTTCTTTACTACTAGCTCCACCTGGGGAGCCTTATTATTACCTGGAAGACTCTCTAAAGAAATGGTCACTAACCAGATTTAGAAGAAGACACATCCTTGTACACCCTATGCTTGCAGTGTTAAAAATTTGGGATCTCCAAGGATGCTGGGTCTGGATGGATGAGGGAGGCAATTACAGGCAGGTAATTACAATGTGTTTAGTATAATACTGATATGTTAAAGAGTGAACAAATTTCTTTATGTGCAGGAGCGGGAGACAAAACCCCAGGCTTCATCAGACATTCTATTTTGTTTGGCAAATGGTTACCCACAGAGGCACCAAATTAATTTTCATCTCACTTCAAAAATCTTAATTTCAGCCTTCCCCAGGGCAAACGGCTTCAAGAGATTCCAAACCCAGTTCTCCAAGTCCCAAGCCAGTCAGCACGCTGCTGTTTCATTTCTTAGTTTCGTTTCCTGCTCTTGCCACTTGGCTTTGTTTGACATCTGTCTATATGAACTATATTCTCTGTTGACACTACTAACTTTGGCAGGTCAAAGAAACAAACTCTTTGCGTCTGGCTGTGCTGTTCTTCGGTAATTCCTGGTTCTCTAGGTTTTGCCAGCAGTCTTTGATACCTAACGCTATATGCTTGGAAGCTGACATTCATGGAGCGCCAGTGATACGATGGACGCTGGAGAGAAACAGGAGTAGGCTCATGTTCTTAGCTAAGCCAGTTCATGAGACTCTAAAGCCCAGACAACATTTCTTATTACACTGAACTTTCTGTGAGTTATCGGGAGTCATATTTCCTATTTGTCATTTTTAAAGTCTTAAAGGACTGCTGCTGCTAAGTCGCTTCAGTCATGTCCAACTCTGTGCGACCCCATAGACGGCAGCCCACCAGGCCCTGCTGTCCCTGGGATTCTCCAGGCAAGAACACTGGAGTGGGTTGCCATTTCCTTCTCCAATGCATGAAAATGAAAAGTGAAAGTGAAGTCGCTCAGTCGTGTCCAACTCTTAGCGACCCCATTGACTGCAGCCCACCAGGCTCCTCCGCCCATGGGATTTTCCAGGCAAGAGTACTGGAGTGGGGTGCCATTGACTAGACATTTACAAATACAATTGTCTGACACCCAAAGGATGCTTTCATATAGTGTCATTGACATTTCTCCTAAATGGACATCATACACTTCCCCAACCCTCCCTCTGATTATAAAACCAGGGAAAAGGACTGAGAAATGAACAACACTTTCTTATGTTACAAGTCCGTTCTCCAAGTGCTAATTAACACACTCGCTTATATATAGTGCTCCTGTTATCTTCATGTAATAGGTAAAGTTTTCATCTGACTTCTTAATATTATAGCCCATAAGGATGAATAAAGGTGTGGGACTTTGGTCAGAAAGAGAAAAAAAAAAATATTAGGCATTAACGCACATATATGGAATCTAGAGAAATGGTACAGATGAGCCTATTTGCAAGCAAGAATGGAAATGAAGACATAGAGAATGGACACGTGGTCACAGGAGGGGAAGCAACAAACTGGGAGAGTAAGACTGACATATATACACTCCCACATAGCCAGTGGGAAGCTGCTGTATATAGTAACACCAGGAGCTTATCTCAGCGCTCTGTGATGACTCAGAGGGGTAGGATGAGTATGATGGGAGGGAGGCTCAAGAGGGAAGGGATATAAATACACACATATAGTTGATTCACTTCCTTATATAGCAGAAACTAATAACATTGTAAGGAAATTGCATTCATTTTTTAAACAGGTAAGTTACTTTGGAAATTAGCTTTCTAGGAGAGAATTCCAAAACATGCTAGTATTTAGTAGCCAAAACCAGGAAGTTATTTTTTCAACACTCTCCTTTCATAACCCACTGTGCCAAAATATATAAAGAATTATTAAGAAACTAAGAAAAAGTGAAACAAATTTAAGAACTTTTACAACTACATTTCTCTCTGCTTGCTTTACTACAGGCTTTGATTTTTTCCCTTAGACCAAATACTAAACAGTAAAGTAAGCTGTATTTTCAAAATGTACCATCTGGATTAGCTTGCTAGAGATGCCATATCAGACTGGGTGGCTTAAACAACAGAAATTTACCTCCTCACAGTTCTGGAGGCTGGAAGTCTAGGATTATGGTGTCAGCAGGGTTAGTTTTTTTTATGGCCTCTTTTCTTGCTATGCAGATGGCTGTCATCTCTTAGTATCTTCATATGTTCTCCCTTCTGTGTGTGTCTGTGACCAAATTTATCCTTCTTATATGGACACTAAGTCATATTGAATTCGGGTCACCCCCATGACCTCATTTAACTTAACCGCCTCTTTAGAGACCCTATCTCCAATAAATACAGCCACAGTGTAAGGTTCCAGGGGTTAGGTGACTTCAACATCTGAAATTGGGGGGTAATACAATTTAGCCTCTAACACCCACTAAAAAAAATCCTTTGCAGGGGCACCTTCTGTTACATTATAAATCTGTTTCTTAAAGCTGTGTTCAGGTGGAATTTGAATAAACAAGAATTTCCCAACCTAACAGCATCAACTTCACCAAAGAACTTGTTAGAGATGCAAGATGTGAGGAACACCCCTCAAATCTCTGAATCAGAAATTCTGAAGCGGGGAAGGACTGAGTATTAATATATTCTGTAGGTACTTCTGATGCATGCTAAAGTTTGAGAACCACTAGAATTAACCGAATGACGATTTAAACATGCTCTAAGAGGCATTTTGAACGGAATACTGGGGTAGATTTTTTTTTTTTAATAAAGCAAAGAGAACTTTTTAAAATGTGAATCAGCGAATCATCACCTGCTAATTCTGGGTCATGGAAATTCTATTTTTTTTTTAAAGGTTAACTTACTTTTTAAATAATTTTATGTATTTATTTTTGGCCGCCCTGGGCCTTCATTGCTTTGTGTGGACTTTCCTCTAGTTGCAGTCAGCAGGAGCTGCTCTTCACTGCAGTGCACAGGCTTCTCTTTGCAATGGCTTCTCTTGTTGTGGAGCACAGGCTCTAGGGTTTCGGGGCTTCAGAAGTTGCTGTGCATGGGCTCTAGAGCACAGGCTCAGCACTTGCAGCTCACGACCCTGGAGCGCACGGGCTTCGATAGTTGAAGCATGCAGGCTCAGTGGTTGCGGCTCACCGGCTCTAGAGTGAAGGCTCAGCAGTTATGGCACACGGGCTTGGTTGCCCAGTGGCATGCAGAATCTTCCAGGATCAGGGACTCAACCTGAGTCCCCTGCACTGGCAGGCAGATTCTTATCCACTGTGCCACCAGGGAAGTCCAGAAATTCTAATCTTTAATGCTAGCCTTAGAAAGGTACATCAGTATTTCACATGGCTAAGTCAAATGTTCATATCTGATCATTATTTTGAAGTATATGTATAAACATATATGTGAATATATATATATTGCTAACCCATATCTTTAGCTTATTAATTTCTATTACATTGACTAGTTACTGTCTCTCATGTTCTGTTTCTATTTATTCAGGTCAATCTCCAATTGCAGTTCCTTCCAGCTACTTCTCCCAAGCATTTTTCATTCCTTGAAAGGAGATCTCCCATGCTGAACTGAACACCAATCAAAATTCCTTACATCATATTACCTCAGAATTACCAAAATTACAGATTTAAGTGGAGGTCCTTCCAGTTTTTTCCTCTTACATTCTAGAATTACAAATCAGTTCAATTGAGAAGACAGATGCTTTTCTAGCTGTTTTGTGCCCAGGGATAGAAAAATTACTTCTAACAGCTACTAAGTCATGTTTTGATTGTTGTTGTTTTAGTCCTAAATATTTCAGCAGAAAATATGAAACATAAGAAACTCAGAGGTGGCCCACTGAAATGAATTTTATCCCTTTTGCAGACAACCAGGCCTTTGGCAATTTTTGTCCAAGAAAAATTATATTTTGGCAGAACATTCATGCAAAATATATATACACACACACACACACACACACTCACACATGACTGTGAGCACTTTTCTCCTGTGAGTAACTGCTGGACAATAGAAGGACCACTATCCTTTCATCATCTAGTCAAATTCAAAATTCACACATTCTCTGACCAGTAACAAAAGCACCTTTAATGTGGTTTTATTTTTTATTTAAAAAATAATTACTCATCCAAATGATAGGTGCTGTGCTTTATTAGTCTTTAGACTAATGATATTTTCATGAAGTCATTCAACCCAAACGGAGTTGGACATTCTAAAGATTTAGAGCAGCGGTCCCCAATCTCCAGGACCTAACTCATGCCTGATGATCTGAGGCATAGCTGATATAAATGAAGTGTACAATAAATTTATGCTTGAATCATCCCCAAACTATCCCCCCACCCTGGTCTGTGGCAACACTGTCTTCCACAAAGCCTGTTCCTGGTGTCAAAAAGGTTGGGGACTGCTGCTTTAGGGCATGGCAGAAAGAGAAATGAAATGTTACTGAACAGGGAACAGGGCCACTGTCATCACCGCACACTGCCAGGAAGATATACTCTCTAGGACACTAACTCTTAACAAGTCAGTGGACCATAGGTGGATACCTCTAATATTCAGATTAAAAACAAAGAACCTTTCCCAAGAGTCACGCATCAGGTTCACACACCATTCTAAATACCATATCAGGGGGCTCGCAGACTCTAAAATCAAACTCTCATTGTTAAGGGACAGATCTTACGTCTAGTCTTGGACTCAATAACACACATCATTAGAAATGGGAGAATGAAATTAACTCTTCTCTCCAAGGATCTGTGTAAAATTTTTTTATAACATTTGAAATATATGTGTTCCATTTTTTACTAAAACTTCCAAAGAAATCAGTAAAACCCAGTTTCTACTCATGAAGAAGGGTGAGACTTTGATAGGGGATGTAGATGCTATTGGAGAAAGGAATAGCTACCCAGTCCAGTATTCTTGCCTGGAGAATCCCATGGACAGAGGAGCCTGATGGGCTATAGTCCAATGGGTTGCAAGGATTCAGACACAACTGAGCACCTAAGCATGCATATAGATGCTGTAATAGGGGCTCAGGGATATTTTGTAACTAGTTTAAATGAGAGATGTCATTCCACTAAAAGGGGTAGAAGGGAGTAAGAAGCTTCAAGCATTAGTTAGGGACCTTACAGGATGGGAAGATTTTAAAAGATGTAGTTGATCAGAGAAGGAGGTGGAAGGGAAGAGGAGAGAAAATATTTCAGAAGGGAAAAACCTCAGTAAAAAGTTAGGACACCGCAATAGTTTTCAGAATCTCCTTTGATTACAGCAGTGATCCTTAATCCCAACTTGGAATTCTAATTACCTAGAGAGATTTTAAGACCCCATCCAAGACCAATTAAATCTGAATTCCTGGCGGTAAAGCCCAGATATGTGTATATTTTTAAAGTTCCCTACATGATTGTAACATGCAACCAGGGTTAGGAACCACTGGACCAGAACACGAATTGTGGAGGGTGGAGACTGCCTAAATAGGTGAGGGTCAGACTCTGGAGGGCCCCTCTGCTCAGAAGGCATTCTGCACAGAGCGAGAAGTCATGGAAAGTTTTTAACCAGGGGAGTGGCATCATCAGGGCTGTCTTTTTGAATTATGTTTTGTTGAAAGCTGCCCTGTCATATACATTCAACACAGACAGACTGAGCAAATAGAAATGGGCCTGACTCTATCCTCCATGTCTAGTTGCCATGGAAACAAAATACCATCACTCATGACGGGCATGTTTCCCACTTGTTCTTTGTGATTACTGCTGCTCTCTTCCATATGTTCTTCCATGAGACTGAGGCATCTTTTTGCCTGTGGTGCCTCAACTGTCTGGAGTTTCCTCGTCCTTTTTTTTTTTTTTTTTTAACTTTGCCTCCTTGGCAAGAGTTTGTGCAGTCAATCACACAGCACTGTTGGTCAATTCACTAAAGTCAAGATAAGACAACCCTGAAAATGTCCTGAAGAAATGTGCTTGCTTCCCAAAGGAAAGAGGCTACCTGGTCTGAGGCAGAGGGGCTCACAGGAAGAAGCTTAAAGTCAGGAAGTACAGAGTGTGGATCTTGGCTTGTTTATCTGTCCTCGAATTAAGCTCTCTGAATCTGTTTCCTTATAAAATGTAGAATAATGCAATCTGTCTGTCAGAGGAATGAGAATTGTAGACAAAATATGTAGATAGCATGTCATACTTAGCATGTAATAGGAGCTCAATTAATGGTAGCTACTATTATTAATTAATGTCACCTCAACCCCTGGGTAAGGAAATGGCAACCCCCTCCAGTATTCTTGCCTGGAGAATCCCATGGACAGAAAGTCATGTGGGTTACAGTCCATGGGGTCCCAAACAGTCGGACACGACTGAGCAACTGCAAGTGTGCACACGTGCGCACACACACACAATCCTAAAAGTAGGATTCATAATATGACTTCTGCTAGTTCATCTTCCTTCAGAGATGGTATTTTCATAAAAATTACAGGACAAAAAATGAAGTGCAAAGAATAAATATTTCTAACTTTCCTTCTATTACTCAGTGACATTTTTGAAAGTGACATGGCTACCTAAAATGATTCTAGTTTTGAAAAGCTAAGACCAGGTGTGTGTATAAAAATAAGAATTCTAAACTAACATGCCATTCTAGCTCTGGAGAAAATTAAGGGGGTCTAGAAATGAAGGGATATTTGGTGATACTGAATCAATGCAAAATATTTCATGGAGACATGAAGGCATCTAATTAGAATGTGTGCAAATGATAATTCTTAAGTTATGATTTATGAATACTGATAGCAATTATTGTATCAAGCATTTTGCATGGAATTTTATTTTTATATGAATTGCATTTGATATTTACTACATCCCTGTGAGGATCCTTGTGAGGGTCCCTGACTTTAAGCTTCTTCCTGTGAGCCCCTCCGCCTCAGACCATGTAGCCTCTTTCCTTTGGGAAGCAAGCACATTTCTTCAAGGCATTTTCAGGATTGTCTTTATCTTGACTTTAGTGAACTGACCAACAGTGCAGCGTGACTGACTGCACAAACTCTTTCTTTACTGGAAAAAACTGAGGCTCAGAGAAGTAACAGAAGACGGTGCTGTGTGTATGCAGCCTGTGAGCTGGTTTTACATCTGTTATCCTTCTAACCACTCTTCATCACGTCTACTGTCATTTCATTGGCTTTTCAAGCAATCACAGTCACAGATTCTCATGGTCATGGAACCACTTCCTCTCTGCAATTCTAGCTGCCGCCCCTGCTGGGTTCCACAGAAACATGAAAATACCGTTATATATGTAATAGAGCTGATATAAAAGACTGCGTTCCTTAGTAGTATTTTACCATTGTAAAAGACTAAACATGGGGGGAAATGGGTCAAGATGAGTGCTATTCCCTGCTGTTCTCTTGTCATTACCATCAAACATCAATTTCCAGAAGCAGAGTTTGAGTCTGTTCAATCAGATGGCTTCATTGATTCCTTCTTCAAAGTTTTATTAACAATTCATTTGTTTAAAAATATTAAGAAAATGCACATCTTTATATTAAAAGACATTAAATATACAAAAAAAGACATTAAGTTCTATCACTGAAAATCTTCTAACATTATGTCTAAAATTGATGCTGAGAACCTTCTTTATAAGTAGTTCCTGTTTGCTAGAGGAGAATCACTGAAACCTCTTGGCCAAATGAACTGGACTTTAAGAGGAAAATCCATAATGGCCTATTCTTTATACTTCAAAGAATAATACATATAGCAGATCTCTCAAAGTGTTGCCAGATTTGAATTTCTTAAAAATCTTTCAGTGCCAGCATACTGCTGGTGTTGAAACACAACCCATGTCTCTCACAGCTTCAACAAACACATTTAACACACTTATGCATACATTATTTAGTGCAAACATGACTCACTTAAGTGCAAAGGGCTTTTTTTTAATTTTAGTATTTCATCACCATGCCATTCTATGGAAACTACCTTGGAGCTACTATGAAGCAGTTTCAAATATCCCAAATAAAACATCATTATACATGAGCAGAAATGGCACATGAGCACATGCCATTCAGTCAAGAAGAATGGCATCCTTCTTGGCTACAGGCAACTTTATAAGCTGCATGCACTTTAATTAAACTCATTAGAAAGGCTGTGTCTCTCGGTAGATTTGAGGGCAGATAGAACCACTTAACAATAGCCAAGACCTAATCCAGTTTGTCAGAACTAATAATAATACAAATGCAATTTCTCACTCAGGGACACATCCAGAAAGTTCACGAATGAGCAATTGTGATGCTATTTTTTAAAGTAATATTTATAAATTATTGCAAGATGTTGCCAGCCACAGACCATGGTTGCAATGTCTAATTCCAAAGAGCTGATAAAAGGTGCTATTAATAAAAAGGCACATTTTGGGCAACTGACATAACTAATTGATCAAGTAATTTGAGTAAAAATACAAGATTTCACTAGGAAACCCGGATGGGGATGAAATCACTCAATTTTCCAAACGCCAGAAGGCCTTGAAAAAAGAGGAGACCACAGAACACTTTAATGTCTAACCAAAACCAAATAAAATGATCCCAACGTACAAATAGGCTTCAGATGATATAATGTGACGAGAGATTTCAGCTATGTAGGCAAACCTTTCATTTTCTTACCCAAATATGCCAAGCCAAAGATTACCAAAATAGAGAGGGAGGGGAAAAGTCCCATTTCCTCAGTCTCTGTAAGAGTGACAGGGAACTTTTTTTTTGCCCTTCTTTTTTGTCTCACTGTACACCTCACTAAACTCATACTCAACATCGCATTTGGATCTCAAGATCTGGGTTAAATTAAAGCAAAATAAGATAAAATGGACCCAGATGGACATGAATTTACCTAGGCTGACACTTCCAGTAATGGGTACTGGAAGATGCATAACCACCAGCCCACCCAAGGATTCCTGCAGCAGCCAAAATCAATGCTTGTCTGGAGCACCTGAAGATGCCTGGGACACTATTAAGTTCTGCAAAATGACTGCTGAGGTTCCCGCTATGCCTGGTCTGAGGCAAGAAGAAACAGCTGCTCATACTCTCTATTCAGGGGCTTTAAGAAACAGGAAATCTCTCTCTGTCTTCTTTTTCTTGGGAAAATAGGCACATCCTCAAACTTGTCGTTATTAAGAAGCCCTCAGTTGTGGCCAGAACACTGTCCTGGCCCATTTTGGGAGAGGGAAACTGGTATCCCAGATATATTTCCTGGGACCTACAGCCACAATATCAATCTCTCTCATTGAAATAATAGTTTAAGGAAAGGCATCGTGCCATCATTTTGTCATTTCATCTTCTTACGAAGATGAAAAGAGAAAGCCCTTTCTTTCCTCTTAAAGAAAGGGCTGAAAGGAGATAGGACTTTTGTGATGTCTGAACAAATCAAAATGGTGGTTCAAGAGAAAGATTATGATTCTGTTGGTAAAGACTACCATGGAGGAAATAGGAATTGGAAGGAAATTTTAAATGGTATCCATGAAGACAGGAAGTCACATGCAAAGCAGGGGGTCCACAGCCAGAGTGTGCGTGGAACTAACAGGAATTATGAGACCAGTGACGCACAGAACAGATCCAACCCTCTGTAAACAGTTAATAAAGCACACACTCATACACACTTCATTATAGTCACACACATTTCATCATAGTTTGCTTCTTGTCTTGAACTAATATTATCCAGCATATCATGCATGCATGACCATCTGCCTGCTCCCAGATGCGTATTTTATCAGGAAGTATGAATGGGCTGCCAGGGCCTGCCAAATGACACTAGAGAACAATCAAATAGAGAAGATTAAAAGTTAGCATCACTTTCTTTGAGGTTTCAGTTCAATCCTTCTCCCCAGTACCAGAAAAAAGAAAAGAGTATCAGCAACATCCTGAGCCTTCAATACGCCAAACTCACAATGAGAAAAGCCAATTGCTCTACTGACTGCAAGGAAACAAATTTCACATTGCAGGTTTGGGGCTGTTAAATGAGACTGACAATTCTCTCGTAGTCCCCAATTGACCCTGTTTTATGAAAGGGAAAGCTTCTCTATCAGATATGTGTTTTCTTGCAACACAATCATCTGAACTGTTATCAAACCTGACATTTTACAGGAAATCCTATTCCACATTAGGACTCTGTGATTGTAGTCATTAGGGTTGTGTGTTGTTTGTTTTTTTAACAAGTCATCAGACACAACAACCTCCCTGGATCCCCGTCCTCACAAGCCACTTTCTAATTTGCACAGTTAGTCCTACCACACTGGTCCACACCAGAACTCCCTGGTGGCTCAGATGGTAGAGTCTGCCTGCAATGTGGAAGACCCGAGTTGGATCCTTGGCCCAGGAAGATCCCCTGGAGAAGGAAATGGAAACCCACTCTAGTATTCTTGCCTGGAAAATCCCACGGAAGGAGGAGCCTTGCAGGCTACAGTCCATAGGGTCGCAAAGAGTCAAACATGACTGAGCAACTACACTTTCACAGGAGAATGCAAATCAAAACTACAATAGGTATCATTTCACAACAGTCAGAATGGCCATCATCAAAAAAATACACACACAATAAATGCTGGAGAGGGTGTAGAGAAAAGGGAACCTTCTTGCACTATTGATATGAATGTAAATTGATACAGCCACAATGGAGAACAGTATAGAGACTGCTTTAAAAACTAGGAATAAAACTACCATAAGACCCAGCAATCTCACTACTGGACATACACCCTGAGAAAATCATAATTTGAAAAGACACATATACCCCCAATGTTCACAACAGCACTATTTACAATAGCGAGGACATGGAAGCATCTTAGATGTCCATCAACAGATAAACAGATAAAAAAGTTGTGGTACATATATACAATGGAATACTATTCAGCCACAAAAAGGAACAAATTTGAGTCAGTTTAACTAAGGTGGATGAACCTAGAGCCTGTTATACAGAGAAGGAAGCCAGAAAGAGAAAAGCAAATATCATATATTAACATATATTATATATATGGAATCTAGAAAAATGGCACTTGTGAACCTATTTTCAGGGCAGGAATAGAGATGCAGATGTGGCGAACAGACCTGTGCACACAGCGGAGGAAGGAGAGAGGAGGATGAATCGAGAGAGCGGCATTGACGTATATACACCACCATGTGTAAAACGGCTAGTGGCAAGCTGCTGTACACAGAGCACAGGGAACCCAGCTCGCTGCTGCTGCTGCTAAATCGCTTCAGTCGTGTCCGACTCTGTGCGATCCCAGAGATGGCAGCCCACCAGGATCCCCCGTCCCTGGGATTCTCCAGGCAAGAACACTGGAGTGGGTTGCCATTCTGGGATAACCTAAAAGGTGTGGGAGAGAGGCTCAAGAGGGAGGGGATATATGTATACTTATGACTGACTCACATGGTTGTTCAGCAGAAATCAACATGACATTGTAAAGCAATTATCTTCTAAATAAAAGTGACTTAAAAAAAAAAACAGGAAGGAATCAAAGGAGTTTGGGGCCCAACATCAAGTTGATTTTATTACTGATTCCCTCTGATCTTGACACCCACTTCTGTAATGAGCCTTTTTCTCACATTCAGAACGTAAACCTGTCCTCTTAACACCAGTTACTCTTTTTCTGTCTAATGACCTAGAGTTTGTTAATATTATTAATATTTTCAGTACTTTGATGTCTATAGAACTGATATCTTGCCATGATTTTCCTAATACTTGTTGAGCTTCTTAAAAGATGAAATAAATTGCACCCAAATAGGAAATAAGGCAAAGATAAAAATGAAGCTGGGCCAAAGTAATACTTTCATCAATGATGAAGACTCAGTGAAAACGCTTACTGATGTCCTGAATTTGGCAGAATTACCCGCCTACTCAGAGGCAAGACCAGACCTGACAGGCCTCCCCAGCTAGGTGTGACTTGGATATGACTGAAGGCACAGCGGAGGGATAGGTAACTTGCACACACAGGTATGCTGACTTCACTTGAAACAAGTCACTGTACCTCCTCTGTAGATAGAGGCTGGGCGCAGGGTGGAGCGAGTGAGAGGGTGTAAGCGGCCAGGAGTATTACACTAACTGAGCGTCATACTGAAGGAAACATCAGCTGTGGGCAGGAAATGCACTCAGTTGATGGAATTCACGTATCATGTGGGGAGGCTTGGGTTAGATTTCCAGGTTATGAACCAAGATGCTGAGGTCTTGAAGGATCAGATTAACATTAATAGCGCCACTCTTTCCTGCCCCAAGTTATGAATTCATTGAGAAACAAGATCAAAGACAAAATAAACAAAGCCCAAACTATCACCATTAACACTGATACAGGATACATTGACAATTGTAACCTACTGGGAAGGGCTTCCCTGGGAGCTCAGTCAGTAAAGAATCTGCCTGCAGTGCAGGAGACCTGGGTTCAGTCCCTGGGTTGGGAAGATCCCCTGGAGAAGGAAATGGCAACCCATTCCATTTCAACTTCCTGTGCAAGGGGTAACTTGCTGCACATTTCCCCCAGATTCTAGACCCTGGAATAGTTCACAGGTGACAGAGCAAATATTCTTATTTATGTCATTACCTCTAACTGATTTGAGGATGACAGTAGTAAGAAAAGAACCACTTTTCTTACTTAAGAAGAAGAGTTAAGTACCACTAAGGACCACTGGTAAATTAGTTCCATCCAATCAAGAAACGTTGGCCGATCATTGTCTACCAACCCTCCCACAATTTTATTTCTATTACGAGAAGAAAAGAAAGGAACAAGAATCAGGAGTTTTGAGGGAAGCTCTTTCTTCCTGGAAACCAGAAGAAGGGACAGGCAGGCATTTCTCGCATACAGGACCTCCTCCTCCATGAAGCCCAGGTCACACAGCTGCATTTCTAATGCCTTCAATGGAATGCTGCTAAGTCACTTCAGTTGTGTCTGACTCTGTGTGACCCCATAGACGGCAGCCCACCAGGCTCCCCCGTCCCTGGGATTCTCCAGGCAAGAACACTGGAGTGGGTTGCCATTTCCTTCTCCAATGCATGAAAGTGAAAAGTGAAAGTAAAGTCGCTGAGTCGTATCCGACTCTTCACGACCCCATGGACTGTAGCCCACCAGGCTCCTCCAACCAAGGGATTTTCCAGGCAAGAGTACTGGAGTGGGGTGCCATCGCCTTCCCCTCAACAGAATGGCCCAGATCTAAATCCCTCGACCTGTCTGAAATGTATGGGGACCCCGTGGAGCTCTCTGCCACCACTTCCATGCCCTCGGCCAGTAATTTGTTCTGCTTTTTGGTCCCTTACTCTACTTTTGCGGTTCCTCTTCCTGGAAATTGTTTTTTCACTTCCTCACTTTCTCCTAAATATGTCTCCTGTTCATTTAAGAGTTTTAATGTTAGTTACTGTAGACTATAGAAAATCAGCAAAGGAAAACAATGGAAACCAGAGAATTTCTTTAAATAACAAAGTACTCAAGACAGTTATTCTGGAGTCTTTATATAATATAAATAACAACTTTGAGATTCTCATTGCTCCAGTCCTGACACTCCTTAGGATCATTTGAACCCCACTTCCCTTGTGGCTCAGCTGGTAAAGAATCTGCCTGCAATGCAGGAGACCTGGGTTCGATCCCTGGGTTGGAAAGATCCCCTAGAGAAGGGAAAGGCTCCCCACTACAGTATTCTGGCCTGGAGAATTCCATGGACTCTATAGTTCATGGGGTCGCAAAGAGTCAGACAAACTGAGCGACTTTCACTTTCACTTTGCTAACAAAAGGCATGCTTGCTTCTCATCTCAGGCTCAGGAAAGACATCCTTAGTTGAGACGAGGTAGAATGGAGTCTTAGAATCCTTCTCAATACACTATCCAGTTAGTCACTACCAACAGATTTCAGTTGACTCTCAAGATAAAATACATTTCTATTTTGGATAACCTCATACTGTCATTTTAAAAGAACTGATCACTTCCCTTCAGAGGTTCTTGACACTATGTTACTTTCACATGCTATATTTTCTGCCACCTTAGGTAGGATTTTTCTCTATCTTTTCCCCCACTACTTTCCCAAAACCTTTTTCTATTGCAAACTATATTTTTCTCCTGGTGTTATAGTCCACTCTGGGACATCTCTTTGTAAGCCATTACATTCTCTCTTTTGATGATAATTTGTTTGCCTGAACTGCTACTACACTCTGCTATCACATATAGCTGTCCAGTATCTGCATCTGTTCAGGACCCCTGTGGGTTCGTATCTGGCAGGTGTGGTTTCATCAAAGTGCCCACACCCATCCCCACCTGCCCACTCCCTAATACACTATGGTGGGATTTATAGCTGACATTTCAGTTTTGTTTTCTGTATGTCTTCTGTCTTTTTCTATTCATCTATTATCCTTTTATGGGCTTCCCTGGTGGCTCAGCGGTAAAAGGCTCTGCCCGTCAAGGCAGGAGATGTGGGTTCAATCCCTGGGTCAGGAAGATCCCTCAGAGGAGGGCATGGCAACCCACTCCAGTATTCTTGCCTGGAGGATTCCATGGACAGAGGAGCCTGGTGGACTACAGTCCATGGGGCTGCAAAAGAGTCAGACATGACTTAGCGACTACATAACAACAAAAGTCATACTTTCAGATAATCACGATGGTGTGATCACTGACCTAGAGCCAGACATCCTGGAATGTGAAGTCAAGTGGGCCTTATACAGCATCACTATGAACAAAGCTAGTGGAGGTGATGGAATTCCCGTTGAGCTATTTCAAATCCTGAAAGATGATGCTGTGAAAGTGCTGCACTCAATATGCCAGCAAATTTGCAAAACTCAGCAGTGGCCACAGGACTGGAAAAGCTCAGTTTTCATTCCAATCACAAAGAAAGGCAATGCCAAAGAATGCTCAAACTACCGCACAATTGCACTCATCTCACACGCTAGTAAAGTAATGCTCAAAAGTCTCCAAGCCAGGCTTCAGCAATACGTGAACCGTGAACTTTCAGATGTTCAAGCTGGTTTTAGAAAAGGCAGAGGAACCAGAAATCAAATTGCCAACATCCGCTGGATCATCAAAAAAGCAAGAGAGTTTCAGAAAAACATCTATTTCTGCTTTATTGACTGTGCCAAAGCCTTTGACTGTGTGGATCACAATAAACTGTGGAAAATTCTGAAAGAGATGGGAATACCAGACCACCTGACCTGCCTCTTAAGAAACCTATATGCAGGTCAGGAAGCAACAGTTAGAACTGGACATGGAACAACAGATTGGTTCCAAATAGGAAAAGGAGTACGTCAAGCCTGTATATTGTCACCCTGCTTATTTAACTGTTATGCAGAGTACATCATGAGAAACACTGGGCTGGAAGAAACACAAGCTGGAATCGAGATTGCCGGGAGAAATATCAATAACCTTAGATATGCAGATGACACCACCCTTATGGTAGAAAGTGAAGAGGAACTCAAAAGCCTCTTGATGAAAGTGAAAGTGGAGAGTGAAAAAGTTGGCTTAAAGCTCAACATTCAGAAAACGAAGATCCGGTCCTGGGGAAACAGTGGAAACAGTGTCAGACTTTATTTTTCTGGGCTCCAAAATCACTGAAGATGGTGATTGCAGCCATGAAATTAAAAGACGCTTACTCCTTGGAAGGAAACTTATGACCAACCTAGATAGCATATTAAAAAGCAGAGACATTACTTTGCCAACAAAGGTCCATCTAGTCAAGGCTATGGTTTTTCCTGTGGTCATGTATGGATGTGAGAGTTGGACTGTGAAGAAAGCTGAGCACCAAAGAATTGATGCTTTTGAACTGTGGTGTTGGAGAAGACTCTTGAGAGTCCCTTGGACTGCAAGGAGACCCAACCAGTCCATTCTAAAGGAGATTAGTCCTGGGTGTTCTTTGGAAGGACTGGATGCTAAAGCTGAAACTCCAGTACTTTGGCCACCTCATGCGAAAAGTTGACTCATTGGAAAAGACTCTGATGCTGGGAGGGATTGGGGGCAAGAGGAAAAGGGGACGACAGAGGATGAGATGGCTGGATGGCATCACTGACTCGATGGACGTGAGTCTGAGTGAACTCTGGGAGTTGGTGATGGACAGGGAGGCCTGGCGTGCTGCAATTCATGGGGTCACAAAGAGTCGGACACCACTAAGCGACTGAACTGAACTGAACTGATAGCTTTCTTTTACATTAAGTGGACATTTTTAAATAGAACATCTTAATTTTAAATAACTTTCTCACTAAATTTGTTTTTTTTCAGTGATTTCCTTAGTGGTTGCTGCTGCTGCTGCTGCTGCTGCTAAGTCGCTTCAGTCGTGTCGGACTCCGTGAGACCCCATAGACGGCAGCCTACCAGGCTTCCCCGTCCCTGGGATTCTCCAGGCAAGAACACTGAAGTGTGCCACTTCCTTCTCTGATGCGTGAAAGTGAAAAGTGAAAGTGAAGTTGATCATCATGTCCCACCCTCAGCAAGAGCTTAACATATATATCTTATCAGAGTCTGCTTCAGATTTATACTAACAATTTCAATGGAATATAGGACTTTACACCTATATAGGTCTATTCCTTTCCCCTTTTCAATGCTATTGTTATACAGATCTACATGTTTCAACAATTATTTCTTAGAATATTTTTTCTACTCCTTGCTCTCTCACCTCTCCTTCTATCACCCTCATTGCATGTACGCTGAGTCATCTAATGGTATCTCACATTTCTCTGACGATCTCCTAATTTTTCATTTTTGCTGTTGTGCCCTCTAATGAATCTTTCTTTTCAGTTTTTGTACTTTCCAATCCAGAATTTACATTTGCCTTTTTTTGGGGAGTTGGGGCGGGGGGAGGTGGGCGGATAATTGCTTTATAATGTTATGATGGTCTATGCCATACATCAACATGAATCAGTCATAATTATATGTATACATGTCTCTTTCCTTAAAAGGAAACGGGGACGACAGAGGATGAGATGGCTGGATGGCATCACTGACTCGATGGACGTGAGTCTGAGTGAACTCTGGGAGTTGGTGATGGACAGGGAGGCCTGGCGTGCTGCGGTTCATGGGGTCACAAAGAGTCAGACACGACTGAGCGACTGAACTGACTGACTGACTGACTTCTTTATTGATATTCTCCACTTAATGAAATACTGATGTTTTTAATCTGTTTTCACAAGGCAGTTTCTTCTGCCTGCTTTTCTCCCTATCAGACTTCCCAGCTTCTTTGTATGCTTCAAATTTTCTTGTTGTTGTTGGAAACTGGCTATTTTAGATAATACGTGGTAGCAACTCTGGGAGCTGGTTGATCGCCTTTCCCTTCCCTAGGGGTTGATTACTGTCATTTGCTTATTTGTTTAGTGACTGGGTTATTTTGGCGAAGTCCGTTCTCTCCTCTCACCTCATGGTATAAAGGCTCTGATACTGCTCCCCAGATGGTGCAGTCCTGGGCATGTGGACAGTCACCTCTGGAGAGCAAGTCTCTTGCAGTCACTTTAACAGTCACTGTCCTTGACACACCCAGCTATTAACTTCCATTAATAGCTGGCTGATTGCTCTATTGTTGTCAACAATGCCGTGGGGCACAAACTCTCCACAGACTGATCCAATGAAACTCAGCCTCCTTTAAAGAAACAGTCTTCGAGTTCAGATTTTGAGGTTTGTCTGACCCCAAGAAGGCTCTTCTTCTGCTTCCCTGGTTCTGTCTAGTAAACTAGCCATGACTGAGCTTACACCTCACATGCATCTACCAGTTGCCTCTGATTTGTTTCACAGCACAGCGTCTAGTGGCTCAGCGGTAAACATTCCACCTGCAAGGCAGGGGATGCACCTAGATAAAGGTTCCATCCTTGGGTTGGGAAGATCCGCTGGAGAGGGCCTGGCAATCCACTCCAGTATTCTTGCCTGGAGGATCTCAAGAACAGAGGTCCATGGGGGTCACACAGAGTCGGACACAACTAAAGCAACTGAGCACTCACTCACCCACAACCTCTCTTGTTTTGAGAAAGTCCTTAGGTTTGAATATCCCACAGTCTGTGGCAAATGAAGTCAGCTTCTTTGGGAAGAGATTCTGAGCTGTTTTATGGCCCACTTATTCCCCTGGGCAGAGTCTCTGGGCTGAGGCTCTGGAGCTGAGGGAGGGGACATGGGCATACTTCCGAGCGACACCCACACTTTTGGAGCTAGGTGCCTGGCAGAGTGGGGTCCTGCCACAGCCTCTGCTCTGAGTGGCTCGCCTCTCTCTGAATGGAACCTCTGCTTCACGCATGAGCTGGAGGGAGGTCTCAGGATGTTTAGCATGCTGTCCCCTTACCTTTCAAGTCAGGATGGGGCTAAAGAGAATATCCACCTCTCCCCTGCACTTGCGTGAAACTTAGGCTCTGTAACAGGTATCTGGGCAGAAACAGAGATGCTAATGTCCCGCACCTCCGAGGAAAGTACAGTAGGTCTCCAACTGGGAGCTGGAGAAGAGAGCTCTGTGTTCTCTTCTGCACCCACTTGAGCTCTGGTTTGCTTCAAGATGAACTGAGAAGAGGGAGGAAGAGAGTGAACTGTGGTTCAAACACTGCAGACTCTTTCCTGTTCTTACCAAATTTTCATAAGTTTTAAAAAAATAAGTGTTTTTGTTGTTATTGCTGTTCATTTGCTATATACCCATGGTACCATTTCCAGAGACTTTAAATAGCTTGTTTTTTTTGGAGGGAGGGGTTTAATGATTTTTTTCACTAACTTTACTGTGAAGCAGATCCACAGAGCTCCACATGTTGCCATGCTAGAAATGGAACCTTACATACTTCTTAACTTAGTCAACATATCAGATGTATTTCTCCAGGGAATAAAAGACTTGTTAAGCACTGAATGTTCTTTAAGCACCACAATGTTCTTTGATCCTGGTATTTTTTGACTCTATCATTGATCAGAAGTGATAAACAGGGACTTCCCTGGCAGTCCAATGGTTAAGACTCCACGCTTCCACTGAAGAGGGCATGGGTTTAATCCCTAGTTGGAGAACTAAGATCCCACATGCCTCATGGTGTGGGGAAAAGAAATTAATTAATTAAAAAATTTAAAATCGCATATATGACTTGAATTATTTTAAAAAACTAAGATCCCACATGCCTCATGGTATAGGGAAAAGAAATTAATTAAATTTTTAAAAATTACATACGTGCCTTGCATTATCTTAAAGAAGAGTGATGAACAGAAACAATGCCCTCTTCATTTTGATGAGCAGTGAGAGACATATTTGAAAAGTATTAATGTACTTTTCTATTTTTCCTTCTGAACATAATCATCTTCAATCAGTCTACCTAAGGTACTCATTTGCTAGTAGAGAGTTTAGAATTTGGTGCAGAAGAATGAAAATAAAAGGTAACATTCAGCTCCCTCCTCAAAAAACTGGATTTTGGAAGCCCACAGTTCGATGAGAGTCAGGATTAACTGAGGGAGAAAAGGCATTCCAAATTTCTTTTCCTTACCATTTAGAATAAAAAAAAAAAAGTATAGATCACTCCTCCTTCCCCCCAATCTATGAGGGAAGTTAAACGTGGGGGTTTAGGTAAATGGCAAGAAAAAGGAACATTTAGGGAGAAGAAGAGAAAAGTTTTCAGATATATCTGGATTTCTACTTTGGAGGAAAAGAATTAGGAGGGACGGACTATTAAACCAAGAAGACAGGTGAGCACAGGAACCTTTGAACCACATTCTTTATTTGGGAATCTAGGAGACCAATACGCAACAGGTCTTCTTCACCACAAGGCAACAACCGGCCTCGCTGAGCGTGGCTGGCAAAAACGGAGAGGAGGACCAGTGAGCGCTCCCAAGCCTCCATCAGACCATCTGAGGCATGGACACTCAGTGCAGAGCAGTCTGCCATGGGTCTGCTGCGGTGGATAAAGGGACTACTTGGCTTGGGCTGGAGATGGACTTCCAGGCCAGCAGTTGAATAGAAGGCAGAGCACTGGACTTCCCTGGAGGTCCAGTGGTTAAGAATCTGCCTGTCCACGCAGGGGACATGGATTCAACTACTGATCCGGGAAAATTCTACATGCTGCAGGGCAAGTAAGCCTGTGAACCACAGCTACTGAGCCCGCAGACCCTAGAGCCCGTGCTCTGCAACGAGAGAAGCCACAGCAGTGAGAAGCCCATGCACTGCAGCCAGAGAGGAGCCCCCGCTCGCCACAACTAGAGAAAACCCGTGCGCAGCAACGAGGACCCAGTGCAACCAAACAAATACACTTAATAAATACATAAATCTCAAGGGAGCACCATCAAGGTGCAGGAAGAAGTAGAAGTTTTCAACGCAGGAGTTAACAATAGGGGTTAAAACCCTGAGCGTAACAGCGAGTGCTCAATGACAGGAAGCCCAGGAGGTCCATGTCGCCTTATTGAGCTGACCAAGTTCAGCGGCATCACCTTGCTTGTACGCCACTGTCACGGTCGGCTAGGGCTGCCACGGCAAGATGCCATCAACTACAGAAATGTATTTTCTCACAGATCTAGAGACTGGGAAGTCCAAGATCAAGTTACTAGACAGTTGAGTTTCTTGTGAGAGCCCTCTTCCTGACTTGCAGAAGCCTTCTTCCCGTGTCCTCTCATGGCCCTCCTTGGTGCATACACATGGAGAGAAAGAAAGAAATGGATCTCCCCCCTTCCCTTCCTCCAATTATAAGGCCCCAATCCTATAAAATTAGGATTCTTACCCTGATGGCCTCATTTAGCCTTGTTAGTGTCAGTCATCCAGTCATGTCCAACTTTTTGTGACCCCATGGACTGTAGCCCCACCAGGCTCCTCTGTCCATGGGATTCTCCAGGCAAGAACACTGGAGTGAGTAGCCATGTCCTTCTTCAGGGGATCTTCTGGACCCAGGGATCAAACCCAGGTCTGCTGCACTGCAGATTCTTTACCGTCTGAGCCACGAGGGAAGCTCCATATAGCCTTAAGTGAAAGTCAGTCAGTCATGTCTGACTCTTTGCAGCCCAGGCCAGAATACTGGAGTGGGTAGCCTTTCCCTTCTCCAGGGGATCTTTCTAACCCAGGGACCGAACCCAGGTTTCTTGCATTGCAGGCAGATTCTTTACCAGCTGAGCTATCAGGGAAGCCCCCTTCAGTTCAGTTCAGTTGCTCAGTCATGTCCGACTCTTTGCAACCCCATGAATCACAGCACGCCAGGTCTCCCTGTCCATCACCATCTCCCGGAGTTCACTCAAACTCACGTCCATCGAGTTGGTGATGCCATCCAGCCATCTCATCCTCTGTCGCCCCCTTCTCCTCCTGCCCCCAATCCCTCCCAACATCAGAGTCTTTTCCAATGAGTCAACTCTTCGCATGAGGTGGCCAAAGTACTGGAATTTCAGCTTTAGCATCAGTCCTTCCAAAGAAATCCCAGGGCTGATCTCCTTCAGAATGGACTGGTTGGATCTCCTTGCAGTCCAAGGGACTCTCAAGAGTCTTCTCCAACACCACAGTTCAAAAGCACCAATTCTTCGGCGCTCCGCTTTCTTCACAGTCCAACTCTCACATCCATACATGACCACTGGAAAAACCATAGCCTTGACTAGACGGACCTTTGTTGGCAAAGTAATGTCTCTGCTTTTCAATATGCTGTCTAGGTTGGTCATTACCTCCTTAAAGCAGTATTTTCACATATAGTCACACTAGGGGTTAGGGCTTCCCTGTTCCTGTTTCTGACCTAATTTTCTACCTGTTAAAACCCATTCTACCAAGTACCTTGCGTCTCTCCAACAAACCCCTTTTCTGTTTCAGTTAACCAGAGTTACTTTCTACTGTTGGCAACCAGGGACCCAGACTGGTCAGAAATTTCTATCAGGAGACAGTCACTCAGGAAACTGGTACTGGTTATTTGTCCTCATAGGGGCTAAAAAAAATATGAAAATTCAGACTTCAGGAATGGGAATCTGTCAGCTATAACAAATAACTAGATAATTTTTCTTCTGTGGTGACCTTTAATGAAGTGTCCATTGAAAAGAAGGATTTAAGGGATCAAACTGTCATTGAAATTGAAGAGTGTGAACAGCATGAAGAATCTAAGGATGCTATGCTAGGGTGAGGTGGCTGCTTCTAATGAGACTGGAGGGCTTAAAGACGAGATGACAGGCTTAGATCTCTATATTTTAGCTCAAGGCATAGACCTGGGGGATTTCTCTGGTTGTGATAATTTTCTACATACATGTCTGCCAAAATGCAACACAAATGTAAAACTCTGTGGGTGCCTGGAGAAAGCCCACTGAATCTCCAGCCTTACCAAGTCACTTACATGACAGTGGCAGTACTGATCAGGAAATAATGAAAAACTGAATACAGCAGAGAACACAGATGTCTGGAAGTACCCCCTCCAGCCACACTCTATACCAAGCCTTTTTTTGACAGCCAAAGAAGACCCACTTGCTCTTTGCATCGTCATCTTCTTTTATCTTATGACATCTTCATCTTCCTAAACCAGAAAGCTGGCTTTATCTACAGACCTTGATAATCTCACTCAACACAAGGCTTTATCTACAGACCTTGATAATCTCACTCAACACAAGGCATCATGCTCGCTGGAGAGTAAGCTGGATTGGTACTTTCAATACTTTGATAAGACACAAGCAGGCTAGATGATGGGCTTCCCTGGTGGCTCAGTGGTAAAGAATCCACCTGCAAAGCAGGAGTTGCAGGAGACAAAGGTTGGATCCCTGGGTTGGGAAGATCCCCTGGAGGAGGGCATGGCTACCCATTCCAGTATTCTTGCCTGGAGAATCCCATGGACAGAAGAACCTGGCAGGCTACAATCCACAAGGTTGGAAAAAGTCAGACACAAGTGAAGCGACTGAGCACTCATGCAAAGCAGGCTAAAGGATGGGAGCAAAAGATTTGAAAATATAGAGACCTGCTACTTCAGGAAAGCTTCTACGAGTCTAGTGGTCAAAAGCGCCAATGCTTATGGCAAATATCTTCCTTCTCTAATACGAACAGTTGTCAGGCTTGGTGGGCCATTTTGGCCTTTGCAGGCAACGTATCCAAAATTTGCATGCACTTTATTCAACCCATGTACCAGGTGCCTCAAAAGGCTTCTGATTCTAATAGCTATATACCTAGAAATTCTGTGGAACAAAATTTCCAATGATGCCCAACGTGTCTGTGGAAAAGCAGACAAAGAGCTCTGAAGGGGAATCCAAAACAGATGCCTAGATCTTAGAGCTCCAGTAGAGGCTCTGCATTTTGTTGTTAATACTCTCCTTTTGAGAGATAGGCATTCATGTTCCCAACAAGTGGACCCAAGTAGAGACACAAATGGACAAGGCATTATGAACTGGAGCGTTGTCTAGTCCATCTGGCCGTAAAGTCAGGTGGTCCACCATCAGCTCATCAGCAGGCACTCTAGACTGAGTTGCAGAAGCAGTCTCCGTGAGCCAGCTGCCCACCCTGTCACGTCATTACTCCTTTGGCTCTCTCGCTCCTCTCCCAGCCTAATGAGAAACGGCCTGTGACTAGCTGAAAACCTTTGAGTCTGGACTCTGGAAACTTCTAGGTGATAGGCTGGCAAAAGCCAGACGTGGACTGCTGACAGTACACCTCCGTCTATGTGGAGGCCTGAAGTTTAGTGCAGAGGAAAAACCTCTACAATTTCACCTGGAAAAGAATTTTGATCCGTGTATCTCGTTGCCCACTTTAGTTGGAAGAATAGACTGTTTGAGAAAGGGCTCTATCCAAAACTAATCCGTGAGCAGTAACTGAGAGGTCACAATTAGAGGATACAAATATAAAAGATTAAGGAAAGAGGCACACGGCGGGACCTTTCAACATATACCCAGAGTGACAGAATACTTATGTACAATCAAAAGTTACCCACTGGGGGGATTTTCCTGTGGTCTAGTGCTTAGGAGTCCACCTTCCAATGCAGGGGATGCAGGTTCGATCCCCGGGCTGGGAACTAAAGTCCCACTTGCCACAGGGCAAGTAAACACACACACAAGTAGAGAGAAGCCTGTGCGCCATAACTAGGGAAGCCCGTGGGCTGCAACAAACATCTCACATGCTGCACCTAAAACCCAACACAGCCAAATAAACATATATATTTTTGTAAAAAAGTTGTATGTGTATATACAAAATGCACCGTGTAACCAACAAGGATCTACCATATAGCACAGGGAACACCACTCCATACTCTGTAAAGGCCTATATGGGAAAAGAAATCTAAAAACAGTGGATATACGTATACACATAACTCACTCACTCTGCTGTACACCTGATACATCATTGCAAGTCAACTATACTTCAGTCAAATTATTTTTAAAGTTACGCACTGTGAAGGAGGCTTCTAAGGTTGAATAGTTGATATATTCTATTTCTAAACACCAGTTATTCGGTGTCCACCTGCACAAGGACTTGCTCAGTGGACTCATAAAGTATCTATAGCTATAAGTATGTACATCAAGGCTACACAAGGGCACAGTTGCCCTAACTCAAGATGCCTTGGCTATTGCCCAACCAGAGATCAATCAAAATTCCCAATATTGAACCATATCTCATAAGAAGAACCAGACAGGCTGATCACATTTTTCTGTGGTGTAGTGGGGAATCAACTTGCTTTCACTAGACTAACTGCTTATTCTGGATTTTTCCCCTTACCTGGCATGCTTCTCCTAGGTTTGCTGCTGGTAGACTTATTGAAAATATTTTATACTTTAAGTTTTGGCTATCTTCTTGACAATTAGCTTCTTAGCCTGACTTCTGAGTCTGTCTTTTCAATCATCATGTTGATTCTGTGACTTACATATTATCCTTCTACTCAAACTCTTTCCTGCTTAAATTCAGTTCAGTTCATTCACTCAGTTGTGTCTGACTCTCTGCGACCCCATGGACAGCAGCATGTCAGGCCTCCCTGTCCATCACCAACTACCAGAGCCTACTCAAACTCATGTCCATCAAGTCGGTGATGCCATCCAACCATCTTATCCTCTGTTACCCCTTCTCCTCCCACCTTCAATCTTTCCCAGCATCAGGGCCTTTTTCCAATGAGTCAGTTCTTCACATAAGGTGGCCAAAGTATTGGAGTTTCAGCTTCAACATCAGTCATTCCAATGAATATTCAGGACTGATCTCCTTTAGGATGGACTAGTTGGATCTCCTTGCAGTCCAAGGGACTCTCAAGAGTCTTCTCCAACACCACAGTTCAAAAGCATCAGTTCATCAGCACTCAGCTTTCTTTATAGTCCAACTCTCACATCCATACGTGACTACTGGAAAAACTATAGCTTTGACTAGACAGACCTTTGTTGGCAAAGTAATGTTTCTGCTTTTTAATATGCTGTCTAGGTTGGTCATAGCTTTTCTTCCAAGGAGCAAGCATCTTTTAATTTCATGGCTGCAGTCACCATCTGCAGTGATTTTGGAGCCCCAAAAAATAAAGTCTATCACTGTTTCCATTGTTTCCCCATCTATTTGCCATGAAGTGATGGGACCAAATGTCATGATCTTTTTTTTCTGAATGTTGAGTTTTAGGCCAACTTTTTCACTCTCCTCTTTTACTTTCATCAAGAGGCTTTTTAGTTCCTCTTCACTTTCTGCCATAAGGGTGGTGTCATCTGCGTATCTGAGGTTATTGATATTTCTCCCAGCAATCTTGATTCCAGCTTGTGCTTCATCCAGCCCATCATTCCACATGATGTACTCTGTATATAAGTGAAATAAGCAGGGTGACAATATACAGCTTTGACGTATTCCTTTCCTGATTTGGGACCAGTCTGTTATTCCATGTCTGGTTCTAACTGTTGCTTCTTGACCTGCATATACATTTCTCAGGAAGCAGGTAAGGTGGTCTGGTATTCCCATCTCTTTCAGAATTTTCCACAGTTTATTGTGATCCATACAGTCAAAGGCTTTGGCATAGTCAATAAAGCAGAAGTAGAAGTTATTCTGGAATTTTCTTGCTTTTTCAATGATCCAATGGATACTGGCAATTTGATCTCTGGTTCCTCTGCCTTTTCTAAAACCAGCTTGAACATCTGGAAGTTCACAGTTCACGTATTGGTGAAGCCTGGCTTGGAGAATTTGGGGCATTACTTTCCTAGCATGTGCTGCTGCTGCTGCTGCGTCACTTCAGTCGTGTCCAATTCTGTGCGACCCCATAGACGGCAGCCAACCAGGCTTCCCGTCCCTGGGATTCTCCAGGCAAGAACACTGGAGTGGGTTGCCATTTCCTTCTCCAATGCGTGAAAGTGAAGTCACTCAGTCATGTCCGACTCTTAGCGACCCCATGGACTGCAGCCCACCAGGCTCCTCCGTCCACGGGATTTTCCAGGCAAAAGTACTGGAGTGGGGTGCCATTGCCTTGTGAGATGAGTGCAATTGTGCAGTAGTTTGAGCATTCTTTGGGACTGGAATGAAAACTGACCTTTTCCAGTCCTGTGGCCACTGCTGAGTTTTCCAAATTTGCTGGCATATTGAGTGCAGCACTTTCGCAGCACTGTCTTTTAGGATTTGAAATAGCTCAACTGGAATTCCATCACCTCCACTAGCTTTGTTCAGAGTGATGCTTCCTAAGGCCCACTTGACTTCACATTCCAGGATGTCTGGCTCTAGGTCAATGATCACACCATCGTGGTTATATGGGTCATGAAGATCTTTTTTGTATAGTTCTTCTGCTTAAATTAACCACAGTTCTTTTGCATTTGAAACCATAAATTCTGGGGCACCTCCTCCAATCTCATACCCTTAGACCTACCTCTCTTTTATTTCTTCCATCATCCAGCTCATAAGGCAAACAGTTGGGGATACTCTATGAGCTAAGTGAGGTCATCCATTCATTCCCACACCAAATATTAGGCACTATGCAGGCATCAGTGATACACGGAACTGATGTGTCCGTAACCAGGTTCATGAGAACCTCTGAGAAGGGATGCCTTGGAGATCAACAAAATTGGATTTGTAAATGGACTTGGGGGAAGCAATTAGTGATCTATGATTACATGTTAACTTGATATTAGGTCTATAATTTAGATATTAGTTAAATGTGCTTAGAAAATCCACCTGAACATGTAAGCCTTGGAGTCGGGAAAAAAAATCTCATAGCTGCTTTCGTGTTAATTTGAGCTTCTAGGTCCTTAGCTTTAGTTAAGCTTCTTATCTTCCTTGCTCTGAAGATACCTTCAGTTGTATGAAAAACTAAAGGGATGGAGCCATCACAACTTTAAAAGGACAATGTTTTTATTTTATGCAAAATCTTTTACTTCTGAATGCCATGCATCTACAAAGCATATTAACTCTTGACAGTCTAAAAGCAATTCACCCATGCTTAAATAAAATTCTCAAACTATCTTCCTAAAATACAACAATTTGAGACTTCCCTGGTGGGTCAATGGATAAGAATCCACCTACCAATGCAGGGGATACGGGTTTGATCCCTGGTCCGGGAAGATTTCACATGCTTTGGGCAACTGAAGCCTGTGTGCTACGACTCCTGAAGCCCGGGTACCTAGAGCCTGTTCTCCACAAGAGAGGCCACCACAATAAGAAGCCCACCCTCCGCAACTAGGGAAAGTCCACACACAATGAAGACCTGGTGCGGCCAATGTATAAATCATTCTTTTAAAACAGCAGTTTGTTTTTTAGTACAGTACTGTGGCCAAAATGCAACATATATATAAGTTCCCAGGGCGCCCTAGGGCAATTTTGCTCACTGACTCTCCCCTCTCTGTAGAGCTGCAGATTATAGTTGCCCTTGTTCAGAAGCTGTGTCCACTCTCTGTGACCCCGTGGACTGTAGCACTTCTTCCCCTGTCCTTGACCATCTATTGGAGTTTGCTCAAATTCATGTCCATTGAGTCATCCAACCATCTCTGCATTTAGTCTTTTTATTACATTTCTGATTTCATTTTTAGTTGTTATTTGGTGCCCTTCTATGTTTCAATGGGAGGAATATTCTGAATAAATGAGCTCATTTGACTATTATTTGACTGTACCATCTCTGGGGCTCTCACTAGGTGCTTTTTAAAAATAAATTACCTTTTAGCATGAGGTTTCTCCTTTGGAATATCAAGACTGACTGGCAGCTAAGCCAATCCAATGTCTATTTTAGTGTCTAATATAAACCAAATAAATCATGAATGCTCTCCTGACCAATAGATGGAAAGGTGGTTGGGAGATAGGAAAAACAATTTTAACTAGAAAAATGTGTCTATTTGATAAAAATAATACCTAAATAGTATCATCTGAGATATCTGTGCTCCTTAGATAGCACTTCCTCCCCCCTCTTTTCTTTTTTTTGTCTTTCAAGAGTTTTGCCAAGCAGATATGAGATTAACATTGCTAAAGAAAACTAATATCCCAAGACAGAATCTTTCTGTTGCTAATCTTGTTAGCACTGGGCCTGGAGCCTCTACAGCTTCTTCTGAGAGAGAACTAACACTTCTACCAAGTGTCAAAAGAGAAAGAGCAGGCATATTTTAAGGAAGCAAAACGTGGCAGATGTCACCATCTCCCTGGAAGAGTGTCGGTTCTTATCTAAAAAACAGAGCTAAAAATAAGATGAGCGTGTGTCACCTTCACTAGGGAGTTTTAATTTGCATCCAGATGCCACCATGGCTTGTCATGCTTCTTTAAACAGTAAGCTCAGAAAAGGCGTGTTAAGGTCCAGGAAACTGGGATCCAGTTGGAAGCCAAGGTTATGACACCATATCCTGTCTTCTCCCAAGCCACCTCCAGGTGTTTCAGGACTGGCTTCAATTAGGAAATAAGAACTGTCCCATTTCAAACTTTAGGTTCCAAATCAGTATTCCCACTTAGATTCTTTGGAAGATGTCTTTACGTGTCAACTTTGTATCAAAGAGTTATGTTCTTGGGACCACCAACTTGTAGGAGGACTTAGAATTCAACACTGCAGTTTAGAACTCAAATCTTTTTTTTTTTTTTTTTTAATTCATTTATTTATTTTTAACTTTTGATTTTGTATTAAAGTATAGTCAATTAACAATGTTGTGATAGTTGTGTTGGGTGAACAGCAAAGGGACTCAGCCACACATACACATGTGTCCATTCTCCCCCAAACTCCCCTCCCATCCAGGCTGCCACATAACATTGAGCAGGGTTACCTGTGCTATACAGTGGGAAGAACACAAAGCTTAGTTTTGATCTCTCATTACTTCATAAAGAAGGACAGGGGGCAGCAGAAGTGTAGATAACTAACAAGGAGGTCATACGTGGTCTTCAGCAGTCCTTTGGGCAACATGAAGACAGGGTACAAGGACTGAATATCCTTGCATCTAAATTACTGACTGCGTGGATCACAACAAACTGTGGAAAATTCTTAAAGAAATGGGAATACCAGACCAAGTTACCTGCCTCATGAGAAAACTGTATACAGTTAAAGAAGCAATAGTTAGAACCAGACATGGAACAACAGACTGGTTCCAAACTGGGAAAGGAGTGTGACAAAGCTGTATATTGTCACCCTGCTTGTTTAACTTGTATGCAGAGTACATCATGCTAAATGCCGGGCTGGGTGAAGCTCAAGCTGAAATAAAGACTTACAGGACAAATACCAATGACTTCAGATATGCAGATGACACCACCTTTATGGCAGAAAGCCAAGGGGAACTAAAGAGCCTCTCGATGAAGGTGAAAGAGGAGGGTGAAAAGGCTGGCTTAAAACTCAACATTCAAAAAATACAAAGATCATGGCATCCGGTCCCATCACTTCATGGCAAACAGATGGAGAAAAAATGGAAACAATGGCAGATTTTATTTTCTTGGGCTTCAAAATCACTGTGGATGGTGACTGCAGCCATGAAATTTAAAAGATGCTTGCTCCTTGGAAGAAAATAATGACAAACCTAGTCAGTGTATTGAAAAGCAGAGACATCACTTTGTTGACAAAGGTCCAGACAGTCAAAGCTATGGTTTATCCAGTAGTCATGTACAGATGTGAGACTGGACCATAAAGAAGGCTGAGCACTAAAGAACTGATACTTTTGAACTGTGTTGCTGGAGAAGACTTTTGAGAGTCCCTTGGACTGCAAGGAGATCCAACCAGTCCATCCTAAAGGAAATCAATCCTGAATAGTCATTCTCCAATTCTTGGGCCACCTGATGCGAAGAGCCGACTCACTGGAAAAGACCCTGAAGCTGGGAAAGATTGAGGGCAGGAGGAGAAGCGGGCAGCAGAAAATGAAATGGTCAGATGGCATCACCGACTCACTGGACCTGATGTTGAGCAAATTCCGAGAGATGGTGAAGGACAGGGAAGCCTGGCGTGCTGCAGTCCATGGGGTCACAGAGTTGGACATGACTTAGCGACCGAACAACTACGGACCATGAAGGGAGAACCCAGAGGGGTTCCTACAACTGCCTCTAATATGACAGGATGAGGCTTACTTGAGGACTTAGCCTGCTGCGAGTACAACTTCGATCCTGTCCAGTCAGCTAACATTTTCTTGGATATAGCTGAACTCACAAAAAGGAGGAGCGTCTACAAAGTCATCATGAACCTGGAGGAGTTCTCCACAAGTCAGGGAGGTCTCCTCACCCCAGCCCCTCTGCCTGGCCACAGTGAAGCGGAGATCAGGCTGGCTGCGGGTCTCAGAGCCCGACCTGCACCACGATGGACCGCGGGAGGCCTGAGCTGGCCAGTTCAGGAGCCACTAGCCCCCTGCGGCTACTGAGCAGTGAGGTATGGTTAAAGCAACTGAAAAACGGCATTTTATAATTTAACTTGAAAGTTAAACATTTGATCCCATTATTAAACAGCTTCCAAATGCGTTTGAACAACAGTGGCACAGGAATCTACTTTCTCAACTGTAAATTTTATGAAAGCTTTATTACAGTTCAAGTACTTCCAAGGAAAAGTTAGTGTTTGAATTGGGATATGCTGTGTCAAATACAAACCAGATTCTGAAGATTTAATATAAAAAAGAATGTATAATATCTCATTGATTAATTTTTATGTTGATTACATGTTAGAATAATTTTTTAACCTACTAGGTTAAACAAAGCATTATTAAAATGCATAATGGTTCATTACGTTTTTATTGCGCAGTACTGGACTAGTTTATCCTGGGAAAATATCTCTATACTTGAAGCATCTATATTGAGTATATGCCAGAGAGGATGGGAAGCCAAGTTAGAAATTACCCTCAAACAGCCAAGAAAATATACTTTTTCAAAGTACAAAGATGAAACAAAGGCCTTCCTCAGCCACCTTCCTACACACCCATTCCAAGTTCAAAGTACTTTAAACAGCATCTCTGCAGAGTAAAAACTTGACGACTGCTCTGCTCTATCCTGGGCCAAGACGGGCTGCCTCGGCGGTTTTCTTCAGGTCTCACAACTATATCATGCTTCCAGCAGTAATACCTACACCAGCCTGGGGAATGAAATAGAAGCCTGGTGGAAACAGGAACACTGAACTCTTCTCCTCGCACAATTGTACTCTCGTGACTGTTCCTAATAAACCCCCAAAACCGGTGCAGCCTTAACGCATGCATCATACTCCAATCTCCCCAATACAATGAGCATTTTCCCTTCTTTCTTATTCCTCTAGAATTATCTCATCCTTCGTTTCTTCCACTGATATCTGTTGAGCCCTTTGTGCCAAGCACTGCACTGGGCATGGAGGTAAAGAACACACACCTTCTAAATGTCCATCAACAGAGGAATGGATAAAGAAGATGTGGCACATATATATAATAGAATATTACTCAGCCATAAAAAGAACAAAACAATGCCATTTGCAGCAACATGAACAAACCTAGAGATGATCATACTAAATAAAGTAAGTCAGATAAAGAAAGTCAAACATCATATGATACTGCTTATATGTGGAATCTTAAAAAAGAAAAGGGTACAAATGAAGTTATCTACAAAACAGAAATGAAGTAACAGATGTAAAAAATAAACTGATGGTTACCGAAGTTAAGGGAGGTGAGGGATAAGCTAGAAGTGTGGATTGACTACTTCTACTATGAATATATACAAACTAGACAACCAGTAAGGACCTACTGTATACCACAGGAAACTCTACTCAAAACTTTGTATTCTACATGAGAAAAGAGTCTAAAAAAGAGTGGATATATGTATATGTATAACTGATTTACTCTGCTGCGCACCTCAAGCTAACACAACATTGTAAATTGACTATACTCCAATAAAATTTTTTTTAAAAAAGAACATACACCTTGCCTTCAAGAAGATCAAACCAAAAAGGAAGATATTTAAGTAATAATAAAGTATATTTTTAAATAAATTAAATAATGGCTTGATAAGGGGAAGACAGACTGTCCTCAAGGTATAAGAAGAGATGTCAACCAGAAGTAGAATTACTAGAGAGCTGGCCCTTGTTTGTGATCCAAAAGGAAAGTAAACAGGAAAGACGGCATTCAAAGCATAGAGACAGTACGCACAGGCCGTGTGGAGGCCTGAGGCTGCACGATGCCTTGGAAAATGCAAGCGGTTTGGTCTCTCTTGGATATATGAAAGGAGGCATGAGAAGGAAACTAAGGGAGAGGAGGCGGCCAGTACAGGGCCACTAAGTTCCCATTTATAAGATATGATAAAGAGAAAAGGAAGATCAAAGAACGCTTCAATCAATCAACACCTTATGTAAGTTTCCACCTCCTCCCTCCAGATGGGCTTACATTTTCCCAGCAAGTTAAGAAGCTCTCCTTCTCCTGGGGGTCACTACAGAACTTGGCATTTCTGAGATGTCTGGTCTCATCCTTGTCATTCAAAGCATCTGTCAGGTGCCTAGGATGGGCCAGTCACTTTTCCCGCTGTAGTAGAGACACAGAAGACTGGCATCCTAACTAACATCAATACCTCACGGACAATCAAGGGAGAGGTTAATATTAATAACACAAAGCAGCTGTAGTTTGGAAGGGAACCATTTTCCCCCCCTTTCTTATTACCTGGGAATAAAAAGCATGTGTCTAAAATGTTTTGGGGACAGAGATATCCTGCTCCCCAAATCACTATTACCTATTCTCAGCTTTCTTCCTCTGCAACTAATGACCTAAGCAGGGAGGGAAGATCTAAACTTGTATTGAAAAACCAGTGTTCACGCAGACAACATTCCTAAATCTTTCTGCTTTAAATCATTCTCTGGACTGTTTCTCATAACAGATCATTACGAGCACAAATTAAGAGAATGTTCATTATAGGACATAGTGGTGAAAAGAGGCTTAAGCCTGGGCAAGTCCACAGTACCTTCCCTTCCATTTTAAAGAGTAAAATGAGAACACGTCAAAAACTGAATGCATGAGAACTCCATTAGATGCAGAATAGATCAACGCTCTGAGATCACTGGTTTAAATACTGTTAAATTTTCCATAGTCGCATAATGACTTAAAAAATAATCAGCATTCCTTCATACACCATGGGCAGTAACGAGCTAAAATGGATCTTATGGGCACCACAGCTTTAAGTATTTTATCCATCCAAGAGCCTCACTGGGTCATAAAACTCAGTAGTTCATTGTTTCCTGACCCTGAACGGCTGCAGTCGCCATGAAACCAGTGCCATGGCCCAAACTCCCACACTGGAAGCCAACTCAAACCAGCCACGTGGAAGAGCCTCCCATTCTGCCTCTGTTGGCTCCCTTCACACTGCAGGTGAAAGGGGGTCGTGGGGCACCCCTGTCAGCTAGCGTCTGGGCCACTCAGGTAGCCAGAGAATCATCTGAGGTGAGCGGACCATTGCTGAACTCAAATCCAAAGTTCTGCCCATCTAAACCTGCTGGGGATTGCTTCACTTCTACAGGGACAGTAGCTCACTTTGAGCTTAAATCTACATTGTGGAATTTGAACCATTGAAATGCCCATCACCATAAAAAACCTCTATGAGCCTTGTTAACAAAACAGAAAGAACTTCTGCCAAGAGCAGAGGAATAAATTCTTTCTTTCCTGCTGCTTGGACCACAGCATAATGAAGGGTCCCCAGCCCTCGCTGCAGTCATAAAACGGAAAGCCCAGCCTCCTTCTTTTGATGTGTTCCAGTTTAAAAGTTTAGAGTCGATGCCTTTTCATCCTTAATTTATCTTCCCTTGTAAATATTTCTGTACCACTTCCAATATCTAAAGTCTACACATTTCCAAAAAACAATTCATTCCTTCTCCAATGTCAATTGTAGAACTTTATGTTATGGGTCAAATTTGGGGCTAAATAAACATACCTCAGGCTACAGTTCTGCAAATACCTCTGGCAGCAAATTAACTCAAACAAATGTTTTGGTTGGGAGGTGAGGTTGTTTTTAATGATCTTGCTGATTTGCCTGGAGACCCAGGGATAGACTGGGTGAACTCCCAAAATCTTTCCCAACTTCGTATTTTCTGCCACGTTTAACGTACACGTCTTCGGTTCG
Organism: Bos grunniens; assembly: GCF_055505025.1. NCBI lineage: Eukaryota > Metazoa > Chordata > Mammalia > Artiodactyla > Bovidae > Bos > Bos grunniens. Next base: position 107,192,244 of record NC_141168.1, read on the forward strand.
TTGAAATAGTTGGTTTACTATTTCACCACCAGAGGGTGCTACTTGTTAGCTTCTAAAATGCATTTCATAATCACACCTGAAAAATGGAGGCCCTTCAGCCAAAGAATCGTCACCACACCAGCTGCTGGCATTATCCAAGACAGGTTTTCAGAAGGCGTGTAGTGTGGGCAGCACTCTGCTTCAAGGAACCTGATTTCACTTGTCTGTTAATGTTATGGGTTTGAAAACCAAAACTGAAAAGCTCTGTAACTTGCACAAACCAAAGTTCACGGATTTGATACATGCTGTAAACCAAGCAGGCAATGCAAATCATGTTTCATTTTCATGGCTTTTGTATTTAGTACACAACAACAATGAACTCAGAAGGCTAACATCCTCTCCACTGCACAAGACAATAAAATAACAAAAGAGAATTTGCTCAGCTACGACAGCAGTGCTATCCTCTATCAATGCAACCTCCACTTACGCATTTTAAATGTATACATCTCCTGCTTCTGCTTTGGAGCAATTTCGCTTTGGTGTCATTATTCACTTCTAAGATGCCTTTTCATTGATTACCTTCAACTTCTCTTATCAGTGTATTTTTATGACGTACTGGGATTTGCTTTTTCCACTTGATGAATGTACAAAGGAGGCAGGGAAGTTCAATTCTCATTCCCCTCCATGGAGCTGGCGTGTTAAGTCTTTAAACTGTGTTAAGAAACTCTTAGTATGTTTCCAGCTGAATTGGCAAAGCAAGTCAGGGGACAGAGAAGTTTTTCGGAAAAGCGCCGATTACAGTCAAGACTTTAGACCATATGGGTCATAAGCACTCAACTCTACCACACAGCAAGAAAGCAGTCGTTTCGATACGTGGGCCTGGGTGTGGCTGGATTCCCAAACACTTTACGTCGAGGAGCGGGTGGGGTTTATAGTTTGCTGACACCTGTAAATGATGAGTCTAACGTACACACACTCTTACCAATAAAATTCGGAGAAGTTTCTATTACATTTTCCCTTGGAGATGTTCCCTGGCCTCACATAGTGTTGACTAAGTGTGACCTTCCTAAGTGAGCCATGTGAAAGTTCACGATCCCCCTGGAGGAGTACCACTGGGCTTCCTCTCTGTCGTTTCCAAAACCAGAGCCCAAAGAGACTTCAGCTTTTGGTGTGTCATTATATTTGTGTCCTGTGAAGATGTCTTACGGTAAGATACAAGATCAACAAGAAGGATGGGGCTCCCTGGCCATTTCCCCAGAGATCACACGGAAAGTAAACAAAAGACGTCACTCACCTTCAGACTGATGTGTGGCCAGAGGAGTCTGGGTCTCCTTGGAGTAGGACACTACCTCCCTGGGCAGGAAATCCACTTGGGTGATCTTCGACACGCCCAGCTTATGCAGTCTCCGTCTGGAAGTAACGAAGTACAAAGACTTAGAGACGGAAGGCATTCCTCACAGAAGATCTATCAGGCATAAAACAAATGTCTAAAATAAATAAACCCCAAACATCCACAGCTTCTCAGCGCAAGGAGCAGTGTCGTGAAGTAGAACCGGGCCTGGCCTGGAAGTCTGGACACTTGGTTTTGGCCACTTTGCCTCTGTGTTGCTGGGTGGTGTTACGTGCCCCCTCAGACTGACCCTCAGCTTTTCTATCTGCAAAACTGGATCTTCTCCAGTTCAAACGAGGCCCTCCTTCCACTCTGAGCAAATCTGATTTTTCTCGGTTAAAGGAAGTTTTCATTTGTAATACAGTGTTCTAGTCTCTTAGGCAAGAGGGACAAAAGAAAACTAACACTTCTCAAATCTGAAGGGAAAAGAGAGGACTGCTGCGTGGAGAAAATATTCTCTACGATAGTAATGAGAGGATGATATTCCAAGGGGGAGCATAACATCTCCCATTTCTCCAGAAAAGGAGCTAATACAGAGCAGTGCATGGATTTGTTCGAAGGCACGCTGACATGCCACAGAAGAGTGAACAGGGCATTGGGCTGAGAATGGTCCAGTTTTAGTTCAGAACTGCCAAATGAGCTGTGAGCATGTGACAAATCCTTTCTGAATATTTGTGGAGCATGTGAAGTGTTTTCAGATGTCTTTCACATATGTCAGCTGTCTTCACGACCCTTCTACGAAATGTCTGGGCATATTATCACCATCTCCATTTTATAGATGAGGAACGTGAGAGTCAGGAGGAGACATGCCCAAACATATGCGACTCATAAATGGCAGAACCGGGGCTAAAATGATGCTGGTCTGAGCCCTGGTGCAGTGCTGTTGCCACCAAGTCAAACTCCTAGCTGAGGCTCTTAACGGTCAGTTCTGAGTTACCCCTCGTATCCAAAGTGCCTCCTGCGTCACCCAGGAAACACCTCCTCATGGGGGCAGTAGAGTCTCGTGGTTAAGCACACAGACTATCCCACCGCTTGACAGTTATGTGCGTGAGCTTGCATAAGTTACCCAATCTCTCTATGCCTCAGTTTCCTCATCTGTAAAATGGAGACATCACCATTGCTTAGCACTAGGATTATTACAGATAATGTATATGTGCCACATACCTACAATGCATATGCCACATATGTATTAATACACATACATACGTAACAATTTACACACATTTATATTTTAAAATAGTTTCTGAAACATTATTTTAATACATAGATTAGTATCAGTATTGGACATGTTTTACTATATTGCTTTAACATTTCCAGGAAATAGAGTATATGTGTGTCTCTCTGATAGAGAAAGAAAGGTTACTTAACCATTTAGCCAAAAATCCATATTTCCTAGCTTTCTAGCATCAATAGCAGCTCACCTTATTCATATTATTTTTTGAATTATTACTAGCAATGGTACAGATTCACTGTATTTTTTCAGTAGATAGTAATAATACACTGAAAGAAAATGCATACCATAGCTAGGAATTTCCATGTATAATTTCCCAAACACAAATTTCTTCTTTTTTATGAATTACTAAAATAATTGAGGTGAAACCTAAGATGAGCACATAGTAGACACAAATAAAGGCTAGTTTAGAGAAAAAGCCCCACTGGTCGTCTTTGCAGCCCCACTGAGCACGACTGTAGCCCCACTAAGCTCCACACAGGCCTCGGCCACTTGGCCTCACTCACTCGGATGTCTGGACCACATAGTGCGCAGGAGGGTGAGGCTGGGGACCCAGCACTCCCTGGCAACCTTCTCATCCAGAACACACAAAATATACTGGAAACAAAATCACCAAGCAAGGTAAAAAGCTCAAGGTTTCAGAGTAAGAAATTCAGGTATTATTTTAAATCCTCCTTGGGTCAGAGAAGTGTGCTTTTCTTCCTGAAATGGGTCTTTCTTGCAGCATCTGAAGAAGAAAACAGAACTAGACACCACAGGACTGCTTGAGGCAAAGCCCCTCCTGCTGTTTAAGAGCCTAGAGCATCTTTCTGAGGCCCCAAAGAAGTCCATCTTCATCTAGGCAAAGAGATGGAAAGGAAACATGGGCTGGCAGTGTACCCCGACGCCTTTGAATCAGGGTCCCACCTGGCATGGAAAGGTCACCCTAGGGTTTAGACTTCCACGGGCATCTGTGAGGCCCAAAGGTCCCCACAAAATCCAAGAGGAGATACTTATACCTGCAGCCAGGAATTCCAGCGCATCTGGCTAATAAGATGCAAGCAAAAGCTGTAGGTCTGCCTTGTTGGGTATAGCCCAGCCACAGGCTCTGGGCAAGAAGCTGATCTGCAATTTGATAATCCACCATGGATTATCTGCAGCATATCATAATCGTTAAGTCACGTGTTCAGATAGAAACTGGGTTCAAATCCTCGCTTTGTCACTTACCAGCCAAATGGTGCATAAAAGCTCTAGACAAGTGACAAACCCCTCTAGGGCTCATGTTTCTCATCTATAAAATGGGTACATGTCATTGCATGACTGTGAAGATTAAATGAAGCTAATACTTGTAAAGTACTTAATTTAGTGCCTGGCACTTACATAGTAGGTGGCTTTACTTTTATTTTTCTGACTGATTATAATATGCTTTCTATTTCAAAAAACAGAGAATGCAGATTTATGAATGCTCAAAGTTGATTTTCTAAATAGAAGATTTTAAAATTATCTCTGACAGTAAAACATAAGCCTCACACTCTTTCTTTTCACAGGTACTTGGGTAGGTCTTGGCTACTTGAGAGAGTCCACTTGGTTTTCTTCTAACTAAAAGTTATCATTACCATGAAAACTGTTTTCAAAACAGCTTGAAACGGTATGAGTACCACACAACTGTTCCCAGCTCTAGCCATTCCTGAACATCTGGCCAGAAGGTGGCACCCTTCCGTGGCAAAGACCTTCCCCTTAGGAGTGTTCTTCAGCTGTGTCCCCACCTCTGGGTCTCTCCTGGGCCAGCCTTAGGGTCCGTATGTCTCAGCTGATGCAAAAGCTACCTGTGCATACAACCCTGTGATAGAGACTTTCAGCTTCCCTAAAATACTTCTACAATTCCATCCTCTGACAAAACTATCATATAACTATGTCTACAAGATGAAATATATAGTATTTTCCTTAAAATTACATATACAGTGCATTGTATGTCTTACTTTGGTTCAAAGTCTTACCAGCCCCTAATTCTTTTATTTCTGGGTACAAATTAAACTACTCAGCAAAGGAGGTGGGGAACCACATTGTAGAATTAATGCTACTATAATTTCTTTCCTTCTAATTAGGCTCTAAGTTGCATGTGGGCTCTGGGAGACCTTTGCTGCTGTCCCTCCACCCCTCCTTCAAAGCTCATGCCTTTGCCCCCCACACTTCCACCAGAGCCCTGCTGCCTGTCAGTACCTTATTTTCATGTCTGACTTGACTGCAGACTTTCTTATTTATCCCTGGCTAATTTATCTCACTGCCCAGGGGCTTAGGTCCGTGTCAGGTACAGAGCTGGCATGGAATAAATGTTTGAGGAAGAAAGAAGGAAGGAGAGACTAGAAAAAGGAGAAGGAAGGCATGATGTAAAAGGAAAACTGAGAATTCAATTAGCTAGGCTGTGGTGGACACGGCATTAATACTAAATTATAGGGTCCAGCAGCCTGTGTTTCAGTCACTCCGGCACCCCTGCCAGTGATCACGATTCTGACTAAAGGCTGAGCAGCACTGATTCAGAAATATTAGAGTGTAGACACAGAGGCTTCATTGTTTCCAGATTCCCTTGGGACTCTCCATCTTCAAGGATGAGGCTTCAGTCCCACAGAGCAGGGATGGGATCTCTGGACCAAGCTTGTCAAGTGCTCTGAGACAGGCAAAGGTGAGCAAAGATGAGTGAGGGGGCAAGAGGATAAGTGTCAGACGAAGGAGACGGCAGCACACAAAGCATGAAGTGCCCGATGCTGAGGCAGGAGCCCGTGGGCCTCTGGCCAGACCCCTGGCATTTGTCAAGTAAAGTAAAATGCAAGCTTTGCCCTCACCCAGACACTCCAAGGTCAAAGCTAGTGGTAAAAGCTGAGTTCTGCTAAAGCAAAGAGATAGGGGCCCATTCCTGAGGTCAAGGAAGACTCCCCTGTCTGCACACAGGAACAAAGGCTTCTTGGGGGTCATAAAGGGAGGGGGTCCCGCCCCATAATAAGTATGGACACGCACCCTCAGGCCTCTGCAGTGGGATCCATCCTAGCAAAACGTTGTGTATGCATCTTGGGGAGGATCCATGGACCAGTCAGGTGTGAAGAAAGAAACAAGATAATTGGCCAAAGGGAAGCAAAGACCTAGAAGGGCTTTCCTGTATGAGTGATTTATGTAGCCTCTAGCTGCTCCTCACCCAGGATGCCCCTGCTCCTCTGGGAGTGTGGGCTGCCTAGTGTCTGCCTGCACTCCTCCTCATTAGAGAAGATGCCCACACCCTTTCCCTTGAGTGTGTATCTCTGCCCTGCTTCTGAGTGAGATAGCTGTTGTCCTGTGTACTCTCCCATACACTGTGCTGTGTCTCTAGCAATAAACTTTGTACCTGCTTTTAGTTTTTGCCCCCTTGAAACATTCTTGCTTTCAAACAGGGGCAAGAGCCAGAGCCACTTCGCGTCTAGCTTCTAGCCCCTGGTGGTTGAGTGGCTAGGATTCTTGGTTTCCATCCAGGTTGTGCTGTGTTTGGCTGTGCTTAGACGCTCAGTTGTGTTCACCTCTTTCCAACCCCATGGACTGCAGCTCTCCAGGCTCCTCTGTCCATGGGGATTCTCCAGGCAAGAATCCTGGAGTGGGTTGCCATGCCCTCCTCCAGGGGATCTTCCCAACTCAGGGATTGAAGCCAGGTCTCCCACATTCCAGGCAGATTCTTGACCATCTGAGCCACCAAGGAACCCCTCCATCCAGGTTACCCAGGTTTAATTCCTGGGCAGAGAACTAAAAGATCTTTCTTCGTGACCACTCACCGCTCTCCCTCTAGGATCAACCCAAGGGTCTACACTAGATCTAAAACTATGATGTCAGGCAGGGGATCCCAGAGACACTAGGCAATGAAACCACAGATCCCTTACTCACTGACTTGGCCCGATCCTAAAGTGACATGGGCCCATACCTCCCTGGGCGAGGGCTGAACTCCCCACTGCCAACCCTGGAAACTTCCTCTCCACCTGGTCCTGTCGACTTGGCTGAGCAAGCTGGCTGAGCAAAGCCATACTGCACCAGAGTTGAAATGTTTCTTCAGAAAATAAAAATTGGGTCTTGACAAAGCATAAAAATGGAAACTATGTGAAGTTTGAGAAGATTATCTGCCAGGCCTGAGGGTGCTGAAATTTCCAGTCCACCACTAGCAGAGTCTAACCCACCCAGGTTTGTCCATTTGCCCTCAGGTGGCTCAATGGTAAAGAATCTGCCTACAGTGCAGGAGATGTAGGTTCAATCCCTGGGTCAGGAAGATCCCCTGGAAGAGGAAATGGCAACCCACTCCAGAATTCTTGCCTGGGATATTCCATGGGCAGTGGAGCCCAACGGCCTACAGTCCATAGGGTCGAAAAGAGTTGGACATGCCTGAACATGCATGCTTGCTTATCTTAGACATGTGCATCACAAGAGGAAAATGACTCCCTTGCCTAAATCATTGTGCCCATTTCCCTTTCTGGTTCACTTGTCTTGTCTTTGCCTATCCACCCACCATAAGGGTAGCATGACTTTCCTAGCTACTTGCAAAGTTTCATTATCCAAGCACGATGAAGCCCAAAGTGTGACTTTATCAGGGTCTATGATGTCTACGAAAGTAGAAGAAAGTTGGAGTTATGCAGACTTACTCCCAAAGAAAAGGCTGAGAAACAAGCACACAGCTATAAACTCTGTGGCTCTTCTCCCATTTCAAACATGAAGGAGAGTTTAAGAGAAACCTTACTGGTATTTTAAAATGCAGTTAGTACTTTAGACATTACTTTTAATAGTACAAAGAAGAAATACTTGCAAAGCACAGAGTTATCTACCAAAGTGGGATACCTTGGTTTTGTCCCTGTTTTTAAAAAGGCCTATATTCCGTTCAAAGCCATGAACAAGAGAACTTCAGCTTCTGAAGTCACTGCATCTGTGACCTGGAAGTATGGAGGCAGTTGTGTTGTGCTAAAAGTGTGGAAGTGCTAAAAAAAAAAAAAAAAAAGATTTCCAAGAAACTACTGTCAAGGTGCCTCTAAGAATTAAATAGGAAAATTATTTTGACATGACACAGATGTGGGTGGTGGGGGCTGGTTTGGGATGGCATGGATCAAAAAGCACAGCTCTTTGATCACAGAATTAAGATCAAGGCTGTCTTAATCTTTTTATTGAAATAAAATTTACATACTATAAATATTCCCTTTAAAGTATACAATTGAGTGGTTTTAGCATATTCAGAAACTTACATAACCTCACATGTGGACTTGCATAGACTTCTCCTTACCTCCCAGAGAAATCTTGTATTCACTGAAATACAGGAGTCTCCCCTCCTCCAGCCCCTGAAAACCACTAATCTACTTCTGTTTACTTTCATATAAATGGAATGTCACAGTATGTGGCCTTCTGTGTCTCATTTCTTTCACGTAGGTTAATGTAGATCAAACGTAAATGTAGATCAGTCCTAAAGGAAATGAACCCTGAATATTCATCAGAAGGACTGATGATGAAGCTCCAGTACTGTGGCCACCTGAAGCAGAGAGCTGACTCTGGAAAAGACTCTGATGCTGGGGAAGACTGAAGGGAGGAGGAGAGGAGGGTGACAGAGGAGATGGTTGGATGGCATCACTGATTCAATGGACATGAGTCTGAGCAAACTCCAGGAGACAGTGAAAGACAGGGGAGCCTGGCGTGCTGCAGTCCCTGAGGTCACGGAGAGTCAGACACGAAAGAGCAATGGAACAATAACAACGTTATCTCATGTATCAGAATGTCATCCCGTTTTGTTTATAAGCAATATCCCATTGTATGCATACACCACATTCATTTTAATCCACTCATCAGGTGGTGGACATTTGGGTTGCTTCCATTTCTATTATTAACTATGCTGCTATGAACATTTTTGTACAAGGTTTTGTGTAAGTGTATGGTTTCAATTCTCTTGAAAATGAATTTTCTTTGAATTGGTATGTATATGGAATTGTATGTATATGTATACGGTATATATGGAATTGCTATGTTATATGATAATTCCAAAGAGTCGAACATGACTGAGCGACTAACACTTTCACTTATAGTAACTCTATGTCTAAATTGGTGATGAACTGCCAAACTGTTTTCCAAAGTGGTTATACATTTTACATTCTCATTAGCAGTATACAAAGATTCCAATTTCTCTATATCCCTGTCAACCATTATTATTATCTGTCTTTTTCATTATAGCCATCCTAGTTTCTGTGAAGTAGTATCTCACTGGAGTTTTGCTTTTAATTTCCCTGATGGATAATAATGTTCAGCATTATTTCATGTGCTTATTGACCATCGATATATCTTCTTTCAAGAAATGCCTATTTAAATTCTTATCCCATTTTAAAACTGGGTTGTCTTTTTATTGTGGAGTTGCAAAAGATTTTTATATATTCTGGATATTGCTCAAACTATTGCACAATTGCACTCATCTCACATGCTAATAAAGTAACGCTCAAAATTCTCCAAGCCAGGCTTCAACAGTATGTGAACCATGAACTTCCAGATGTTCAAGCTGGATTTAGAAAAGGCAGAGGAACCAGAGATCAAATTGTCAACATTCGTTGGATCATAGAAAAAGCAAGAGAATTCCAGAAAAACATCTACTTCTGCTTTATTGACTATGCCAAAGCCTTTGACTGTGTGGATCACAACAAACTGTGGAAAATTCTTAAAAAGATGGGAATACCAGACCACCTGACCTGCTTCTTGAGAAATCTGTATACAGGTCAGGAAGCAACAGTTAGAACTGGACATGGAACAACAGACTGGTTCCAAATTGGGAAAGGAGTACGTCAAGGCTGTATATTGTCACCCTGCTTATTTAACTTATATGCAGAGTACATCATGAGAAACACTGGGCTGGAAGAAGCACAAACTGGAATCAAGGTTGTTGGGAGAAATATCAATAAACTTAGATATGCAAATGACACCATCCTTATGGCAGAAAGTGAAGAGAAACTAAAAAGCCTCTTGATGAAAGTGAAAGAGGAAAGTGAAAAAGTTGGCTTAAAACTCAACATTCAGAAAACAAAGATCGTGGCATCTGGTCCCATCACTTCATGGAAGATAGATGGGGAAACAGTGGAAACAGAGGCAGACTTTATTTTGGGGGGCTCCAAAATCACTGCAGATGGTGATTGCAGCCATGAAATTAAAAGACGCTCGCTCCTTGGAAGAAAAGTTATGACTAACCTAGACAGTATATTAAAAAGCAGAGCCATTACTTTGTCAACAAAGGTCTGTCTAATCAAAGCTATGGTTTTTCCAGTAGTCATGTATGGATGTGTGAGTTGGACTATAAAGAAGGCTGAGCACCAAAGAATTGATGCTTTTGAACTGTGGTGTTGGAGAAGACTCTTGAGAGTATCTTGGACAGCAAGGAGATCCAACCAGTCCATCCTAAAGGAAATCAGTCCTGAATATTCACTGAAAGGACTGATGTTGACACTGAAACTCCAATGCTTTGGCCACCTGATGTGAAGAACTGACTCATTTGAAAAGACCCTGATGCTAGGAAAGGTTGAGGGTGGGAGAAGCAGATGACGGAGGATGGGATGATTGGATGGCATCACCGACTCAACGGACATGAGTTTGAGTAAACTCTGGAAGTTGGTGATGGCCAGGGAAGCCTGGCGTGCTGCAGTCCACGGGGTCGCAGAGCCAGACATGGCTGAGCGACTGAACTGAACTGTATGCCCTGTTGCTCAGTCATGAACAATCTTTTGTGAACCCCTGGTCTGCAGCCTGTCAGGCTCCTCTGTCCATGGGATTCTAAAGGCAAGAATACTGGAGTGGGTTGCCATTTCCTCCTCCAGGGGATCTTCCCGACCCAGGGATGGAACCTATGTCTTCTGCACCTCCTGCACTGGCAGATGGATTCTGGGAAGTGGTACCACCTGGGAAGCTCTTACCAGATGTATTATTTGTAAATATTTAATCCCATTCTGTGGGTTGCCTTCTCACTTTCCTAATGATGCCTTCTGAAGAACAAAAGTTTTAAATTGTAATGATGTTCATTTATTTTTCTCATTAGCTGTTCGTGCCTTTTGTGAATCTAAGAAACCACTGCCCAATCCAAGGTCACAAAGGTTTACAACTCTACTTTCTCCTAAGAGTTGTATAGTTTTAGCTCTCACATTTAGGTCTCTGGTGTGTTTTGAATCAATTTGGCATATATGTGAAGTAGGGGCTCAACTTCATGCTTCTGAATATCTAGATTGGATATCCAGTTGTGGATATCCAGTTGACTCATGCTTAATTTTTCTTAATGCTCAGTGGCAAGATTGTACAGGGGAGCAGAGGAAGGCTTTGCCATGAATATTGCTCCCTGTTGATGCCCATGGGCCTCAAGCACTGGCCAACTCTGACTATATGAGGACAAGATTCAAGAGGAGGGACTTCATCACCTGAGAGCTTTCCAGGGATCATGAAGGCCTTCAGAACACTGAGCACATCATTCATCCCTATCATTAGCATCACTGAGTTCTTCCTGAATCAGTTAGATACAATTCAACTCTTTTTGATGCTCTTATTTCAGACCAAGTAAATCAGATGCAGCAAACCTGATGTCCTGCATTTCATACTCAAGGTAAATGAAGGAAACTGCACTGATATTACAGTACTATCTACTGGACTCAAAAGGGAACCCGGTAATATTGGAGATCTGGCTCCACACTGCTACAAGTATTAAGCAAGAAGGCTACTGTAGGAATTTCACAGATACTATCGGCTAATCTTCAAAGATGCACTTACATCAGAGTTGATGATTCAGTTTCTGACCCATCACCAATACTGAAAGTAGACAAGACTCACATTAGTAGACTTTTTTTTTTAATGTCACAGTACAAGAGGCTATGTGAAGGTACAGAAAAGCCACAGTAAGAATATACCAAGCATCTAAGAAACAGTTCAAACTTTACAAATTGTGAGTCACAGAAGACTCTCTATAATGGGCCTGCGAGTAGCAGTCTCAGAGTGTCCAGGGACTGGAAATTTATAAAGTTGAGGATATACTGGTTAAAGCTGGTGGCAGGAGTGTGGGCAGCAGATAAAGTGGCAGAGTCTTGGATCGGAAGCCAGTGTGCAGCACTCAGCAGCCAGAAAATAAAAGGGGTCACTGTACTGACAGGCAGTCTCTGGAGCAGGGAAGAAACCTGGAAGTCAAGCAGACAAATCAAGAGGATGTTCCCAGAGATAAGGAGCTATTTGGCCCGATGCCAAGGCAGATCAAGGCCAGGGAATGAAAGAACATCTACACTGGTTCCAGACTCAACCCTGCTGGGTTTTCATCCATGCTTGTTTGCATGTGAGTGTTTCATCCCCAGCAGACACGAACGGTGCTGCCAGTGACCTTGTCTCCTAGTGCTCCTTGTAAAATTCCTTGAGGTTTCTCAAAAAAGAGGCCCTTAAGATAGTGCGAGTGATGATGGTGCCACTTTCTGCTTTGTCCAAAAATGGTATGTGGGCACCTACACTGTCCTTGACAACTGGCACAGGAACTCTTTAAGCCAACACCATTATCAGCAACCACACACCATTTCTGAGGCACAGAACCAGACCAGCTCCTTGCAATACAGAGGACAAGGAGACTAAACAAACACCCCAAAAAACACATAAGAATGAAAGGTAACAGAATAAGAGCCAACATGAGCGATTGACATTATAAGTGGGACAGGAGAGTACAACAGGCAGATTACTATGCGTTTGGGTAAATGAAACAAGTTTCACTTAGAACTGAAGGCCTGATGTAAGTCTTGAAGGAGACGTAAGACTCAGTCAAGTAAAAAGGAATGAGGTGGTGTTCTAGGGAGCAGATCCCTAGACCAAGATCTAAAGACTGAATTCACATTTGACGCCTGGGAGACCAGGTTTTCAGAACAGAAGACTTAGTTGAGTAGCAGCAGAAGATAAATTTAGAGAGTAGCACTTCAGTTCAGCTCAGTTCAGTTACTCAGTTGTGTCCGACTCTTTGTGACTCCATCAACCGCAGCACGCCAGGCTTCCCTGTCTATCACCAACTCCTGGAGTTCACCCAAATTCATGTGCATCAAGTCGGTGATGCCATCCAGCCATCTCATCCTCTGTCATCCCCTTCTCCTCCTGCCCCAAATCCCTCCCAGCATCAGAGTCTTTTCCAATGAGTTAACTCTTTGCATGAGGTGGCCAAAGTATTGGAGTTTCAGCTTCAGCATCAGTCCCTCCAATGAACACCCAGGACTGATCTCCTTTAGGATGGACTGGTTGGATCTCCAAGGGACTCCCAAGAGTCTTCTCCAACACCACAGTTCAAAAGCATCAATTCTTCGGCACTCAGCTTTCTTCACAATCCAGCTCTCACATCCATATATGACCACTGGAAAAACCATAGCCTTGACTAGACAAAGTTGTTGTCTAGTTGGCAAAGTGATGTCTCTGCTTTTCAGTATGGTATCTAGGTTGGTCAGAGAGTAGCACTAAGGCCAGATAATTTGAGGGCTTTAAATCTCAGGCTAAAGAACTTGAACTTTACATTGTAGACAATGAAGAATTATTGAAAGTTACTAAAAAATGACAGCTTCAAGGCGACATTTAAAAATGCAGCAACTATGTGAAGAGGGCTTCCCAAGTGGCGCAGTGGTCGAGAATCTGCCTGCCAATGCAGTAGACACAGGAGATGCAGGTTTAATCCCTGGGTTGGGAAGATGCCCTCAAGGAGGAAATGGCAACCCACTCCAGTATTCTTGCCTGGGAAATCCCCTAGACAAAGGAGGCTGGTGGGCTACAGTCCAGAGGGTCATAAAGAGTCAGACAGGGCTGAGCACACATGCAACCTATGTGAAGAATAGAGTCTGAATCTCCCTCTTTGACAAATGAGCGACCAGGCTGGAGGGGGCGGTGGAGCTAGTAAGCTAAGTGTAAAGGAAAGGGGGATTGAAAAAGGACCTTCCAACAGACAATGGGTGGCTTCAGTAACCAGAGAGCCCAGATGAAGCATTAATTCAAAGGAGGGCAGCCAGAGGCATGAATCCTGGAGCTGCAACCCTCAGTGTAGACAATGTGGAGATGAGGTCCAGGGTGATGAGCAAGCGCTGAGGGCTGCTGCCACTGGGAACAGGAAGGATAGGCTGTAGACGGTGATGCTGGAAAAGAATTAAGGCAATTCACTTGGTACAGAGGGTGAAAGAAAAGGAATAAACTGGAGACTATGTCAAGCCTTCACGCCTTATGGGAAGAAAGTAAGTAGTGCAACTGGAAGACACTGGGGAATCCAGAGAAAGATCTGCTTTGGGATACAAATGAGTACCTCAGTGGGTGAGTTTATGAGTGAGGAGTTTTCCAACTATCTGAAGCTTAAGACCAAAGCTATGAAAAAAAGAGAAAGGAGAAAATGTGGTCCTGGCAGCCACCCACCTAGAGGCACATAAGAAAATGCTGCATCCATAGGAGATAAGCGCCGAGAGCACTAAGAGCACAGAAACTCATGAAATATGAAAGAAGTTGTTAAAAATGACAAAAGGTCAGCTTGTTTTCCTAACACTGTGTGCTGGTATCATAAGGTGCGTGACGTCTCCAGGACTTGCTCTGAGAGTTGTGAATGGGACTTCACAGAGCGAAGGTGGAGATGGGGTACCCAGCATCGCAGCCCCCCACACGCAGTGCATCCTCTGTGTTCAGAGTGGGTGTTCTTCTCCCAGGGCTGGGAAGCAGCTCGATGGTTGACCTCAAGAAGGATCGGTTTCCGCTATCTATGTTCACATTCAAAAAATCATTCCAGGAAGTATTTAGTTCATTTCCATGATATTTGCTTCTTACTGTGCAGAGATATTGGCTTGGCAGCCAAATTATTTCTCCTCAACAGAAGCAAATGTCAAGTCTGGTTCAGTCAACAGGCACAGTTAAACGGTCTGCCTTCAACTTCACCACACAAGTAAACCTTGCAAATTCCAAGGATGGGAAAAAAGTCAAAATAGTCATGGTTATACAGAGCTTGGCAATACTGGTGGGAGCTGTGCTATCAAGTAGCCACTTTATAAAGGAAATTGAAAGTTTAGATTTATAAGATCAGAAGGTATGAAAATGTATTCTCTCCAATATTGCATATAAATGACAACAATGATATAAAAATTTTACTGTCCTTTAATTGACTTAATATTTATGAACAACCTTCTGTAGAAGTTGTAATGTAAAGCTATTAAAATTATAGAAATCTTCAAGTCACTGAGTACCAAAGGGTAAGGATACATCCTTCCCAACTGACCATATTAATTTTTCTGAAACGGAATAAAAGAGGAATATTATTTTATGAAAATCCAGTTGTGAGCACAGAACAGAAAATATCCTATAATTGCTTACTCGGGGTTCTTGAGGGCAGAGAACAAAGACCAGCAGGTAACAACTTCTCAAGAAATGTTTGAGGACTTTGTAAACAAAGTACTTTTTCCCTCTCTTGTGCCAAAATTTTGACTGGATCTGTTAAAAATCAATTTATCAAAGTTTTTCATGGGTCAGAATTCGCTGTATATTTAAAGATTCTGACACACGCACACCCCTCCCAAGCTGCTGTTCCATATTCCAGTTTCTCTAGAAAGTATGATTAGGTATTACTGAAAAGGCAGAGACTGTCAGCTGGATCAAGAATACAACCCATATCATTCTCAAGAAAATTCCAGGTACTGTCATGTGGGAAACCTTAAAAATTAATTCAGAGATTTAAACATAATGCAAAGTAATTTCTGACAAACTACGGAGAATAAGCCTAAAGAGGGTACTTCATCAAAAGCTAATGAGGTTATTACTATTCTGCTAGGCAAATGAAAAGTAACTTTAAAACATGAAAAGATCTCTAGAACTGGCAGGTGAGATCTTCTCAAACACCTCCCACCATCTTGAAGGATATGTGTTTTTCTGGTGCCGTTACAGAGCTGGTTTAAATTCTGTTCTTAACAGAGGGATCACTCTGTTTCACCACAGCAGTTTGAGATGGTGCCTGGTGGATTCAGGAGTAATATTCACTCTCTCTTTCAGCAGAAAAGAGAGGTGAAAGAGAAGGTTGAGAGAAGAGGTCACCACCTTCTAACAAAGTCTCCCAAGGACTGGAGGACTCTCTAAGTTCCTCTTTGAGGTAAGGAGCAACCAAATCCTTCACAGCCTCAGTTTTTTCTCATGTCACTTTGATTCCAAATATCTCAAAAATCCTACTAAGAGTTTAATACACTAAGACACAGAGGAAATATAATTGTGAGGCTTCAATAAAATCAGAAGCCACTATATATTCCTATATATTAAGCCTAACAATATAGGGCAAAGGGCAACAAAACACCCTTGTTACTCATCGATTTCTACTCCTCACTGAGAATCTCTGCCTCCCTCTCTCCACTGCACCCCTTATGTTGACGCAACACATCTCCCTAAAGACCATCAATCTCACAGTGGAATTTGACCTAAGGTCCCTTCATAAGACAACAAAGAGACATTTAAAACACAATCCCTCCCTCAAAGTTGTCCAAATTTCAATGCATTTACTCACCTGCCAGTCAGTATAAACTTTTAGATCCTATGATCTTTTAACTTACTCTTTTTATCCTATTATTTCGTTTTTTACTTTGACCATCTTCAATTCACTTAAATATTATAGTTATATTATAGTATTTATTATATTTTATATATTATATCACAATAATTTATATCATTAAAACATTAAATTATAATGTTTATATTATTAAAATATAATATTCATTATATTATATAATTATACTTTATTATAATTATAAATATATAATTATTATAATTGCCTATGAAATTTAAGTATTTGGGGTGCTTTCATAAGCAGTTACTTGGTAAAAAATAAAGAACTTTTCTTTATTCACAATTTTCTTGAAGCTATTTTTTTCTCCCTTATTCCTCTATTCTGGGACCTGTTTTGCTGATCACATAGTTAATATAACAGCATACAAAAGGGACACAATGTTGGTGCTTCTGGTCAAGATGACCAGATTTATCCTCCATCTGAAACAACTCCCGAAAAGGACAGAAATTTGAATGAAACAACAGTTTGCAAGATACTAGAGGTTAAGTGGAGAAGGCAATGGCACCCCACTCCAGTACTCTTGCCTGGAAAATCCCATGGATGGAGGAGCCTGGTAGGCTGCAGTCCATGGGGTCGCTAAGAATCGGACACGACTGAGCGACTTCACTTTCATGCATTGGAGAAGGAAATGGCAACCCACTCCAGTGTTCTTGCCTGGAGAATCCCAGGGACGGGAGAGCCTGGGGGGCTGCCGTCTACGGGGTCGCACAGAGTTGGACATGACTGAAGTGACTTAGCAGCAGCAGCAGAGGTTAAGCAATGAAGGAAAGGGACACATAAGAGCAGAGAAACATAAGACAAGTCCTATACTCCCTAAGTTTACTGAACTGAGAGCTTTTAGGCTGTGTGTGGTGCAGCAGGGAAGATCTCTCGAGGTTTCAGCTTAGTATCCTATGATCATGGGATACTAATGAAGAAATTACCTGAGGCCAAGGGGAAAACTACCTGGAGGAATTAGAGGTAATAGTTTCAGGCATGCACACAGGAACACAAATGTTCCTGTTTCCGCCCACCCAGGCAGGAAACCATCAAGGTTGTATAGAATGCATATAAAGGATCTTGCCTCAATACCAAAATCAATTAGTCACAGACTGAGCACTGCTCCAGTCCCAACTAACAAACCATAAAAAGATTTGAAAGAATCAGAGTGTTTTCAAGTGAACTGACCATATCTCAGAACAAACCTCAAGATTTATAGGAATTCCAATATATCCAATACATAGCCAACAGTCACAATGTCTGATATTAGTCAAAAATCAGCATACATACAAACAAGAAGGAAAACATAACTATAAGGTAGAGATAAGTCAATCAGTTGAAACTGACCCAGAACCAACAGATGATGGCATATCAAAACCACAATAAGATAAGCCAAAGATGTACATTATAAACACTAAAGCAACCACTAAAATAATAACATGAAGAAATATGGTTAACATCAAGAAGTAGTAAAATAGAATCATAAAAAATGCAATAATACAAAAGAAAGTTCAAAATAATATCAAGAAAGAAGAATATATAGGATCAGATCAGATCAGTCGCTCAGTCGTGTCCAACTCTTTGCAACCCCATGAATCACAGCACACCAGGCCTCCCTGTCCATCACCAACTCCCGGAGTTCACCCAGACTCACGTCCATCGAGCCAGTGATGCCATCCAGCCATCTCATCCTGTGTCGTCCCCTTCTCCTCCTGCCCCCAATCCCTCCCAGCATCAGAGTCTTTTCCAATGAGTCAACTCTTTGCATGAGGTGGCCAAAGTACTGGAGTTTCAGCTTTAGCATCATTCCTTCCAAAGAAATCCCAGGGCTGATCTCCTTCAGAATGGACTGGTTGGATCTCCTTACAGTCCAAGGGACTCTCAAGAGTCTTCTCCAACACAATTCAAAAGCATCAATTCTTCGGTGCCCAGCCTTCTTCACAGTCCAACTCTCACATCCATACATGACCACAGGAAAAACCATAGCCTTGACTAGACGAACCTTTGTTGGCAAAGTAATGTCTCTGCTTTTGAATATGCTGTCTAGGTTGTCCATAACTTTCCTTACAAGGAGTAAGCGTCTTTTAATTTCATGGCTGCAGTCACCATCTGCACTGATTTTGGAGCCCCAAAAAATAAAGTCTGACACTGTTTCCACTGTTTCCCCATCTATTTCCCATGAAGTGATGGGACCGGATGCCATGATCTTCGTTTTCTGAATGTTGAGCTTTAAGCCAACTTTTTCACTCTCCACTTTCACTTTCATCAAGAGGCTTTTGAGTTCCTCTTCACTTTCTGCCATAAGGGTGGTGTCATCTGCATATCTGAGGTTATTGATATTTCTCCCGGCAATCTTGATTCCAGCTTGTGTTTCTTCCAGTCCAGCGTTTCTCATGATGTACTGCATGTAAGTTAAATAAACAGGGTGACAATATACAGCCTTGATGAACTCCTTTTCCTATTTGGAACGAGTCTGAGAGCAGATATTAATATCACAGTGATTTAAATCTAACCATATCCATAGTCACATTAAATGTACACAATATAAATACTCCAACTAAAAGGCAGATATTATCACAACATAATAAAAATGCAAGATCCATTTATATGACACGTATAAGAAATGCACTTTCAATGTAAAGCAACAAACAGGTTAAAAAAGCAAAAGGATGAGAAAAGATAGACCATGTTAACATATGTCAGAAGGAAGCTAGGGTGGCCCTATTAACACCAGACAAAGCAGTTTTCAGAGCAAAATGTATTACTAGTGATAAAGAAGTTCATTTCATAATGATAAATGAATCAACTCATCAAAAGATATAAGCATCCCAAACATTTATGTACCTAATAACAAAATTTCAAAATACACGAAATAAGAGCTGATAGTATCGCGAAGAGAAACAGAAAAACTCAAAACTGTAGTTGGGAACGTCAACACTCTTCTCCTAATAATTGTTAGAAGCCGTAGACATAAAAGATATAAAAGACTGGAACATCATAATCATCCAACTTGATCTAATTGACAAATCTGGAATATTCTACCCAATAAGAACAGAATACACACCCTTTTCAAGGGTACACAGGACTTTTACTAAGACAGATTATGCAATGAGTCATAAGTCTTAAGGAGTTTAAAATGATACACAAATAATATACAAAGTATGTTCTCTAACCACAGTAGAAATAAGTTATAAATCAGTAACAGAAAGGTCTCTGAAAAATCTCCAAATATGTGTAATGTAAATGATACACTTCAAAACAACTCATCAGTTAAAGATGAAATAAAGAGAGAAATTGGAAAGTGTTTTTAACCAAATGAAAATGACAACAACTGTGTAAGAATCTGCAAGATGACATGAACTTAATGCTTAAGGGACATTTAACAGCATTAACTCCTATATTAGAAACAGCACTACACATCTATATTATTCTCAAGTCACTGACTTCTGCTTCCACTTAAAGAACTAAACAAAGCACATTAAATACAAATTAAGCAAATGAGAAGCAATAATTAATATCAGAGTAGAAATCAATCAAATAGAAGATAGAAAAACAAGAAATATCAATGAAACCAAATGCTGGTTATTTGAGAAGATCAATAAAACTGATGAACACCTAGCCATACTTATCAGAAGGAAAAAACACAAGACAAAAGTTGCCAATTATCAGGAAAGAGAGAGGTAATTACAGAGTTTGCAAATAATTAAAGGATGATGAAGGAATGTATACACAATTTTAGGCCAACACATTTGCCAACAGAGACAAAATGGCCATATTACTTCAAAGATCACAAACTGTCAAAGCTCACTCAAAAAAAAAAAAAAAAATAGATAACCTCAATAGCTCCATTACTGCTCAAGTTATTAAATTTGTATTTTTAAACTTCCCAAAATAAAATTTCAAATTCAAATGGTCTCACAAGTGAATTACATTCTACCAACTATTTAAGAAATTACTACAAACTGATGTCACTAAAAAGCATGACTCATAAAAGAACAAAGTTGAAGGCTGGAATTTGTCAAATCAAAAAGGTTTCCATTCTTAAAGACACTATTAAGAGAATGAAAAAGGCAAGTGACAAACTGGGAGAAAATATTTACACATTGTGTTTCAGGTAAAGGATTGTATTCCAAATACATGAAACCTCTGTAATGTGAAAACCAACAACTCCATTCGTAAATAATAAGTTCAGAAAAATTTAAGCAGACATTTAATCAGAGAAGATATTCAAATAGCAAATATGCACACAAAAAGATAACCTAGCACCATTAGTCACTGGGAAAATTCAAACTAAAACCACAATGAGATACCATTATATTTCTTTAATAACAGTAAAAAAATAATTTTTCAAAAGTCGAAACCAAGCGTTGTCCAGAATGTGGAGGAACTGAGGCTCTCATACACTACTTGTGAGAACGTATTATGGCAAAACTCTTTTGAAAACAGTTTGGCAGTTTAAATATACATTCATTATATGCTTCAGCCATTCCACTTTGGTGATACTTATGCAAAAGAAATGCACACATATTGGCTAAAAATATTTGTACATAAATGTTCATAGCATTTTTATTTGTAATGGAAACAACCCAAATGCACATCAAAAGTGACCAAATAAATGAACTGCGATGTATCCATACAACACATTAGCCAGCAAATACAAGGAATGAATTACTGAGACACACCTACATGAATGAGTCTCCAGATAATAATTTTCACTTTTCCCTTTCATGCATTGGAGAAGGAAATGGCAACCCACTCCAAAATCCCAGGGACGGGGGAGCCTGGTGGGCTGCCGTCTATGGGGTCGTACAGAGTTGGACACGACTGAAGCCACTTAACAGCAGCAGCTGTTTTTACTAGGCCACATTTACTGTGAAAGGGAATATCATTTACAATGATATTCTCGGAGATGTGAACTAAGGGACGGGGACATAACGCAGATCAGGTGTCTGGGAGGAGGGGGAGAAGCAGGTGCGAAGATGACAAAGGGGTGGGAAAAAACCTTTAGGGGCGATGACTCTGCTTATTACCTTGGTTGCAGTGACAACTTCACGAGTGCGTATACATTAAAACCTGCCATTCTGAATACTTCAAATGTGTGTCATGTCTTTAATGTTAATTATACTTCAATAAAGCTGTTAAAAAAGAATCAGCTGACAGAGCCAGTTATGTGTTATGGTCAACTCTATGCGCAGAATCAAGAAGAGGAACTGAACATGTCTTGACAAAACTCTTGTTGCCTGAGACATACTTCATAAAGGGCCTCCCTGGTGGCTCAGTGGTGAAGAATCCACCTGCCAACGCAGGAGACGCAAGAGATGTGGGTTCAATCCCTGGGTTGGGGAGAATCCCTGGAGAAGGAAATTGCACCCTACTCCAGTATTTTTGTCTGAGAAATGCCAGGGACAGAGGAGCCTGTGCAGGCTGCACAATCCATGGGGTCACAAAGGAGGTTGACACGACTTAGCAACTGAACAACAAACAATACTTCATAAAAACATGTGTGACAGGAAGACTGCCTGCACAGGACTATTTACAAGACAGAAAATTTCATTAAATCCGTATTTGAAATTGTAACGTGACTGAAACAACCTCCTCTCTCAAATATTCTTTGAACATTCCTTCCAAACTCTAAGACAAACCACAAAAAAGTCTCATTTCCCATTGTTCTCTGACTCACTGTGTCCACTCTGAAATAAAATATGGCTGGCAAGGTGGAAGTCACAGATATGCCATCTCCCTAGGATACTTTTTCATCTGCATAGTTAACTGAGTTTTTGCCTGGAAAACAGATAAAAATAGGAAAATTCCTAACTGTTCCACACCAGCACGTATAATTTACCAATGTCACAATCTGTCTAAAAAATCTGTTAAGTGCATACGGCAAAGTCTCTGCCAGTTCTAGCCTCCTTGTTATAAAAACCACAATGAAATATTGAAGAATTACTCTCTGAAATTCCCCTGAACAGTAATATATTATGTATTCATTGTTTTTCTGCTTGATTTAAGCCATATTTTTTTTTGGTTATTTAAATAATACAAGTGGAAATAAAACATACAGTGAACTCTATAACTCAACAGCCAATAATTTAGTAGTGTTAAAAAAAAACAGTGTATCAGTTACCCAAAATGTTAGGATATTTCTTTGGCTTAGCAGTGTTAAGAGTCTGCAGAAAACTTTTGCATGCATAAAGGGACACAGCAGATGGCATTTAACCTAACATAAAGATAGCCCTTCAACTTAACATGTCTACAGTAGGTACTAAAATTGATAGAAACTCACAGATACAAGCCCAGAAATCTCAGAAATTCAAATAAATAATAAATGCCCACATCAGGATTCATCAGGTTATATTTAGAAATAAAAAGTAATAGCTTTACAAAATATTGGAATAAAATCTGTTACTCACATATGGAGGTACCCAGTGGCATGTTGGTAAATGTTCAATAACTTGCTTGAGGGAAAGGGAATAAGCCCTGGTTTGAAGCATTTGTCAGCTTCTGTGGTGTAAACACCCCTACCATGGCTGATTTCAAGATGATCTGAATTCACCAAAGCAAGTTGAAAAGAAGCACATAGTCGGCGCTCCTAAGCTTGCGCACAGCTAGGACCCACTGGAAACATCTCCTGCATGAAATCAGCTAACTCTAACCCTGGAACAGAAGTAAACTAAGTTTCCAGGAATTGCCTGTGCATTTTATTCTTTGTGGAAGAATTTTCAATTTTGAGGCTACCTTTTAACATACATTTCCACCTGAAAAAAAAAATGATCTTTAGGATGCAGGAGACATTATCCATAATCAAATAATTTTGAGATTTCTTAATATCGAGGCATTCAACAAAGCGTTATTTTTTTCTTTAACAGGAATCTTTATACCCTCAAACTGGATTCAAATTAAATGCCAATTGTGAGTTCCCAAAAAAGTGAAAGGGCAACAAACAAGACACATTTTCATACTGGTTTTAGACAAAGATTAACTTAAGGTAACTTGTTAGTCAAGGGGAAGATGGCGAGGATCAAGTTAAACATATCTGTCGTCACAGAACTTGTGCGCCCCACCTCGAAGCAGAGGCATGGTGATATGCTTGTAATTTTCATTTGGGGGAGGGCTGTTTTGCAATACTAGGAATTAAAAGAGGGGGTGTCAAAAGCCATCTTTTTGTGGTGTTTTCCACAAAGAGAGACTTTCTTCAAAGCGTAACTGCAGAAGGCAAACTAACAGAAGGAAATAAACTTATTAAACTGGAAATTCAACAAAGGGGAAAAAGGCAAGAGCAACAACGGCTCCGGCCTTTCAACACAACCGTAGCAAAGAAATAATAAAAGGAGTAACAAAAGAGCAGACATATACCCAAGTTCTGAGTCTGACTGCAGCTGCAGCACTGAGGGGTCTGTGTCCCACTGCAGGGTCCTAATCGCGCAGCACAAAGGAAGAAGAACACAGAGAATTAACAAAAGGGGAGGGAAACGAACCAAACCAAACCATGTCATTCATCAAGGCAACAGCATATACAATATGTACGCAGAACATCTCCCCTCTGTCACCCCCACAGCCCCCAGGAGCCAGGAAGACCCCATGGATATCAAGGGACAAGAGAAAGAGAAGCCGTCCTTCCTTTGGAACAACTGCTTGATACTGGAAGCTACAGTTGTTTCCATGGAAGAAAACCCAGAGCAAAATATTCAACCACCCCCACACACCCCCTTTTCATTGTCGTTTCATTCTATACTGAAGCATGATTGACTGGAGCATGTAAACTGCTTCATATGAACCCCAGAGCCAAGCCACACCAGGGAGCAGCAAGCATTCCCCACAGTGATGGCGATCAACTGCAAGGGTTTGAATGGGCCAGAGTAGAAGCATCTGGGGAGGCTGGGCCAGGCAGAGCATGACTGCAGAGCCTGGAGAATAACTGGCTTCCTTGGGTCAGTGACTGCAATTACAGTGCATTAGATTTCGAGGCTCATGGGTGTTTTGGTGTTTCTTATGTATTACACCAAGATGGTCACAAATGGCAATATCATATGTCTCGCAAGATGCCAGGAATGTCTTAATGTCTTCTAAGTACTTCACAAGAGCTAGCACAAAGTATCAATGGTTACCAAGGTTACCAATAGTTATCAACTTCCCTTGTTATCTCTCCACCACATAAAAGGAGCTCTTCCATGAACAGCACACACAAGGACCTTTCTCTGGTAGGCCCTTTAAATTTCCTGCATGGTATATAGTTAACAGGTGAGTGAGGCTTAAGTACCTGGGAGGCAGCCAACGGACAGCGGGGACTTTGGGGTCAGGCACCTGAGATTCAAATCTTGCCTCTGTGACTTACCAGCTCTGTGATAGTGGACATGCTGCTTCAGTTCTCAACCCCTGCACCCTCGTGCTTACCCTGAGAGTGGTTCACGGACCAGGAGCATCGGCATCTCAGGGAACTTGCTGGAAATGCCGAGACTCAGATCTCACCCAGACTCATTGACTCTGGACTACAGTTTAATAAGGCCCCAGGTCATCCGGGGGCATTTTGAAGTTTGAGAAGCCTGCTCAGTTTCCTTGTCTGTAAGGATTTACCATGGCTTATGCGACAATTCATGACCTGGCCTGCAGCTCTCTCCGCAGTCCATCTCTAAGGGATAGCCTCTCCCTCACTGTGTCCCCCTTGATGTTTTTTCCCCCAAAGAGCCATGTGGCTCATGCTTCTGCTTGCTTAGTTTCTGTCTCAGTTCAAATGTCACCTGCCCAGAGAGGCTTTCCTTCTCTCACCACCTCCCGCAAGCAGCACTTCCTTGCCACTCTTCATCCCGTCCTCTTATCCTGCTTTACTTTTTTCATAAGATATCTTTACCTATGGTTTTATTATACATCAGTGTATTTATGACTGTTTGCTGTTAAACTCTGGAATTAAGTCTCAAAATAGCAGGAAGAGCTACATCCCTAAATTATAAGAATATGCCTAGGCCCATGCCTGGGATGCATGTTTATTTCTCTTGATTTTTTAATTGCAGGATAATTGCTTTATAATGTTGTATTGGCATACAAAAATGCAAATACAGCTGCCATACAACAATGCAAATCAGTTATAACTCTCCTTCTATATTCCCTCCCTCTGGAGCCTCTCTCCCGCCCTGTCCCCCCCACCCCCATGCTACCCCTCTAGGTCATCACAGAGAGCCAGGCTGGGCTCCTTCTGTTATACAGCAGCTTTGCATTAGCTGCCTATTTCACATATGGTAGTGTGTGTGTGTGTATATATATATATATGTCAGTGCTCCTTTCTCAATTTGTCCCACAGTGCATGCTTATATAATACAATAATAGTTGAACAGATGGATGGATGGATGCTCTCTGGTTTTCTATAGGCATTGCATGCAATTACACCTATACAGCACAAAGTAAGTATTTGATAAACAGTAGCTGTTTTTACTAGGAGAAGGCAATGGCAACCCACTCCAGTACTCCTGCCGGGAAAATCCCATGGACGGAGGAGCCTGGTGGGCTGCAGTCCATGGGGGCGCTAAGGGTCAGACACAACTGAGTGACTTCACTTTCAACTTTTCACTTTCACATTGGAGAAGGAAATGGCAACCCACTCCAGTGTTCTTGCCTGGAGAATCCCAGGGACGGGGGAGCCTGTTGGGCTGCCGTCTATGGGGTCGCACAGAGTCGGACACGACTGAAGCGACTTAGCAGCAGCAGCAGCTGTTTTTACTAGGCCACATTTACCGTGAACGTGAAATAGCTACTGTATCTACTACCAATGTTTCTT
Organism: Bos grunniens; assembly: GCF_055505025.1. Classification (NCBI taxonomy): domain Eukaryota; kingdom Metazoa; phylum Chordata; class Mammalia; order Artiodactyla; family Bovidae; genus Bos; species Bos grunniens. The sequence continues at coordinate 107,218,150 of NC_141168.1, forward strand.
TGACACAACGCCCCATCTATGTAATGGAGCCCACCTAAGCACCTCTTGCAGAGGTCTCAGAACGCAGTTTCTAAGCTCCCCTTGTAAGTTCCGGTTATGCTCGTGTCCTCTGACCTAAAGGCACTGAAAGATGACAACTAAAGTCTGGTGAGAACACTAATTGGTCCCCGTTTCTGAGACCAGTGCTTCTCAAAGTTTACTGTCTGAGCCACCAAGGAGGCCCAGTGTTCCTTAAACTTTAATGCACAGATACCTGGGAATATCGTTTAAAATGCCCGTCTTGATTTAGTAGGTCTGGGGTGGCTTGAGATTCAGCATTTCTAACAGCTCCTAGCAGGGTAGATGCTGCTGGGCTGTGGACCACACTTCGAGTAGTAAGGTCTGGACTTAGATCAGTGGTTTTCAAACTCTGACATGGATCAGAATGACTGGGAGGGACTGTTAAAATACAGGTGCTGATCCTCAAGCCCAGAAATTCTGATTCGAGTAGTTCTGGGGTGGGGCTGAGAATCTGTATTTCTAACAAGTTCCCAGGGAATGCTCACAGCTGATCCTAGAACCACCATTAGAGAATAGCTAACGAGGCTAGACTATTGCTTCCACTAGCTGGCAGGCAGAAAGCATCACTGATCCTCAAATACATCAGCATCTAAACAAGTGATTCACACTCGCTGGCCTAACGCCCAGGCCACTTTTAAACCAATGAAATCAGAATGTTTGCGGTGGGACGCAGGCATCCAGATTTTTTGAAACTCTCTCTTGTACTGCTGCTGCTAAGTCGCTTCAGTCATGTCCAACTCTGTGCGACCCCATAGACAGCAGCCCACCAGGCTCCCCCGTCCCTGGGATTCTCCAGACAAGAACACTGGAGTGGGTTGCCATTTCCTTCTCCAATGCAGGAAAGTGAAAAGTGAAAGTGAAGTCGCTCAGTCGCTCTCCTGTACAGCCGGGGTGAAAACGGCTGCTGTGCACTCGTTCTCTGTCCAAGGAAAGCAGCTCTTTCTGGCCCTGGACACTAGTTCCATCATCCCTTTCAAATGATGGAAGTGACCGAATCCATTACAATGATTCACCCTTGCTGTTCACTTATCTCTGGGGTCCAAACCTTTTATCTTTACGGATACTTCCTTGGCTACAGACAGAGGAGTGGCCTCTGGCTCTGGCTGACTGTGAGAAGCATTCCCTCATAAGCACTGGGATCAGCTCCTTTGCGCTCAGGTTTCTGATGGGACAATTTGGGGGCCTTTTTCTCTCTTCTCAGGCAAGGGAAGAGTATGGCAGCTCCCAGGTGGTCACAGCTGTTCTATTATTTACCTACAACTCACCTGAACACATTGAACCCTTAAAGTAAGACTACTAGACCTGATCAGTTATATTTTAGATGCCAAGTCACCAATCTGTCACAGGAACAGCAAATGCCAGGCTGAGCAATTATACAAGCCTGAAGAAGTCTTCTCCTTGAAGACTGACTTCTGGGAAGTCAGACTTTAGCAGTGTCTTTAGAATTAGAACAAGTGAAGATGAATATTTAACTATTAAAGCTTCTCCCTGTCCTATGCCCATCATGTCCACATTTTATAACAGGACTAGACCACCACTCACTGCTGCCAGAGCCTCCACTTTCCCTAATTTCTTGGGATGACCAACAGAACCCGTTTTGCTGAATGTAATCTTTAATTCTGTCAATTAAATTTTGTCTACTCTTCCTGTCTGGGAAACCATCTTGGTTTTGTTTGCTCATTTTTAAGAGCTGTATTTGATCTGCTCTGATCATCTGTAGGTTGATTTCTTAGGTTAACTCTCTGAGGATCCACAGGAGGATTTTTTTCATGAGGAAGCTGCTACTTGCACAGATATTGAATAACCTAGTGATTTCTAACCTAATGTGGCATCATCATGGCTCCACGGCCCTACGGTTGGACTGGCAGCTGGACAGACTTTAAGGTCACATTTCCCAACTTGTTTCAAACTTCTAGATACAGGATCTTCCCACACCATGGTAAATAATCACTCACTTATTGGATACTAAACATGTTGAACAGTGTAGCCTCTGGTATCTCATCTAAAAAGGCCTACCATATAACAGTCAATAATCTGTGGAACAACCTGTTTTTCAATATTTCTTATAAAGAAAAAGAATATGACAGACACTAAAATTATTCAAACTAGCAGTGAACCCATTAAGAGACAAACAGAAGTTTATATCACACCCTTTTACTATCCAGCTTCCTACAAAAGTCTCTCTTCATTGGCCCAATCTTATTGACTCAGTTTATTAGATAGAAGGAAGTAAAAATTCAAACAATGCAAAACAATCCCTGGCCCTCCATGGAAAGCATAACTTAGGAGTAAGAGATATGATGTCTGTGTTGTATAACCACACTCTCTGATTAGTGGTTAATTTCTTTCTGTTCAGAGCACGTTAGGAGTTTCCAGTCTTCTTCCCATTTTCTTAGACTCCAGAGTAGACAGTCTTAATATTTTTCCCTTAAAGAGCATCTTTGCTCTTACCTTTTTTTTTTTTTGGTTTTGGTTATAAGAAAGAGTTGTCTGATAAATACTTGGAAGGCAGTCATTAAGAACCATCATTTGCCATTTTGATTCCATTTGTTTGACTTAGTATGAACAGAATGCTAGATTTCTAATTTAAAAAAATAGATATGCAGCAAGCAATAAGGATTTACTGTATAGCATAGGGAACTATAGTCAATATCTTGTAATAACCTATATTGGAAAATAATTTCAAAGATAATATATGTGTATATGTATAACTGAATCACAAAAAGAAGAATTATATTTTTTTAAATTTAGCAATGTTTATCTTTCTGCCACTTTTTCTAAATGTCCTATGGACATCTAATAACATATGAAATACAAAATTTTAAATATATTTGTGTAGGCTGTAAGATTAATATAAATAGAAATCTATCATATTTAAATTATTAATGACATCATTTAAGATGCTCCTATTCTTATTTTTCTGCATTTGATATTCTCAGAAAAATGTTACTATGTCTCACTGTGATTATATATTTTCTTTTCCCTTATATTTCCTCTGATTTTGCTTTCTGTATCTTTGTTTCTTTATTGTTAGGTGTCTAATGGTTTATGATGTCTCTCTTCTTAGTGAATTGTACCTTTTATCATTAAAAATACTCATCTTTGTTTCATTTAAAAATAAACAGATTTAATTTTAAAAATAAAATTTAATAAAAATTTTTTTAAAAGAAAAAAATCCATCATTTGCAATGCTAATATTCAACGTGGCTGAGGCACTCTCATCTACTGCCGGTGGCATTTTAAATTAGTACAGTTCTTTGGGAAAGCAACACGCCAGCGTGGAGCAAGAATCACAAACACAGAATTACTCTGGAACTCGTTTCACTCCCAGGAACTCACCCTATGGAAATAAAACAGCACAAGGGGTAAATAACAAAAATGATGATGATGAAAATGACGACCACTAACCCATCACATCCCATGGCTTATTCTTGTTTCTCATACTTGATCTCTATGATTCTGGTGACTACTGGCTCCTTCATAAGCATGTTATTTCTTTTAGTGTTCCTGACCCTAAATGTTCTGATGTCTTTTTCACTTCTCATTATACCTCTGGAAGAGTCCTTATTCTTTCCATCCCCATAAAGACAGACATTGCCCAACCAGAGTAATTTCTTCTCCCCTCACCTCTATAGCTACAGATGATCTCCAAGATGCCCACATATCTTCTTCAAAAGATAACCCTGAAGTCCTCATCATCCTTGAACTCAAAGTTCTTCCTTTCCACATGCTTTTTGGGCATATCCATCCGTAACACCAAAAGCATTTAACCTTTTCTTGTCTCATCAGGCTTTTCTTTCCTTCTCTAGCACCACAATCCTCATTCACATTTTCTGTCCTTTTTATCAGATCTATGGCTCCCCCAAACACATCCTCAAATCTTGAAAGCATTACAAAAATGCAGTGGTCCAGACCTCAACTCAGATCTATGCCTTAGGTATCTGTATTTTTAGTAAGTTTCCAGGTAAATTCAATATTTTCCTGGCTCCAAATATAGGAATAGGAATCCAAGGCCATACTTGCCTCCCAGACTCTGATGTATTTTCAAACTCCTTCACACACATTCTATACCCCACATGTCTCCTCTCCCCCACCTCTCCCTCTATATGATCTGGAATGCCCTTTCTCCCATCTCTACTTGTCCAAAGCATAGCCACCATGTGAGACCCAGCTCAAATGCCTTATTCTCTAAATATATTTGTCCTCAATAACCTCATTCACAAATAGCTTGTCTCTCTATGGGACTGCGCTTCTTATCCCACAGTTCTCTTTGCCAACCTGCAATCCACTTGACCTCAATAGTAGCCCTGCATCAAGCTTTAAAACCAAGTACAGATGGTCTGAAGGATATAAGGAGCACTGTTACCAAGCCCAGGGGCCTCAGCATCAAGACAAACACACTGTGAGTCCCACCTGCCTTTCTGCCCTGAGCCCAGTAACTGGTTTCTGCCTTGTTTCTGCTAGGAAATCCTTGCTTTGTATCTGAGTGCTCTGACCACTTCCAACAGCTCCCCTTGAGCAAAGGCCACTTCTGGCAACTAGCCCAGCAACCTTGCACTACCCAGCTTTTACCTGGGTCCTCATCTCTTCACTCACCCCGCACCCATCCCATTGAGGTTTCTGCAAACTGTGCATGTGCATAAGTGTGTATACACATGCACACACATACACACACACCCACACACCCCTACCTCAATAAATAAATTTACCAAGTACCTAATATCAAGACCAAATATCAAGACTCTAAGTAATGAATCACAAGCACTTGTCCGACAAGAATATACAAATTAACTGCACCTGGGAATAATGCTTTATGATATTATTGCTCACCTCTATGAGTACAAATATTCGAGAGCTGGAACTACATAGAAACATATCCTCAGACAGCTTCAAATTAAATATGTCATTTACTCGAAGTGGGATCTTTAGAAGAGAGAAGAATTCCTTCATTGTTGTCTTCCTTGCAGGTCTAGCATTTATTGTGTTGTACGATAGATTCTTAACTGTTTACTGAATGAATGTGATCAACGAATGAACAAATGAATGGTCTTTACCTGCATTTTCTGCGGATAGGTGTTAAGTATGAGGGCAAGTTGGTTCCCTAAGAAACAGTTTTTACTTTCTTTATGTAAAAAAAATGAGAGCATACATCAGGGCATGTCTGTCTGATTTCCTTCATCTCTGCAAGCCACTTCTGAAGAACTCAGTCTGTGTGGCATGATGCCATCACATGGTTCCAGAAGAATTTTCAGACTCACTTCCATACTGAAGAAGGAAAGCTTATCTTGAAGAGGTAGAAAGATTGCTCAAGGGCAGGGTACTCTGACTCCCAGAGTTTTTCTGGACTCTTGCTTCACATGTCTTCTATATCAAACAAATCACTAGTCACTAAACCGACAAAGAAAAGTTTGGGCCAATGTGAACATAGTGCCCAAGAGAAAATCCCCAGTCAGTGTCATCCCCAAACTGTTTCTCTAAGTGCCACTTCCAAAAGGAATACATTGAATAACAAAGATATTTAAATATCTATCATATCACTCAGCCTTTCAGAATCGTTAATGTGATGTCAATTAATTAAGAATGACATTTAAATAATTAGTTAATGTTTTGCTTTCCAGCCTCAATGATTTCCTTACTTTGGACTGGCAGTGATGATGATAAAGATTTTCTGATGTCAGAAATAAAACTGGAACAGTGCAACATATACTTATACCAAGCCTCTTTCTTAATTGGCTGGGTGAGAATCTTCCCTCCACTGGCTAACAGCGAAGCCCTAACCAGGAGCTCTGACACAGGCCACTCTGAGTCACGCAGGAAGTCCATCTGCGCTGGATTCAGAGAAATGCAAGACTTCCCATCAGAAAAAAAGGATGTGTTTTCCCCAAATCTTCCATAAAGGACCTGCTATCCAGTAAGTTGTCTCTCTGGAAGAAAGCTCAGCAACTCTGCTAAAAATAAATGCTTACCCTGATACTATAACCATATGGTTATATACAGTAGTCTCTGCCTGACAAGATAGCAACAATTTTTAACTAGTCAGTCCATGTGCTACATAAAGAAAAAAAATCCTATAGTACACAATTTATTTTAATTTGTAAAGACAGTGACTTTTAAATAGCCTTGAATCAGAGATTTTCAGTCTCCCTGAAGTCCAATTAGCTGGTAGCAAGCATCCTGCCAACTCCTCTTTACATAAAGATAATTTAATGAATTTTGTATATACAAAATCTTAATAGTCTTACTAAATTCCCCCCTAGGTTTGGCATTATTGAGTTGTACTTTTTCACCTTTACTAAAACCTCCTTAACATCTTGCCTTTAGCCTCTGAGTTATCAGAGCACCTTAAAAGATGAGGATGGTTTCACCAAAAAGAGGTAAAAATCCATTGAGGTTCATAGAGTGCCAGAGAATCCAATGGAGTCCAATTGTGGATGAAGTTGAAAGTCCTGAGGATTTCGTGTTGGGCATTAAGCTCACGGAGCCCCTGAACACACTTTCCTCTCCTCAAATCACGAGAAAAAAGTGGTGACCAGGTGCGGCCAGTACAAGTTGACCATGAATAAATTATTCTAATTGCCTTATTCATGAGTTCACTAGGCAATAAGTGGATCAGGGAAAGGTAGAGTTTATTAAATATCTGAATTTAAATATTATTCAGAAAATTAAATATCTGAATTTTACCCCAAGTATTTTTTCAATATAAAACAATATGAACTATATGGAAGCCTACCATTCAAATTGAATAGCAGAGTATCTGCAGACATCAGTTTCAGTTCTGGTCTGCTATGCACGTGACGCTAGAAGCCCCAAAGAACCCTAATCCACTCCCTCTATACTTCTGTTCTCCTGTTAAGGGTTTCAGAAGACACTTCTGTTTCTGCTTCTCTAAGGTCCCCTTGGGAGAGGCCTCACCTCTGTACAGAAAATCAAGGATATAAGGGTTTTAGCTGATAGGTATTGACAGCTGGGAAAGAAGACAATTTTAATATAATGGGATTATGTTGGGAGCAACTGGGGAAATCTGAAGATGGTATATATAGTAGATAAGTTGAAAATGTACTGAAATGGAAAAATAGAAATACTTGAATAGAAATGCAAGTTCTTCAGTTTGTACAGTATGACATCATTTATCATATATATGATGACATACATCTTGTGTGAAAGAATATACACTAAGGTATTAAGAATGCCAATGCATATTCTTCGTAGGAATGTAATTTTTTCTACTTTTGCTCATTTATCTAATTGTATAAAATGACCTGATATTATTTCTATAATAAGAGATCATTAAAAATAAATGGGGGGGGGTGCTTGAGTGTCCTTGACTGATTGGAAGGTAGAAAACTTAGTGATGGTATTTAGGCCATAGATGGTCCAAAAGGAGGACAGAAATCAACTGAATTACTGTATTACTATCCATCCACCCAAGCCACTTGTCACAAAATTCAAACATCAGTCATCTTCTATCTAGTTAAGGAGGTTATGTAGTAAGAGACTGCACAATATGTTATCATATTGAGACATATTTTAACTTTGAAATCACTTTGAAAGTATTCCTTTTAAATCAAATTTTGGACAGTGTGTAGCCCATGCCCTGGGGTACAGTAAACTTTATGATGTCAATACTCTCCTAGTTTCCACAAGCCAATGCGTTCTCTAATTTAGCTTTGTCACTGGGAAGCCCAAGGAGTCTCAGCCAAACATGAGAACAGCCCTAAAGCAAAGTCCCTTGTAAGCCATCCATGTCCATAAGAATAAATGTGGGCTGAATTATTATCACTTAAATAGATTCATTTCTGGTCAAATATCTGAAGGTTAGGAATTAAGGATTAGGGTAAATCAAACAGTGATATTAAGTTGGTGCAAAAGTAATTGCGGCTTTGCATTGCTGAACTTTGCCATTTGATACTGGAGTACATCTTTAAATAAATATGGTTATGTTATATATCATTTTGGAGAAGGCAATGGCACCCCACTCCAGTACTCTTGCCTGGAAAATCCCATGGATGGAGGAGCCTGGTAGGCTGCAGTCCATGGGGTCGCTAAGAGTCGGACACGACTGAGCGACTTCACTTTCACACATTGGAGAAGGCAATGGCAACCCACTCCAGTACTCTTGCCTGGAAAATCCCATGGATGGAGGAGCCTGGTAGGCTGCAGTCCATGGGGTCGCTAAGAGTTGGACACGACTGAGTGACTTCACTTTCACTTTTCCCTTTCACTCATTGGAGAAGGAAATGGCGGCCCACTCCAGTGTTCTTGCCTGGAGAATCCCAGGGACGGGGGAGCCTGGTGGGCTGCCGTCTATGAGGTCGCACAGAGTCGGACACGACTGAAGCGACTTAGCAGCAGCAGCAGCATATATCATTTTAATGAGCATTTTTTGCCTTATTTTTTTTTGCTAATGACTTACTACCTACTGTGTATTTTACATTTATTTTAGACTTACAGAAATCATGTTAGACAAAAAGCAAATTTGAGCGATGTTTTTATTTGAGTTCAAAATGGGTCATAAAGCAGCAGACACAACTCGAAACAGGAACACGTTCAGCCTGGGAACTACTAATGAATGCACAGTGCAGTGTGCATTCAAGAAGTGTTCAAGAAGTCTGGCAAAGGAGAGACAGCCTTGAAGATGAAGAGCGTAGTGGGTGGCCACTGGCAGTTGACAATGACCAACTGAGAGCCATCACCAAAGGTGATCCTCTTACAACTACATGAGAAGTTGCCAAAGAACTCAACACCGACCATTATATGGTCATTAGGCATTTGAAGCAAATTGGAAAGGTGAAAAAGCTGGGTAAGTGGGTGCCTCATGAGCTGACCAAGAATCAAAAAATCGTCGTTTTGAAGTGCTGTGTTCTCTTATTCTATACAACAATGAACCATTTCTTGATTGGGTTGTGACGTGTGATGAAAAGTGGATTTTATAATCGCAGATGTCCATCTCAGTGGTTGGACCAAGAAGAAGCTCCAAAGCACTTTTGAAAACCACACTTGGACCAAAACAAGGTCATGGTCACTGTTTGGTGGTCTGCTGCCCACCACTACAGCTTTCTGAATCCCAGCAAAATCGTTATATCTGAGAAGTGTGCTCAGCAAATCAATGAGATGTACTGAAAACTGCAATGCCTGCAGTTGACCTGTAACTGGTCAACAAAATGACCTGTAACTGGTCAACAAAAAGAGCCCAGTTTTTCTTCTTGACAATGCCTGACCACACATTGCATAACCAGTTTTAAAAGTTCAATGAATGGGCTACGAGGTTTTGCCTCGTCCATCATATTCACCTGACCTCTCACCAACCAACAACCACTGCCTTGAAGCATCTCAAAAACCATTTTCAGGCAAAATGCTTCCACAGCAAGCAGGAGGAAGAAAATGCTTTCCAAGAGTTCCCTGAATCCTGAAGCATGGGTTTTTATGCTACAGGAATAAACAAACATTTCTCATTGGCAAAAATGTATTGATTGTAATGGTTCCTATTTTGATTAATAAAAATGTGTTTGAGCCTAGTTCTAATGATTTAGAATTCATTGTCTGAAACCACAATTACTTCTTCATCAACCTAATAGTTAAAACTCACATATTCTTAATATATGTCAGACTCCTTTCCTGGTGCTTTACAGATACTATTTGTTTAATCACGATTACCTTATGGAGTAGGTTGTGTATCACACAGCGATTGCTGTTAGAGATGATGTAGGGCTGAGGTATAGATTGTGGAAACTTGTATTGACCTGCCCAGGTTCAAACCTAGCATTGTAGCTATGTCCTGCGTGAACCTGAGAAAATTATTTATTCTCTCTGTGCCTCCATGCCCTGTAAAAAGTAGGATGATACTTGATTCTTTCAATAAATGTTTAACACCTATCATATGGACACAACCACAAATATGACTTAGTCCCTTCTTGCAAGGAACCTATCATTTCCTGAGGAAGAGAGACATGTATTCAACTAAACATAAATCATTCCTTAAGAGCTATAAAATGCTAATGCTTCACTCTCATGTATCAAAGATGTAAGCTCTTGCTTTGAAATTAATATTCTTTATCATATTGAGAAAAACATTTATATTCCTAGTTTACTAAGTTTTAAAATATGAGACTAGATATTTACATTTTGCAAGTACCATTTCAGTATATACTGCAATATTTACTTTTCCCTCTTTGACCTTTTTATATGCTGAATTAAGGTAGCATTTTTCTATATTAAAATATCCTTGAATTTTTGAATCCAACACAATTAAGCATAACATTGTATCCTTTTAATACTGTATTGGATTCCAGCTGCAAACAACATATTTAGGATTTTTTTTCCATCTACATTTATATGTAAAACTAGTCTTTCAAATTTTGTATTAATAGGTTAATTTTTTGAAACCCAAGAGCTTATTCTTTGTTCAGTATGTTTGAACAAGCAATGATTAATTGACTCTACCAAAACTAATTATGAGAAAGAGAAAAGTACAACAAATGTAAATTGTAAATGAGAAGCAGGCTATAACTACAGAAGCAGAAATTGGAACACAAATTATGATACTATAAGTTTAAAAATTACACTGGTATAATTGAAAAAATGTTAAATACGTCTACTCTCTATTCACTCAGTTTAGAAAATGTACTTAACTGCTCTTAAAAATCAATAAAAGAAAATTTTGTTATATTTCATATGTTTAAAGCACTATTTAACCTTTTCTTTATAATAGGGCATATTAAGTATGCCAATTTCCAAATTAACCACTTACAGGGGTTATATAAGAAGTGTTTGCTAATTCTGGTTCTGCAAAGCAAACTGTAGTTTTGGTTTGAAAGTCTGGCAAGTGAATGGCAGAATTTATGTGCACCTTTAGGTAGGACCAGATGTGTTGCTTTGATTCCTAAGTTATCTTCTGCAAGATTTTCCATTTTTCAAAAAGTCCAAATTCTACACAAATATGCAAATTTATGGCTATAGAGTTATATTCTTAGGAATTACCAAGTGCTTTTCTCAGTCTCGTGTTTTACGCAGTGTTAGAGTTAACAGTAACTGCTTTCAAAGATGTTTCTTCTACAGAAAAAGACATTCCAAGTAGAATTTAAAAAACTGAAATATAACATTCTTCTGAAATTTTACTCGCATATATACTTTATGGAAACAAAAACATAAATTTGCATGGAATGTGCCTAAGTTCAAAACAAGGGCACAGTTTACTAAGCTATTCCTAATGCCTTCTCAAGCCAAGCCTGTGCTCAGTTCTTCTGAAAAATCATTTCCTCAATGCCAGTTTCTTTGCATCGCTATGAAACCTGCACTTAGCAAGGGATATACTCCTTGACTTCCAGTTGCCCACTCTTGCCAGAATGTTTCTATAGAGAACTGAAGCTAGTTGGAGTTTGTGGAGTTTGTGTGATGTGGAAGTAGATAGCACCTCTTCCAAAGTGGTTAATTTTAAAAAATCATGTAAGAAGGGGAAAGGAATGAGGTTCCCTCCAATTGAATAACTGCTGCTGTCCCCAGAGTGCTAACAGCATCAGTCAACTTTCTCCAGAAGTTTTCAAAAGGGCTCGTCGACTATGAAGTCGGTAATAGTATTTAACACTGCCAGTGGAGCCCCTTGACATTAAGCATCACTGACACAATGCCATCGCTGTGCAGAAACAGGCAAAAATATTACCTTAATGATAGGCCAATGGACCCCCCTAAGGAACGTGATTATACTGTGCCAGCTCTTGTATAAATGTTAGATCTTACACGCTGTGTTATTATTACTTTTCCTCCCCCACCCTCAAAGACCTTTTGAAGTGTTCAAAGCAAAAGATGAGGAGAAGACGTGTGCTACTCCAAATCACAAAGGCGATTTGTTAACACAAACCAGCCTGGTGCCCACAAAAGCCTCTATGTTCGCTCTTCTCAAATTGAAAGCAGTGTCCAACCTGTTTCAAAAGACCTATGAAGACAAAACACTCAAGTCTGAAATTCATGAACAGACAGGTATTGGTGAAATCATTTTAGTCTTATGTATTGATTTCAGAAAGCTAAAAATCCTACAACATAGGCTAACCCTATTCTCATTTCTGTTTTCCTCTACCAAAATTGCCGAGGCTTTTCTGAAAACAAAGGACCATCAGAAGATAATGCTCATAATAAGGTGTTAAATGAACAGAGAAAAATGCAAAATTGTATACCTCTCCTCCAGGAATTCCCTTGTGGCTCAGCTGGTCAAGAATCTGCCTGCAATGTGGGAGACCTGGGTTTGATCCCTGGGTTAGGAAGATGCTCTGGAGAAGGGAAAGGTTACCCACTCCAGTATTCTGGCCTGGAGAATTCCGTGGACTGTATAAGTCCATAGGGTTGCAAAGAGTCGGACATGACTGAGCGACTTTCACTTCACTTCCTCCAGGAGCATATACAGTAGCAAGACATATACACAGGTAGATAAGGATCGAAAAGTACCCTGACAAGACAAAGGCTGATCTGTTAGAATGCTGGGGCTGTGGATGATTGCTTCTTTTATCGAAACTTTATTAAAATGCTTTATGATTATTTCAAAAGTCAGAGAGGTCAGACATCACCAACTCATGAGCCAAATCTAGCCCACAACTCCTTTTAACAAAGTCATTAACACTTAATGTCTATGAGACTGTTGCATAAATATTTGCATTCTTAGCTTCTCATGAAAAATTGAAAAGTGTGGAAAAACTGGTCCATGTTCCCATCTGAGCTCAACAAGCCCAAGAGCTGTGAAGAGACCATCTGAGATTTATAAAGGGAGTGCTAGCTAACAAGCTGCCAAAGGCCCCACTCCCCACTCATCTCTATCGCCTGCCTATGGGCACCCACATGTGGGAATACTGCTGAGGACACCTGGATTAAGAATGTTTCCATGACCCCGTGCATATTAATGAGCCATCTCCTTTCTCCCGTCACACTGCTACATTTTGGACATTCCCTCAGTGGTCAAATTAGAGAATGTCTATATCGGCCTTGAGAAGTTCGTTACATAATCTTGGAATATACCTAGTGTAATAAAAGTTTGGCAACTGACAAAAATGAAGCAGTTAATCCTGATGATTATAATAATTAATAATGATAATAAAAACACTTTGGGGACCGAGTTCTCAAATTTGTCAACTCTATTAAGCAAATAAACAAGACTTTTGAAAAAGTAAATTTAGGGTTACAACATCTCAGTGTTACAAAGATTCTCATGGAAACCAAAACCCAGGTAGAATAATGAGAAGCTAGATATATATTCCGTTTGTCTTTGGTCCTTCCCTACTTTCTTTTAAACTGAAGCCAGTAGATATGCTTGTGCTTTGTCAAATAAGACACATGGTGTCAAATTAGCCTATTCACGAAAGAGTGATACTTATCACTTCAAGGGTTCAAAATCAATCCTATGTCACCAAAAATAGCAAGCCACCAAAATGTAAACATAAAAAAATGACTGATACGTAAAGAGGAGTGCACAGTTAACCACATGCAACGGAATGGTGTGGTTTTTCAGACTTTTGGTTTCTTGCCTTTTTTTAGGGGAGAGGGAGGGAGGTATTATTGACATCCCACCACGGCCTTTGTGAAGGGACAATTCTTACCTTGTCAACGGTCCCAGGTCGCCTGAGTCTTGGCTTCCAGCTTCACTGGGAGTGCTCACTGATTTCGAGGAGGGAGACATAGGGGTTGGGACTAAATAATGAAAATAACAGGTATCCCATGTTAAAAAATGCAGCGGCTGCACTGGGAAGAGCAGTGTCAGATAAATCAAAACAAACGGGCTCAAATTAAAGTGATTGTATGGCCAGGAGAGATTGAGATGGGATAAGGATTTAAAAAAAAAAAAAAGGAAAGAAAAGAAAAGGAAAAGAGTCCAGTGAATTTTTCATACTTTGGAAATTAAAATTTGAAATGAATTTAGACAGAATTAACTTAGAGATTCTAAGGCCATGTCCACCTTAACAAAGTAAAATGGAGAATCAAAACAGTTACCTGGATAATTCAAGGCAAATCCCTCTCTAGCATGAACTATCCAGATAATTCTAATGCTCCACTTTATTTTGTTAGTATAGATGTGACCTATTCAAAATAAAACGAGGTGTCTATAAAACTTTAAATGATTATGAAATAAGTGATTCTGAGGAATTTTAGAAGGTCACAGGGAGTCAGAAAAGTCTGCTGCATGTTTTGCATTTCTTGGAGGAAAGTCTATTGACTGTGGAGTATAAGCTGCATTTGCTATGAGAGACTAAACGACAGTTAGAGTAAAGGGTAAATGTTGAACCCAATAATTTAAAAATCTCTTTCAAAACAAAGCACAATGCCAGGCTGCTTTATTTTTACACTTAATTAATAGTTGCATCCCTTGCACTGTTTACTGTGTTTGGGAATTGTGTTCTTTGCATCTGGCAGCTCTAGAAAGCACTGCCGTGTACACGTAGGCAAACCGCCATTCTGGAGACAGGAGAAACAGGTTCAAAGAGCAAGGTCAGTGCAGACTGGAACTCTCAAAGCAAGGGTAATAAAAGAAAATAAATTAGAGGAAATGCAAATGGATTTTCCCCCTCTATCTTTCAGATACAAGCCAAACGTCCTTCAGATAGAAGCTGCACCAAATAGCCAAGGTGGCTCCAGGCCAGATGAGAACGGGATCTCAGTATCACTCTTGCCAGAGAAGCCATATGGGCAGCAAGAAACTTCAATACATAGTGTAGATTCCCATTTGGTTTCAATCATGTGCAATTTCCTTTTATTTATTTAATAAGGTAAAGGGTTTAACTATGTTGCCCAAATCCTATAACACAATGGCAGATCTGTCAAGAAACTAGGAATTTTCACGTGGTTCTACAATTAATTCACTGATTACCCTTTGCAGTAAGTCAGAGGGTAAGTCGGAGGGATGGATAAAAGTTGAAAACGGGCTCCACTTTTGCCAGAGCCCTTTGGCAGGGATGACAGGATAGTTCAGAATTTGGTCATGGTTTAGGGATATTTAAACTGTTTAGCTCTTAAGGTTTAATTGCTGGCTTTACGCAGGTTAGGGGAGAACAAATATTCTACGGTTGTGTTTAACCAGTGTTCACACTGCAGCAGAACTTCAAAGGCTATTTTGAGGCAAAAATATAATTGCCAAGGGTCTAACATGTATTACTTGTCAACTAAGTAATAAAAAGGTCTGTCAGCTCCTCATAGAAGACCCATCACTCAAATATCCTGTGGGTTACACCTCCCATACCACAAAGAAACTAACAAAATAATCAACGTCTTATTGGGGGTTATTATATCATTGTTAGACATATGATTTTACTTACTATTAGTACACCCTGAGGTTGAGCATAAAATGTTTTTTCATGGTGTTTAGTTTAGTGTGTATGTACTGAATGATATCCAGAAACACTTAATAATTTATATGATTATATTTTGCCCTTTTACTTATATTGATACACACACTTGCCATTTTATTGTTCATGGGATAATTTTTATTGTTAATTTAAGTAATTATGGAAATAAATGAAAATTTATGTTAATATAAAAGCCAATGATGGAATTAAACGATGAACGATTTATAAAAGGGGATCTGATACTATCTTTATTTATATGTATTATTTTTAAAGCTTTTATTTTACTATATTGGATATCATGTAGTTTTACAGACACCCTGGGATTACTCTGAAATGTATGGAAAGCAAATGGATAAAGAAAAATAAAATAACTTATCACATGAGTGATGTATAATGACAGAATAAACATATTATGTACCAAGTTACCTTCAACAAAAATAAAAGAAATAGTTCAACATCCAAATCCTGAATAAAATGAGATCGTGGACAAGTAACCAGGTATGAATGAGTTGGAGGAAGGGTGTTGCAGTAAAGACGCCGATCAGCAATGAAACCAAGATACACAACAGAGTCAAAGAAATTTAAACATGTTAATTAGCTGCTAATCTGCCACCATTTCAAGTTTTCCTTTAAGTTTCCCACCGAGCATTCTATTTTCATCATAGAATAACTCTGTGCCTGGGGTGGTTATGAAATTCATAACCAGATTCACAGTATTTAGGTTGGCAGAGAGAGGCTGGGATTCAGCAATGGAAATGAAGCTTTTCTTCTTCATCTTGTGATTTCTGGTATTTACCAGTGGTAACTCATTTAACAAGTGTAAGACACTCTAACAGTAATGCAGTGGGTTAGGTTGACTGCAGCATCAGCCAGTAAGCAGCCAATTGCTAACCACTCTACAATCTGTCCTCCTATCTCCTTCCAGCCCCCTCAATTCCAAAAATAAATACACCTGAGCCATAAGCCAAAGCATTTCTTAAAACATAAAAACAAAAGGAGATGTAAAAGAATAGTAAACGCTGGACATGGTATATCCTACACAAGTCAAATCTGAGGCTATATTAAAACACAAAGCACTCTAAAGTACCTAGAGGGGGCTCTGGTGAGATCCCGATGCTTTGCAGCAGGGCCTCCGTCTCTCGGCGTTTGCGATCCAGGTCAGAGTCATCTGGAACGGGTTCTTTCTTCTGCTGCATGTCAGCCTACAAAAAGCAGATGCCAGTGAGAAAGTGAGTAACCGAGCTAAATGTATGCCTCTGGATGAAACTGAAAATGGTAAATGAATGGCAGCGAAGACCAGGCAAAAGCCCTAAATAGATATAAACGTGTGTATAAAGGATGAAAAAACATTGTAACTGCTCCATTTAATAACTACTAACCCAGTACTTTCTCTTCGGGTTGAAGGCTTTTTTCTGCCTCTATCACACGTTAGAGGAGAGTTTTTCTCACTTGGTCTCAGAAGAAACCATCAAGACAAAATATTTCTAACTTGGATGTGGATTTAAACAAAAAAAAAAAAATCTGTCTAGTTATTTAGATACCCGTGTCCCTTCTGGGAAGACATATTATCAGTTCTTGATGAGTGTGCATTTGTAATATTCATGCCTCACATTTGGGATTATGCAAACAAGGAATTATTGGTGTCTGGCTGTAAGATTAGTTATGAAAATCTGTAACTGTAAAATACATTATTGTATCAGTATTCTAAGTTTACCATGGTTTCAATAAACCAGACTAAAATTTTTATTAAGGCATGTGAACAAGACTTATCTAAGTCTTGTTACATAATTCTGATTTTCATAGGCTTCTGTTATACATATTAACGCAAAGGAGAAAATTATGCACATGGAAAAATATAAAACAAAAAGTCCTTCAGGAGAGATATACTCTTTCCCCATGTGCTTTCTTGGGGAAGACACACTTTGTATGAGCTTCTGATGCCCAGTCTGTCTCTTTGAAATGAGGAAACTAGAATGCTTGGTGGGAAAGTTAAAGGAAAAGCAACAAGTCAAAATAGCAACAAGCCAAAATATGGGTTAAAGAAGGTTGGCGGTGGAATTCTGGGGGGAATTAAATGCTCGGGTTTCTTTCCTTTTCAGAACACAATTACTACTTAAGACAAGGCATTTGCCCCACATCTGAAACACGATCACATCCTATTTGATGTGCAGCTACTTCACAACAAGGCTTTGTGAGTTTCCAGGAGTGAGACTGTCTCAGAGTCTGTCAAAAGCCAATTATCCACTTATCAGACACACCTTCCTCTCCGGGGGCAAGCTGGGCTCCCTCACAGACACATTACCTCTTTCAGGAATACAAAGAACATTTCAAAGCAGAAAAGCATAATTTCCGTCGTGGCATATGCAACAGAAAGCGTTCATGCAACTTTGACTTACGCCCAGATGGTAACCCATACACCCACTAGAAACAGAATGCATCTTTGCACACAGTGAGGGCTCAGTGCTTCTGTTTTATTCACCTCGGGCTTAAAATACACTCAGGTATGTGATGTCTTTGTTGTTTAGTCACTAAGTCGTGTCTGACTCTTTGCAAACCCATGAGCTGCAGCACACCAGGCTTCCCTGTCCTTCATATTTTCTGGAATTTGTTCAAACTCATGTCCATTGAGTTGGTGATGCCATCCATCTCATCCTCTGTTACCCCCTTCTCCTCCTGCCCTCAATCTTTCCCAGCATCAGGGTCTTTTCCAATGAGGTGGCTCTCTGTCATCAGAGGGAAAACTGACATGATGGGGATCAATAAGGGCTAATGAGGATGTAGAAGATTCAGGCTCTCTCATGTATCCATGAGATTTCTGAAATGGCAGTTTAATCTTGGAAGATATGAAAGCTCACTTTCTTTCCCAATTTTAACATTTAAACTAGCAAGTTCCAAAGTTTATGCATACAACAGAGGCAAAGACGTGTGCATGCTAAGTCACTTCAGCTGTGTCTAAGTCTTTGAGACGCTATGGTCTTTAGAGCCCGCCAGTCTCTTTGGTCCATGGGATTCTCCTGGCAAGAATACCGGAGAGGGTTGCCAGGCCCTCCTCTAGCGGATCTCCCCAACTCAGGGATCAAACCCGTGTCTCTTACGTCCCCTGCAATGGCAGGCTGTTTATTTACCACTACACCACCTGGGAAGCCCAGAGGCAAAGACAGAACTAAGATTTTAAAAAAGGACCTTGCAGAGTGATGATCTATATCAATGTTCCCCTGTCATAAATTTAAAAGAAGGATTGAAGGGAAAGTGGGGCAATGAAAAAAAAGGGAATCAGCACTGTCACTACTGAAATATAAATAAAAAAAAAAAACCAAGATAAGCAAAATTTGTCTCAGGAAGCCAAAATGGCATATCATGGTTTTACAGTGAAGAGGTGAGCCATGACTGACTGGACTGTCAACTTCACTGAGAATAGATATGTGTTTATTTTGTTCACAACTATATCCTCACATCTAGATCCAGGCTTGCCACACAGTCGACGCTCAGTTTGAAAATGCTGAATGAATGAAACAACTGCCTTTGGTAACTGTTATGTTATAGACATCGAATCTAAGAATGATACACCATTCAGGAGCGTTTTCACCAGCTATACCTCATTCAGAAAGCTCCTTTCCCACACTACCATGAGAAGGCATCATCTGAACTTCCAGTGACCCAGTGCTCACAACAAAGCCATTTCTATATTCTAGCAATAGCAACAAAAACATTGAATCTTTCTTCATCCTTTCAACAAAAATTTATTTAAGGACAACAGGGTGCCAGGGATAATGAATGCGAGTTCCAATGAAGCTCATACAGAGTGAAACAGAAGAAAAACCATCAAATCTTTTCCTTTTGAATAAACTGAAGGCATATTATCTGTAACTTTCTGTCATGTATGCCCTAGGCAGAAAGGCACAGAATTTGGTTTTTTTCTTTCATTCTAACTTTCATCATTAAGCATTCAAGAAACATATTAGAGTGGGCCTCCCTGGAGGCTCAGTGGTAAAGAATCTGACTGCCCAGCAGGAAGCATGGGTTCGATCCCTGGGTTGGGAAGATCCCCTGGAGAAGGAATGGCAACCCACATCAGTATTCCTGCCTGGGAAAGCCTATGGACAGAGGAACCTGGCGGGCTACAGTCCCTTGGGTTGCAAAAGAGCTGGACATGACTTAGCAACTGAACAAGAACAAGACATGTACCAGAGAGTAAACCTCGTGTCAACACGTATGGCCAGACAGTGTGCAAAAGCAGCACCCAGAACTCCATCTCCAAAGTGTCTCCCCCACAACACAAGGCACCGCCACAACGCATTCTCTGCCTTGTGCCTTTTTTTTACTTCTTAACGCAACAGACAATGCAATGACAGATGACATATATTAGTAAGGATAAACTGTCCATCTAGACATAGCAGAAGCTTAGGAAAGCTCTGACACTCAAAGTTGACTGGGAAAAATGCAAAGTTAGGTAACTGGGGCTTATTGGAAATAAAGCCAGTCCCTAACTGCTATCAATTAACACCTTACACTAAACAATGTGCTTCTTCATCCAAGACAGTTAGACCAAGTGCCCTAATCATGAAACCTTTGATATTTCCCATGCACATACTACAGAGTCCTCATACATTTTAATGACTCAGTAAGGAGTTTTTGCATAGTAGTAATTTAAAATATGCTCCATGTCTCTCCCAGCAAATGGTATTTCTGTTTGTGAGAGTCATCAGAGTTGAGACCCAGAGAGGGGACCTGAAGAAAGAAAATTTGTCAGCTGAATGATTCATCAGTTTTCTAAAGACAGCTGCAGAGTTGTTAACACCCGAGGACAGGTCAGAAAACCTCGGTCCATCCTGTAGTTCATTGCTCAGTCGCTAAGTCTTGTCCAACTCTTTGCAACCCCATGGACTACAGCATGCCAGGCTTTCCTGTCCCTCACAATCTCCTGGCGTTTGCCCAAGTTATGTGCATTGAGTCAGTGATGCCATCCAACCATCTCATCTGACCTTGCGGCAATTCAGCAGAAGGCCAAGGACAGGACAAAATTTCAGGGTGGCCTCATTAAGCACACCTCATTGCTTTAAAGCCAATTTTTCATGAAATTGGCTCTACATCTTAAATGGTGGCCACTATAATTATTTAAAAATCAGATTGCATCCATAATAGCACAACCAAGAAAGCAGTTGACATCCAAAGGCACAGAGAGTGGTAATTTTATACATGAACACAGTTTCCTGGGTTCTGTGGAGACAATCAACCTGGGTGGTCCCAATTCACACTAGTTTTCAGTCATGGCAAATACACTGACACTCAGATTAGCAATTAAAGAGCACTTTGTTTCCTTTTGTTTCCTTTTTATTCTAAACATGTTTTATTCAAAATATAAGCCTAAGTAAAGCTGAAAAAAACAAACATAAGCTTAATGCATGCTAAGTCACTTCAGTCGTGTCCGACTCTTCACAACCCCGTGGACTGCAGCCTGCCAGGCTCCTCTGTCCACAGGACTCTCCAGGCAAGAATATTGGAATGGGTTGCCATTTCCTCCTCCAACATAAGCTTAAGGCTATTTCTAACTGTCTACAAACAAGACAAAAACTAGAAAATCTTAAACTCAAGAGTCAATGACAACGACCCTTAACTGGAGCATCCCACAGACTCAGGATCCGAAGCTTCCAAGGAAATTCACAGAAAAAAAATGCAGGTGCTTGGAAAGAATGTCTGTGACCAGCATCTCAGACCCGCCCTACCCAGGTTAGCTGTTCATTCCTTCACTCACTCCTTAGTTATATGAAAAGTGAAAATGTTAGTCACTCAGTTGTGTCCAATTCTTTGCAACTCCATGGACTGTAGCCCGCCAGGCTCCTCTCTCCATGAATTCTCCAGGCAGGAATACTAGAATGGGTAGCCATTCCCTTCTCCAGGGGATCTTCCCCAGGAATTGAACTTGGGTCTCCTGTATTGCAGGCAGATTCTTTTACTGTCTGAGCCACCAGGGAAGTGCCCCTCTATTGAAGACCTACTATGTGGCAGGATCTGTGCTGGACATTGACTCCGTGATGAAAAATACAACCCTGTCCCCCAGAGCTTGTGCTCAGTGAGGAAAAAAAAAAATACATGAATAGGTAAATGGTGCTAAATAATTTGGTAAGGTCAGGGATAGGGCATAGGACTAACTCAGTCATGGGTTAGAGAAAGGTATTAGAGAAGGCTTTCTAGAGGAAGAGACGTCCAGGCTGAGAACTGAAAGACATGTGGTTAACAGAGCAGCGGAAGCCAAGGCGAGAGAATATTCATGAACTCCTGTCAAGAGAGAGCCTGGCCCATGGGGTGAAATGTAAGAAGCCGAGCCTTGCTGGCTGGAATGTGGATTTAGGGAGAAAGGAAATTAAACGGAACAGGGAGAGCCATTGTGCCTGTCTGGGACCCCTGATCAGTGGGAGCTGGAGAAGGGGTGCTGAAAGCATGACCCCGGGTTTCTGATTTGGACAACTGGCTGGAATGGGGGGTCCTTCCTGACACTGGAGATAAAGTCGGATCACTTCTGAGGCTCAGCCCCTGGGGCCAAAGAGCATTTGAAAAAGAAAGATCAGAAGAGATTACTTCCAGGTTTCTTTCAACTACAAAATGCTGTCATCCCAGGAAACTAGGGGCCTTGGATTGTAAGACTGTGCGACAGTGGGTCATTTTTGAAAAATGGAGTCCCCAGCACTGATGCTGATGAATGTCTGCAGGTTCTGCTGGCCGGGTGTGAGGGCCATTTCAGTAGCAGAGTTTCAGCCGTTTCTTACCAAGCAGATCCTCTGTGTCTTCAGAGTCCTGCACCACCTCCTTGGATCCTCAAAGAACTCCGAGGAAGGACCCACTCTCCTCTCCATTTTACAGAGGGGAATCCAAGGGCAGAGGGATCCCAGACCCGTTCAAGGCCATCCTGCAAAGGGCGGAACCAGGTTTCCCAGCCACGTGAAGCTTGAAAGCCTCTGTGTTAACCCAGAGTTCTACTGCCTGCGTCTTATTAATACAACACTGGACTCCCTGAACAAACCAAGTCATCACAATCTGACCCAAGGAAAGATCTTTTGCAGGGGAGATGGACTTGAAGGGTCAGGGCTGAAAGCCAGGATAGACCTTCAGGATGATACAGTTCAATGATCCCCAAATCTGACCCTATTTAGATACTTCAAACCAGAAACTCTGGGGAGGGGAGACTGGGACTCTATTGCCATAGACTTCCCTGATGGCTCGGCAGGTAAAGAATCCACTTGCCAATGCAGGAGACACAGGAGACGCAGGCTTAATCCCCGGGTCGAGAAGATCCCCTGGAGGAGGAAATAGCAACCCACTCCAGAATTCTTGCCTGGAAAATCCGATGGACAGAGGAGGCTGGCAGGCTACAATCCCTGGGGTCGCCGAGAGCTGGACACAACCAAGTGACTCACATGGAGAAGGAAATGGCAACCCACTCCAGCGTTCTTGCCTGGAGAATCCCAGGGACAGAGGAGCCTGTTGGGCTGCCGTCTATGGGGTCGCACAGAGTCGGACACGACTGATGCGACTTAGCAGCAGCAGCAGAGTGACTCACATACGCACCTACCGTGGAGCAGAGTCAGGTTTCAACCACCCTGTCAGTTTAGCAACAAGGAGACTAAGGCTATGTAAAACTTTAATTGCAAAAGGAGGTGGAGGCCCGGGAAGGCCCCAGGTCCAGGTGCTCTGCACACCATCACCCCCCACAGTGTGCTGTCCCCAACCCGCCAAGGCTCTGTCTGTTGAATAAAAGCTAAATCCCCACCAGGCAAAGCTATGTGGTACAGGAACAGAAAGGGTGGCCTGTTTCCATCAGTCTTGTTTGCCTGTAATTTCCTCCCCCCAAATGTGTGAAATGACAAGGATGAAGCAGACAGCGTAATTTGGAGCCAGATTTCCCATACCACTTGGCATTTCGTGGTAATTCTATGGAATTCAAGTTGGATATTAGGATGTCAGTTTAAAAGGAAACCAAAGATTAGTAAAGGATAACAGGTGCTTTAAAACTACAATAAGTGCTGACATTTGAAGGAAAGGGAGCATAATAACTTAATGCTTCTTTTGGCTTCACATGGAAATGAATAGCCGTTCCTTGTCAATTCTCACCTCTGCTTCACTCAAGACTGCATATATAACAGCAGAGATCTCTGAAGGCAAAACATTATGCTCACTGTCAAGGACAAATAAACGATGGCATCAATCAAAGCATAATGGCACCAAGAGAAGCAAGATGCCAGGAGGTCAGAGGGGGACACAATTATGTTTTACTTTGCTGGAAAATAATTGTTAGAGATTTTTTTTTGCCTCGGTCTCCCAGCCTTATAGTGTGAAACAGCACTTAGCTTCTAAGTCTTCAAAATACATTCTTTTTTCCCTTAAAATAAAAGTAGGGAAGCAGGTCTGATCTCTATACACATAGCACTACCACACTATACAAAGTTTCCTTCTTAGAAAGCTACCAAAAATATATGTGGCATCTGGTTTTTGTACAAGATGTGGGCTATTTCTACACCGCCACAACAAATCAGAGAATTAAAAATAAGCTATTTGTTGGATTGAGATAATAGGAAAGACACACGATATAGCAGAAAGGCATTTAGTTGGGAACTAAGAGTCCCAGATTCCATTCCTACCCTGTTGGTGGAAATGTAAGTAGGTGCAGCCGCCATGGAAAACAATAAGGAGGTTCCTCAGAAAACTACAAATAGAATTCACCACATGATCCAGAAATCCCACTCCTGGGAAAATATTTGGGCAAAACTATAATTCAAAAAGATGCATGCACCCCTATGTTCAGAGCAGCGCTATTCAAATAGCCAAGACATGGGAACAACTAAACATCCATCACCAGAGGAATGAAGAGAGAAGATGTGATCCACACACACAATGACTCCTGCTCCATCACTGAAAAGAGTGAAACACCGCCATCTGCAGCAACACGTGTGGGCGTCACGTGTTGATCACACTCATCATCGCCGAGATGATCACACCCAGTGAAGTCGGTCAGAAAGAGAACGACAAATGCCGTATGATACCACTTCATGTGGAACCTAAAGTATGGCACAAAGGAACCTGTCTACAAAACAGAAACAAATCCACAGACACAGAGATCCAACTTCTAGCTGCCAAGGGGGGAGAGCGGGAGGGAGAGGGATGGACTGGGAGTTTGGGATTGGTAGATGCAAATGATTACATTTAGAATGGATAAACAACAAGGTCCTAATGATTAGCACAGGGAACTATATTGCAGATCCTGTGATAAATCATAATGGAAAAGAATATAAAAAAGAATGTGTGTTTGTGTATACCTGAGCTGTACAGCAGAGATTGGCAAAATTATAAATCAACTATGCTTCAACAAAGGAGTTTAAAAAAAATATATTTTACAAGAGGAAAAGAACATACATCACAATTTCTTTAGAAATAATAGTGAAAGAAATTAAGAAAAAGAAAGGGTGTCTTTTCTATAGTATGCTTATTAAATGGTCTAAAGATTTAATTAAAAAAAAAAAAAAAAAAGAGTTCTGTATTCCAGGTCTGACAGGCAGAAAAGCTGCACTTCACCTCTGGGCTTCTGTTGTGTTGTTGGCATAAAGAGGGGCCTGAATGGAGGTCACTAAAATCTCTGCTGGATGTAACGTATCATACAGCAGTATCTACTACCCTATCTACTCCCTCATCAAAGGAGAAAAATGCAGCTTTCCCTTTACCAATTCCATCATACTTATTTACTCTGAAAAATACATACACTGAGGAAATAATGGCAATTCACTAGCATCATTTTCTATTTTCCTCCTAAAATGTTCAGGTTGGGTAGTTTTTTTAAAAGCCTTTGCTCGACACTAACGTTTATTAAGTAGTAACTACGTCCCAGGTTACTGGGACAGAGTTGCTAAGAAGACGTCAGAGGATGAGATGGCTGGATGATGTCACCGACGCAATGGACATGAACTTGGGCAAACTTCAGGAGATACTGAGGGACAGGGAGGCCTGGCATGCTGCAGTCCCTGGGGTCGCAGAGAGTCAGACAGGACTGAACAACAACATATCCCAGATATTGCTAAGTGCTTTATAAGATCAACTTTTTTCATCCTCATAACTGAACAAAATAAACACACCGCTATTTCCCTGTTAAGCACAGGGAACTGAGACCCGGAAAGGTGAAGGAATTTCTAACAGTAGAGCTATCGTAGATCACTTTCAGGGTTCTGTTCAAGTCTGGGGTAAACCTGGGGTTTGGGGGTCTCTGGACCAAATGCTATTGACCATTTATGTGGTGCCTGACCAGTACACAATAGATGGCAATGACCTTACTGTTCTAAGTATGTAAATACCACTCATTTTATGCAGGTATTGTACATGCATTCTTTCACAGGGTCCTCTTCATCCATCTGACCAGCCCCTAGGAACTGAGTGGTTTTCCTTTTCCCTGATCACAGCACAGCACCCAGGACTTACCTCTTTCTTCTTCCTCTCCTCTTCCTTCCGTTTCTTCTCTTCTCTTATCTGTGCTAAGCGCTGTTTTTTGCGCTCTAGCTCAGCTTTTAAGTCACTTTTGTCAGACATGTTGGTTTCCTTGGAGCAAAAGAAGAAAAAAAGTGAATATACACAAATAACTTTTCTGTATGATCACTGCAGAAATCGTTCAAAAGGCAATCAAACTTGAAAACAGGACTTCTGGGTAGTAACCGATTGTATACCTTACCCTCTGTTGAAAAATCAAATAAATTAAATTAGATCTGATCTCCCCCTATATAAAATCTTCCCTTTTCATGGGGAAGACTATTCTATAATAGCAGCTTAATTCAGAATAACACATTTTCCTGTACAAGTTTCTTAACAAGTAAACAACAAGAGACTCAAAGAAGAACCATCATCATGACTTCCAATTTAGATGATAATGGACCAATTCATCCTCACACCGAGAAAAGAAAATGGGCTGTCATAAACTCTTAGAGACATGCCTTGCTCAAATTTCTATGCACTCAATAAACATTCCTCCACCAAGCTTGGGCACATGGAGATTTCATTTTGCCTAATATTATATGCATTAGGGAAGACAGCCACTGAAGACCTAACATGTTCATCTTTTCCCGTAAAACTCCTCCTGAACTGTCACAATTAATCTCATCTCCAGTACAACCCTATTTCTATAAAACTTTCATTTGCATACTGAATGCAATTCTGCTTATTCTGGCACTTTTCCTTTTCACAGCAAAAAATGCTTGCGAGCACATGAATTAGGAGATAACACTATGACAAGTTCTTGGGAAAATTGATCTGAACAAGAGTTTTCATGTTAACGGTGAGGATGATCCTAGGGGCGATGGTGCCAGAAATGTCAAGTAAAATGAATTTGGAGAAGACTGTCACCAATTATCCATCATTCATATGTCTCTTTTCTGCGCCCAATTGGAAACTAAGAAAATGGAAGCACGGAGAAATGAAGAACCTTTCTGCGACCCAAACTCCTCAATTTTTTAAAAAACGAATCATAAATGTCACAAGTATCCATTTGCATACTACTTGTATGCAACTATGATGAAACACACATATAGTATACTTCTAAATAGATGACAAAGTGAGGGATGGAAAAAAAACGCCCTAAAAGGTACACAGTGGGGCTTCCCTGGTGGCTCAGCAGTAAAGACTCTGCCTGCCAATGCAGGAGACATGGGTTCAATCCCTGATCCGGGAAGACTCCACAGGCCTAGGTGCAGCTTGGTCGTGTCAGAACTACTGAGCCTGTGCTCTAGAGCTGGAGAGCTGCAACTACAGAACCCACACACTGCAACCATTGAAGCCTGCGTGCCCAAGGGCCTGTGCTCTGCAGCAAGAGAAGCCACTCCAATGAGAAGCCTGCACACAATAGCTACAGAGTAGCCCACATTCCTAGCAACTTAAGAAAAGCCCATGCCAAGAAAGCCCAGCACAGTCAAAGTTAAACAAATAAATAAACTTTATATATACATATATTTTTATATATGTGTGTGTGTGCATTATATGTACATATAAAACACAAGCAAAAAAAAAAAAAAAACACAAGCAGTGAAAAATCCTGGAGCTTCCTGTCACTCTTTAGAAGGTAATCAAGAATCTGCAGTCACCCTTAGGCACGTTCAGATGAAATACACACTGGGAGTGTCCTGTGTTCCTCCTGTCCCACCACACACATTTTTTCTTATAATATGATGGCAAAGATTTGCAGGAATAATAATAACCATCATCATGATAATCAATCTCTGCTATTTTCAACACATGCTCATTGAATAGTTAACCTGTGCTAGGCATTCTCTGTAGAGCCAGATTCTTCCCTTCAAGGACTGCACATCTCAGCTCTGTGAGCATGCGGTGTGGCTGGAAACGCTCCCTGAGAGCTTGGCGCACTGATCACTGAGTGCCAGACACTTCACATGTATTATCATGTTTAATCACAATCATCCAAGGAGACCAATATTATTACGAGTGCCTTTTTCACAATTCAGATAAAGGAGATTCAGCAAGACCTAACCCTGTATAGTCCATACATTTGTTGTTGTTCAGTTGCTAAGTTGTGTCTGACTCTTGGAGACGCCATGGACTGCAGCAGGCCAGGCCTCCTTGTCCCTCACTATCTCTTGGAGTTTGCCCGAGTTCAAGTTAAAGTCCATACACAGAAGGACCTCAGTTTAAGCATGTTCATGCTCTGATCGCTGATGGATGCAGAACAAGACATAGATCTGGTGGAGTAGATGAGGAGAGCTTTGAGTAGTGGAATTTGAACTGGATATGGAATGAGGTCAGGGACTAGCACAGGAAGGGGAGACAGAGATCTGGAAAGACCTGCAGAAGAGCAGGCTCTGCATGAGAGGTGCAGATGAATTCAAGTCAAGAAATACAAGCTTTAGTCAGTAAGAACAGACCTGTGGAGGCAAGTGGCAAAGACCTGAAGAAACAGCAAAGTGGGCTCACTAGGTGTAATAAGGTTTGGGAAATCAACAGGCGTATGAAAAAAAAAGTGGCAAAATGAAAGCAGGATATAAATTTTCTTATGCCTATTCGTATCCCTTGAAAGTGAAAGATGCTTGCTCCTTGAAAGAAAATTTATGACAAACTTGGACAGCGTATTAAAAAGCAGAAACATCACTTTGCCAACAAAGATCTGTATAGTCAAAGCTATGTTTTTTCCGGTAGTCATGTACGGATGTGAGAGCTGGACCATAAAGAAGGCTGAGTGTCGAAGAACTGATGCTTTCCAATTGTGGTGTTGGAGAAGACTCTTGAGAGTCCCTTGGACAGCAAGGATATCAAACCAGTCAATCCTAAAGGAAATCAACCCTAAATATTCATTGGAAGGACTGATGCTGAAGCTCCAACAGTTGGGCCATCTGATGTGAAAAACCCACACATTGGAAAAGACCCTGATGCTGGGAAAGATTCAGGGCGGAAGAAGAAGGGGGCAACAGAGGATGAGATGGTTGGATGGCATCGCTGACTCAGTGGACATGAGTTTGAGCAAGCTCCAGGAGGTAGTGAAGGATAGGTATATAACCTGAGGAAACGAAGCAGTGACTGACGCCAGCAGGCAGGAAACGTTCTGCTTGAAGGAAGAAGGTGTTTCTGGTTCCAAACTGATGGCCGACTTGGAAGAACACGGACTCAAGCAGTTAGAGCTAATATTTTTTTCCCCCGAGAAAAGCCATAGAACTGATAAAAGTAACAGTTACCACTAAAATACCGTTTGCCAATAATTTTCAACACCAAAAATGCTGACAAGAGAAAATGAGAACCTGCTCCCAGAAGCCACCTGAGAACTTACAGATATTCTTCCTCAATGGGGGCCAATGCGATTTACGATTGTCACTTTTCTGTCAGAAGTGAAATGTCTTATCAGAAAAACCACAGTTACAGCAATAGTCGTGTCATCCTATGCTGAAAACAGCCAGTGGCAATGTCTCAGAAGCACCCTAAGTTCCCCTCTCTCCACATTCCCTTTTCTCTGCCTTTCCCAGTCTGTCAAAAGTATCAGCATGACTTCAGGCATATATCACGGTCCTTAAGGCGCAAACTATGTAATAGGAACATCCTGTATTTGTTGCGATTTTCCTGAGAAGGACTTCATTCAATAGTGGGATGTAAACTGTATTCTCTATGTAAGAAGGGTTAAGGTCTTCTTAACACCGATATGGAGAAGGCAATGGCACCCCACTCCAGTACTTTTGCCTAGAAAATCCCATGGACAGAGGAGCCTGGTAGGCTGCAGTCCATGGGGTCGCTAGAGTCGGACACAACTGAGCGACTTCACTTTCACTTTTCACTTTCATGCATTGGAGAAGGAAATGGCAACCCACTCCAGTGTTTTTGCCTGGAGAATCCCAGGGACGGGGGAGCCTGGTGGGCTGCCGTCTATGGGGTCGCACAGAGTCAGACACGACTGAAGCGACTTAGCAGCAGCAGCAACGCTGATAATGTCTGATAATGGTGGTCATTTAAGTTGCTGTTATCAGCCACAAAGCCAATATTTAAAAAGTATAACAACAAAAACACCAAGGGAATTTTAAAAGAGTTATACTACATACTACACAGTATACTGTTACAGTATAGTATGTAGCCAACTACATAGCGATGTTTCCAACAACACTTCACTTTTTAAAGGCAGGAGAAGCACAGTGTTAAAAGACAGAGATAGAATACCTTCCACTTACCGATTTTTGGATCTATTCCAAACTAGACACTTAAGCACTGACCCCTGCGAGAATAAGAAATCTCAAGAGAACACCTCATTGAGGCTTTAGAAAGTGCACAGAAATGAATGGACCTTTACACAGAGTGAAATGGCTTAAACAGTGGCACGAAATGCAGCGTCAGCACTGAACTTCATAGGCTTCCCCAGGGGGCTTGCCAGTCTCATCCACTAAAAACTCCCTGCACATTAAACAAAGCAAATCGAGGAGCAAGGCACAGGGGACACAAGTTATAGAGCTTCCTGGGGCTAATGCAGGTCACTGCAAAGGCAAGTTTGACGCTCTCAGTTTAAGAAAATAAGAGTCAGAGCTACCTGCTGCTAATCATTGCTCACTTACTTCACACACATAGAAAAGCCAGTTTCTTTCACTTACAAAGGGCAAGGAGTCAAGTAGATAAATCAAACCCACCCCAAGGTGTATGTCTCCTTCTCGTCTCGTCATCCCCCTGTTCTCCTACCCACCAGCCAACTACAGCGCGACTCCATCCTGGCTTAGGAACACTCACGGCAGCCCCTCCCCAGCTCCAGCCACGCGGAGTCAGCTGATTACTGGGCCCCAGCTCCCCTCCTAGCAAAGCATTTGTTCTGCATTTGCTTGCCATCAGTGACACTCCTTTCGCCCACGTTCTCTCATTTGCATTTGCTCCATTCATCTTCCTACCTCCTCTGCATCTTAGCATTTGGTCTGCTGGAGGGTCTCCAGTTTTACTATCATGGTATTCACTATCACTTCATCTCTGGTATTTCTTTTCTCATCTGCCAAATTACTCCTACCTGACAACAGGCACCTCAAAGTTCAAATCAGCTACTCTGTTTTCACTCTGGATTCCATACCCAATTCCCAACCTCTGTAACTTTTTCAAATTTCAACTCTCTCCTTCTGATTTCTCTCTTGTCTCCTGGTTCAGCCTTTATCCCCTTGTTTCACTATGACATCTCCATCTAGCCTCCCAGATACCTCTGTTCTCACAACTTGGGTTTCCACCCATCTTTCAGCTCAGTAAACTGCCATCCTTACCTTTCAAGTAGCTGAATCAATATAAGAGCTTAAAACTATACCTGGCAAAATATTAAACATGCAAGAAAAGTTGTTTCTCTTCTTCCTCCTCCTCCTTTTTCTACTATTATCAATAGTATTACTATTTTTTACCATGCGAACTCTTTCAGTCAGTTCAGTTCAGTCACTCAGTTGTGTCCGACTCTTTGCAACCCCATGAATCACAGCACGCCAGGCCTCCCTGTCCATCACCAACTCCAGGAGTTCACTCAGACTCACGTCTATCGAGTCAGTGATGCCATCCAGCCATCTCATCCTCTGTTGTCCCCTTCTCCTCCTGCCCCCAATCCCTCCCAGCATCAGGGTCTTTTCCAATGAGTCAACTCTTCACATGAGGTGGCCAAAGTAATGGAGTTTCAGCTTTAGCATCAGTCCTTCCAAAGAATACCCAGGGCTGATCTCCTTCAGAATGGACTGGTTGGATCTCCTTGCAGTCCAAGGGACTCTCAAGAGTCTTCTCCAACACCACAGTTCAAAAGCATCAATTCTTTGGCACTCAGCTTTCTTCACAGTCCAACTCTCACATTCATAGCCTTGACTAGACGTGAACTCTTTACCCCATCACTAACTTTACATTAATTCAATAATTAAAAACATCAAAGTTCACTGCAAATGATCTAAATCTAAAAAACCTGGGAGGGGGAGGAATGCCCTGGTGGGTGCAGTGGTTAGGACCCAGTACCCGCACTGCTGGGGGCCATGGTTCAATCCCTGGATGGAGAACTAAAGATCCCATAAGCCATGCTGCATGGCCAAAACAAAAAATTAAAACTTTAACAAAAAAAAAAAAAAAAGAGAGAGAGAGAGAGAGCCCAAATCAAGCTTACAGAAACAGAGAACAGACTAATGGTTCCCAGAGCTGGGGATGAGGGTGAGTGAAGTGAGTGAAGGTATAGACTTCCAGTGAGAAAACAAACAAATCATGGGGATGTAACGAGCAGCACTGTGACTATGGTTAACAATACTTTTAAAGTTATTAAGAGAGGAGATCTTAAAAGTTCTCAACGCAAGGAAAAAATTGATGTTAACTATGTATGGTGACAGATGTTAAACTAGACTTACTGTGGCGAATATCACAAAATTTTGTATTGTGAAACTGTACACATTTCACAAATATCTACAAAAAGCAAATCATTATGTCATACACCTGAAACTAACATATGCTATGCTATGCTAAGTCACTTCAGTCGTGTTCGACTCTGTGCGACCCCATAGACGGCAGCCCACCAGGCTCCCCCGTCCCTGGGATTCTCCAGGCAAAAACACTGGAGTGGGTTGCCATTTCCTTCTCCAATGCATGAAAGTGAAAAGTGAAAGTGAATCACTCAGTCGTGTCTAACCCTCAGCGACCCCATGGACTAAAGCCTTCCAGGCTCCTTCATCCATGGGATTTTCCAGGCAAGAGTACTGGAGTGGGGTGTCATAATGTATGTCAATTACACCATCAATAAAAATAAGTATTAAAAAGTTAACAGTCAGAAATGCACTAAAGGTAAAGTATGCTTCTCAACCTAAATGGATTATAAGACGGAAGACATGGTTAAAGAGCTGTGACTCAAAGGAAAAATATGTTTTAAACAACTAACTGTGGTCACTTAATCTAACTAGTAAAATTCCTCTCGCTTTTTCTGTTGAACGTAGATAGGGATTACACGTCAAGCTGTCCCAGGTGGGCACCCTGTCCTATCTCACCCACTTCCCCCAGAGGACAGAGTGGCGCATGGAGAAATGATTCCTTCTCTGGTTAAGAAGTTAATTACAGGGAGGGTCACTCCTGTTGCATCGTCGTAAAATTGTCTCACCGTCCTAAGTTTCAAGGAAGAAAGAACGGAGGGAGAAAGAAAGGAAGAAAACATGAGAAAAAAACATAGACCCCCAGTTAGGGAAAAACCAAAGTCATCTCCCCACCTGGCGTTGTCTTCCCAGTTAACCCTGTTTCGCCGTCATATTTCTTACTCCACACACATGCATACAGAAAGGAAAATGTTCGACTTTTCTTGAACCCAACAATGAGACCCGTCCCCTTCATTTCCACTCCTGCCCATATGGTCATGAGATGGTGTGGTCCTGTTTAGAACCAAGCATCTCAGAGAGGAGAAGCACAGGGTCTAGCTCTGTTTACACAGCTGCCAAGCAACAGAACCTCCCGAGGCTTAGCTTTTGAACTGTTTAGATCTCTATTTCCTTTTGGTTGTCTAAGTTGGCAGCAGTTTGAGATTCCATTTCTAATGCTGGCATATGCAAATGTATTTTTAAGCTTAAAGTCAGAATCCTAGGAGGTTTAAATCATTGCCCAGCTGTTGCCAGACTCACTGAAAAAAACTACCTGGAAATAAATTCTCTTTTCCTGCCTGAAAACAATTGCTCTTGTTAGCTCTTCACTATCAGCTATTGAACTTTTCATCTGCCACTTGGTACACATAAGAAATTTGATCTTTCGCAACCTCGATTCACCTGCCTGACTTCTTATACAATGCAGCTATCTCCTTCCTCTCGGATGGGAGGCCAAGGGCTGAATGGAACCACAAGCATTTTTACAGCTATACCCCACAGTCAACAAAACAGGGTGAGAGAAATCCTAGAGGAAGTCTGCTGGTGAAAGAGGAGGGAGGGCTATATGCTAAACTGTACAGCCATCAGTATACTAGGAAAATGAACATTTTAATAAAATCCATCTCATAGAGGGAGGGGTGCCCAGAGCTGGTCTACTTAGAGATGAGTTCTCAAGTGTTTGGTCTCAGTAGCCCTTGAGACTAGTAAAAATTATCAGTGACTTCAAAGAGCTTTTGTTATGTGGGTTACACCTATTAACATCACCCACGTTAAAAATAAAAACTGACAAAACTTTAAATACCGAATAATTAATTCTGTAATAACACCAAGCTTTTTTACTTAACATAAAACTTTTAGGGAAAAACAGCTATACTTTCCAAGACAAAAAAAATACTGTAAGAGGGTATTTCTTTTATATTTTCACTTGTCTTTTTAATATCTAGCTTAAAAAAAGTCAACTGGATTCCTACAGCTATTTGTGCATTCAATCTGTTGTGATACACTACTTTGGTTGTGAAGAAAATCTGATCTCACATAACTGTGTATTCTGGAAAATACACAGGAGTATCTGAATAGCCTCTTGAAGTAATTTTGGATATTCTTTGATATTACACCAAAAATCAACAAATGGCAGTTCCCCAAAGTTCATTTCCAATCTGAATATGAGCCACACCTACCAGTGAACTTTTTATACTCTGTTACATTAAAATCCACTGTTCTATTTTAAACTTTAAATTTACTTTATCCACGAATGATTTTATAACATCATGCACTGGTTATTTAGAAATTATGCAGACTTCTCTCAAATATGGATACATTTCATTATACAACATCCAAAAATCACATTTGGTACCATCACTACCAAAATCTTCAGAAAGGTCTTTACATGTGGATGGTAAAGCTGTCCAGCTCACAGCGGCAGATACAAGTTTCCCAAAACTTTAATTTTGCTTGAAGCTCAAATTTTATTATGAACAACAAATATTGTCAATAGTGTTCTTGAAGTGACAAGCTCATGTCATTGATTTTTGAGAAAAGTTCTGCCAAATAACCAAGCCTAAACAACCATAGTTTGTCTATGAATCATAGTTCCAAGTAAAAAATAGTGTTTCTTGCAAAAAAGCAGCTCATTTAGCTCACAACTCGAACGCTGCACAAATCCTTTTCTCCAGACAGTCAGGGAACTTTGGTGAGCAACAGGGTGCCTTTCATGTACCCATCTGTCACACAGAAAAGATGTGTGCTTGAGCTTAAAGATTTAACGTAACCAGCATTGTTTTCTGCTTCGTGAAGGACATTCTTAAGTGAAGTTGTTTGTCTTTTTAGCAGCAAGTGTGTGGCAGTGAGGTGTGCCAACACTGCCAGGAGTCTGCTGCCCTGTCTCAACTCATGCTGCTGCTGCTGCTGCTAAGTCGCTTCAGTCGTGTCCGACTCTGTGCGACCCCACAGACGGCAGCCCACCAGGCTCCCCCATCCCTGGGATTCTCCAGGCAAGAGCACTGGAGTGGGTTGCCATTTCCTCCTTCAATGCATGAAAGTGAAAAGTGAAAGTGAAGTCGCCCAGTAGTGCCCGACTCTTAGCGACCCCATGGACTGCAGCCTACCAAGCTCCTCCATCCATGGGATTTTCCAGGCAAAAGTACTGGAGTGGGCTACCACTGCCTTCTCTGCAACTCATGCTACCTTACCTGAAGTCTGCCCTGCCATTAATTTCACACCATCACTGCAAATGTCAATACACTGAAAACGACAAGTAACATTTCAGCGTTAGTATGAAAATGGTTTTGATCTTCTGGACACCTGAACGTATCTTGGGATTCCCAGAGATCCTCAAAGCACGGTCTGCCTTAACCTACTTCTGATAAGACGCAGTTGATTCTAGAAAGCCATCTATTTAAAATTCTGCTGAATTCATAGCAATAACCTAAACACGTCCAACTCTTTGCAACCCCATGGACGGTAGCCCACCAGGCTCCCCCATCCATGGCTTCTTCCAGGCAAGTATACTGGAGTGGGTTGCCATTTCCTTCTCCAGGGGATCTTCCTGACCCAGGGATTGAACCCGGGTCTCCTGCACTCAGGCAGACTCTTTACCACCTGAGCCACAGAAGTGAACTAAGATGGTTATTAATAAATATATACTTCCCTGTTATGTGAAAAGTTTTTATTCCTTTAATTATTCTGTGTTAACAATTAAAATTACACTTGCTTATTTTTAACATAAGAACTTTAACAATTATATAATCCAGTGCCAATATTTTACCCATAAACAGGGAAACTGAGCTGCATGTGTCTAAACGCACCACCAATAAGAGGATGAGTCAGAACTGGAATCACCAGATGTCTTTGTTCTTGATAACTTTTATTAAGTAATGCTTCCCTGTCCCGGTTTACTTATTCAGGATTTCACTCTCAGTCACAAGAAAGCTCTTAAACAAAAGGCACTCACAGCAGATCCTGATCTGTCTACTCCCAGCCCAATCGTGCAATCACTCCCTATCACCGCCTGGTGGCAGCAAACATAACCTGCATGAGAGAGCTGACTCGTAAAGGCTTTGCCTCGGAAATTCCCAGCCAGGTCTCCAAGCCAATACTGGGTAGTCCCAAGCACTGCAAGATTTTCACCTATTAATACACAGGAAGGATCGCCTTATGTCAATAGAGAACTATAGGTTTGGAGAGGAAATATCTTAGTACACACAAACAGTTAAAAATCTGTGATGATTTTTCAAGGCTTCTTCATTTTATTCATATTGGGTTGGTTCTTGACTATATTTCTGCAGTATGCCTTTAGAACCGCTCTTGTTGGGTTTATGGACTATATTTAAGATCGTTGTATCTGCATATTGTCTCTAGTCTTCCTTTCACCACTTTAAAATTCTGAGCTACCTAAATTGCGCTGCTTCGTCTGTAACTCGAGCATGGGCAATTGAAGCGCATTAAACAGGAGAGGTTCTCCAGTACTCAGCATTGAGGCCCATTATGCTAGAGAGAAAAATCAATCCAAAGGGGATCTGCCCTTTCATCTAGTTAACAGAATAGAGACGAGAGCTCTTCAATTTAAAAGACTCAAAACCCATTGTCATCTCTGCCAAAAAGTTCTGGAAATTTTCAAGTTACTTCTGATGGCTGCGGTACATTCTACCCATTGGAAGACTCAGCGTGCTTCATCTCTTTGGGAAAGGAACTGCTCTTCAATTAAGGGAATCATTCATTCAGTTTTTAGGGCCTCTTCTCTCGGGAAACACTCAGACGACATCAAGAGTCCTTAGGAAATAAGCATTTCAAGGACCATCCTTGAAAGAGGAGAAAACTAAAATGGGGCAGTTTGGACAACTGGAAAGCAGTATTTTGGTACTGGGTCCCGAAGACTCAGGGCAGAAAAGGGGCTGGAAAGTAGAATCGGAAGAAAGGAGATGGGAGCCATCTGGAGAAGACCACTAGAAGGAACACTAGAATGAAGAAAGGAGTGAGGCCTTATACAAAGACTCCTGCTGAAACACCTAACCTCAGGTCCAAATAGATAGGAAAGGTGTATCATCTGCCTTCACCAGGTATCAGTAAAGAAGCCAAACAAAGAAGCCTCAAGTACAAAGTCTATACTTTACATAAGACTGTGTAAACGTTTGGGGGAGAATGGATACATGTGTACCCATGGCTGAGTTCCTCTGCTGTGCCCCTGCAACTGTCACAAACACCCCTTAAGAAAGGCCTCCTACAGCCTCAAGCACGGGACAAGCATCGCTCTGGCGGCCCGTGGGCACCCTGCGCATGCGCATGGCTGGCGGCAACACGGACCACGCGGTCCACCTATGCGCACCTCTGTTCTGCTCACACGATGTTCTCCTGTTGCACCGACAGCTGCTCTGAAGGAGGGGCCACATCTAATCTATCTCTATGCTCCTAGTGCCCAGCAATGAGTGTTCAATACAAGTCCCTTGAACTGCTAAATAATCATTAGATAGAAGCGTGGAATTTTCCAGTTTCACTATCGGGAGTTTCTAATCATCAGTACACTGCGTGAGTGCACTAAGCCAGGGGTCCCCAACCTCTGGGATTTAATGCCTGATGATCTGAGATGGAGCTGATGTCATGATAGTAGAAATAAAGTGCACAATAAATGTAATTCACTTGAAGAATCCTCAAACCACCCCTCCCCAGGCCGTGGAAAAATCATCTTCCATGAAACTGGTCCCTGGTACCAAAGTTTGTGGACAGCTGCACTAAGCTTTTCAGTGACACAACTCAGAAAAGTTCTTCCTTTTTCTGAAACAAATCTTTATTCCCCATGGGCGGCAGGGGTGGGGGGTGGGGGGGCAGGAATTGATTTTTTCATCCATTAGGACACATGTGCATCAAACACACAATCCAAGCATTGCCTCATCCACTCAACTATCTTTTCCTAAATCACATATACCCATTGATACCATGCCTTCCCACCTGGTTTACATTTTTTATCTCAATCTCTGTTTTTTGACTCTAAAAGGATTATTTAGCAAAATCCATTCACTTTATAACTCAGTCTCCATTGCTTATCTCAGCCAAAATTTCAGCAATCTAGAAGCCCAAAAGGCCTTGAGGATAAATCATCATGCCAATAGCTGGGCTTTCTCATTAGAAGTGATGTAAAAATATCAGTGCTTTAAAACACGGTCATCCATTGTACCCGAAGCTGTTTACTCTGAGTTGCTAAGATGATAAATGAATGTGTCTAAAAATAAATGACTCTCAGGTAACCTGTGGGGCTGATCTTTAAAATAACTGATAGCAAGGAAATCTTCAGACATGACTAAGTTTAGCTTTGACTCGGAGTCCTTGACTACCCATTCTATGAAGGGGCCAGATGATCTGTGCAGCAACGTTAAATTAAGACAGCCCTGCCCAACAGGGCTGCCTAACGAGGCTACTCTATTCTGATAGAGAATGCAGGCAAATCCAAACTACCCAGAGTCTTGCAACTCACAAATGAGAGCAAATTCAAACAATCATACTAAAAGAAGTAAAATCAAGACATACTAACAAAAATGAGAAGGAAGATTTTAATGCTTAAATAATAAAGTCAAAAATAGATTTTTCTCAATATGAATGTTCACAAAGTCAATTGGCTTTTAATCTTCTAAACATATAAGTTACTAGGATACATCTGTACATCTTAAAACCACTTCATTCAATATCCTCCCAAATTAACTACAAAACACTTACAAATTTGTAATTAAGCCTACCTAATTTTAAGGACCATTGATCTGGGTTGAAGTTATCATGATGCAGAAATTCACACTGAGAAGGACTCTGCTAGATAACACTCTATCCTCATATCAAAGCAAACAACTTGACCTGTGAAAGGCTAAGGTTCAAACCCAGTTTCCAGTCGCTCTTAATTACTGCCTACGCCCACAGCTTTCTGCAATTCTCATCTTTCCTCGCCTCATACTATTGGCCCTCTCACTTGCACTGTTTTATTCCATTTCCTTTATATTCTTTTTCTGCCATTGTTACCCACTTTATTTTAGTAGTTTTCCTTCTCATTTTTGTTCTACAGGAGACAAAGAGTAAGATAGCTGAGCAAAACACAGCTGGGATTTAATGCCTGATGATCTGAGATCAGGCCACTGAAGATCTTACTAATATGCATAGTCTGTGGCATGACCATGCTCACGAGAAGGCAATAAGAAGGCTCCACAGAGCTGATGACTTAACAAATGATCCCAGAGGGAAATCAGACCCAAGGACCACAGAAGGTGAGGAATGCACCCCAGGCAGAGGACAGCATGGACAAGGGCGGGGAGACAGGGAAGAGAATGGCCAGCCTGTGCGACAAGTAACTGGATACAAACGGAACACTCAGTGCAAAAGAAGAGGAGGAGAATGAGGATGGATGTGCAGTCAGAGATGAGATCCCGAAGACCGAGTGACCAACCATCCCAGTTTGCACAGAGACTGACAGAGTTCCCTGGATGCAGGGCTTTCAGGAAAGCCCTGGCAAACCTGGACAAGATGGTCACCCTACAACCAAAGATGTGCTCTTCCATACTTTGCTGCTACTGCTGCTAAGTCGCTTCAGTCGTGTCCAACTCTGTGCGACCCCATAGACGGCAGCCCACCAGGCTCCCCTGTCCCTGGGATTCTCTAGGCAAGAACACTGGAGTGGGTTGCCATTTCCTTCTCCAATGCATGAAAGGGAAAAGTGAAAGTGAAGTCGCTCAGTCAGGTCCGACTCTTGGCGACCCCATGGACTGCAGCCCACCAGGCTCCTCCGTCCATGGGATTTTCCAGGCAAGAGTACTGGAGTGGGGTGCCATTCCATACTTTAGTGAGATCTAAACTCTGTAGGCAGCAAGGAAATACCAAAGGATTCAACCAAGTGCAAGGCCAAGTGGTTTATCCTTAGCATGTAAGACATACAGCCTTTTATACTGAACATTTTAATTAATTTATTTTTAATTGGAGGATCATTCTTCAGTGTTGTGTTGGTTTCTGCCATACATCAGCATGAATCAGCCATAGTTATATATGGCTATCCCCTCCCTATTGAACCTCCCTCCCACCCTCCACCCCATCCCACCCCTCTAGGTTGTCACAGAGCACCGGGTTTGGGCTCCCTGCGTCATACAGCAAACTCCCACTGGCTATCTGTTTTACACACAGGCTTTTTAAACATGGGTTGCAAACCACCAGTATATAACAAAATCAAGTTCGTTAGTAGTCACAGGGAGCGATGTTTGTGATTAACAGATGAAAACTGCTAAGAGGCACACGGCACACGGGAAGGACAGCTATGGTTTCACAGAACTTGGTTTTGGACACACGCACGTTCATTGTTAAACAGACATAGCATCGTCTATTGTCAGTTGCAGGTAAATGAGATCCAAACATACTTGGCTACATCAATTGTAGAATTAATAAGCTTTCATTCATAAACTCGTGTCCACCTTTGTCTTTTCTCAGCCAACATTTTGCGCAGCATGCCACCCACGTGACACTTGCACAGAGTGCTGAGGGAACAGAGAAAGCTGTTGGCTACCACAGGAGACTGACCCAGGCTCTGAATACCCTGAGGGCCAAGAGATTAATATCTGGGTGCACACGCAACCTGCAGTCCTTTGCAGGGCGCTGGTGAGGACGCACTGCCACAGAATGACCAAAGCCAGCTCAGCAACATCTAAGTTCCACCAGAGAAAGAAAGTGCAAAAGATAACAAAATAAACCCATGGATGTTTCAGGGCACAAACGCATCAAGATGGATGTACTTACAAAGATTAACTGGCTTTTCCGGTTACCCTAGCGTGCCCTTAAGAGTGCAGAAAATCAATACTGTCGGAAATGCGGGACCATGGCATATTTCCTGCGGGCCATGTCAGAGCAGATGCTGACTGAGCTCAGGATCTGGAGGTTTGCCATTTGTCTCATCAGCACAACCTTTATATTCCTTTCAGAAAGCAAATACCCATCTGAAAAGCTTGGCTGCAGAGTCCCCCAGCTTCGCCTGCACACAGCATGCTATACATGAATGGATAACACAGTGGTGTGAAGCAGGATTCAGAACAGATTTCTCAACCAGTTCTTAAAGGCTTAAACCCCTTCTGATACCCATGTGCATTTTTCAAATTCAAGATGTCTTTCTTTTTTTTTTTTAATTTAAGCTAGAGTCAGTTTCAACCATCTGTCTCTTTGAGTGAAAATAGGAGACAGGCTTATATATATGAGCTTCTGAAGAAAATCAATCTTGGCAGAAAGAAATTAAAGTGGAGGAAGAATTATATGGGCATTTTCAGGATCTTGCTAAGAAGTAACAAAATATTCAAAGTAAGGAGGAACTTACATGAACACATCCATCTCCTTTACTGCCTAGTAGGCTGCCCCCATTCCTGACCATTGCCTGACTGGACATCACTGCAATTAGACCTCTGCCACCCAATCACCGCCTTATAAGAGTAAAGCGGTGATTGGGTGGAGCAGAGTAGAGACATAAAAGTGACTTCCTGGATTTGGGTGACAACATTTAGGGGTATGGGAGATGATAATGGTAGGTAGTCTCCAAGAATTTGAAAATGATGGGAATAGAGCATGACCACTTTCTGAAGTTAAACTAGACCTTATCTTAAATGACAGGACATCTCCCAAGTCAAAACTATGACACAAGGTGTGTGCATGCTTAAGTTGCTTTAATCGTGTCCAACTCTGAGATCCTGTGGGCTGTAGCCCACCAGGCTCCTCTGTTCATGACACACGGTGCTAAAACATCAAAGCTAGGACTGACCAAAGGTAAAGGAAAACCACTGCCAAGATTAGCGGTAAACCACCATAAAGCTGCTATAATGAAAGGAGAATGAAGTCTCAAATGACAGGAAATGGGGTATGAAGTTTTCAGGTTTTCTCTGGTGTGTCCCAGGAAACAGCTGCCCTGACCAGCTGACGTCACTGTGCCTGTGCCTCTGTTAGGAGGGTCACCACGACGGTGCCAGGTGGCTCCCCCGCAGCCCTGGTTATGACAGCTGCTCCCCCTGCTCTGGCTCCATGTACATCCAACCTTTAACGGTTGCACTCCAGGTAGAGGCAACTCCAGCCCTCCAGTTAGATCAGACCCAAAATCTTGGAGTCATCCTTGCTTTGTCTTTCTGTCAAAACCTACATCCGATTCATTAGCAAATTATCTGGACTCTACCTTCCAAGCATTTCCAGAACCTGTCTGCTTTTCCCCACCTCCCCTGCCATCATCCCCCACCATATTATTGCCAAAGCCTCCTTAACAGTCTCCCTGGGTCTAC
This sequence comes from Bos grunniens, assembly GCF_055505025.1. Classification (NCBI taxonomy): domain Eukaryota; kingdom Metazoa; phylum Chordata; class Mammalia; order Artiodactyla; family Bovidae; genus Bos; species Bos grunniens. Next base: position 107,260,627 of record NC_141168.1, read on the forward strand.
CCAGGGCCTATTCTCAGCTGCAACAGTAATTTATTAAAACACAAGTCAAATCATGTCATTTCTCTGCATAAAGCTCCATCTTCCACCAGCTTCCATCTCATAGATAGAGAAGCCCAAGTCCTGCATGGCTTCCATGACCGGACACAATCCAGCCCCACATCTTCAGGCACACTTCCCTGCTGTTCTCCAAACACATCATGTACACTCCTGCCTCAAGGACTTTGCATCTACTATTCCTTCTGCCTAATACACTTTTTTTCCTCTAAAATTCTGAAAGATTTGCTTCTTGAAAACCGAGTTCAAAGTTCATCTCATGAGATCTTAACTCATCACTCTATTTAAAAGAGAAAACCACTTGCACCCCCGACCCCAACCCCGGCAGCACATGCATTCCCAAGTCTTTCCCACTGCTTTATTTTTTTATTATCTATATTACCACTTAACATATTCTGTAACACATTTAAATAGATTTCATTGTTTTCTCCTTCTCCTAGCTCCAATGAAGACAAAGGTCTTGTCCGTATTGTTCACTCAGGTGCTGCCAATACTTAGAATGGTGAATGGTACAGAGTAGATGTTGTAGACATTCAATAAATACTTGTTAGATGAATGGGGCTTCCCTGGTGGTTCAGATGGTAAAGAATCCACCTGCAATGCGGGAGTCCTGGGTTTGATCCCTGGGTCAGGAAGATCCCCTGGAGGAGGGCGTGGCAACCCACTACAGTATTCTTACCTGGAGAATCCCCAAAGAGTCAGACACAACTGAGTGACTAAGCACAGCACAGATGAATGAACAAATTTAGCTTCAAAAACTGCCTAAGTGAGCTTCTTCTCTTCCCACCCTCATTCTCCATAAGAAGGGTCAAGGCTCCATTGGCTTTGGGATTCTCCTAGGTCTGCTCCCTGACCCTCCCTCTCAAAGGTATCCTTAATGGCCATATCATTGCCACACCTAGATTCCACCTCCCTTCCTGGTGCTTTTGAATGTATTGCATAATTACTACTTGATTTTTCAATGCCCATGTTACCTCTGGACTTAGCCCTCAGGACAAAATTTTAATGCCCACAGACTAGTACTGTTCCAATCACACCCAGTTGGGACCTCTTGAGACCAAGGGCCTGAGGACCCAAGTTCTCTGGAGACTGCAGAATACTAACCTATAAGCAAGGGCACAGTGAGCCCATAAGAAGTTAGATTCCTCCCCGCAAGTCAGTAAGTTGGCATTTATGTTTGCAGACTAGTATGTAACTTACACTTGACTGGGTTGTGTGAACTCATCACTAAGTTGCTAGAGAATTTTCGCTATATAAGAACAATCTAATATCTCGACCTTCAAAACTAAGATTCAGACTTTACTCTCATCTGTCTGCCTAGCTGGTTTCTGGCTGGCCCTGACTACATCTCTGTCCCCACAGCTGCAACATGACAGCTGACTGCAGATCAGAGCAATGCCCACCAGCGCTGCCTGCACATGTTCCCAGCACACGAACGTGCACCCATACACGTGTGCACACACAGTCATCCGACCCCAAATTCCTTCGGCAGATCGGAGCATGTCTCTCTGGGCTCTAGTCCATGCTGCACAGTGACCCTCTGCAGGAAGTCAGTCAAGGGCAGAGGGCAGGAAGGGGGATGATTAACCGGATCAAAGGGGATGGGAGAATCCTTTGGGTATCCAAGCAGGATCCCATACATTTGTAGAGGAGGGAGGAGCACACCGCTCAACTGAAATTTCTAGTTTGTTAAGAGCCAGGAAACCCAAGTAGTTGGCTCCACAAAACGCTAAATGTATCTTTATGTTAATACAACTTATTGGGACTTACTGAAGTCCTATAAAGTACAAAGTGCTGCTCTGGATGCTGTAGGGGCTTACACAAATGATTATGAGGAAAGTGGCCAAAAGACTCCCAGTTACGAGAGAAGCGAGTGTTGGGGGTGTAATGTACAATATGACGACTACGGTCAACACTTGTTATTCAGTCTCTAAGCTGTGCTGGACTCTTTGCGACCCCATAGACTGCAGCCCTCAAGGATCCTCTGGTCTCCACTATCTCCCAGCGTTTGCTCAAACTATAGTTAACACTGCTATACAGGAAAGTTGCTAAGCGAGTAGATCCTAAAAGCTCTCATCACAAGGAGAAATTTATTTTTTTTTCTTCTTGTTGTACCCATGAGGTGATGGATGTTAACTAAAGTTATTGCAATCATTTTACAATATATGTAAATCAAACCATCATGCTGTATCCTTTTAACTTAAACAGTGATGTATGTCAATTATTCTCAATAAAACTGGGGGGAAAAAAAATCCCAGAGGGGAACACTGGGCTAAGCTGTGAGGCTGACACTCTCCCTGCTGGGAGTGTTTGGACAGGTTATACCAATACTCACCACATAGCTCTCCTTTCTCTAAACCTTCATGTCTAACGAAGCACACAACTGATATTTTAGCTGTACCAATCTATTGGAAAAAGTTAAAATAGAGCCTTTTGCCCTGGAAAACTACCCTTAGCTGTTGAGACAATTTGTCCATCTCTTAATGTATTGATATAAGAGGTTAACAATGAAAACAGTCTTATTTCCAGATTCTCAGTGGATTTATTAATATAGTGCCCTTGTTGAGTAATAATGAAAGTAACATATTCCTAACTGAGCTCTTACTATGTGCCAGGCAGTGCTATAAGTCTTTTCCATGTGTTAACTCATTTAATCTTTTTAGCACGCCAACTGGAAGAGGCAGGATGCCTATCCAGGAAGTTTAGTTTTAGACTTGCTTAACCACCAGCAGTCAACTTTCCTTAGCTGCCATTACACTAATACGAGAAGGAAGAAAATAAGTTATGAATGTATCTTTTTCTATAATAAATACAGAATATTATAATTTCCTGCTTATAATTTCTATAAGCAGGAACAATCTTTTTTGAATGCTTGTTGACAATCTGTCCCTTAGTCCAAACCAAAGTCCTGGAGAGAGAGACGTCGGCTGTTGTGATGACAGCTGTGTCCCTGGTGTCTGGAATAGATTTATGAAGCACTCAAATACGTTAGCCATCCTTCTGACTCTTCCTATTTTCAATTTTATTTCTTTTCAGAGAAAAAGGGCAGGCTCATGATGTATACAATGAATTATAAGACAAACCTATCCATAAATATTTGTTGGATGAATAAATTACCTGAAAAAAAAAATAGAGTCTGTCTCAAAAAGCCTGTAAATGGTAGGGTCTGAAAACGCTAGCTCCATGGCAAGGGAGAAGTGGGGCAAGTGTGTGATAAATGTTTAAGGCACAGAGGAGAGTTGCAGGAACCCAAGCTCACAGTGGGCTTCCTGAAGGAGGGGCCGTGAGAGCAGGACACGGAGACGTGGGTTGCCTGGGAACTGGGCAAGTGTTTCCCATGGAAGGAGAGTGAGCATGAGTGAAATGACAGGAGGCAACTATGGAGAACAGTGTGGAGACTCCTTAAAAAGCCAGGAATAAGACTACCATATAACCCAGCAATCCCACTACTGGGCACATACCTGAGAAAACCATAATTGAGAAAAGACACGTGTACCCCAGTGTTCACCCTAGCTATCAATAGATACCTAGGAAGCAGCCTAGAGAGCTGTTGACAGATGAATGCATAAAGTTATGGTACATATATGCAATGCAATACTTCTCAGCCATAAAAAGGAACGATTTTGAATCAGTTGTAATGAGGTGGATGAATCTAGAGCCTGTTATCCAGAGTGAAGTGAGTCAGAAAGAGAAAGATATCGTGTATTAATGCATACACATGGAATCTAGGAAAATAGTACTGATGAACCTATTTGTAGGGAAGGAATGGAGATGCAGACATGCAGAACGGACTTGTGGCCACAGCAGGGAAAGGAGAGGGTGGAACGAACTGAGAGAGGAGCATTGACATATATATTCATTACCACGTGTAAAACAGAAAGCTTAGTGAGACGCTGCTGTATAGCACAGGGAGCTCAGCTTGATGCTCTGTGACGACCTAGGGGGTGGGATTGGGGAGGGAGGCTCACGGGGGAAGGGATATACACACACACACACTTCATAACTATGCATATATATGTACGGTCATGATTATTTGTGTTGCTGTATGGCAGAAACCAACACAGCATTGTAAAGCAATTTTCCTCCAATTCAAAAAAAGGGAGTGACCACGGTGTGATGGGACATCATCTGGAAAGGTGTGTGTTTGGTACAAAACTCTCAGGTGTTCATGACCCAGGTCAACTGTTTCTGCCCTTTGGTCCTTCCTCACTTCCAAATAAATTATTCATTTTTAAAAGACGTGAGGGTCTTGAAAAAAAAAATCAAACATTTCCGTGTTAAACCAATCCAACCTACTCAAATGTGCTAAGTAATGCAAACGAGAATTAACGCTTCCCTTATAATCACACCTCTGCTGTATGTAATGAAAAAGTGAGAAATACAGTGCCCGAAATAGGCACCTTAGCATTTGTAATACATGCTTTGAATAAGATCAGCATTCGATGGGGGGGGGAGGGGGCGGGAGGGCGGAACTAGTCCCCAAGAAATCTTGTAGTTTTCCATTCTTCAGGCTGCAAAGGGAATAAGGTAGTTGGGGTTTTCTGGCACATGCCTTTGCAATGACATATTAGTCTAGCCTCTGCAGCTGGCAGGATGGTTCAGACTTTGAACATCTTCAAGGTACATAAAGATTACTGAAAGAACAAACAAATGAACAAATAAGAGACTGAGCCCTCAGGGGCATGAGGGCAGTTTAGAATGAGGTTGGATGCGAGCATCACTTGTTTGTTTTTAACGGTTGTCACAAGCTGTTAAATTTCTTTCAACCTGGCCTGACACTGCTATAGCATTCCCAGTGTCTGGCAGGAGCTTAAGGAATGTTTGTGGAATGAATCCAGGAATGAACGGATGTTACGATTTGAACAGTTATGTGGGACAGGAAGGAGACAGAGACTGTCATATTTATTTTTCCAGTCTGGAACCTGTTCTCTTATTTGCGCACGCCCCAAGGGAATGGCAGAACCTGGCCAGAGAGGAGAGTGATGCCAGGCTCCATCAAATGTACAAAATCAGAGCTTCTTACATTTGGAGGGAAAAAAAAAAATGTAGAGCTCACTAGAGGAATCTCTGGCCTGAGTTTTCATTATGTAATAATCCCTTCACAGAAAATCTGCCCTGGAGATGGTACGCTTAAATTCTCCTGGGCACTAGGAACTCACTAGCAGCCAGTCCAGTTTTCTGAAGAGCTTGAATCAGTCAAAGGTTCTCTCCAGGGGCTTCCCTGGTGGTCCAGTGGCTAAGAATCTGCCTTGCCATGCAGGGGACGCAGGGCGGATCTCTGGCCAGAGAACTAAGATCCCACATGCCCCGGGGCAACTAAGCCCATGGGCTACAACTAAGACCCAACACAGCCAAATAAATACACACATTTTTTTTAAGTTTCTCTCCAGGGAGAGGGAGACGGTGGGATGATTTGGGAGAATGGCATTGAAACATGTATAATATCATATAAGAAACGAATCGCCAGTCCAGGTTCAATGCAGGATACAGGATGCTTGGGGCTGGGGCACTGGGATGACCGAGAGGGATGGTATGGGGAGGGAGGTGGGTGGGGGGTGCAGGATGGGGAACACGTGTACACCCATGGCGGATTCATGTTGATGTATGGCAAAACCAATACAATATTGTAAAGTAATTAGCCTCCAATTAAAATAAATAAATTTAAATTTAAAAAAAGGTTTCTCTCCATTATATTGATATGAACTCTCCTTTTTTCCCTAGAAGTTTAGGCTACAATAGATAGGTGTCCTCAGACCTATTTACCAAAGACAGGGTCTCTAGGCCCACCCCTTCACCTGCTCACAGCCCACAAGCTTTCTGCAGCAGCATCTCAAATTCATCCACTTTGTATTCAAGGAGCAGCAAGGGAAGGGGAGAGGCAGGATGTGCACTGGCCAGGATGAGCCACACGCCTCCCATCCATCAGACCCAGCCTCTACCTCATCAAGCTGAGTCGGGCCTGACTCTTTGCAGCTCCATGGACTGTAGCCTGCCAGGCTCCTCTATCCGTGGAATTTTCCAGCCAAGAATATCGGAGTGCGTTGTCATTCCCTTCCCCAGGGATCCTCCCAAACACACAGACCTTTTAACTTTCTGAACTCAAAGAAGCAGAATGCCTCCAGGACTTTGCCACAGTGGACTTGTACCACATTCGAGGTGAATGTAATATGATTTTGGAGAGGTGCAGGTAATCACAGTGAGGGCCTGGAAATGTGTCCTCAGCAGACCTGAACCAAGACCACAACAGAGGCCACCTGGATTCCAGAGGTCTCTAGACTAAGGCTGCCTCACAGGCCAGGGAAATGCTAACTGACCATCTGGCCCTTACACTGTACTCACCCTGATCTACTGGCACAGAAAGAAGTGCTCAAGGTGCGCCTGACTCAGGAAGGCGAGACTTCCAGGAGCCTAGGAGTTATCAAGCATTCGTGTTGGGCCGAGACACTTAACAAGTGGCACACTTCAGGAAGTCAGTGTTTGTACTAAACACACCAGAACAGCCAAAGGGAAACATTTAAGCCCTGTAAAAAATGGAAAATTAAGTAGGATGTATTCGTTCAAATCTCACCGCAACACTAGGAAGTGGGTACTATAATCGTCAGTTCTGTTGCAGAGGTGATGAAAATAGAAACAGGGAGACAAAGTAACTCGTCCAGGTCACGGAGCTAGTAAGTGGTGACAGTGAGATTTGAATCCTGGCCCCAGAGGTAACGCTCTTATACTATCTATTAATCATTGTTACGATTAGTTTGAGGTCAAATTGAGCCCAAGAACAAGACAGGAAGAATGAAGGTAACACAGTAATACTAATGCTTTTGCCTGATTAAAAGAAGTGATTATTCACTTAATTATTAACAGCTTCCCTTGTTTGAACTCTCATTATACTTGCTGTACTCCTATTAGGTATTTATCACCTTTTACCTCAGACAATAACCATGTGCTACATGTGATAATAAGCAAGAGACTTGGGTTTGATACCTAGGTTGGGAAGATCCCTGGAGAAGGAAATAGCAACCAATTCCAGTATTTTTGCCCAGAGAATCCCAAGGCCAGAGGAACCTGGTGGGCTACAGTCCAAAGGGTCACAGAGTGGGACATGACTGAGCACACCATACACACACACATGTGATAACATAAAACTCTTTGTTACGGATATTAAACTTTGCTGCTGCTGCTGCTGCTAAGTCACTTCAGTCGTGTCCCACTCTGTGCGACCCCATAGACGGCAGCCCACCAGGCTTCCCCATCCCTGGGATTCTCCAGGCAAGAACACTGGAGTGGGTTGCCATTTCCTTCTCCAATGCGTGAAAGTGAAAAGTGAAAGTGAAGTCGCTACTTTCCTCTAATTAGACCTCAGTCCCTTGGGTCTATACCCTGTTCATCTTCATGTGCCCACAAAGCACTAAGTCTGGGTCATGGGTGGCACTCCATCAGGACTAAAGGATATTCCTGACTACAACTGAAAAACTACTGAAAGAAGATAATCTCTATCCCTACACATATTTTATTTATTATCAGTAACTGGATTTACTCATTTACTCATTCCAGGACCCTGTTATTACTGATGATGCTAAAACCATTCAAATGCACTTTATATTCTAAATGGGCATTCTTTCACATGTTCCTAAAGTAGGATGTTGAACCCACTACGCGTGTGGCTGTGTCTCAGTGAGCTTCCTACTGCTACTGCTGCTGCTGCTAAGTCGCTTCAGTCATGTCCGACTCTGTGAGACCCTAGAGACGGCAGCCCACCAGGCTCCCCCGTCCCTGGGATTCTCCAGGCAAGAACACTGGAGTGGGTTGCCATTTCCTTCTCTAATGCATGAAAGTGAAAAGTGAAAGTGAAGTCGCTCAGTCGTATCCGACTCTTAGCGACCCCATGGACTGCAGCCCACCAGGCTCCTCCGTCCATGGGATTTTCCAGGCAAGAGTACTGGAGTGGGGTGCCAGTGCCTTCTCCAAGTGACCTTCCTAGGAAGGTCACTTGATTAGCAGCATGAGTAGGCAGAACTCAGGCAAGCCCCTCCCTTCCAGTCATCTGGATTAATTATAAACACTCCTGTTCCCCTCCTCCAGGACTATGCTGAACAACCCATTTGTCATCAAGCACAGCCAATGAATCCACTTTGCTAACGACACATTAGGGACTGGGGCACATTCATCAAGATGAAACCTCTGCCACTATCAGTCTCTGAGTGAATGTGGTCAGCAGAGCCCCTTACTGACCCCTACGAGACATGCAACAAGAGTGAGAGAAATCTTTCCTCATGCTACTCTGCTGAGGTTTGTGAGTTATTTCTTACTGAATGGTGATGCAGCCTAACCCTCGGCCTACACTGTACTCCAGTGATCCAGCATTCTGGTTACTTTTCCCCCTTTCTCAATTTGCTGTTGGCAACTTCCACCACCTATCCTTCACCACCCTACCCAAGCCTGCAGTGGAGTGCCCTCTGAGAAGGGTATCACAAAGATGATCTCCTTGACCAAACCCTAGTTGGGTTCCTCGAGTGTTTTTCAACTAGGTCCTGTCCATGGGCATGTTCTCCAATTTTAGCAAGAGTCCTGATAAGTCAGTTTGGCCAGAGTGTCCCACCTTCCAGCTCTGATCAGCAATGCTGCTGCTGCTGCTGCTGCTAAGTAGCTTCAGTCATGTCCGACTCTTAGCGACCCCCATGGACTGCAGCCTACCCGGCCCCCTCATCCACGGGATTTTCCAGGTAAGAGTACTGGAGTGGGCTGCTGATCACCAATACCTGACTGATATCTGATTGGGTGCCTTATGCCCCACATCTCCCAAGGGATAGCTGATCACCTCGGCCTGCCTTTTATCAAGAATCCTATTAGGTGGGTTTAGCTTGAATCCCTACCATTATCCTGATATTTCCTTTTAGTAATTTTCCATACAGTGACCCCTATTCTACTTGTTCCTGTCGTTCAGTCACTAACTTTCTGCGATCCCATGAACTGCAGTGTACCAGGCTCCCCTTTCCTTCACTATCTCCCGGGGCTTTGCTCAAATTCCTGTCTATTCAGTCAGTGATGCCATCCAACCATCTCATCCTCTGCTGCCCCATTCTCCTCTTGCCCCCAATCTTTCCCAGCATCTGGGTCTTTTCCAATGAGTCAGCTCTTTGCATAAGGAAGCCGAAGTATTGGAGCTCCAGCTTCAGTCCTTCCAATTAATATTCAGGGTTGATTTCCTTTAGGATTGACTGTTACATGGCTATAAATTCCCACTTTTCCTTGTTGTATTCAAAGTTGGGCACGATCCTTCTCCCCTTTGCAAAACCCCATTGCAGTGGTCCTGGTATTACCATGACGCATAGTCCCCCTGAATAAAGCTTGCCTTACTAGTTCTTTAACAAGTGTCATGAATGCATTCTTCTTGGAACACATGTAAAGACTAAGAAAACACTAAATATGACTGTTAGCCATATGACTGCCAGAACATGTGTCCTAGGTAAAGCAACTTTCATTCTGAATTTTCCCCAGAGAATTTACAAAACACTTCTGTGCACTGCCCAGATCACCCTTCCCATTGTTCAGGAAGGCAACAGCGGTGCTGACAATGTTAAGTGATAGTCACTCAGCTCTGTCTGACTCTTTGCAACCCAAGGGCTGCAGCCTGCCAAGCTCTCTGTCCCTGGAATTCTCAGGCTACAGTGAGCTGCCATTTCCTCCTCCAGGGGGTCTTCCCAACCCAGGGGTCAAACTTGGGTCTCGTGGTGGATTTTTTACCATCTGAGCCACCTGGTGTTAAGGAGAGACAGAGGCAAGAGGCCCCACCTGGAGTCACTTGTTCTAAGCCCATGTCATCACCAAACCAAAACTTGATACCTAAACTTAATTACTGGCTTAATAATAGCACTACCAAATAGGGCTGGGGCTTCCCAGCTGGCTCAGCAGAAAAGAATCCACTTGCTAATGCAGGAGATGCTGGTTCAATCAGGAAGTTCCCCATGGAGAAGGAAATGGCCACCCACTCCCATATTCTTGCCTGGGAAATCTCATGGACAGAGGAGCCTGGCAGGCTTCACTCAATGGGGTCGCAAAAGAATCTGACACAACTTAGCAACTGAACAACTTAATTACAGCTTCAAACCCTCACAGGGCAGAATCTTAAACCGGTCAATCTAGAAATGCCTGATAAGCCCTAGATAGGTAAATAGGGGCAGCCAGATGCATGGATGGTTGAATAAAGCACATAAGATCTTTTAAAATTTACTCAGCTGAATTCTGTTTTTCAGCAATCTTGGTAGCAGTAGGGAGAGTCAGAGGAAACTTTTCATAGCGTTGGGGATGATGAGAAGCAAGGCACGGTAGCCACAAATCCTTCGCACTCTCTTGTCTTTCTCATCATCTCTGTGGTAAGTTCCTCTCAATTCTCAGCTCTGCTGTCTTTGTGCAGAGCTCCGAACCTAGCAGACTGTCTAGTCCAGGGCTTAATGGTTCACCTTGGGCTGGCAGACAGTTCCATCCGGAACACAAGCCCCTATCCTTGGTTCAATCCACAGTTCCCTGTTTGACTAAAATCCCTAGTTCCGTGTTGGGAACCGCTGGTGATTCACTCTGCAATTCCTCCTTTGTTTGGAATCCTGGTCTGCTGTCCCGTCTGTTGGGGTCAGCTGGTTCACTCCCCAGTTTCACACCAAGAACTGCCAGTCCACAAGGCAGGCCTCTGGTACTGCTGCCGTGTTAGTGTGCACAGGTTTGCTGGTAGTTTAAGGCTGCGCCTAATGGAATCTCAGAAACCAAAAGCTGCAAAACCAGTGAGCCTGGATTGAGATCATAAAAGCTGTTAGGCAGTGCTTCCTACCTATCTCTAAGACTCCCATACTAGATAAGGTGGTAGCAGGATGGTTAGGCTGACACTAAGTCACCCACCAAACTCCAGCAAATTTTCATCCATCAAGGTACCTTATAAAACACCATACAATCTCTGGCCTACCAGGACATCCTTCTTAAGTATTAATTTGGCTCCAAGAAACTTAAGGCCTAGCTTAAAACAAAAATGGGATGTTTAAGTTCCAAAGAGCTGAGTGGGCCATCATCTTCAGGCGCACCTGCTCGTATGTCTAAGAATCTAGTCCTGGGAAACATATACACCTGTAAAACCTGCAAAATCTTACCAAAACCAACCTAAAATCACAATGGCCATGAGAAGAAATATTCCAATTAGACAAGACTGTATTGGAGAAGGAAATGGCAACCCACTCCAGTATTCTTGCCTGGAGAATCCCAGGGACAGGGGAGCCTAGTGGGCTGCCGTCTATGGGGTCACACAGAGTCAGACATGACTGAAGCGACTTAGCAGCAGCAGCAGCAGTTCATTTGAGAAGTACATTTGAAAGCAAGTGCTCCCACATTAACAAACAGAATGTGAGACCTACTTCAATCAGTATGCAAAAGCTTCCAAAAAGCTGCCAGATTCCAAAATAACATCATTAAAAAATTCATTACAAAAGGCTAATAAAAAATTAAAGATGCAAGGGGTACCTAAATCAAAAGACAGTAAGACTGACATAACGCCCGCTGCTCCCCGCTAACTGGCTTGCCTGAGTACTCACGCTCTCTAAGTCTCTACCTGAACTGACTTTCCACTCTGGGAAGTTACCTTTTAAAATAAATCACCCCACCAAAGCTGCTGGAGATCCTCCTCAGGTACTTTTCACTCCTTGATCAAAGACCAAACTAAAGGACCACAGATAGAGAATTTCCTAAAACTGTGGAAGAGAACCAAAAGTTTTCTGAAGAATTTAAAGTCCTCATTGGAACCTATGACCAGGGCTGCCAGATCTTCCTGAGCTCATGCAACAGCTGGTAGGAGCTGGTGACGCCTAAAAACAATGCAAGAAGCGGAATGGTGGAACCTGCTGACAATATTTAAGATCCTCCATCTTTAACACGGTCCCCTTATGGAGCAGAAAAAGCCTGCAAAATGCAGCTGATCTTTTAAAAGCCATACCTAGAGTCTTCCTTGCCCACGATGATTGGTCAAACATGCAAACAAAAGAAAAATGAATCTGTAGCTGGCTGTGCCTGACTGTAAAACTTGTCTGGAAGTTCTCTTCCTAAGGCATCCTGGGTTCCACACAATAAATGACGTCACCCAACCTGCTCTCACTGCCCAACTTGTAAACGGATTATCTCCTGAGATTAGTGGATTGATAAAAAGATAGATCACAACAAACTGTGGAAAATTCTTCAAGAGATGGGAATACCACACCACCTTATCTGCCTCCTGAGAAATCTGTATGCAGATCAAGAAGCAATAGCTAGAACCAGACATGGAATAACGGACTGGTTCCAAACTGGGGAAGGAGTACATCAAAGATGTATGTCACCCTGCTTATTTAACTTACATCCAGAGCACATCATGTGGAATGCCGGGCTGGAGGAAGCACAAGCTGGAATCAAGACTGCTGGGAGAAATATGAATAATCTCAGATATGCAGATGACACCACCCTTATGGCAGAAAGTGAAGAAGAACTAAAGAGCCTCTTGATGAAAGTGAAAGAGGAGAGTGAAAAGGCTGGCTTAAAACTCAACATTCAAAAAACTAAGATCACGGCATCTTGTCCCATCAATCCATGGCAAATAGATGGGGAAACAATGGAAACAGTGAGAGACTTTCTTTTCTTGGGCTCCAAAATCACTGCAGATGGTGATTGCAGCCATGAAATTAAAAGATGCTTGCTCCTTGGAAGAAAAGCTATGATCAACCTAGACAGCATATTAAAAAGCAAAGATATTACTCTGCTGACAAAGGTCCGTCTAATCAAGGCTATGGTTTTTCCAGCAGTCATGTATGGATGTGAGAGTTGGACTATATAAAGAAAGCTGAGCGCTGAAGAATTGATGCTTTTGAACTGTGATTTTGGAGAAGATGCTTGAGAATACCTTGGACTGCAAGGAGATCCAATCAGTCCATCCTAACAGAAATCAGTCCTGAATATTCACTGGAAGGAGTGATGCTAAAGCTGAAACTCCAATACTTTGGCCACCTGATGCGAAGAACTGACTCACTGGAAAAGACCTTGTTGCTGGGTAAGACTGAAGGCAGGAGGAGAAGAGGATGACAGAGGATGAGATGGTTGGATGGCATCACTGACTCGACAGACATGAGTCTGAGCAAGTTCTGGGAGTTGGTGATGGACAGGAAGCCTGGTTTGCTGCAGTCTACAAGGTCACAAAAATTCGGACATGACTGAGCGACTGAACTAAACTGAAAAAGGTGGAAAACAGGATGGGAGGCCACTGGTTTGACTGAACTCATGACCAATGCTGAGCACTTTGAAAGGAGTTTGGAATAAGACAGTGAACAAAAGTCTGCCCAACTATTCGCCTTTACACTACAACGGGTCCAAGACCAGTGACCAAAAATAATACCTGGGCCTCCCACAGTGCACCCTTCTAAAGAGTCTATTATCAAAACGCTGGTCTAGGATCCACATCTCAATTGTAATCACCAGGGGCACTGGAAAAAAGATTGCTCTCAAAAATTCCTTCAAGAGTTGACAGGACCACAAGGAGTTCTCTGATAAGCTGCCACCAGTAATTCCTTTAAACAGCCAAGGGGAAACTAAAATTAAAATTAATGGAGGGACTTCCCTGGTGGTCCAGTGGTTAAGAAGCCACCTTCCAATGCAGGGGAAGGTTCGATCCCTGGTTGGGGAAATAAGATCCCACATGCCTTGGGGCAACTAAGCCCATGCGCTACAACTAGAGAAAGAGTGCGAGCCACAGCAAAGACCCAGTGCAGCCAAAATTAAATAAACCGTTTAAAAATATTAGAAGTAATGGGAAACCTTGCCAACTTGTGACAGATACCAGAGCTACAGTCTCTACTTTAAACCCCACTGTCATAGGACAACACATCCCTTGAGTGAAAAAGAAGTTCCCATAGTGGGTGTCTATTAAAATTCCTCCACAACCAGGAGAAATGACTCTGGGGCCTTTCACTGAGAAATTTTCCTTTCTTGCTACATGATACAGCTCCAGTCAATCTGTTAGGATTCCCTGGTGGCTCAAATGGTAAAGAATCTGCCTGCAACGCGGGAGACCCAGATTCGATCCCTGGGTCAGGAAGGTTTCCTGGAGAAGGCGATGGCAACTCACTCCAGTATTCTTGCCTGGAGAATCCCACAGTCAGAGGCTACAGTCCTTGGGGTCGCAAAGGGTCAGACACGACTGAGCTACTAACACAGCTCCAAACTATCAGGTAGTGATCTCCTTTCTGAATTAAAAGGGCTAATACATTTTGCTTCTAGTGGACACCTCACCTTAGAATTTCCTGACCAAGCTGAACCTGATCCTTGATGTTCTTTACAGCCTGTCCTTGATATAGAAGAGAAAGGATTCCAGCAAAAGACCTCTAACTTAATCAAGGTGCCTGAAAATCTGTGGGCTACCTCTAACACTGACCCTGGAAGCATAAAAGGTGCAGAACCTGTAAAATTTTCATAGAGGAAACCAAACCTCTTCCTAAACTGTCTCAACAGCCATTAAAACCCGAGGTGACGCAAGGTCTAATACCAATAATAGAAGACCGATTCCCTCGGGGCTAACCATTCCCTGTACCAGCCCCCGTAACACCCGGTCTTAACAGTCCCGAAACCCAGTGGGTGGGGATGGCAATCTGACTTGAGATGAACAAGATTCCCTACTTCCCAGCTGTTCCATACCCCAAAACCCTGTGTCACAAGCTTCATCAGACTCGAAATGGCTCACAGGTGTGGACCTCCGTCCAGTCCTCTGTCCATGCTGGGACACCAACAATGAGCGGCTATTCACCTTTACTTGGAACAAACAACAACACACCTGGGACAGGCAAACTTGGAGGGTTCAGTGAGACCCCTTCTTACTTTTCCAAATGCTCCACCAAAACTTAGGTACCCTCCATTTCCCCAGGAAATCGACCCTTCTACAGTAAGAATAGAGCCAAACTTTTGCTATTTTCAAGTACCAAAGAGGCATCCATCAAGAATCCCACTTATTTGCTATAACGGTTAGCTAAACAGGGACATAAAGTCTCCAAGGAAAAATTATAATTATCTTCAGACATTACTCAGGTCATAATCTAAGCACTGAAGGAATCCAGTGAGCTCCAAAAAACCAAGCTGATCCCCAGATTCCCTAGGCCACATCTAAACAACAACCTTGTGGATCCATAGGCCTGGCTGGTTATTGCAGAGTACAGGTTCCTAATTTTTCCTCTATCGGCTTTCCCACTCTATGAACTCACTAAAAGCTCAATCGCTGAACCAGCTCCTGGGGAAGATAAACATGAGCAGGCCTTTATGAGACTAAACCAAGTGCTGCAAGAACTGCCTGCCCCAGGGCACCCAGCTTCAAAATCTTTCACCTTATCTGAACGTGAAACAGAGAGCCCAGCCCTGGGGATGCTCAAGCAAGAACATGAGAAGTACAGAAGTGAAGCGAAAGTCGCTTAGTCGTGTCCAGCTCTTTGCAACCCCATGGACTGCAGCCCGCCAGGCTCCTCTCCTCTGTCCATGGGATTCTCCAGGCAAGAATACTGGAGTGGGCTGCCATGCCCTTCTCCAGGGAAACTTCCAGACCCAGCGATTGAACCCATGTCTCTTACGTCTCCTGCACTGGCAGGCAGGTTCTTTACCACTAGTGGCACCTGGGAAGCCCTAGGAAATGACATTTACTTACAAACTCCACACGCTGCTCAAAATCTCAATTCGGAAGTAACTCAACATTTCTCTGCAAACATACTAACCTCTTTTGAGACGATTCTGCTTTCAGCACCTAAGTCTGCATCCAAAACAAAATAGTCTGCTATGTTACTGCCGCCGGAGAAGGCAACGGCACCCCACTCCAGTACTCCTGCCTGGAAAATCCCATGGACGGAGAAGCCTGGCAGGCTGCAGTCCATGGGGTCACCACGAGTCGGGCACAACTGAGCGACTTCACTTTCACTTTTCACTTTCATGCACTGGAGAAGGACATGGCAACCCATTCCAGTATTCTTGCCTGGAGAATCCCAGGGACGGGGGAGCCTGGTGGGCTGCCATCTGTGGGGTCGCACGGAGTCGGACACGACTGAAGCGACTTAGCAGCAGTAGCAAGCAGCATGTTACTGCTGCTGCTGCTAAGTCGCTTCAGTCGCGTCCAACTCCGCTACCCTTGACCAAAGAAGGTGAGCCACTGACCTTTGTGACACTGTATCCTAATTCACAAAGTGCCCCTTTGACTAATCCTGATCTAATTTTGTCTGTTGATGGGTCACACTGTAAACAAAAAACGGAATTTCCAAGCTGGCTATGTTGTCATTACCCAATATGAATTTTTAAGAGGGTAAGTCTCCCATAAGCTAAATCAGCCCAACAAGCAGAGCTCCACACCCTGACCAAGAGCATGCCAGTTACCAGAAGGACAAACTGTTAGGATTTATACTGGCAGCTGGTATGCCTTTGGGATCAACTATAATTGGAATGTTAAGGAAGCAAAGGGTTTTTTTTTTCCTTTTTTTTTTTTGTCTACCAGTCTTAGTGACTCAATTATGTCCAACTCTTTGTGACCCTATGGACGGTAACCCTCCAGGCTGCTCTGTCCATGGAATTCTCCAGGCAAGAATACCGGAGTGGATTGCCATTCCCTTCTCCAGGGGATCTTCCTTACCCAGGGATCGAACCTGGGTCTTCTGCATTGCAGGCAGATTCTTTACCATTTGAGCCACCAGGGAAGCCCTTTAAGTCTACCAGGACCCCAGCAAAAACAGACAGCAGGTACAAAACCTTGTTGCTGCTACTCCCGTATCTGTTGAAACTGCTGTCATAACAACTGAGGCTCACACTATAAAGACTGAACCTGAGTTATCAGGGGATTGTGTCAGCTGACTTCTGTGAAAAGGCAGCAGCAACAGAATCTACAAAGGTTGTGGATCATGTGGATGAAGTCCATTCTGTTCCTGCAAAAAATAATTCCTTGTTGCCAGACTTTTGCCACCCTGATGTCCCTACAACAGGCAACTGCCTGCTTCTTAGGGTTTGTTTTTTTTTTTTGATGTGGATCATTTTTAAAGTCTTTATTGAATTTGTTACCATATTGCTTCTTTTTTATGTTTTGCTCTTTTTGACCATGAGGCATGTGGGGTCTTAGTGACCAGGAATCGAACCCCCTCCTCCTACATTGGAAGGTGAAGTCTTAACCACTGGACCACAGCCTGCTACTGAGTCAGAGAAATCATGATCTTCAAACGGCAGCTGTCAATTCAATGAGCAGTCAGGGCTACTGCGGAACCCAGGAGAGTGCTTGGTTCTTCCGGGATCCCCAGCAAACTCCATTTTTCAGGTTTTGCCTTCCTTTATCCACTGTGGTGCGATTAAAGCGAATCAAATCAGGAAATAAAGATTGATAGTGTTAGGTAGTTAGAATAGAAAAAAGGAGTCCAAAATGGCAGTGGCTAAAAGACAAAGAAGGGAAAAGCCTGTGAAAAGAGAACAAAGGAAGGTCCGAGGACCAGAGTGAGGACTTCAGGTAAACAAGCAGCACTCCTGGCTAGCCCCGTTTACACAGGGCAAGCCCAGGAGGAGAAAAAAACATACAAAAAGAGGAGCCAAAATTGGGCCAGGGCCTCTCTTCTCTTCACACCTTCTGGGTCGGCATTCCCTCACACCTCGAGGATGTATTTTCCTTTACTTTCTAAATAAAACTGAGCTGTAACACGGAGCTGAAACTCCGGCCCGTCCCAGGGCTGTAACGCTGGTCCATCCATCACTTCATATTTCTGTTGCGACGAGACAGAACCAAGGAAATTAATTACACACTCCCCCGACAGTAGGAGGCCTTCTATAAAATCGCAAAAACAGTTCACCACCAATGCCTGACCTGCCAGCTCCCCAAACCTGGGAAACGATGTTTGTTCTCAGAGGCCTCAAACCTCCCTCTGAACACCTGCAGCTGGACTACATTCAACTGCCACTTAGTGGGGCTACCAATATGTTCTTACCATATGTATGTTTTCTGGATGGGCTGGAGACTTCTGCTGCAAGGTTGACGCTTTCGTTACAGGGAGCAGCTTGACTCCATGTTGGATCTGTTTCCTTAACCTTTGCTTCCCATTGCTTTTGTTCACTAAAAGGATACTGTGTCCATACATAATGACCTGCCTGGGGGAACCCTGCCCCTCTGCCCAAATGTTAAACCAAGGAGCCTTTGTTCAGGACTCTGTCCACTTATAGGTGACTACAAGAAGGAAGAAATTAATCCATTGCCTCCCGTGGCTTGCCATTACAGGAGATTTTGCAAGATTAATGGCCTTTTCACTTTGATTTCTCACCACCTGCCCACCTCTATCTCTGTTCTATAAAAGAACCTGGCATCCAGACCTGGATACAATGGTTATTTTGAGACGTTAGTCTGCCATTTTATTGGTCAGTTGTCTTTCCAAATAAAGTCACATTCCTCACCTCAACGCCTCGTCTCGGATATACTGGCCTGTTGTACAGCTTGCTTGTAGGCAAACTTTGCCATCCTGACATCCTTACAACAAACAGCCTGTTTCTGTGTCAGAGAAATCATGATGGGCAAACAACAGCTGTCAATTCAATGACCAGTCAGGGCTCTCAGGAATCCAGGATGCCGGGTTCCCCACCGCCTGCCCACCATGATTTCTGACTCAGACGCAGTCCGCTGTCTATTGTAAGGACACTGGGACGGCAAGAGTCTGGCAGCAAGACTGCAGGTGACTGGTGGGAACTGCATTCCCACTTGGGGTGAACTTTCCACAGCCATCATTGCCTGAGGCAACCACTTCACTGGGCAAATCGTATAAAGCTTTAACAAAACCCTGGAAACTTGAAACTGTCCTTGTCACCCTCAACCATCAGGCAAGATGGCTAGAACAATATGGATCCTCAAGGTTAAAAATCTCTAAACCTGCTCAAATTATGAGCCCCCCTTGGCCTGAGGTAGTGCCTCTGCTTCTGTTGACTATTCCCTGGACCTCCTCTCCTATACCTGTGTTATAACCCGACTTTTCTATCCACTTTAAAATCTTCAACTTGGTGGCCTTCAAATTTTAATAATTCATGTTTCTTGATTTTAAGAAACAAGGGGCTCTCGAGGGAAATGAGTACAATTCCTCCCTTTAAAGTTCATGGCAAAAGATATGGGGTTTCATCCTTGCTTGATGTGCCAATTAGTTTTCAACAGTATTTGAAAAATATTAAAAAGCCTAAAAGACAAAGCAAGGAAATCTGTATTCAAAACCCCAAACCTGGCCTTTACAATGCCTCTGGGTGGTCCATATTTGCATTGGGAGATTTGGTTTGGCATTTTAACCAAGGTAAATAGATTCTCACTCTCCTCTGAGCCTGAAAACATTCAAAGAGAGAGGATCCTCTTTCGGTAATCTACACCTTCTGAAAGTGAACAAAGTCACACTTTTTAAGGAAACAAGCAGAGAAGTTTTCTGTTATTCTTTCTCCCACAAAATACATACCAGTTCCCACAATGCTTTGCTCTTCTGATACTAATGGGGTGGATGGTGAAACAGGAGACTCATTTCAGTTTTAAAAGGGGACACTGTCAAAACACACATTTCCCACAGGGCCTTCTACCCTTTCAGCCACTCAAACCCACCACCTACTAACACCAACTCCTAAAATCCCACAAGCTGAATCCAAAACAGAGTACTGTGATCATCCCCTCCATGTGGGCCCACTGCAGCATTCAAACACTTGGTCAACTGTTAAAGGCTTCCATATGTGCCTTGCAGGATCTAAACCACTTTCAAAAGGAGAGGACTTCATTCCATTTCAATTACTAAAATCTTCAGCTTGTCAAACAAAGAAACAGGTACTATTTCAAGTTGGGAGTGGAAAAATCCATACCCAATGAGAGAAATTGATGTCGGCAAAGGATATAAAATAGTGTGCCATCATTTATTCATTAGCACTATTTAAAATACATGTGATACTCTTGGCTTCACTCTACATATTAACATAAAATAGAAATCTGACAAATGAATAAAAATTCCTCCTTTCTCACGAGAAAGGAGCCAAAGGACTGCTCTGCTCAGAGGAGAGTGTCAGATCAAAGCCAGATCAAAGGGATTAGACCAAGGGACCCACAGAGGAAAACACAAGACTCAAACCACCCTATCCATCACTTCTAGAAAATGACAGGCTGTCTTCCTCAAGGCTGTCATTCCCCCAGCAGAAATGTTTAACGGGATACTGGTTCAGGAAGGTAAAGCTTCTAGAATTTGAGGCATTACCAAGACCATGTTCATACTGGGCCCAGCTGTGCAATAGAAACTACATTTTAGGAAGTGAATGTTTTACTAAACACACTACAAATAATCCAAGGGGAAAGAATTAAATCTTATAATAAAAGGACAATTAAGTGGGATTTATTCTGGCTAATATTTCAGGTCAATAAAGCTTGTTGAGAGCCACTGTGTGTAAAAACCCTCTGCTGAAATATACAAAGGATGCCTCAGGGAGCCTAGAGTCTAGAAATGGAAGGAGGCAGATACATGTTTCATTTTTAAAAAGCATACCTTTGGTTCAAAGCAGAGCAAGATCACACAAGTCCCTGAAAAAAGAAGGCCAGAGAGTGATATCATGGCTGTTGAATAACAAAAAGCATCCTCCATACATTGAGAATGCGCCACATACTGCACCCAGGGCTTTCATTATCTGCACGCCTTACAATAATTTTGCAAGCCAGGTATTGATAGTCCCATTTCACAGATGGAGAAACTGAGGCTCTCAGAGGCAGTCAACGGAATATCATGCTTCTTCTTTTCTTTCCCTTATGCTGCCTCTTAGATGTTATGTATGCTCTTCTTCCCTTGTAGAAGGATAAAGAAATGAACTTAGCTTAGGGGAGGGAAGATTTCAGCAGAAAAACAGAGCATCTAAACTAGGGCTTCTCAGGCTTGGCTGTTCTGTGCATTGTACGCTGGCCAGGAGCCACCCTGACTTCTTCCTACTACAGATGCCAGCAGCCACCCTCTCTCCCCAAAGGTGAAAGCCAAATTGCCCAAATGTCCCTCGGGAAGGACAGTCACTCTTGGCTGAGAACCACTGATCTAAAGAAACACACTGGAGGGACGTCCCTGGTGGTCCGGGGTTAAGATGTCACCTTCCAATGCAGGGGGTGCAGGTTCCATTCATGGTCGGGGAGCTAAAATCCCACCTGCTTCATGGCCAAAAAACCAAAGCATAACACAGAAGCAATATGGCAACAAATTCAATACAGACTCTAAAAATGGCCCATATCAAAAAAAATATATAAAAAGTAAAATATAAACACAGGGGAAAGGGCAGATCTCTTCCTATAAATGACTCAATAAAGGAAAGACGACTATTCACACAGCCACCGGCCTAAGGGCAAGAGACAGGAACAGCGGCTCTGCAGTTCCTTCCAGCCCTGCCACTTTGAGCTTGAGCCACACAGACAGAGCCCATGGACCTGACTCCCAGCACTGGCCCCACAGTGACCTGTACCACACAGCACCTGTGCTAAATAAATATGTGCTCTTCAAACTGACATCATGTGCCCTGGCATCCATGAGGCTTTCTACAGAGTGTGCAGGAAAGGAGAGAGCTAATAACATTGCTATCTCCAGATCTCGACCTTCTGTCTGCAGGCTTTCCAAACACTGACCGGCCAGAGAACACGCCTGCGGTCGAAGAGTCATTCAAGGTCTCCTTTCCCACCTCCATTACCAGGGGTAAAAAAGGAAACCCAAATCTCACTGTGATGCTTGACCACAACGTATAAAAGCACACTTCTGTAGAAGAGCTTCTTCGGGTACTTTTTAAAAGAGGTTGGAATAGCATTTAGATTTTACTTGGGATTCAAAGAATGATGTCATCGTTTTATTTGTAAAGGTCAAGGTTTACAATATTCTGGAAATGACATTCACAGTGATTCTTTACATTTGCAATAAAAATGTTAGATGCCAACCTAAAATGTGTGGAGGTGGGGGAGCAGTAAAATTTTTAAAAACCTTTATAGACGTTATAGGAGAGAAAGAAGGCTGGAGCGTAATGAAGCACGCTGGTGGTGTCTGTTCCCCAGACAACCTGTTGGTCAAAGGCAGTCATCCTCTCCAGTGTCTGCGGCTCAGTTTTATCACAAAGAATGCCACTGGGGGACCTCCTGGTAGTCCAGGGGCTGACGTTCAACTCTCCCCATGCAGGGGACCCGGGTCATTCCCTGGTCCCACGTGCCACAACCGAGACTTGGTGCAGCCAGATAAGGTAAAAATAAATACATAAATCAAAAGAATGCCCTTGGCTCTAACATAAATTTCTGCTTTCACATGCTTACCACACTAACGTCATTAGCTGCTCTGTACCCCAAAATGAAACGATGGGGAAGGACTGCAGGATTGACAGGAACTGAAAATTAGAGGGCGTGTAGGTCACCTGGTGAGCAGAGGTCTTCCCAGGATTAAGGACCCAGTTAGGGTTCCAGATCACAACGAAGCTGCTAGACCATGTAGGCCCCAGAACACTACACCGCTTCAAACACTTTTGCTTCCAACTCAAGTTTGAAGTAAGTTCATTTTTGCAACAAAAAAAGTCTCGCAGCTAGGCTTCCCAGGTGGCTCAGCCAGGACAAATCCACCTGCCAATGCAGGAGACACTCAGGAGACATGAGTTCCATCTGTGGGTTCTGAAAGATTCCCTGGAGTAGGAAAAGGCCACCCAGTCCAGTATTCTTGCCTGGAGAATCCTGTGGACAGAGGAGCCTGGTGGGCTATAGCCCACAGCATTGCAAAGAGTCGGACACAACTTGAGTGATGGAGTGCACATGCAAAGTCTTGCAGCTGCCTGGGAAAAATCAACCAATCCACTCTCTGGGCTGTCTTTGCCAGAGACTGTTATTCATTTGGTGCTCAGCAAGATACCTGGACACCATATTGAGAATCAAACGCCTGGGGCATGCGCACACCTCAAGGAGATGTGCTTATCCTCTGCCCTGCCGAGTCTAATTCTCTTGTTCCCCTCTAGTAACACATCCAGGCTTTTCCTATCAGCATGTGAGAGTGTTCTTGAGGAACTCTGTCCTGCCACAGTAAAAAGCTACCCTAAATAGTACTTTCTTAGTATCCCACATAGAGAAACAATGAACTATGTTGGGAAGAGGATGAACTGGCTTTGGAACCTGACCAACCTACATTTGAAATCCAGTCTTTCTACTAACTGGCCTGCTGTGGCCTTGATCAAGTGGCTTAATGTTTCCAGTCACCCAATTCCTTGTTTGCCAAGTGAAGATAGAAATGCCAGCCTTACAGGAAGTTGGGAAGAGTCGATGGACTGTGAATGTGCAAGGGAAGTGCTGAGTGAGTGGCAAGCAGGGCAAGGGCTTCGAGAGACCCTGGAGCCCTCACCTGGTTGCAGCGTGCATCGGTGGGTGTTGCCCCTGCAGCGGGCACTCTAGCATGCCTCTGTAGTGAAATGCCAGCAGTGTCCTGAGAGCCAAGAACATTCCTTCTTGGCTGGCTCTGACAGGATAGTTTTGCCTTGTTTCCAACACACTTCAGCAGAACAGCCTCCACTCCTCCCCCTTCCTAAACAGTGCACTAGAACCAGCAATTCTTAATCTCGTTAGTCACAAATACCCACTTTTCCCTGGAACACTGCCTTTAGCACAAATGCATAAAATTTTGCATCAATTATATTGGGTTCAATGACCACCTGGAAACTCATATGCCTGCCCTCCATGGTGACTGCTTCAGAAGCCCCCTCTAAACAAAGACTCGGAGATGTTTTATAAACACGTGGCACCCGGGCAGCGGCGTCTATGTTACAATGCAAACTTCACACTGACAGTCTGGTGCCAGCGTTCCTGCAGAGAAAAAGCAAAGGAAACAAGTCTGGGGTACCAACGAAGAGTTCCCAGTCAAGAGGACTCCTTTTTTTAATGTGGACCCAGGGAATGGTTTATAAATTTCAAAGAAAGACAGTAGGACTTACTTTAGTCAATTCTCAAAAGAAGTGAGCTCCAGAAGTTCTCTGTCCCAACAAAGTTCCCAAAACAACTATTTTCTCACATTTTCTAGGGCATGTAGAAGACGCAAACATTGCTAGGAAAAGGGATCTCTGATCAAGGAAACAACTATTTATATGGTATTTGAGACCCACAAAGTATTATGGGGAATTAGCTAGTTTCATTAAGGAGACAGAGCAAAGGCAATTATCTGACGTGAAAAGAGCTATGGTCCCGTGCTGGTTTTGCCTTATCATCTGCCTGGCAAAGAGGCATACCAATAGCTTGGCAAAAAAACACAGCTACACTTAAGGCGTAAAAGAAATAGCAATGGCTCACAGGGAAAATGGGCAACAAACCCAAAAGAACAGACAAGCTCAACTTTTTTATTTCTCACAGAGAATGCTGGCTAAAATGGATAAGTTCTAGTTTTAGAGTCAAACAGAAGTGATTTGAATCCTACCTCTGCTGTGTATCAACTCACTTAACTCAGTTTTATCATTTGTAAAACACAAATAATGTCTACTTCACAAGATTAATATAGGGATTAAAATGAGATAACAGAAGAGCTGGAGTTCAATATATAAAAAATAACCAATATAAACTGTCCTCTAGAAGACTAGAGTCAGACTGCCTAGGTTCAAATCCTGGCTCTATAACTTCTCAGCTGAGCAATTTTCAGTACGTTACTTGACATCCTTGTGTCTTAGTTCCCTTGTCTGCCAAATAGAATTACAAATAAATCTACTTTAGCAGATGTGTGAGGATTAAATATGTTCATACATGAGAAGTAGTTTAAAATGCAATACCTGGTCAAGTACTCAATACATTTTCGTAAATATATGGGGAGTGAAATACATTTAACTCAACACATTTACTAAATACACTAAATATATTTAGTGATATACATTTAGGGCAATACATTTAGGGAATGTATTAAGCACTGCTAAAATGCTCAGTATTATTTTATTATACATAAAAGTATTATCAACAACTTTTGTTTTCTTTGATGGCGCAAAGCACGTGAAAGAATGAATAAGAATATACTTAAGTTTGCAATGCATGTGTGTGACCTTTACATTTGATGCTATTAAGTAACAGACAAAGTGATACACTCAATCTGGGAGAGTGAATGGCCCCTTGAGGTAACTGGGTTTGTTGTTGTTGTTTTTTTTGCTGTGCCCCATGGCATGTGGGATCCTTGTTCCCCAACCAGGGATCCAACCAAGGCCCCCTGCATTGGAAGCACAGAGTCTTAACCACTGGACTGCCAGTAAAGTCGTTTTTGTTTTTTTGTTTTGTTTTTTTTGAGGTAACTGTTGATAAAGCCTGTGCACACTTGTCTGTGCTAAGAGATGTGGCTGGGTTTAAAAACTTGGCATGGATTTTACCAGACTGTTCTACGTGACTTTCTGAGTGTGAACAGAGCAGCACCCAGGCTTCATCTCCAAGAACTGCTTGACTCAACACAAGGGAAAGGCTCATTTATTAAATGCAGACTCTGGAAGGAGTGTTTGAAGAAGTAGGAGGGGTGGGGAAAAAAGGTTCATAGAGCCCTCTCTTAGACATAAAACGTGGTGACAGAAACACCCGGTGACTTCCTCTTACCATCTCAGTTCATTAGAAACAAGGGGCCGGGGACCACTGCTGTAAGAGCTCTTCCCCATTTTCCTGTGGGTTACATTTATTTTCTCTGCCCATATCCCTAGTGGAGATTATTCTTAACAACACAGACCTGTAACACCACAAAAGCCTCAGGACATATTTCCAGCAGAAGAGGAGGAAAGGCTGGGTGTTGGGAGAGGCTGAGCCATCCCTCTGCCTCCAGGGAACCGAGGAGCAGAAGCTCAGCAACCTTGAGGTCCAAGGAGAGCAAGCAGGTGCATCAGTGCCTGATGCCCCAGACAAGAAAGAGAGAGAAGATATCCTGGGCCAAGAAGTTGCTCCAGAGCTGATCCGGCTGAAGAAAGCCTGCACATTATTTACAAATACCAATCATGGTGCTGGAAGATTTTTTAAAAGACATGGCTCTTGGAGCACTGGATCCTCAAACCTCAAGAAACATTGGGAAGTTGGTCCCTACGAAGAGAACAAATGATCACTTGGTGACAGGAGTGTATGATTTTATTTTACTAAGAAACATAGTCACAAGAGCAGAGTTTGGGTCCATTTTCTTCCATGCCAAAACTTTTGGTGAAAATCTGGCATTCTAAATAATCAGAGGAATTATGAATCACATTCCCACTGGTACCCTCAGGTTGCAACTTGCACTGAATGCAAATTTCAAATTTACTAATACTGTGCAACGTATTTCTCTGTCATTTCCAGGATGAAAATGTGTACATAAGCAATCACCCTTTTCTCTGTTAATATTAGCCATATGCTGCCTTCTGCAGCTACCATGCCTTAATGTTAGTAATATTTTCTGCTCATCTGGAATATTTGGAAGCAATTTTGCACAACCCTTAACTACAGCAAGTCTACAGCCCAATTGAGAGGCATTCCAGGCAAGAAAATGGCTGGCTACTTGTTCTGCCCCTTACCTAGATGTGGGAGAGTCCAGGATAACGAATATATTCCATCTCCTGTATTTGGTTGAGTTCTTTAATTTCCTAAGTAATTTCCTGTCCTGATCCCGGGTTTCTGTTCACCCTTGTTATAAGTCATGAGACTCCCGCACTCTCAGTTCCCATCAGTGCCGCCAGGATCACTGCCCTTGCGATGACGACGCACGGATTTTTAAGGCCAGAGCGCTGCGGGAGCGGGGGAAGGAGGGCCACGCGGCCCCAAAGGTGTTTACGAAAACATATCTCCCAGCCACACTTTTTTTGTGTGTGCAGCCATGAGAGAAACGGGCACCTTCTTGCGCGAGTGTTTCATTAATGCCTTGCTGGAAGTGCATTCCCTTCCTTCCACTTGGCGGGTAGCAACAGCATCTAAGAGCTTTGCAGACAGCTGAAAATGTACTCAAAACAGCATCCCGCCCTACCTCCCTCTGCAGCCTCCCCCTCCCGGTCAGCTGGTGGCCCAGGGGGGTGCGGATTTCACTGCTGCTAGCCGTCAGCTCCCCGGGAGAAAAACCGAGGCGGGGCGCCCCGGGACGCCCCTCCCAGGGCACAAGGTGGGCGACAAGGTGATGACACCACGACTCACTCTTTCTCCTCTGCGCTCGCCTCCTCGCTCGGCCGGGAGAGCGGCAGCACGGGGCTGCCGCGGGGGTTGGGGAGGGGTGGGGGTAGGCTCTGGCCGCTTTCGGGCGCCGCGGAGCACGCAGGAGTCCGGGGAGGGGGCCGAGGCCAAGGTCCGGCTGCGGCTGCAGCGCCGCACCGCTGCCGGGCGGCTGCGAAAGCCGAGGACCCCCGGGGGCGGCGGTCCGGGGAGCGCGACCCCCCGCCCCGCTCCCGTTTACCTGCACGCGGGCGGCGGCGGCACTGGGCTAGCGAGCGCGGCGGCGGCGGCGCCCGAGCGTTTCCCGAGGGCGGCGGGCCGGGCGCGCGCAGGATGTGCTGTCTCACGCTGCGCCGGCCCTCGGCTCGCGCTCCTCGGGCACCCGGCACTTCCTCCCGCTCCCGAGCGTGACACTGACAGCTCCCCGCGCGCACCCAGGCAGGGCTCGCCCCGCCCCCGGCCCACGCCCTCCGCGCTCCTCCCCCCGGAGGGTCCTCCGCACCCGGGCCCGCAGGGAGCTGCTGGCGCCGGCCAGAGGCTCAGAGCGGCCAAGGACCTGGGACCCCTAGGCCACCGCTAGGACTCACCTACGAGGCTGCCATCGAAGAGCGTCGGTGTTTGGGGCGCTCCTGTCCGCCAGCCAACATGGAACAACTTTCACTCCCTGAGAACTACTTTAGGTTATTTAAATAGAAACAGAGAGAGCTCAGATCCATCTGCTACACCCTAAAACTTACAGATTTAGTCTTAGTTTTGCCCAGAAGAGGAAACACATATTCAGCTTGGCAACATTGTTTCATAAAGTCTTAGCTTTTAAAACTCTGGGTAACAAAATACCCTGCATATGCTAAGTGAAATAAGTCAGATAAAGACAAATCACTTGTATCTGGAATCTTAAAAAATACAAGGAACTACTGAATATAACAAAAAAGAAGCAGAATCACAAATACAGAGAATAAGTTAGTGGTTACCAGTGGGAGGGGTGGGAGAGGCATTAGAGGGGTAGGAGGTTAAGACAAGAATATAGCAAATACCTTTAAACATTGTGAAATCACTGCATAGTACACCTGTAACATATAATGTGTAAGCAAGCAGAACCAAATGGGGCCTTCACAGGGATAGACCCTTCACCCGTATCCTCTGCTTTAGCTCCTCTGAGCGTGCCTAGATAACAGCATCTGATGCACATTTCCTGAGTTTTTACAGAGACTTAAAATACCCCCAGGTGGAAGATGTTAACTAGTTAACTATTCAAAAGACGGAGAGCATGAAGCTCCCTAAACCTACTGGAGCCTAGGGACAACCCCTAAACCTAAGGATAACCCCTGACACGCCCTGTTACCTCACCATTAACCAATCAGAGAATTGTGCACAAGCTGATCACCTTACCCTGGGGCTTGCCTCCCTCACCTTGCCTTTAAAACTACTCTGCTGGACCCCATTGTGGATTTCAGGCTTTTTGAGCACTGGCTGTCCCAGACCCCTTGTATGGTGCCTTGGAATAAATGCTGCACTTTCCCCATCACAGCCAGGTGTCAGTCGGTTGGCTCTATTGTGAGCAGGCAAGCAAACCCAAGTTTGGTTCAGTAACAAATATATATCAACTATACTTCAATTAAAAAAAAAAAAAAGAACACATGAAAAAGGAAAAAAAATGAATAAGTATCTGAGTAACCATTCTTGGACTCCCCCAAAGCTGCCATCCATAACAGACGAGTTTTAAGACTCAGAAATGGAGTTTGGGATTCTAATCAATGCAGGTTTGGCCCCATTTTTACATAAGCTTTTCATTATGTTTCTTAGATATCTGTGGGGTCTTTGTACACATTAGAATGAGAGTGGAGAGCTAGGACTGTATCTTATTCACAGCAGTATCTCCAAACACTACAATAGTGTTTGATGAATAACAGATGCTCAATAAATATTCATGATTTACTTAATTGACAAGTACTACAGTATTTGCAAAATAAATATCAGACCTATATATAAAACAGCTTTCCTTAATCCAATTTTTGCCTTCCTAGCAAATTATTGCAAGCACAAATATGTCTTAAAAAGAGAGTTAGAGTATCTTTAGTTCAGAAAAAATTGAAGGTATTCCAGGAGAAAAATTCTATGAAACAAATACTTGCTACTGCCATGTATTAGATATTTAATGAATGTCAAACTCAACATGTATTATCCTTTAAAATTTTTCAATAACACTATGTACCAGATACAATGACACGCCTGTAGAAAACAAATTTGAGTTTCAGAAGTTAACTACCTTGCCCACATTCCACAGCTACTGAGTGACTGACCTGACATTGGAATCCTTGTTCACCTAATGTCACAGCTTATCCATTCCCACTTGGGATTACTGTCTTTCCAGTATGAGGATTGTTGAAATGTCCACTATTTGCAAAGCCCTGTGTTAGAAGTTTCAGATGGCCCAAAATTGAGGACAATGTAATCCCTTTTCACAAGTAAGGTTAAAATCCAGTTGAAAGTGG
Source organism: Bos grunniens (assembly GCF_055505025.1). Lineage (NCBI taxonomy): Eukaryota > Metazoa > Chordata > Mammalia > Artiodactyla > Bovidae > Bos > Bos grunniens. The sequence goes on from NC_141168.1 coordinate 107,290,321, forward strand.
AAAAAAACAGTCAAGTGTTAGGTGCTCAGTCGTGTCCAACTCTTTGCGACCCCATGGACTCTAGCCCGCCAGGCTCCTCTGTCCATGGGATTTTCCAGGCAAGAATACTGGAGTGGGTTGCCATTTCCTCCTCCAGGGGATCTTCCCAACCCAGGGATTAAACCCAGCATCCCTTGGGTCTCCTGCATTGGCAGGCAGGTTCTTTACCATTATGCCACCTGGGAAGCCCAACGTAAATTGATAATTAAAGTCAAATAATAAGGAATTGGCCAAAGTAGTACAATGTGCGGAGAAGGCAATGGCACCCCACTCCAGTACTCTTGCCTGGAAAATCCCATGGATGGAGGAGCCTGGTGGGCTGCAGTCCATGGGGTCGCTAAGAGTCGGATACGACTGAGCGACTTCACTTTCACTTTTCACTTTCATGCATTGGAGAAGGAAATGGCAACCCACTCCAGTGTTGTTGCCTGGAGAATCCCAGGGACGGGGGAGCCTGGTGGGCTGCCGTCTATGGGGTCGCACAGAGTCGGACACGACTGAAGCGACTTAGCAGCAGCAGCAGCAGTACAATGTGGGCTCTCAAATAAGAGCCCAACTGGTATGAGTGAGGGAGATGGTAGGAGGAAATTAGGATTATGAATATGGATAATGTTAGAAATGATAGGCAAAGTGCTTCACAGTATAAATGAAGAACAGAGAACATTTTCAGGCATAAACCAAGCTCCAAAGAAGAGGAAGCACTATGTGTACTTAACAAATGTCGAGTGAGCCAGCTTTGTGGAGCACAACAGATTCTTAGGGGAGCAGCTGTGGACCTTAAGGGATGCTGAAGAGCAGACAATGGAGTACCACCGTTACAGACATTTGAGCAGGAAATGACACTTGGGAAAAATCATCTGAGGGTATCTAAGTGAAGGGGACTGGAACAGGCAAAGGCTAAGGAAGCCAATCCCCAGTTCATTGTAAGAATCCAGGCCAGGATTGTTGTTTAGTCTCAAAGTCGTGTTTAACTTTTTTTGCAACCCCATGGACTGTAGCCCACCAGCCTCCTCTGTCCATCAGATTTCCCAGGTAAGAATACTGAATTGGGTTGCCATCTCCTTCTCCAGGAGATCTTCCTGACTCAGGGATCAAACCCACGTTTCCTGCATTGGCAGGCAGATTCTTTACCATTCAGCCCACCAAGGAAGCCCAGGCCAGCATTAAGAAGGCCTAAATTTGTCAATGGTATTCATCATGAATAACTTGAAATACATTCTTGGCACAAATTAAACCCTCAATAAAGAGCAGTTGTAATTATTTTAATTATCATGTACTCAGGCATAGTACAGATATTGGGTGTGGGGCTGGAAATGAATAAGAAATAAATGGTCTCTATATTCCAGAGACTCAAAATCTAAAGAAAAGACACTATTGGTTGTAATACCGGGGAGACTAAGAAAAGCAGGATGTTTAAAGCATTTGTCATGAGAGATTGAGAAGGAGAAAATGCATTCCAGTTGAGAACTCTTGAGAAGTAGAAGGTCTTGTCAAAGAGGTTCTGGGTGTCTTTGTTTAGTTAGATGCACGTTTTCACATATGGTGATATGCACTTGAGAATGAGGTTAGGAAACCAGCAGAGAAAGAGGCAGAAACCTTATGTATATTAATAGATCTTACATTTTTAGAGCACTCTAGGTTTACAAAAAAATGTGCTGAAAGTACAGAGTGTTTCCTACATACTCCCTACAAATTATAAACTAACCCATTTCACTTCTTAATCTAGCTATTGCTTCAAAATTTGAAAGAAGGTCTTTAAGAACAGATTAAATGACCATCACAATGGTAAAGAATCTGCCTGCAATGCAGGAGACCTGGCTTTGATACCTGGGTTGGGAAAATCTCCTGGAGAAGGGAATGGCAACCCACTCTACTATTCTTGCCTGGAGAATTCCATTGACAGAGGAGGCTGGTGGGCTCCATGGGCTTGCAAAGAGTCAGACACGACTGAGTGACTAACACAGACACACACACCATACTGGGCAAATTGCTAACTTGCTATAGCTACTCAGAGGTGCTTTAGGGCCTCCAGAGAGATAGGAGTGTGCCTAAGCTCCCCTGTTCTGGAATTAGACTGGGTGTGGAACTTAAATCTACCATTTACTGTTTTTGTCTATTTGTACATGTTATTAATACTAGACTCCTCTCAGACCCAAGTTTCCTAGAAGCCTAAAAGGGGCAATAATATTACTTGTCATTCTATGATATTTCCATGAGTTAATCCATGTGAAGCAATTGATACAGTCCCTAAACATATGATTTTTGTTGTTTAGCTGCTGAGTTATGTCCAACTCTTGTAACCCATGGACTGTAGCCCGCCAGGCTCCTCTGTTCATGGGATTTCCCATGCAAGAATACTGGAGTGGGTTGCCATTTCCTTCTCCAAGAAAAACATTCAATAAATCTTAGCTATAGTTTGCTATAATTAATCCAGCCTTCATGAAAAATACCAAAGGTAGAGCTTTGTACTCTCTAACTTCAATATTCAATCTTGACATTACCAGACTCGAGGGACCCCTCAGACCCTGGGGTCATGACTAGCCTTCAAGACTGGCGTTTGAGTGCCTGCCATCCATTAGCACTGACTACAGGCAGGGCCCCACTGTACTCCATATGCCCTCTCGTCTGCCAGAAAATCTCCTCTGGAAATTATTCCTCAGTTAATTATATTTTCATTGCAAGAAATAAACTGAATATTCACCTCAGTGGTCCAAAGGCTCTGAAACCACAGAAAAGAAAGGTGACCACCAGAATCAGCTATTAAAAATGAAAAGTGCCCCCCTCTAAAAAAATGCTTGAAAATGTTTAGGATGACGTGGGCTCTACATCTTGCTCCGAATAAAAATCTGTGAGGAAACTAAAGCACTGCCCAATGTTATACACAGTTTTGTATGGGATGTGTATCAGGTAGGATACATTTTAGGTATTTTTAGGTAGGCTATGTTTTAAGTATTTTCTATAGAAAATCATATTTTTCTATGATTGATGTTGGTCTGTTTGTGCCAGATGAAAATAACAATAGATGTCCCCAAACAGGTGCATTATTAGTGTTTGAAGGCTTATTAGAAATTAAAGAGTGACTTCTGGGGAAGTCAAGGATTCCAACGTCTACTTTTTTTTCTTCTGGACACTTTTCATTAAGGGACATGGCCTATGTTTTTATATAGTAATTGCAAAGACTCTGCAATAAATAAATACAGACATAAATTTGCCTTAATTTTGGACACATGACTTCAAAGGTGTCTGCTATCTAGCTTCAGATTTCTCTAAATGCTTTGTGAATAACTTCCAAGTGCAGCACATTACACTCTATACTAAATGATTACCTGTATTTGTGATATAATTGTGTTTAATCACCCGTATTTCCCGCCTTCACCTTTGCCATCATGTGTCTCTGCCCCCCCAACTCCCCACCCTTTCTCTTTTCATTTCCTTCCTTCAGCTTTTCTTTTCAGGATGATGCTAAGCCAGAATGCATACGATATGTTTTTCATGATCAATAATAAAATGCAAACATGAAAATATCTATACAGCAAAAATAGAAGTCTTTGGATCTCAAAAGAATCATTTTAAGCACTTAAATGTATACAGAAAAATACAGTGATTATAAAACATAAATTATTTCTGTCACTTTAAATTCCATTCCATCAGGGTCCAAATATAGATCTTCATTTTTTCCAGCTGTGAAATCAGTATCTATATCCTTATGTTCTACCTCGTTACATGTTATTTCAAATTTCTATTTCTAGGAATCAAATAAACCTACCTCGCCAAAAGAAATTAAACCACTTTTTTCTGTAAATTACGTCTTTAGATTAGTTCCTAGAAACATGTCTTCATAGTTCTTGTAATTGCTCCTTGCAAAAATTGAGCCTAATAGATCTCCCAACACTCTAAAAGAGTCATCTGTATTTTTAAAAAAAATAAATAATTACACATGCATAATAAATGCAATGTATCAATATACATTGATACTCTATATGTACCTTTAACCAGCAAATCTGAGCATTTTTTATGATGCTTCATTATTTGTTATCTCTCATGTGCCAACTCCGAATGTCATTTGATTATTTGAGAAGTGAAATCTAAATATTTCATGTATTTCAGAATACAAATTTTGTATATTACATTTCTCACTGTTCCTTCATATGCTTACTTCATTACAGCATTATACTTTAAGAAGAATTATAAAGCACAACTTATAAAATGAAATTTTATAGTATCAAAGGCATGTATAACTCAGAAATAGTACATTGAAGTCAAGAACACAGGCTCTGGAGTCAGGCACACCTGGGTTAAAACTAGTGCAAATGATGCACTCACTACCTGTGTGATTCTGTGCAAATGGATTAAACTCTTTAAGCCTCAACATCTTCACCTGTAAAATGGGCATAATAGTGCCCATTTCTTAAAATTTTCATAAGAATTGAATGAGATACTGTTTATAAAGAATTTAGTAATCACCAAGTAAACACTAAATTAATGTTAGACATTGTTATTATTATGTGGGTGAGCATAGAAAAAAAGATTGAAAGTTTACACAAAAATGTTAACAATGGCTATTCTGGGTGACAAGATTATGGAATTTTTTTCCTTGGAGTTTATGCTTACTTTCTAAATGCTCTATGATGAATATGCTTTATGTGTTCCACCAAGCCTGTTAGATATCAAGGATAGGCTAGTAACAGCACTAAATCACTTAAAAGCAATAAAGATTTATGTTATAACCTGCTTCCTTTTGAAATTCCCTAAAGATACTCCTTTCACTTTTCACTTTCCTGCATTGGAGAAGGAAATGGCAACCCACTCCAGTGTTCTTGCCTGGAGAATCCCAGGGACGGGGGAGCCTTGTGGGCTGCCATCTATGGGGTCGCACAGAGTCGGACACAACTGAAGTGACTTAGCAGCAGCAAAGATACTCCATGTCTTATCACTTGGCAGTGTTTGCAAGCTGTGCATGTGTGCTCAGTCATGTCCAACTCCCTGCAACCCTATGGACTGTAGCCCGCCAGGCTCCTCTGTCCATGGGATTTTCCAGGCAAGAATACTGCAGTGGGTTGCCATTTCCTTCTCCAGGCGATCTTCCCAACCCAGGGATCAAACTCACATCTCCTGCATCTCCTGCATGGGCAGATGGATTCTTTACCACTTGAGGCAGTGGTTACGATATACAATTTAGTTGTTAGAAACAATAAGCTGTGGATACACAGAAGGGCTGCACCATTTTGCTAGAAATGGAGTCAGGCTAAGGATGGAGCGAGGATGAATGAAAATGACTGAGCCCTCTTACTTCCTGTATAAATACTTACTGTCATGTATTTCTCTTCCTGCACACACTTCTAGCACTTGCCACTCAGGTGGTTATTTGTGATGCTCTGGCTCCATTGAGAAGCAATGAACCCTAAAGGAATCCTTCCCAAGGGACTTTATAATGATATGCTACCATCTTCTCTGGAACTACCAGTATACACTGCCTTTGTCTGTCTCCAGGGAGATGTCCCATATGGTAGGGATGACAAGACAGAGCCCTGTGACCAGTGGTGCCCTTGTGACCTTCACGTCCTTACTCTCCTACATTTAAGTATTCAGATTAAATTCTTTGCAGAGGGCATGTTGGAGGAGGTCATCGAGAGGACATGACTGCCTGTTGACAGGAGAGCTGGAGCCAGGCAATCTGACAATGGTAGGTTCCTCCCTCCTCCCTTGTCCTTGGACTGTACCTTCTGTTCAGTGCTCCCACAGCCTTGAGAGAGCAATGTATTGGTGAGGCCCCTGGGACTGAATACGTGACTGAACCCAGTTAAGGGCTCTATACCAACTTTAAGGATTCTGCCTGGTGGATGCGGAGGTCTACGCTGTCTTGCAATCGCCAAGACAAGCTCCCTATGTAAGTTCCCTTGCTTATTAAAACTACCACTGCCAGTCTGGAGTGGCTGATTTCTTTGATCTGTCCTTGCCCTCTGTGTTAGAGGATCAGTTTGAAAACAGAGGCTAATATAATTCACATTATTGGCCAGATGATTTCTAGCCTAACAGAAAAATATAACTTTAATTAGCGTATAAGATAGCAAAAGAAAGAGATCATCTCCCATTTAAGAAGTTTTTAATGTGAAAAACAGTTAACACATTTGAAAACCTTTACGTTCTCCTATAAGAACAAGATCTTAAGGTTCACTTGAAGCATTTCTGTTTTGGAAGATTTCCAAACTGATATTTTAAAGTGAACTCTCTATTATTCAAATATACGTGCATGTGTGTTCAAATTTGGAATAGCCTGAAGCTGATAAAGGATGATTCATAAATATTTTAAAAAGTTAGCTGTATGTACATTTGGCATTAGGTCTTGGGGTCATTTTTTTAGCTTTACTTTTCTCACTTTGTATGAAGCGATTTAACAACAGTAGTGAATAAATTTTTTTCAGTATATTATAAAAATTCAATTTCAACTTATAATCTTTTGAAAGTGAAATTATATTTAATAGTCTCTTTTCAAAATATTTTTTCTTATGAAGGTATTCTTACCATATGGATGAAAAATGATAGAAGATAAAATATCATAAGCTGCCTAAAACTATAGTATGTCTTTTGGTACTTTGACTTTCTTAATATTACATCATCATTTTTAAGTCAAACTTTCCCCCTCACTAAAGGCTCAGGTTGATGGAGATAAATTGCTGAACTGTTCAAATAGTTTCATAACATTCTAACTTGTCAAATAGGAATAATGTCACATAAGAGCATGTTAAGCAGGGTGATTAGCCATTATAAGAGTCTGAAAATCTGTTTTTCTTTACAGTCAAAGAATTATAATTACAAATAAATATGTGCATTTTTTTAATATGTGCATTTTAAGAAAAATATTTTGAAACATTTCAGGTCAATAAATTAATAGGCATCCAAGTTATGTTCAACAAAGCTAACAAGAATATATTTCATGTTTCATCTCTATGGTGGAGTGGGAAAAAGAGAGACAGAAAGATTTCCCCAAAAGTTGGAAATTTGGTAGAGATTTCAAAGAACCATAAGTAAAGAAAACAAAAGGAAAAATAGAGACAGGGAGTCAGTAAACTCTGAGACTAGCCCTCAGGTAAGGTAAAGTACCCTGTCACTTATTATTTCAAACACTTTTGTATGTTGGATCAATGCTAATTGGCTTATTTATTTAAAAATGTTCCCCTATCCTTTGGGCTTCTCTGGTAGTGCAGAGGGTAAAGCATCTGCCTACAATGCAGGAGACCTGCGTTCGATCCCTGGGTTGGGAAGATCCCCTGGAGAAGGAAATGGCAAGCCACTCCAGTGTTTTTCCCTGGAGAATTCTATGGACAGAGGAGCCTGATGGGCTACAGTCCATGAGGCTGCCAAGAGTCGAATGTGACTGAGTGACTAACATTTTCACTTTCTATCTTTAGTGGCCCTTTGAATTTCACAGCTCTTTAGGTTTCCTTTTTTTTTTTTTTCCTATGTGAAAGCCAACATAAATATCTCATACCACAGTGTCTAAGGTCAGAATCAGAATCTACATTTTGAGCCATTTTCCTCAAATCAGATACAGATGTTTGTTCTACAAATATTCTATCAGGCATTCATTTATGGATGAACATTATTTAAGGAGGAAAAAAACTGAGGAAATCAGTATTGTAATCACTTTTCATAAGTTGCCAACTATTCTGTAAACATTTGGCTATCCTATAAATGAGCATGCCATTTGTGGCAGGAGAAAGAAGCAAGGTGGACCATTTTTACTGGTTGAAACATCATCATCAAACCAGTATCCGTGGGTTTTCTGCTTTATTGCTACAATCCATTCAGATACCTCAAATGTTGGAGAAATGAGGCAGTTTTTGAAAGACTAAACAGGCAGTCAGGCTTGGCTTTAATAAATCACAATTTGCTCCTCTTGTCAACATGCACTATTCTATTATGATAGCTGACATTCAACAAATATTTTCCAAGCACTTACTATGTGCTGGGCACCAGCAATACAGCTTCCTACTGTGTGCTAGGCTCTTCACCATGTGTTAGATTTCATCATCACTATCCCCATGGAGGACGCTTGGGGAAACTGAGACTCAAAGCGGTTAAGTAACTTGCTCAAATTCTCACAGCATGTAAAGAGTAAAACCAAGACCCTAAATCAGGATGTTTGATGTTAGAACCCGAGTGCTTCACTTGCAATACAGTCTCCATGTATCTTACTTGGGGCTTTAATTAGCACTGCTATGCCTAGATTTTGTACACAGACTCCTTAAAATTAGAATTTGGGCCAGGGTGTCTAATCAGATAAATATTCCTTTGACCTTGGACAGCTACTGAAGTTCTCTGTGCCTCAGTTTCTTCATCGGTCAAATGAGGAAATTAACAGTACCTAATCCACTGGGCAGCCCTGAGAATTAAGTGAGTTAACATGTATGAAGCATTAGGCAAATGTCACACTTATAGTGAGCTCTATTGTTAAATCTTGTGAACTCTTTATTATCTAGAATTGTGTTCTTAGAGATTTTCATTTCTATGTGGATATTTAGTTTTTGTCTTGCCTTTAATTCTCTATTTCTGATGTTGGGGGATGGTAAGACAAAACAGAAGCAGCTGTTCAGCTGTTAATGTTAAAAGAAGAAAGCTCCACAGAAAGGCAATGAGAAAACATAATGATATCAAGAGATACCAAAAGAGAGAAAAAAAAATGAAAAATATTCCGTGTCAGAAGGGGAGTGTCTAAGAGCTACCCTAGAATTACACACACATATTCGTGCACATCTTTATAATTGTCTCTATAGAAATCAGGACTCAGGGAGCTGGTGGTATAAATTAGCCCGTTAAATCCAAGACAATAAATATGAGGGGCTGGGTAAAATGAGCAGAGGAGAGTAATACAATCACACCCTCAGAGGCCTCCCCTGCCCTGATTCCCAGGGTTCTGCTCCCTGCCACCTGCTCCTGTCCCTGAGGTGGCCTGTTAGGGCTATGGCTAGCTGGGCCTCTGACCTCCCAGGACCACATCTAAACACCTTGTGCAGTCACCCTCCCCACCTCTGACTCCACCCCTTGCTGCGCACTGGCTCTTTGAAGGCTTTAATCAGGCACCAATGGTGAAGTTTGTTATTCCTGCCAATGATGGTGTTCAAAACCATGGGACATCCTCTGAATCCTAAACATGGTCAGCCCTCCAAACGATTTTTATGGACTCTTTTGTAGCAGTGAGTGGGAAGGAAGAAAAGCATATCAATTTTATATCTGCCGATTGCACAGTGCTGGTTATGAATGATTAGCCATTGCAAAGCCAGTGGAGAAGGTGCTCAGAGTCTCTAAAAGCAGTGGAAATTAACCATTAAATATGACCTCTTAGGACTTCCCTGGTGGCTTAGATGGTAAAGCGTCTGCCTACAATGCAGGAGACCCGGGTTCCATTCCTGGGTGGGGAAGATCCCCTGGAGAAGGCAATGGCACCCCACTCCAGTACTCTCGCCTGGAAAATCCCATAGACAGAGGAGCCTGGTGGGCTACAGTCCATGGGGTTGCAAAGAATCGGACACGACTGAGCAACTTCTCCTTAGGACAGGGCTACTTTTCACTTCACTCTACACTTATTTTTTCAGTTTTCATTTGTGTGATAAGCTTTGACTTTGTTTTTATGAAAACTTTTGATCTTTCCCTTTAAGATTCTTAAATATAGGGGCCTTTCCTTTCCAGGTGTATTTGTGTATCCCCGACACATATATGCCCTTGGTAAGGGCAGATAGAAAGATAATGACACTCTAATACACATAGTTGAGCAAATTTTTGAAATCTTGGTCAGGTCACTTCCTCACTGACGACACTATATTTCTTTTCTCACTTTCAGGGCCAGGCTATATAATCTTTTAAAGAATTTAAGTATAGTTGATATACAATGTTGTGTTAGTTTCTGGTGTATAGCAAAGTGATTCAGTTTTATATATAATTGAATATATATATAACTTTTCATATATATAGAGAGAGTAGAATTTCTTCTACTATGCAATAGGACCTTATTGTTTATCTACTTTAAATATACTAGTGTGTATCTATGAATCCAAGTTCCTAATTTATCCCTCCCCCAAGTTATAAAATTTGATGGTTCTATGATTTGATAAGAATTATTCTCAAGGTTCACAGAGGTGCTAATCACCTCTACTCAGTTTTTTGTTTTAAAAACAAATTGCCATGTCTTTGTTAAATTGAAAAATACTATATAGTCAATCATTTAGGTTACTAATTTACAAAATACAAAAGCAGAGGGAAGTAAAATTCTCACCTGCCATGGTACTCTACTTTTTATTAAAATCTGTGTTATAAGCTTGATCACAGGCTGAGGCAGTAAAACCAAACGGTTCCAAAGTACTGTGGTTTAAAGATAATGGAGGTGTATTCATCTCACACTAAATCCAGAGAGCACATTATATGCAGAGAGCACTCCAGGCTGAGAGCCATAGGTAGCTCTGTTCAAGGTGCTCACTCAGAGACTCGGGTTCTCTGCACCCTGTTGCTTTGATCAGAACAGGTCTTCGTCTGCGAGTGGAAGCTGAGTCATGGGTGAGAGGCATATGCCTTGCAGGAAGTGAGAAAGGGACCTACAAATCCACTGTCCTGTGGCTCAGATGTTGAAACAGCACCAGTCACCGCTACACACACTTCACTGGCAAGAATTGAGTCATGTGACCTCATTGAGCTAAAAGAGCAGCTGGGAAATGTAGTCTTTAAAGTCTCTGGAGCCCATCCACAAGTCTGTTGTATAGAGAAGGGAGACTGGAGTTAGGGGGACAATCAGCTGTCTCTGTCACACCCTCTTAACTACTAATTCTAGACTTTGGTAAATTTCTACTATGGGATATTTTTAAATATGCAAAAATAGAATCAAATAACTATTTTGGAAGAAATAATAATACCAAGGGTAAAATGTAGGCCTACAGGAGGTGTGTTGTTGTTGTTCAGTCGCTAAGTCGTGTCTGACTCTTCATGACCCCATGGACTACAGCAAACCAGGCTCCTCTGTCCTCCACTATCTCCCAGAATTTGCTCAAACTCATGTCCACTGAGTCAGCGATGCCATCCAACCATCTCATCCTCTGCCGCCTCCTTCTCCTTTTGCCTTTGATCTTTCCCAGGGTTGCATATCGTATACTGGAGGTATATAAACAGACAATCTTATATACTCTCAAGGGTATGTGTATTCTGTATCTGCTGTCGGATATCTGGCAATTACTCCAACACAGTTTCCTTAATAGTGGAAGTAAAAGTCAGTTATTAAACAGCTTTGCTGTTTGGTTGTCAAACACGCACATAGTTTGTAAAGAAAAATTCTGTATTTCAGATTAGGGCTGTATCTTTCAACAGCACATGAATCCAGATGAGTACGGGGATTTGGAAGTGGCTCCTTGACGCTCCTCTATTTGTCTTCACAGTCACTTTGTGTATTTGTGACCTCTTATCTAGGCTGACAGGGGCTTTCCTCATGGCTCAGCAGTGAAGAATCCACTCGACAATGCTGGAGATGTGGGTTCGATCCCTGGGTCGGAAAGATTCTCTGGAGAAGGAAACAGCAGCCCACTCTAGGACTTGCCTGAACGGAGAGAATCTCATGAATGGAGAGAATCTCCCGAACAGAGAGGAGCCTGGTGGGCTACAGTCCATGAGGTTGCAAACAATCAGACATGACTGAGCAACTAAAGAACCCAAGCCCAAGTAATCCTTAGAGAAAATATGACTCCTTCTATACTCTCTCAATCAGTAAGTAGTTATTTTTCCCCTTTTGACACCCTTTCCCAGAATCTGGTTCCTTTAGCAAAGCAGAATGCCAAGTATTTGGGTTCATTTCAGATCCACTCTGGATGAGGTGATGCTGAGTGAAGAATTGCAGATGGAGTGCATGTCAAAACTCAATCCACTCAAACTGCCACTCTGACGTCTTCTTAGTATAACTCTTGTTCATGATTTTCTTTTAAAAAAGTTTCCCTCTCTTTCTCTGTGTTAGGCCCTATTCAAGATTTAGAGACTTCCCAGGTGGGAAGACTTACGAGGTGGCTCAGTGGTAAAGAATCCAGCAGGAGATGAGTGTTTGATCCCTGGTCCAGGATGATCCCCTGGAGAAGGAAATGGAAACCCACTCCAGTATTTTTGCCCAGGAAATGCCATGGAGAGCGGAGCCTGATGGGCTACAGTCCATGGGGTTGCAAGAGAGTCAGACTTGACTTAGCAACTAAACAACAACAACAAGGTCTAGAAATAGGTGAGGGAGGGGTTGAGCGTGACCTCGGGAGGCATACCCCGCTTATCCCAGGTCAGATGAGGTCTGGACTAGCTTTCTTTTTACTTCCTACAGGGAGTTGTCCTTTATCCTCAGTTTCAGAATCTAACGTCCCGTCCATCTCCAGCAGGCACCACCTGTTTCTGTGTGCTTTTCTGCAGCACACTGACGAGGCCCAGCAAGTTTAAATTTTACCAGTCCCCAGTGCAGATCTGTGGAAGAGGCGGGGCCTCCCCTTCTTGTTGGGGCGATAGTTCTACTGTCCTCAGCCAAGGTTGATGGTTCACGGCCCCCGCTTCACCTTCATCTTGCTCCTCATAACCATTCCTCTTCTAACTTCTCATAGAGGTGAAGGGCTCCTCTTTGGCCTCACTGAGAGTTTATTAACTCGGTCTTGGATGTTGGTGTCAGAGTCCTGAGGCAGGTATCTTCCCTATCAGCTCCCTCAAGGGTAAGAAGCTTCTAAGTAACAGACTGCACTTCAGCCTTTACCTAGTATTAATAACACAGATTCTAATTAGTTTACTATCATACCAGGGCTGTCTCCTAGCAGTCAGGTCTGCCTACTTGAGGTCTTGGCACTTTTCCCAGGTGACCAACTATTTGTTATACAGTCCTATAGCAACAGGCATCCTCTAAGCCTCCTGGAGCTTTATTTTAATTTATTATAGTTATGTACGGGAATGAAATTATTATTTTGTTCTCTTGCATTAACAGAGTTTAAAGGAAAGTTGGTGCAACTTTTAAAAAATTTAAAGGAAACTAGCTTCTTAATAGCAATGCTTTAATGAACTAAGAACTATACTTATGAGTTTGTCTCTTTCTGGATGAAGAGTTACTATGGATTTTTGGACTTTGAGACTATTTTTGGATGATGAAGGCTAGACTTAGATTGTTTGATAATCCATACATTGGAAGATGGTCTAAAATATTTCAGTCCTTTAAAAATGTATTGAGATTTGTTTTGTGGCCCAGAATATTGTCTACCTTTTTTTTTTTAAGTTTATTTATTTGCCACTGGGTCTTAGTTATCATGAAATTAAAAGACGCTTGCTCCTTGGAAGAAAATTTATGACCAACCTAGACAGTATATCAAAAAGCAGAGATACTACTTTGCCAACAAAGGTCTGTCTAGTCAAGGCGGACTAGTGGTGATGTGTGGATGTGAGAGTTGGACTATAAAGAAAGCTGAGCACCGAAGAATTGATGCTTTTGAACTGTGGTGTTGGAGAAGACTCTTGAGAGTCTCTTGGACTGCAAGGAGATCCAACCAGTCCATTCTGAAGGAGATCAGCCCTGGGATTTCTTTGGAGGGAATGATGCTAAAGTTGAAGCTCCAGTACTTTGGCCACCTCATGTGAAGAGTTGACTCATTTGAAAAGAGCCCAGTGCTGGGAAAGATTGAAGGTGGGAGGAGAAGGGGATGACAGAGGATGAGATGGTTGGATGGCATCACTGACTCAATGGACATGAGTTTGAGTAAACTCCAGGAGTTGGTGATGGACAGGGAGGCCTGGCGTGCTGCAGTCCATGGCGTTGTAAAGAGTCGGACATGACTGAGCGACTGAACTGAACTGGGTCTTAGTTGTAGCGTACGGGATCTGGTTCCCTGACCAGGGATTGAACCAGGGCCCCCTGCATTGAGAGTGGAGTCTTAGCCACTGGACCACCAAGGAAATCCCGCATATGATCTACCTTTGTGAATTCTACCTGCACTTGAAAATATTGCATCTTTTGCCATTGTTGGTTGGTGGGTAGTATAATTGCCCATTAGTATAAGTTGGGTGTTAGTATGGTCCATGCCTTCTACAGCTTGTTTCTTGATTAAGGGTAAGAGTAATGACTTACAGGCTCTTGACGTATCATAGCTAACACCAGAAGTCTCAAGAAATTAAGATAAAAACTTGTAAAATAAACCCAAAGAAGACAAGGAAATAATAATAAAATAAGGTAGCAAATAATGAAGTAAACAACAAGCCTCTGATACTGAAAAATCACCAAAAGAAAAAGTTTGTCGAATATTGATAAATACCTAACAATGCTAATCAAGAAGACAGAATGCATAAATAAAAGAATATCAGTACTGAAAAAAGTGAATTTCATGAAGATGTTAAGATATTATCCACAATTTTATGCACATAAATATGAGAATGTAGATGCTATGGATAAATTTCTAGAAAATACCACAAAAATCTACACTAGAAATAGATACCTAAATAGTCCTATAGTCAAATATTCACAATTTCTATAATGTAGACTGATGATAAAGAAACTAAATCATTAATAAAAATCCTTCCCTCCAAAAAAATTCCAGGCTCTGATAGATGTGCAAACATGTTATATTTTTTTTTGAAAAGTAAGTGAGAAATAGCACCAATCTTTCACTAACTTTTCCAGTGAAGTGCAATTACAAGAGGAAGAATGCATGTGGGGTATCGGGCAGTCACCGGGGTGGCGGGAACAGGTATTTGCCAGTGATCTTCGCCCAGCACTTAAATCCCATTCATATTGTTTAAAACAAAAAGAACTCACAACACATGAGTATTTTAAGAGATAGAGACTTTATCCCATTATGAAAATGACAGAATATCAGAGGTTTCCTTCCTTACCTGGGATTTCGAATGCAGAGGAAGATATGAGCATTAGAGATGACTCACGGTGGTGGAGTCAGCAAGGGCTCAGTCACTGCACTGGGACCCAGGGGTATAACCTTGGATGTGCTGTCTGCTTTCCAGTCTTGCTTGAATCCTGCTTGTTATCTGAGCCAAAGTCTCTAACTTTCTGTCAAATCTGTGAGCTATGTAACAGTGTTGTATTCCTTTTCTCTTCAGTTTATCCACAGTCCAGAGGTACAATCACCAGGCATCTCCTAAGCACCCTGAGGAGATACTGCTGAGAAAGCATCAGGGCTACCCACAGTCCACTCATGAAGCATTCCAGTACCTTCTAAAAACCCTCATCAGTGTTCATTTCTGCCATTCCCAGAGTTGGGTTCTGGCCTTTAGAGAAGATTTATTCTTTTCCTATTTAAAGACTCCACTGCTTCTGTCACCTTGAATTTTTTTGCTGGCCTCTTGGTCACACTTCTATTCTTACATGGGATGACTGTCAAAGTCTTAGGTTACTTAATTCGTGGCTGATGATAGATAGTACAGTCTTCAGGACACACGTTTTTAGCATCCCAAATGGCAATACAGAGAGAATCAGAGATCTGAGCCTCACAGTGGCATGCATGCCAAGTCAATTCAGTTGTGTCTGACTCTTTATGACCCCATGGACTGTAGTCCACCAGGCTCCTCTGTCCATGGGATTCTCCAGGCAAGAATATTGGAGTAGCGTGCCACTTTTTTCTCCAGGGGATCTTCCCAACCCAGGGATCAAACCCCTGTCTCCTGCATTATAGGTGTATTTTTTACCACTGAGCCACAGGGGAAGCCCCCAAAGGCTGGCTTGTTGCAGAGGAATAGAGCATCTCTATTTCTGTTTCTCAACTTTGACCAGTCATATGAGCAAAAGTTCAGTTGCTAGAGTTGCTATCCATTGCTGTCTATTCATGCCCAATTTAGCATTGGCAAGGACATTAGCAGTGGTTTGATATGCATCCATACTATAAAAGGTATTGCAATTCATACAAACCTTAAAAGTTAACTGCCATCTACTTCTTCACATCCAAGAATTTTAATTTATGAGTAAGGTAACAAATATAATTGTCTGGCTGGATCAACCGAGCTCATTCTTTGGTTTTCTCTACTTGAGGCTACTGTGTTATAATACCACTTCCAGATTTTTAAGTTGGCATCGATGTGAAATATTATTAGGGTTGAGAAAATTCCATATATAACACAAATGCTCAGAATGGCTACTCTCAGGCCTCTTCCCACCTGTTACTGAAGGATCCAGAGGCTCTCAATATTCTGAACTCAAATGTTCCCTGGCTCTGAGCTCATCCCCTATTGGGAAAGAATTGTGTTCCTTATATATCACAAAGTTGCAACAGCATCAATGCTTATCAAGATCAGTTCCAACACGCCTCCTTCAAGAGGCTACATGATCAGCCTCCTCCAAAGTCCTTCTGAGAACATCAGAAGTTTCAAATAGTTTCTATCCCCTTCTTCCTGTAGAAAGGTTGTTGAGGCTTAGAATTACATTGACTCACTCTCTTAAGACTGGAAAGTTCTACCAGACATGATATTTCTCTTCTCATTAGTCTCTGAATTCATGAGAATCTGACAATAAACTCCAGTAAAACCACAGATCCCAGCCAGTCAGTCTATGACTCTCTGAATTTAAAGTACAATTAGCTGGTTAAGCTTTTGTGTGTGCCTGGGTGCTAAGTCGCTTCAGTTATGTCTGACTCTGAGACTCTGTGGACCGTCGCCCACCAGGCTCCTTTGTCCATGGGATTTTCCAGGCAAGAATACTAGAGTGGATTACCACTCCCTGCTCCAGGGGATCTTCCTGACCCAGGGATTGAACCTGCGTCTCTTACGTCTCCTGCGTTGGCAGGCGGGTTCTTTACCACTAGCACCACGTGGGAATCCCTGTTGGGGTAACAGTACCTACCAAATCCTCATTTCTCCAGAGTCCATGCATACTACAATGATTAACTCTACCCAAAAGATTACAAGACGTGATTTTCCTATCTTTAAGAATTTAAAAATATGATCTCTTAAATCATCTATCTCAGGATGATTTTTCTAAAATATATTTCCTATTGTGTTGCCGTTATAAATTCATATACCTTTTCTCCTAGATTGCAGGGTTATCTTTAATAATTCCCTGCCTTCTTTGGGCCCCAAAGAACTGCCAAAGACAAAACGAACTAAACTAATGTCTGAAGGTCCTACACAGCGTCACCATCTCTACCTACCTCCTATGTGACTAGGAGCACTGGTATCCAGAATGGGCTCTGAGATTATGCTAGCAGCAAAAAGAGACTAACACTGAATAGCATCTGTGTCAGCCTGGTTTACCAGAAAGAAGGAAAAAAACAGAGCCTGAGAAAAAGGCTTATTGGAGAGTATGATCCAGGGGGCTAGAGTGAGAGTCAATGCTCACAAAGCAGGAAAAACTAGAAAAAATGATGCATTCAGAGCAGCCAGAAAAGAGTCTAAACCAGCAGATACCTTGATTTTGGTCTTGTGGAATCCAGAATGGAGAAACTCATGAAGCCAAACCAGACTTGTGACCTACAGATCAAGACCAAAATTTGTGTTAAGTCACTAGAAACCTATATGCAGGTCAGGAAGTAACAGTTAGAACTGGACATGGAACAACAGACTGGTTCCAAATAGGAAAAGGAGTACATCAAGGCTGTATACTGTCACCCTGCTTATTTAACTTCTATGCAGAGTACATCATGAGAAACGCTGGGCTGAAAGAAACACAAGCTGGAATCAAGATTGCCAGGAGAAATATCAATAACCTCAGATATGCAGATGACACCACCCTTGTGGCAGAAAGTGAAGAGGAACTAAAAAGCCTCTTGATGAAAGTGAGAGGAGGGTGAAAAAGTTGGCTTAAAGCTCAACATTCAGAAAACAAAGATCATGGCATCTGGTCCCATCACTTCATGGCAAATAGATGGGGAAACAGTGTCAGACTCTATTTTGGGGGGCTCCAAAATCACTGCAGATGGTGATTGCAGCCATGAAATTAAAAGAGGCTTACTCCTTGGAAGGAAAGTTATGACCAACCAAGATAGTATACTGAACAGCAGAGATATTACTTTGCCAACAAAGGTCTGTCTAGTCAAGGCTATGGTTTTTCCAGTGGTCATGTATGGATGTGAGAGTTGGACTGTGAAGAAAGCTGAGTGCCAAAGAATTGATGCTTTTGAACTGTGGTATTGGAGGAGACTCTTGAGAGTCCTTTGGACTGCAAGGAGATCCAACCAATCCATCCTAAAGGAGATCAGTCCTGGGTGTTCATTGGAAGGACTGATGTTGAAGCTGAAACTCCAATACTTTGGCCACCTCATGTGAAGAGTTGACTCATTGGAAAAGACCCTGATGCTGGGACGAATTGGGGGCAGGAGGAGAAAGGGACGATAGATGATGAGATGGCTGGATGGCATCACTGACTCGATGGCCATGAGTTTGAGTGAACTCCAGGAGTTGGTGATGGACAGGGAGGCCTGGCGTGCTGTGATTCATGGGGTCACCAAGAGTGGGACACGACTGAGTGACTGAACTGAACTGAACTGAAGTCACTAGACGGCTTCCCTGGTGGCTCAGATGGTAAAGAATCTGCCTAAAATGCAGGAGACCAAGGTTGGTTCCCTGGATTGGGAAGATCCCCTGCAGAAGGAATTGGCTACCCACTCTGGTATTCTTGCCTGGAGAACACCATGGACAGAGGAGCCTGGTGTGGAGTTGCAAAGAGTTGGCCACGGTTGAGCAACTCTCAGTCAAATAACACTTTCATTTTTTTAAGTCATTAAGCTTGTGGCAATTTGTTTCAACAGCAATAGAAAATGAATACAGTCTGCTACCTAAAATGCAACTCAGGACTATATGCCTAGGGAAAGAAAGAACCCTTTATCCACTGACTCTCATCTCGTAATAGTGAATTATGAGTTATCCATGCATGAAGGGCCAGCAGTTTCCCACCACCTGCCTGCAGCACAGCATCAGTAAAAAGTTCCTGGGCAGGAACTGGTTAGGTGCGACAGGCAGGCTCAAGTCAAGGTGCTGCCAGGCTGCACACATAAAGTGGCCAGAATCAAAGTTGGACTCATGCTTACACCATAAAAATGAAGACCAAAGGGGAGGAAGAGGAACAGCTTTCTTTTTCTGGGCCCCCAATTTATATTATATCCAGCTGTGATTCTAATGTATACAAAGGTACTATATGGGCTTCCCTGTTGGCTCAGATGGTAAAGAGTCTGTCCTGCAATACAGGAGACCGAGATACAATCCCTGGGTCAGGAAGATCTCCTGGAGAAGGGCATGGAAGCCCACTCCAGTATTCTTGCCTGGAGAATACCATGGACAGAGGAGCCTGGTGGGCTACAGTCCATGGAGCTGCACACGAGTGAGTGACTGACACTTTCACTTTTCACTATATGTGCAAGCAGAAGTCCCACTTAGGTGGCATAGGGGGCATCATGAAGGCAAGGGTTCAAGGTGCTTGAAGGGTCATGGTTATGGTCTGAATGCTTGTGTCCCTCCAAAATGCACACGTTGAAATCCTAACCCCCAACATGATGGTATTAGCAGGTGGGGCCTTAGGCAATGATTAGGTCATGAGGGTGCAGGTCTTCCTGAGTGGGATTAGTGTCCTTTAAAAGACCCCTCTGGAAACTCTCTCACTTCTTCCATCACAAGAGTAGGTGGCGAGAAGAAAGTGTGCGTGAACCAGGAGGCCAGCTCACGCCAGCACCACACTGTCCACCCCTTGTCCTTGACTTTTCGGCCTCCAGAGCTGTGAAAGATAAATCTTTATTGTTGAAACCGCCAGTCTACAGTATTTTTGTTACAGTGGCCTGAACAGACTGTAATAGTCATCAAGACAGACACCAGAGTCCTTAAAGCGGATAGTGGGATGCAGCTGAGCAGAAGCCCGAGCCGCACAGCGACACCGTTTAGGCCCAGCATGGCCTAGAGGGCAGGGGTAGCGATGTGAGCGGAGTGTCCTCAGTGAGAGGAGCCGCTGCGGTCTGGCAGGCATTTTCCATCAGCATCCATATCTTTTTTTGATGTGTTATAAGGTCAGACAGATTTTCCTGGGCCTTCTGAGGCATTTTTGTTTCTTGTTCTTCTTTTCCGAACCCCAGGATGCCACTTTGAATCTGAAGAGAAAGGTTCTTATTTCCCTCCTCTGCTTTGGCACAACTGTGCACATTGATGTGCAGACTGCGTGCTGGTCCTGAGCACTGGGAGCCTCCAGTCCACAGGGGCATCGCCTCTCCTGTGTGGTGGTGGCCGGTTCTTCATTGCTTCCCCTTTGCAGCCTGCCCTCGTCTAGAGACTCAATGACTCCAAGCCTCCAAGTATGGTGGTCCCCCTTTGTCTCTTTCTGTGCTATCCTGGGTCCACCACTTGGTGCCCAGGAAATCTCAGGCCAATCACCTGACCTTTCCTTGCTTCTGTTTCTTCATCTATAACATGATAATCAAAACACAATTTGTAGATGCTGTGGTTTGGCTTAAATGGGTTGAGAGAAGTAAACTGTTGGAAACAGTGCCAGACCTAGAGTAAGTGTTTGCTATTAATATAATGACAACAACAATAACAGTAATGCTATTGTTATTATTACTATTACTATTAGATGACAAAAGGTCGGATCAGCCTAAAATATAGGTAATTTATTAAATTATAATACAGCCATTAAATGGAACATCCTATAGTTGTTTAAAAGTGAACAAGACTTATTCGATGTATTAATCTGGAGAAGTTACAGAACAGCTTATATAATATTTGTGTAAAACAAAATGGTAAAGTAATATATACTTGTATTTGTTTGCATATGTGTAAAATTGTGTGAGGGATATATACAAGAAGCTAATAATAGCAGTTTTTCTATCTGGGGCATAAAAATTTGGCAGATGGGTGACAGTGGTGGGAGAGAGATTTTTCACTGTACATTTTTATACTTTTCAGTTTAAGAACTTGCAAACTTATTTAGTTCAGTTCAGTTCAGTCACTCAGTCGTGTCCAACTCTTTGCGACTCCATGAATCGCAGCACGCCAGGCCTCCCTGTCCATCACCAACTCCCGGAGTTCACCCCGACACACGTCCACTGAGTCAGTGATGCCATCCAGCCATCTCATCCTCTGTCGTCCCCTTCTCTTGCCCCCAGTCCCTCCCAGCATCAGAGTCTTTTCCAATGAGTCAACTCTTCACATGAGGTGGCCAAAGTACTGGAGTTTCAGCTTTAGCATCATTCCTTCCAAAGAAATCCCAGGGCTGATCTCCTTCAGAATGGACTGGTTGGATCTCCTTGCAGTCCAAGGGACTCTCAAGAGTCTTCTCCAACACCACAGTTCAAAACCATCAATTCTTCAGTGCTCTGCTTTCTTCACAGTCCAACTCTCACATCCATACATGTCCACTGGAAAAACCATAGCCTTGACTAGATGGACCTTTGTTGGCTAAGTAATGTCTCTGCTTTTGAACATGCTATCTAGTTTGGTCATAACTTTTCTTCCAAGGAGTAAGCGTCTTTTAATTTCATGGCTGCAATCACCATCTGCTGTGATTATGGAGCCCCCAAAAATAAAGTCTGACACTGTTTCCCCATCTGTTTCCCATGAAGTGATGGGACCAAATGCCATGATCTTCGTTTTCTGAATGTTGAGTTTTAAGCCAACTTTTTCACTTTCCTCTTTCACCTTCATCAAGAGGCTTTTTAGTTCCTCTTCACTTTCTGCCATAAGGGTGGTGTCATCTGCATATCTGAGGTTATTAATATTTCTCCTGGCAATCTTGACTCCAGCTTGTGCTTCTTCCAGCCCAGCGTTTCTCATGATGTACTCTGCATATAAGTTAAATAAGCTGGTGACAATATACAGCCTTGATGTACTCCTTTCCCAATTTGAAACAAGTCTGTTGTTCCATGTCCAGTTCTAATTGTTGCTTCTTGACCTGCATACAGATTTCTCAGGAGGCAGGTAAGGTGGTCTGACATTCCCTTCTCTTGTAGAATTTTCCAGTTTGTTGTGATCCACACAGTCAAAGGCTTTGCCATAGTCAATAAAGCAGAAATAGATGTTTTTTCTGGAACTCTCTTGCTTTTTCGATGATCCAGCAGGTGTTGGCAATTTGGTCTCTGTTTCCTCTGTCTTTTCTAAAACCAGCTTGAACATCTGGAAGTTCACAGTTCACGTATTGCTGAAGCCTGGCTTGGAGAATTTTGAGCATTACTTTACTAGTGTGTGAGATGAGTGCAATTGTGCAGTAGTTTGAGCATTCTTTGGCATTGCCTTTCTTTGGGATTGGAATGAAAACTGACCTTTTCCAGTCCTGTGGCCACTGCTGAGTTTTCCAAATTTGCTGGCATATTGAGTGTAGCACTTTCACAGCATCATCTTTCAGGATTTGAAAGAGCTCAACTGGAATTCCATCACCTCCACTAGCTTTGTTCGTAGTGATGCTTTCTAAGGCCCACTTGACTTCACATTCCAGGATGTCTGGCTCTAGGTCAGTGATCACACCATTGTGATTATCTTGGTCTTGAAGATCTTTTTTGTACAGTTCTTCTGTGTATTCTTGCCACCTCTTCTTAATATCTTCTGCTTCTGTTAGGTCCATACCATTTCTGTCCTTTATTGAGCCCATCTTTGCAAACCTATTATCTATTCACAAATACAAGCAATATCTTTAAAATAAAAATATAAAAGAGAGAACAACCAATCCATTGGAGCTGGGGAACTCTAAATCTATGGATAAGAGTCATGATCCTGAAATCTAGGCTGCATAAATTGCATGATCAGTTTTTTGACTTCTTCAAAAATTTCTGATCAATTCCAATACTGAGAGGGGAATTCTAAGAACTCAAAAGACCTATCTGGTGGCAAGGGCGACACCTGCAGGAGAAGCTGAGAATCTGTCAAATTATTTATTTTTGCCGAGCACAAGAGCACTAACCAGGGGCATGGTTTATTAAGGTGGGTGATGGTGCATTTCTCATCTGAAGTGTTAAAGAAACTTGCATAAGTACCGATGGAAATACTGCAGACAAAGGCATTTTTATATAAGGAATCCAGGAAAGTCACTCCCCACTCACTAGCTGTCATCCAGCAAAGGCATTTAACAGCCTCAGAGGCATGGTTCTTTCAGGTGTAAAATAAGGAAAATGAGGCTCAATTTTCAGAGTTGTATGGATTTGAAATAAGGTATGTAAAGTTCATTGTTCAGCTCCTGGCACGTTCTAAGTGTTCGATAGCTAGTAGCTATTGGTATTGTTAATAGTCACTGTCCACTGGACCAAATCCTTCAGTCAAATACCCAGCTTGCTGCAAATCAGTGCCTTTAGGACCTTCCAAATGAATCCAGTCGCACTAAGTACAAGATTCCTGAGGTTATACTGCAGAGCCACACAGCAGGGTCCTCTGAGCAGTGACGAGAAGCCTAAGCAGGGCCTTTCCCCTGTAGCATGCGGCCTCAGTGTCCTTGCTCCAAGATTCCCCGACCCAGCAACTCCCAGCCAGTGCCTCCTTCCCTCACTCCTGACTTATTCAGAGCAATGTATCTCTCTCACTCTACACTTCTGTCAAATAAAAAAAAAAATGGACTTCAGGAAGCAGACGATTCAAAGACTATTGCAACAGCGAGAAGGAGATGTTGCAATAGGGAGAACAAGAGCTCCTGACCCTAAGATCTATGAGCATCTCAGTGGTCAGGGAGAAAGATGGCCTATTGTGTGGGGAGGCGTAAACAAGGCCAGAAGGAACAGGAGCTGGGGGAGTAGATGAGCAGGCGGGGTGACCAGTTACACGGGTGACGTCATTAAGGAGGAATTATTCCTCGTTCCAGGCTTCCCAGGTGGTGCTAGTGGTAAAGAGCCCGCCTGCCAATGCAGGAAGACTTAAGAGATGCGGGTTCAATCCCTGGGTGGGAAAGATCTCCTCGAGAAGAGCATGGAAACCCACTCTAATATTCATGCCTGCAGAATCCCATGGACAGAGAAGCTTGATGGGCTACAATCCATGGGGTCACAAAAAGTCAGACACAACTGAAGCAACTTAGCACAAACAATCCACATTCCAATGCTGGCTTAACCCCAGGGGGAGGCGCCAACTTACAGGGCTCCAGGGAAGGAGAGAAGTCTAACTAAAGTTTGGTAGAAGTAAGTTACTGGGCATTTTATTCAGATTTTTTTAGTGGGGACAAATAGTTCAGCAACCTTTTACGACAAAGAATGGATCTGGCTTTATCCTAAGTCAACAAGGTGGGTCTGTGTCTGTGCTCAGTCAAGTCTGACTCTTTGTGACCCCATGGACTGTAGCCCGCCAGGCTCCTCTGACCATGGAATTTTCCAGGCAAGAATCCTGGAGTGTGTTGCCATTTCCTCCTCTACAGGATCTTCCTGACCCGGGGATCCAACCCATGTCTCCTACATCTCCTGCATTGGCAGGCAGATTCTTTACCACTACACCACTTGGGAAGCCCGTTGTAGGAATTAAACCTAACAAAAGTGTTGGAAGTGAGGAAGTGAAAGTCTGGAAGCATGCCTGGAGCAGAGATGGGGAAGCCAAGCCCTGGAACTTTAGAGAAAGTGAAGCCAGGCATGTCCAACCAGTAGAGTGGGCTCAGGAGGAGGCTATGGGAAGCTATTCCCTCTGCATAACTTCCTCCCTGTGGATCCACAGTCAAGCATCTTCTGAACAGCTCAGAGCTGATATTAGACATCAGGGCCAGAGAGCAGAAAGACCAGATGGACAGGGAGCTTTGACCCACAGTTCATCACCATATTTGACCACAGTGACCTTCAGAGGATTGGCTGCCGTTTTGCTTTTGCTTTCCAAATCTTATGCAAGTTCTTTATGGACAACTCTAACCTGGATTGGAAAAAAAGGCACAGTCCAGCACAGCACCCTACCCAACCTCTTTAAATAAATGAGTATATATGCATACTCATTCTTTGTAGAAATGGAACCACATACTGTTTGCCAAGTGTAGTGACTTTCACTTGTCACTTCATAGTCTTTTGAGGTCAATTGGTACATATTACACAGTACTCCAAACCAGTTCTTTTTAGTTTCTGCATACTCTTGAGGAGATTTTTTAAAACCACTGGCGGCATCCCTTAGTGGTCCAGGAAATTGTGTCAGAGCACCATTAGGGCTTCCCAGGTGGCTCAGTGTGAAGAATTAGCCTGCCAATGCAGAAGACACAGGAGATGCGGGTTCGATCCCTCAGCCAGATGGATCCCCTGAGGAAATGGCAACTCACTCCAGTATTCTTGCCTGGAAAATCCCATGGACAGGGGAGCCTGGTCGGGGGCGGAGAGCCAAGAGTCTGAACAACCGAACCACTGAGCATGCATGCAAAGCACCATTAAGAAGCATAGCGTAGAATAGAATAGAGAATATACAAATGCATCTTCTTCTCTAGAGATAATTACTGCTTTGGGAAATGCTTATTTCCATTAAATATGTGTATGTGCTGTGGGCACAACCTGAAATACACAGAATTCTTTGGGTAAGAGTGCTTAAGAAAAACACTGCCTTAGAATTTTGCTTTTCTTTCTTTTCTTCCTTCTTCCACCACCCCTCTATTTTTTGTTTGATTGTTTATTTTGACCAGTAACCTTAGTTTGGAAAAGAATAGGGTGATATCTGGGGCTAAGAGTTTTTGAAATGGAGTGAGGGAGAATTAAATCCACCTTTTAAACAATTGTATTATGGTTAGAGACAGCATCTTACCTATTCCCAGTACAAAGTTGCTGGTGAGCATTAGAAGGTTCTTCTTCAGGAACCTGAATAAGAAAAGATGGATATAATTAGGAAATCAAGTGATGTTGCCTCAAAAGTGAAAAAGAACTTCAGTTTCGGAACTTCCACTGCTGCTGCTAAGTCGCTTCAGTTGTGTCCGACTCTGTGCGACCCCATAGACGGCAGCCCACCAGGCTCCCCCGTCCCTGGGATTCTCCAGGCAACAACACTGGAGTGGGTTGCCATTGCCTTCTCCAATGCATGAAAGTGAAAAGTGAAAGTGAAGTCGCTCAGTCGTGTCCGACTCTTCGCGACCCCATGGACTGCAGCCCACCAGGCTCCTCCATCCATGGGATTTTCCAGGCAAGAGTACTGGAGTGGGGTGCCATTGCCTTACCAACATTAAAATATGCGCTTTATTTGTTTGACAACAGAGCCCTCTAGCGAGCTCAGATTAGAACTGCAGCTAAACCTTTAAAACTTTTTTAAAATGTATTTTAAGAACTGACTGGATGATATCATAAACTTTTAGAACACAAAAAGAATCTAGAGATCATTTAATTTCATATACTTGGATCCTCCCAAGACTTATTACTCAACTTTTATATGCCAAGAATTTTTATAAATAATATCTAATTTTGTTTCACAATAATTCTGTGAGGTAAATATTACCACTTTCATTGTTTTTTAAATTTATTTTTAAGTTTATTTAAAATTTTATTTTATTCTTTATGGAGGTATGCTTGACAAATAAAAATTGTGTATATTTAGATCGTACATTGTGAGAGTTGGACCATAAAGAAGGCTGAATGCCGAAAATTGATGCTTTCAAATTGTGGTGCTGGAGAAGACTCTTGAGAGTCCCTTGGACTGCAAGGAGACAAACCAGTCAATCCTAAAGGAAATCAACCCTGAATATTCATTGGAAAAACTGATGCTGAAGCTCCAACACTTTGGTCACCTGATGTGAAGAGCCAACTCATTGGAAAAGACCCTGATGCTGGGAGATGGAGGGCAGGAGGAAAAGAGGGCAACAGAGGATGAGATGGTTGGGATGCCATCATGGACTCAACGGACTGAGTTTGAGCAAATTCGGGGAGATAGTGAAGGACAGGGAAAGCCTGACGTGCTGCAGTTACGTGGTCACAAAGAGTCAGACATGACTTAGCGAATGAACAACAACACTATATATTGTGATTTTTTTTACAGTGTATCAAAGTATAGCTGATTTGCAATGTTGTGGAACTTTCATTTCATAAATTAAGAAACAAAGACTCAGAAGTAAAGTGACGTGTCTAAAAGCAGAAAGCGGCAGAGCCCAATCTAAAATTCAGGACGCTAGATTTTCAGGCCAGCAGTTTTTCTAATATACCACAATATCAAAATAGTATATACTTTTTAAGTGGTGAGGACATAGCATTTAGTTCATTTTCTTCATTTCTAAATGGAATAAAAGAGACACAAAAGGAGAGCAAATTGTCCAGGGTCACTTAGCTAGTAACAAGCAGAGCCAACTGGTTTTCAGTCTCCAGCTGTTTGATATTATACCACACAGACTAAACACATCCCACCTGCGTGGTACATTGTTTCTGCCATGTCTGTGTCTGTGTGATCTTATGGACTGTAGCCGGGCAGGCCATGGGATTCTCCAGGCAGGAAAACGGGAGTGGGTTGCCATGCCCTCCTCCAGGGCATCTTCCCTACCCAAGGATTGAACCTGGGTCTCTCACCCCTCCTGCACTGGCAGGTGGGTTTTGTACCACCAGCGCCATCTGAAAAACTGAGATTGAAAGTGAAAGTCACTCGGTTGTGTCCGACTGTTTGCGACCCTGTGGACTATACAGTCCATGGAATTCTCCAGGCCAGAATACTGGAGTGGGTAGCTGTTCCCTTCTCCAGGGGATCTTCCCAACCTAGGGATTGAACCTAGTTCTCTCACATTGCAGGCAGATTCTTTACCAGCTGAGCCACCTGGGAAGCCCTAAATATATCCTACTTAATAATAATGTGGAATGACTTATTTTAGCACAACGGCAGAATAGTTTTTAAAAATTACTTAGGAAAAAGCTCTAAAAATTCTAGATCAGTTATTTAAAAATGAATATTTCGTTCAGGAGAGTTAATTTCCTGAAGTTGAAAGTTGAAAATCTTTAAACGAAGGCAGGAAAGTATCAGAAAATTTCAGAGGACACAAAGGAGTGGAGAGGGTAACTAAGAAGGTGAGGAATTCAGAGACTGCAGCCTGCTTACAGGGCATCTCAGAGCTAAGGTGACCCCCGGCTTTCCATCCAGTGGTCTCACAGGACATCAGAGCAAGAAGCAAACCTTCAGGACTTCCGAAGATGGATTTTCAGACAGGATCCCACTGCATGAAGCTGGGACCCCAAGGAAGTAAACTCCCAGTTGGAAGGGTGAATGAAAAATCCAAGTCACTCCACAGATGGAAAACATGAAACAGTTTGCCTGTCTCAGACTTGGTGCGAGGTTGTGGGAAAGGAGGAATGCCTCTCAAGAGAATTCTTTGTGTGTACTTTTTTAAAAAGTTAGGTTTATGAAGGCTTAATTTCTGTGAAGTAAAATTCACCATTTTTAGTATGCAGTTCTAAGAATTTTGATCAAGGCCTACACTCTTGTAATCATCACCTTAATCAAGTTGTAGAACAGTTTCATCAACCCCTCAAATTTCCTTCTGTTGCTTTCTAGTCAACCTTACTTTCTCACCTCCAGCCTCGGCAACCACGGATTTTTCTGCCTCCAGGGTTTCATCTTTTCCTGAATGTCATGTAAATGGAATCATTTTTGAGTTAGCTTCTTTCATTTCTCTTAATGCTCACATCATAATTGTTCATTTTCATTGCTAGATAGGATCCTGTTGCACAGATATAACATGATTTGGCTATGCAATCACAGTGGAAGGATATTTAGGTTGCCTCCACTTTGGGTGATTATAAATAAACACTATAAATATTCAAAGCTTAATTTTTGTGTGAATGTAGAAGTAGGACTGTGGGGTTATGTGATAAGGGTGTTAAATTCTGTAAAACAGCACTAAAATGTTTTCCAGAGTGGTTATGGCATTTTGCATTCTCACCAACAATGATATGAGTTCAAGTTGTTCTCTCTCCTCCTCAATACTGGGAGTATTTTTGTTACAAATTCAATTTCACTACTAGCGATCAGTCTGTTCAAATTGTTTGTTTCTTCCTGATTCTTTTGCTAAAAGAAAATAACTATCAGCCCATAATTTTATATCTAGCAAATACCTATCAAGATAAAAAGTGAATTAGAGATATTCTTGGATTAAAAAAAAAAAGAATTTGTTGTCAGCAGACCTAGTCTAAAAGAACTACTATTGAAACATGTATATTACCATATGTAAAATAGATGACCAGAGCAAGTTCGATGCCTGAAGCAGGGCACTCAAAGCTGGTGCTCTGGGACAACCCAGAGGGATGGGGTGGGGAAAGAGGTGGGAGAGGGCTTCAGGATGGGAGACACATGTGCACCCACGGCTGATCCATGTCAATGTATGGCAAAAACCACCACAATATTGTAAAGTATTTAGCCTCCAATTAACTTTTTTTTCAAAAAGGGTATAAATTTTGATTATCTGGAAAAAATTAAATGAAATACTAGAAGATGCCAGATTTGTGGTTCTAAAATACAGATAAAAGGAATCAAGTATTTCTATTAAAAGAATTACCATATGTAAAATAGATAGCTAATGGGAATTTGCTGTATGTCTCAGGAAACTCAAACAGGGGCTCTGTATCAACCTAGAGGGATGGGAAGGGGAGGGAGATGGGAGGGAGGTTCAAGAGGGAGGGGACATATGTACACCTACAGCTGATTCATGTTGATGTTTGACAGAAAACAAGAAAATTCTGTAAAGCAATTATCTTTCAATTAAAAAATAAAAAAAGAAATTGCTACAACAGGAAGAAAATAGTAATACAAAACCCCGAGAACATCAGTAATAAAGAACAATGAAATGGGTAAATACAAGAAAATATCAATCTATGAGTCTTTAAAATTATTAATATTAGATAATTGAAAGAAAAATGATAATGTTGTCTTATATATATATACTTAGATAACACAGTAAGAGATTGGATAAAAACTATGACTAAACTACGTGCTATTAATAGGAAGCTCATTTTAAGTATTAATATAATGATATGTAGTTAGGTTAAAAGTTTTTAGGTTGAAAATAGGCAATACGGGCTCTGTCATAACTTTTCAACTTTGCTATTGTAGCCTGAAAGCAGTCATAAGCAATGCATAAGCAACTTGGCATGTTTTTATGAAAGTTTATTTCCAAACCTGACAATGGGTTGCATTTGTCACACAGGTCATACTCTCTAGAATCCCAGTCTACGTTAAAAACAAAACCCAAAACACTCCATAGGCATACTAGGGGTAAGGAACCCACCCGCCAATGCACAAGACGTAAGAGGGGCAGGTTCGATCCTTGGGTTGGCAAAATCCCCTGGAGGAGGAAAGGACAGCCCACTCTAGTATTCCTGACTGGAAAATTCCATGGACAGAGGAGCCTGGTGGGCAACAGTCCACAGGGTCACAAAGAGTCAGACACGACTGACGTGACTTAGCACAGCACAACACAGAAATGAGTTTAGCAGGATCCATGGATATAACGTCAACACCCAAAACTCAATCATATTTCTATATATTGGTAATTCATTAATTGGAAATCAAAATTAAAAATGCAAAACCTATATAATCTCACAGAAAAATGAAACACCAGGCACAAGTCTCACAAAAAGACTTATAAGGCTGTGTGCTACAAAGCTGGGCTTCCCAGGTGGCGCCATGGTGAAGAATCGGCCTGCCAATGCAGGAGACGCTAGTTCAA
The DNA here is from genome assembly GCF_055505025.1 of Bos grunniens. Lineage (NCBI taxonomy): Eukaryota > Metazoa > Chordata > Mammalia > Artiodactyla > Bovidae > Bos > Bos grunniens. Next base: position 107,320,871 of record NC_141168.1, read on the forward strand.
TCCCTGGGTCAGGAAGATCCCCTGGAGCAGGAAATGGCAACCCACTCCAGTATTCTTGCCTGGAGAATCCCATAGACAGAGGACTCTGACGGGCTACAGTCCATGGGGTCGCAGAGTTGGACACAACTGAGCACAGTCTTCTGATATGCAGCAAAGTACAAAATGTTGATAAAATAAAAGAAGCACCAGTAAAATGAAGAGAAACACTTTGCTCAATGTAGTGAAGATGTCAGTTATATCCCTAAATTTATCTGCAGGTTTGGTGCAATTCATATAAAAATTGTTATAGTCTTTGTAAGGATATGTGTGTGTGGTAAGTCACTTCAGTCATGTCCAACTGTTTGGGACCCCATGGACTGTAGCCCACCAGGCTCCTCTGGGAGCCTTCAGGCAAGGAATCCTTCACGTAGGAATACTGGAGTGGGTTGCCATTTTTAATTCATGTTAATATAAAATTCATATGGAAAGGTAAATAAACTGGAGTTGGCTGCTTTTGAAAAAGAAGAATAAATTTACAGAAATCAGAATACTTTGATTTAAGACTTACTGTATGACTGCATAATAAAGACAGGTTTATAGAAGTATAAACACTTAGATTCAGTTCAGTTCAGCTGCTTGGTCATGGCCAACTCTTGGCGACCCCATGGACTGCAGCATGCCAGGCCACCCTGTCCATCACCAACTCCCGGAGTTTACTCAAACTCATGTCCATTGAGTTAGTGATGCCATCCAACCATCTCATCCTCTGTCGTCCCCTTCTCCTCCTGCCCCTAATCTTGCCCAGCATCAGGGTCTTTTCAAATGAGTCAGCTCTTTGCATCAGGTGGCCAAAGTATTGGAGATTCAGATTCAACATCAGTCCTTCTAATGAATATTCAGGACTGACTTCCTTTAGAATGGACTGGTTGGATCTCCTTGCTGTCCAAGGGACTCTCGAGTCTTCTCCAACACCACAGTTCAAAAGCATCAATTCTTCTGTGCTAAGATTTGTTTATAGTCCAACTCTCACATCCATACACATCTACTGGAAAAACCATAGCCTTGATGAGACAGACCTTTGTTGGCAAAGTAATGTTTCTGCTTTTTAATAGGCTATTTAGGTTGGTCATAACTTCTCCCAAAGAGTAGCATCTTTTAATTTCATGACTGCAGTGATTTTGGAGCCCCCCAGAATAAACTCTGATACTATTTCCACTGTTTCCCCATCTATTTCCCATGAAGTGATGGGACCGACCAGATGCCATGATCTTTGTTTCCTGAATGTTGAGCTTTAAGCCAACTTTTTCACTCTCCACTTTCACCTTCATCAAGAGGCTTTTTAGTTCCTCTTCACTTTCTGCCATAAGGATGGTGTCAATCTGCATATCTGAGGTTATTGATACTTCTCCCAGCAATCTTGATTCCAGTTTGTGCTTCTTCCAGACCAGCGTTCCTCATGAAGTGCTCTGCATATAAGTTAAATAAGCAGGGTGACAATATACAGCCTTGACGGACTCCTTTTCCTATTTGGAACCAGTTTGTTGTTCCATGTTCAGTTCTAACTGTTGCTTTCTGACCTGCATATAGGTTTCTCAAGAGGCATGTCAGGTGGTCTGGTATTCCCATCTCTTTCAGAATTTTCCACAGTTTATTGTGATCCACACAGTCAAAGGCTTTGGCATAGTCAATAAAGCAGAAATAGATGTTTTTCTGGAACTCTCTTGCTTTTTCTATGATCCAGTGGATGTTGGCAATTTGATCTCTGGTTCCTCTGCCTTTTCTAAAACCAGCTTGAACATCTGGAAGTTCACGGTTCACATATTGCTGAAGCCTGGCTTGGAGAATTTTGAGCATTACTTTACTAGCGTGTGAGATGACTGCAATTGCGCAGTAGTTTGAGCATTCTTTGGCATTGCCTTTCTTTGGGATTGGAATTGCCTTTCTTTGGGATTGGAATGAAAACTGACCTTTTCCAGTCCTGTGGCCACTGCTGAGTTTTCCAAATTTGCTGGCAAATTGAGTGCAGCACTTTCACAGCATCATCTTTCAGGATTTGAAAGAGCTCAACTGGAATTTCATCACCTCCACTAGCTTTGTTCGTAGTGATGCTTTCTAAGGCCCACTTGACTTCGCATTCCAGGATGTCTGGCTCTAGGTCAGTGATCACACCATTGTGATTATCTTGGTCTTGAAGATCTTTTTTGTACAGTTCTTCTGTGTATTCTTGCCATCTCTTCTTAATATCTTCTGCTTCTATTAGGTCCATACCATTTCTGCCCTTTATCGAGCCCATCTTTACGTTTAATGTTCCCTTGGTATCTCTAATTTTCTTGAAGATATCTCTAGTCTTTCCCATTCTGTTGCTTCCCTCTATTTCTTTGCATTGATCGCTGAAGAAGGCTTTCTTATCTCTTCTTGCTATTCTTTGGAACTCTGCATTCAGATGCTTATATCTTTCCTTTTCTCCTTTACTTTTTGCTTCTCTTCTTTTCACAGCTATTTGTAAGGCCTCCCCAGACAGCCATTTTGCTTTTTTTGCATTTCTTTTCCACGGGGATGGTCTTGATCCCTGTCTCCTGTACAATGTCACGAACCTCTGTCCATAGTTCATCAGGCACTCTATCTATCAGATCTAGGCCCTTAAATCTATTTCTCACTTCCACTGTATAATCATAAGTGATTTGATTCAGGTCATACTTGAATGATCTAGTGGTTTTCCCTACTTTCTTCAATTTAAGTCTGAATTTGGCAATAAGGAGTTCACGATCTGAGCCACAGTCGGCTCCTGGTCTTGTTTTTGCTGACTGTGTAGAGCTTCTCCATCTTTGGCTGCAAAGAATATAATCAATCTGATTTCGGTGTTGACCATCTGGTGATGTCCATGTGTAGAGTCTTCTCTTGTGTTGTTGGAAGAGGTGTTTGCTATGACCAGTGCATTTTCTTGGCAAAACTCTATTAGTCTTTGCCCTGCTTCATTCTGTATTCCAAGGCCAAATTTGCCTGTTACTCCAGGTGTTTCTTGACTTCCTATTTTTGCATTCCAGTCCCCTATAGTGAAAAGGACATCTCTTTGGGGTGTTAGTTCTAAAAGGTCTTGTAGGTCTTCATAGAACCGTTCCACTTCAGCTTCTTCAGCGTTACTGGTTGGGGCATAGACTTGGATTACTGTGATATTGAATGGTTTGCCTTGGAAATGAACAGAGATCATTCTGTCATTTTTGAGATTGCATCCAAATCCTGCATTTTGGACTCTTTTGTTGACCATGATGGCTACTCCATTTCTTCTGAGGGATTCCTGCCCACAGTAGTAGATATAATGGTCATCTGAGTTAAATTCACCCATTCCAGTCCATTTTAGTTTGCTGATTCCTAGAATGTCAACGTTCACTCTTGCCATCTCTTGTTTGACCACTTCCAATTTGCCCTGATTCATGGACCTGACATTCCAGGTTCCTATGCGATATTGCTCTTTACAGCATCGGACCTTGCTTTTATCACCAGTCACATCCACAACTAGGTATTGTTTTTGCTTTGGCTCCATCCCTTCATTCTTTCTGGAGTTACTTCTCTACTGATCTCCAGTAGCATATTGGGTACCTACTGACCTGGGGAGTTCCTCTTTCAGTATCCTATAATTTTGCCTTTTCATACTGTTCATGGGGTTCTCAAGGCAAGAATACTGAAGTGGTTTGCTATTCCCTTCTCCAGTGGACCACATTCTGTCAGATCTCTCCACCATGACCCGCCCGTCTTGGGTGGCCCCACAGGCATGGCTTAGTTTCATTGAGTTAGACAAGGCTATGGTCCTAGTGTGATTAGATTGACTAGTTTTCTGTGAATATGGTTTCAGTGTGTTTGTCCTCTGATGCCCTCTTGCAACACCTACCATCTTATTTGGGTTTCTCTTACCTTGGACGTGGGGTATCTCTTCACAGCTGCTTCTGCAAAGCACAGCCACTGCTCCTTACCTTGGACAAGGGATATCTCCTCACCGCTGCCCCTCCTGATCTTGAACATGGAATAGCTCCTCTAGGCCCTCCTGCACCCGCGCAGCCACCGCTCCTTGGACGTGGGGTTGCTCCTCCCGGCAGCCGCCCCTGACCTCGAACGCGGGGTAGCTCCTCTAGGCCGTTCCTGCGCTGTTGCAGCCTGGCACTCTCGGCCGCTGCTCTTGACCTCGGACGTGCGGTAACTCCTCTTGGCCGCCACCCCTCGGGCATGGGGTCCTCCCAGCTTCTGCCCCTGATCTCAGACGTGGGGTGGCTCCTCTCGGCCATGCTATGTGCACTGGTCGCAGCCGCCCTTGGTATCTCTAATTTTCTTGAAGTGATCTCTAGTCTTTCCTGTTCTATTGTTTTTCTCTATTCCTTTGCACTGATCACGGAGGAAGGCTGTCTTATCTCTCCTTGCTATTCTTTGGAACTCTGCATTCAAATAGGTATATCTTCCCTCTTCTCCTTTGCTTTTCACTTCTCTTCTTTTCACTGCTATTTGTAAGGCCTTCTCAGACAGCCGTTTTGCCTTTTTTGCATTTCTTTTTCTTGGGGATGGTCTTGCTCCTTGTCTCCTGTACAATGTCATGAACCTCCATCCATTGTTCATCAGGCTATCAGTCTACCAGATCTAGCCCCTTAAATCTATTTCTCACTTCCACTGTATAATCATTAGGCATTTGATTTAGGTCATACTTGAATGGTCTAGTGGTTTTCCCTACTTTTTTAATTTAAGTCTGAATTTGGCAATAAGGAGTTCATGGTCTGAGCCACAGTCAGCTCCTGGTCTTGTTTTTGTTGACTGTATAGAGCTTCTCCATCTTTGGCTGCATAGAATATAATCAATATGCTTTCGGTGTTGACCATCTGGTGATGTCCATGTGTAGAGTCTTCTCTTGTGTTGTTGGAAGAGGGTGTTTGCTATGACCAGTGCATTTTCTTGGCAAAACTCTATTAGCCTTTGGCCTGCTTCATTCTGTATTCCAAGGCCAAATTTGCCTGTTACTCCACGTGTTTCTTAACTTCCTGCTTTTGCATTCCAGTTCCCTATAATGAAAATGACATCTTTTTTTGGGTGTTAGTTCTAGAACACCTTGTAGGTCTTCATAGAACTCTTTAACTTCAGGTTCTTCAGCATTACTGGTTGGGGCATAGACTTGGTTTACTGCTATACTCAATGTTTTGCCTTGAAAATGAACAGAGATCATTCTGTCGTTCTGTCGTTTTGGGGATTGCATCCAAGCACTGCATTTCAGACTCTTTTGTTGACCATGATGGCTACTCCATTTCTTCTAAGGAATTCTTGCCCCCAGTAGTAGATATAAGTCATCAGAGTTAAATTCACCCATTCCAGTCCATTTTAATTCACTGATTCCTAAAATGTCGACTTTCACCTTTGCCATCTCCTGTTTGACCACTTCCAATTTGCCTTGATTCATGGACCTAACATTCCAGGTTCCTATGCAATATTGCTCTTTACAGCATCGGACCTTGCTTCCATCACTAGTTACATCCACAACTGGGTGTTTTTTTACTTTGACTCCATCTCTTCATTCTTTCTGGAGTTGTTTCTCCATTGATCTCCAGTAGCGTATTGGGCACCTACCAATCTGGGGAGTTTATCTTTCAGTGTCCTATCTTTTTGCCTTTTTCATACTGTTCATGGGGTTCTCAACGCAGGCATACTAATGTGCTTTGCTATTCAGTAGACCACATTTTGCCAGAACTCTCCACCATGACCCATCCATCTTAGGTGGCCTTACACGGCATGGCTCATAATTTCATTGAGTTAGACAAGGCTGTGGTCCATGTGATCAGATTGGTTAGTTTCCTGTGATTTTGGTTTTCAGTCTGTTTTCCCTCTGATGGAGAAGGATAAGAGGCTTATGGAAGGTTCCTGGTGGGAGAAACTGACTGAGGGGGGAAACTGGGTCTTGTTCTGATGGGCAGGGCCATGCTCAGTAAGTCTTTAATCCAATTTTCTGTTGATGGGTGGAGCCGTGTTCCCTACCTGCTCTTTACCTGGGGCCAAACTATGGTGGCTTCCCTGGTGGCTCAGAGGTTAAAGCCTCTGTATACGATGCAGGAGACCTGGGTTTGATCCCTGGGTTGGGAAGATCCCCTGGAGAAGGAAATGGCAACCTGCATCAGTATTCTTGCCTGGAGAATCTCATGGACGGAGGAGCCTGGTGGGCCCCAGTCCATGGGGTCGCAAAGAGTCAGACATGATTGAACGACTTCACTCACCCACTCACTCAAACTATGGTGGAGGGAATGAAGGTAACGGAGACCTCCTCAAAAGATCCCATGCATGTACTGCTACACTCAGTGCCCCCAACCCTGCAACCCACCGACCCATGCCTCCGCCGGAGACTCCCGGACACCCACAAGCAAGTCCGGGGCAGTCTCCTGTGGGGTCACTGCTCCTTTCTTCTGGGTCCTGGGGCACAGGGTTTCTGTTGTGCACTCTGAGAGTCTATTTCCCAGTCCTGTGTAAGCTCTGGCAGCTCTATGGTGGGGTTAATGACAACCTCCTCCAAGAGGGCTTATGCCATACCCAGGTCTGCTGCACCCAGAGCCCCTGTCCCTGCAGCAGACCACCACCGACCCGCATCTCCACAGCAGACGCTCAAACACAGTTCTGTCTCAGTCTCTGTGGGGTCCCTGGGTCCTGGTGCGCACACGGTTTGTTTGAGCCCTCTAAGCCTCTCTAGCAGGAATGGGGTTTGATTCTAAACACAAATTCACCCCTCCTAACATCTTGCTGGGGCTTCTCCTTTGCCCTTGTATGTGGGGTATTTCCTCAGTGCCAAATGTCTTATTGGGGTTTCTCTGACCTTGGATGTGGGTTATCTCCCCATGGCCGGTCCAGTGAAGTGCAGCTGCATAGATTAGCGGACCAAAATAGAGAACACAGAAATAGACCTTCATGAGTATGGCCAACAGGTTTCTGACAAAGATGAAAAACCAATGTGAAGAAGGAAAAACAGAGTTTTTAACACATGATGCTGTAACAATTGACCCTTCATAGAAAGAAAAATGAACTCTGATGCAAACCTGATGCCTTATGCAAAAATTGACTCAAAATGAAACATAAGCCTACATGTGAAAAGTAAAACTGTAATGCTTTTAAGGAAAACCTTTAGAAAATATCTTTGTGACAGAAGGCTAAGTAAAGAGTTCTTAAATACGACACCAAAAGTATAATCCATAAAAGGAAAATTGATAAAGTGGACTTCACCAAAATTGAAAACCTTTGCTCTGTGAAAAACTAAGAGGTTAGAAAGATAAGCCACAGATTGAGAAAGCATATTTGCATATCACATATCTGACTTGTATCCAAAAGATATAAAGAACTCTGCGTTTACCAGAAAAAACACAAACAACACAGTTAGCAAAGCAAAAGAATAAAATACCAAATCCAGTCTGAAACACTTAACCAAAAAGGGGATATAGGTGCACGTAAGCATATGAAGAGATGTTCGATGTCATCAACCATGCCGAGTAAAGAGAAACCAGTATGTAAGGGCTACATACAAGGGCTTCCCTGGTGGCTCAGAGGGTAAAGCATCTGCCTGCAATGCAGGAAATTCAGGTTTGATTCCTGGGTTGGGAAGATCCCCTGGAGAAGGAAATAGCAACCCACTCCAGTATTCTTGCCTGGAAAATCCCATGGATGGAGAAGCCTGGTAGGCAACAGTCCATGGGGTCGCAAAGAGTCGGACACGACTGAGCAACTTCACTTCACTTCACATACAATGCAGTTCCATTTATACAATTTTGAAATAAAATTATAGAGACAGAGAATAGATGAGTGACTGTCAGAAGGTAGGGAAGGGTATGAAAGTGTACGGAAGGTATGAAAGTGTAGCACAGTGGGGACCTTTGTATGACGGAACAATTCCATATCTTGATTGTTAGGGCAGCCGCATGAGTCTATACAAGTGATAAAATTTCATAGAACTATACACACCCAGAGAAAAAAAATCAGTGCATGTAAAGGGTAAAGCAATCCAGATAAGGTCTGTGTTTAGTCAGTATTATTGTGCCAATATTAATTTCCTAGTTTTCACATGGTACAAAGTTACTACTGGGGGAAGTTGGGTGATGGGGATACAGGACCTTTCTGTACTATTTTTGCAACTTCTCATGAGTCTATAATTTTTTCAAAACATTATCAGAAAGAAACCACTGAGATGCCATGACTACTGCCACCTCAACAACAATTTTATGTCAATGAATTTGAAAACATAGATGAAATGGGCAAATTTCTAGAAAAAGTTCCCATATTAAAAGCACTGAATAAATTCTATGAAACTTATAAGAATACACTTGATCCCAGGGAATAAAAACGTAACATTTCACAGCTCAATGTGAATAATGACAATGGTACCAATTTTGCCTCTCCAATAGAATTATATGTACAGCTAAACTGATTTTATCTTCTCCAGTATCTTTTAATTTCTTAATTACGTCTGTTCCAATAATTCATTCAGAGTTTGGTAATAAGGGGTAAGTCATAAATTCCAATAGGGCAACTAGCTGATTTTAGATCCCATTTTACCAAATTCCTATTGGCCAGCTTCTTCCAAACATTTATTTGTTTGTTTTTTGCCTGTGCTGGGTCTTCATTGCTGCATGGGCTCTTCTCTAGTTGCGATGAGAGGGGGCTACTCTCTAATTGCGCTGTACAGGCTTCCCACTGCAGTGGCTTCTCTTACTGCAGAGCATGGGCTCCGGGGCACTCAGGCTTCAGAAGTTGCAGCTCCTGGGCTCCAGACCACAAGCTCAGTAGTTGTGACCCAGGGGCTTAGTTGTCTGGCAGCATGTGGGATCTTCTCAGACCACAGATCAAACTGGCATCCCCTGTGTTGCAAGGCAGATTCTTGGAACACCAGAGAAGCCTGGACCACTAGAGAAGCCCTTCTTCCAAAGCTTTTAAATCTTATCTTTGCCTTTATGTATACTTTGCCATTTTTCCTGAAATGTTGATATTTGTCATCCTGTACCTAGTAAACCTAGCATTTTTAGTTCAATTACATATTAAAAGATTATACAGAAAAAAACTGTCTAATCTGGGAAGATAAAACAATGCAAAGCATCTGGTTTGGAGCTCTAGGCTTGCTCTTTATCCTGGGTCCGAGCTTTTCTCTGGTCTCTGATTGTGATAGCTCATTCTTTCTCTTCCTTGTTGGAATGGTAGAGCCTCTTTGGTTTGGTAATGCATAACAGCCACTTGTCCTTCTGTGGTCTATTATTCTGCCTCAGGGGTTGCCTGTACGTGAGGTAGATATAATGCTTTTCATGTCCATACTAAAGTGTGCAGCAGGTGTGGGGGAGAGGGTCTTTCTATTCTTGCTTTGGTCTTGTTTTTTTCCCAGTAGATTTCTTATATGCATCTTTCCTTCTACTTCCCTAAATCTACTCTGGTTTGCAGTAATGTCCATATCTTTAGTGGCGTAACTATGTCCTAACCGTGCTCATCTCAACTGGGATGTCATCACACCCAGCTGTACTTTCACTGTGCTTGTTATTTAGTTACTCAGTCATATCCCACTTTTTTGCCACCTCATGGATTAGCCTGCCAAGCTCCTCTGCCCATGGGATTTTCCAGGCAAGAATACTGGAGTGGGTTGACATTTTCTACCCAGGGATCTTCCCGACCCAGGGATCAAACCCACAGCTCCTGCATTGCAGGCAGATTCTCTTCCTAACCAAGTCATCTGATGGGAAGACCCACTTTTAGTTTCTCCCATAACTGTAATTATTTGCTGAGAAGGTCTTGCCTTAAAAATGATCTACTCTTCATTTCATCTATGCTTATCTGAGCAACAATTTATATATGTGTTTTATGCCCATTCTGCCCTAGTTTCTAGATGGGCTTCTCTGATGGCTCAGATGGTAAAGAATCTGCCTGCAATGCAGGAGACCCTGGAGTAGGAAATGGCAACCTACTCCAGTATTCTTGCCTGGAGAATTCCTTGGACAGAGGACCCTAATGGGCTATAGCTCACGGGGTCACAAAGAGTCGGATATGACTGAGCAACTAATACTTTCATCCTAATTTCATCAGTATAGTTTTGCTTTTCTATAATCTTTCCCCATTTAGCTCTTAAACTGCTGTTTAGGGCTGGCCATCTAATTATCCATCCTGTAAATATCCATTCCAGTCATGACCATCTCTGGCTTGTGACTTTTATGGAGTCTGACTGTCAACCGTCTCTTTGTTCTTAACTTTAGCAGTATCAAGGAACATGACATCCATATATTTTATGGATAGGTTTATGATTTAGGTTTGCGATTCACTAGTCTGACTTCTGAATTCTTTAGCGATATTTTACCATTTAATAGCAATATTATATATTACTATTATATTTGTTATATTATGTTTTCATTTTTCTGTCAGTTCAGTTCAGTTGCTGAGCTGTGTCTGACTCTGTGACCCAATGGACCGCAGCACACCAGGCTTCCCTGTACATCACCAACTCCTGAAGCTTACTCAAATTCATGATCATCAAATTGGTGATGCCATTTTTCTATGGTTGAATTTGTGTCCACAAAAGCACAGATTTTTCAGTAATCATGACTAGTCACTCTCTGTAATTCCTGCCATCCAGTTGTTGAAATTCCCCGTTAGAGTGTCATCTGACCAGCTCAGAACCCCGTGGATCATTAGCTTCACCACAATATTTATGACATGCAGCACCATATGTTTGGAAACACAATTCTTTCTACCCTTGTTTTTACTTAATTATTTCTGAATCCTGCACTACTTTTGATTACAATCATCATATACTTTACTGTCTAGTTTTCTCTTCTCTAGCTGCTCTAAACCTCATGAGAACAGGGAATCAACCCTTTCTATTTTAGGTTTAAACATAACTCCATATTTATTTTCTTTAAATAATCATTCCTGCCTAGTTTGTTACCCTAGTAAATATTCTTTTACTGAATCACAAAGCCTATAACATACATTCACGGTTTAAAATAAGTCATGAATTTCTCTCAGCTCTTGTCTCAAATTCTGTTTTGCTTGAGCCTTACACACATACAGGAGCACACCACTCTAAAAAATGCGATGCTATGCATATAGACATAAGGTCAACAAGAGAGTCAGAAGAACCTTTGTGTCCTGAGGGTGAGCAAAGGTCAGGCTCCAGTTTCATTATGGTCTTGGAAGAGAAAATGTCATGTCATTATGTGGATAAATACGTGCTGGTGTCAGTTAGGTTAAAAAAAGTGTGTAAACATAATTCGTAGTGTTTTTCTAGAAAAATGAAACAGACACAACAAGAGTTTAAAAAATGACCCCACATCAAGAGTACAGTAGCAGTGAGGAGATGGGGCGATGTGGGTTTGATATTAAGAAACTCAAGAAAGCTAAATCCTTGCTTGGTGTGATGTGCTTGCTTATGGAAAGCTGAGAAAAGGTGAATATGCATCAAGGTCGGGGTGGGTTGAAACATGGTGAGCCTTAAAGGGAGACCAGCCTTGTGAGTGCAATAATACTGAAGGATATATAATAATAGAATGCAAGAATACACTGGCCACTGAGAACTCTGTGGTGGGCCCATAGTCAGCATACTGCATGCACTCTTTCTAATATTACACTTAACTCTGCAGAAGGGGGCAGGTTTGTGCATGTAAAGAAACTAAATATGTGAAGAAGCTAATGCTCAGAGAGGCTGCAGTTCATGTACCGAAGGCAACACAGAGAAAATATGAAGCCAAGTGTATGAGGCTCTGCAACCTATATTTATCTCATCACTCTGACTTCCCATCTGGTGTGACCTGTGTAAGTATGTCTTTGGAATAATTCCATTGGTTACTATTAAAACTTTTCTGTTTAGCTGTTCCATTGGTGATTCAAAATTCCTTCTTTCCAATGTATGCCTTTCAGAGAAAACTGAAATCAACAAACCAAAATCCTCAGTTTGTCCTGTGAGTGCCACCATGACCATAGAATGTGCTGTGTTCAGTCACTCTGTTGTGTCCGACTCTTGGTGACCCCATGGACTGTAACCCAACAGGCTCCTCTTGTCCATGGGATTCTCCAGATAAGAATACTGGTGGGTTGCCACACCCTCCTCTAGGGGAATTTTCCCACGTCTCCCACGTTGCAGGTGGGTTCTTTACTGTCTGAGTCACCAGGGAAGCCCATGCATACTGGAGTGGGTAGCCTATCCCTTTTCCAGGGGATCTTCCTGACCCAGGAATTGAACCAGGGTCTCCTGTATTGTAGGCAGATTCTTTACAAGCTGAGCTACCAGGGAAGCCCAACCACAAAATATCTCTTTCTTATTTGTCAGCTCTTATTTCCCAGGGCTGCGATAGATGAGAAATTCTGGAAGACAGAAGCCAATTTATGTGACTGATGGTTCATGTTGGTAAACCCACCCATGTGTTTAGAGTTCTGTAATTCTAATATGCATTTTTCCTTGTTTTCTTGAAAGAGAATATTTTACATGAAGCCAAGATCAGAAAGTGTAAAAAGGTATGCAAGAGTCTCCTTCCCAGTCCTGCCCCCATCTGCCTGGTTCTTATTCATGTGTGCATGCTAAGTTGCTTCATTTGTGTCCAACTCTGTGAGGCCCTATGGACTGTTTCCCTCCAGGCTTCTCTGTCCATGGGATTCTCCAGGCAAGAATACTGGAGTGGGTTGCCAAGCCCTCCTCCAGGGGATATTCCTGACCCAGGGACTGAATCCAGGTCTTCTGCATTGCAGGTAGATTCTTTACCAACTGAGCCACCAGGTAAGCCCTATAGCTACATTTAACATTTATTACAATACCTCCTGCAGAATAACTTGCACTTCTCTCTTTGGGCTGTGCTGGCATTTAACTCTCACTATGGATCTAGAAGTAAGTAAGAGATGGTAAGACTGGGCGGGGGAAGAACTGATTCCCCTTGTGAGGTGGTTGTCCTAAGTTAAGTCAACAAAGGAAGTTTATGAAAGGAAAGTCAAGATCCCTTCAGAAAGAGCTGGGCTGCTTAATCAGGCAAGCAAGATTCGGGGAGATTTCAGTGTTCAAAAATCTCGGTCTCATGTCTAGTTTTCCAAATATTCCTATTCTAAGTCTCAGAATCCCACCCATACTCATTAACTAGTGCCCTAACTGGCATATGATAACCTAGAGAGACTGGACATTTGACCAGTACTATTTCTCTCTTACACCTGTAGTTAGTCTTTGGACCTAAATTTTGGTTGTGTGTGCCCTCTAGAAAATAATTTTTTTAAGGCCACCATTGAGGTTTTCTGATTCTCTTCCCATTCCACAACTTGAAGTTTCAAGTCTCTAGGCTTAAAAAATTTCCCCACTTTTGTAAGCTCTCCAAGCTGTCAGGAGTATCCAGGCCACTAATTATAATCACCATTGTTGCCAGAGCAATTACGCACTTTAGTCATTTGATCTTGTCTTGCCATTCACTTGTACTGCATCCCACAACAGTGCTATCTTGAGTAACCATGATATTGCTCCATATCAGGGGTACTATTATCCTACTTCCCCCTGGGAGAGCGTATCTGTGAGCTTATCAAAGGTATGGGCAATGGAATCTCAGAATCCCATTTGGAGGGTTTGTTTCCTTGAGCCATTTTTTATACCACTTACTGTATCAGTGAAGTCTGTCACAGGAGACAAGTAGCATATTCAAGGGATTTAACTGAAGAGAATTTGATGAAGGAAACATTTTAAGAGAGATGATGTATTAGTTAGGGTTCTCCAGAGGAACTATATATATATATATATATATATACACACACATACATACATATCGGCTGCTGCTAAGTCGCTTCAGTCGTGTCCGACTCTGTGCGACCCCACAGAAGGCAGCCCACCAGGCTCCCCCGTCCCTGGGATTCTCCAGGCAAGAACACTGGAGTGGGTTGCCATTTCCTTCTCCAAACATATCTATATACATACATATCTATATACATACATACATATCTATATCTATCTATCTATCTATATGGACTTCTCTGGTGGCTCAGCAGTAAAGAATCCACCTGCCTTGAGACCCAGGTTGGATCCTGGGTTGGGAAGATCCCCTGGAGGAGAGTATGGCAACCCACTCCAGTTTTCCCTGCTGGAGAATCCCATGGACAGAGGAGACTGCCAGGCTACAGTCCACAGAGTGGCAAAGAGTCAGACAAGACTGAAGCAATTTAGCACACATGCAAGTATATACACATATACATGTATGTGAATAACTTTAATCCCACAGCTTGTCCAAACGTGTGCTATCAAAAGCTTGTGTTTTTGACGATATAGTAGGTGAAAAGCACATCTCTGTGTAGTTGTTGTATTTCTTTTGTAAATGAAGGGATGTAACATTTTCACAGAAGTTCATTAAGAGCTCAATTTCAAGTGGTAGAAAACTCAATCTGGTTTAAGCAACAGAGAAGAAATAAGACTCACATAAAAGAAAAGTGAGTTGGAATATCTAGAGACATGTCTTGATGCAAGGACTCAAAAGATATCATCAAGGCTGACCTACCTCCCCCTCTGGGCCCCCCTGTCTTTTCTCTCTCAGTCTCTCTGGCTCTGGCTCTCTGAATTTTCCATTTGCTTGGCTCTGTTCTGAGACTGTCTCCTCGTAGTGGCCCCAGGCAGCACCAGGTTTTCATCCTCAAGCTTCAAGTTCAGCAAAAAGACTAGGTCTGACTCTCGTTGGTTCCAGTTTTATTATACGCCTGTCCTTAACCATCACTGTAGACACAGAGGTCCTGCTTCTTTGCCCAGGCCCGAGTCACAGGACCATACACACTTCTATCCATGCATGTATCTTCCAAGACGTCCATATTGAAATCATGCAACTCTGCTACTCACAATAAAAGCTATGCTCATCCTCATCTTAGAAGGAGGTGAGGTAGACAACCCCAAGCTCGTAAGCAAACTAGGTACTTTGCCACCCTAGAATCTCTAGGTTTTGAGGATTATTCTTGGTCGAGTCCTAATGTGGTTTTCCGGAGTCCAGCAAATTATGATTAAAAGAAAACTCTAATTCGCGTTATACACTTATAGGAAGAGATAATGAAAATCAAAGTAAAACCTTCGCTTGGAAAAAGAGGAGAGTGGAAAACTGCCCACAGTGGGCCCTGACCTGGAACACGTACTGAGACCCCCGGTCCTAGTGAGCTGAGTCCGTTAGTCATTCAATGCTGCCACCCCGGAAGGCTCTCTCTCCTTCTTATCTTCCATGGCCCCGTTTGAGGTGGTGACCTTAGGTGATGCGCCCCTTCTACGGTTGCATTTGTTTGGCATCTCATTTCCTGAAAGAGTAGGTTCGAGGGCCTGGAACCTTGGAATGACCTTGGACCTTGAACAATGGCAAGCTACTCTTTGTTGGGCTTAAGGTTTTTCTGGCTATCAATCGCGCTTAAAACGTTAGGAGGCAACAACCTCGTCAGCTAAGTAGTATTATTCTCATTTCATAAGTGTGAATTCTACTGCTCAGAAATGTGAAGCCATTTTGCCTGAAGCCACACAGCTGGGGTGTGACAAAGCCAATATTTGTAATCAGAGGAGCCTACCTTCTTCCCTCGTTTTCATCCTGCTTCCCTGTGTACCTCATATTAAAATAGTTTTGTTTGTAATACCTCTATCATTATTAGCACAACTTTCATATCTAGCAACTCTAGTGGGAAATTCATTCTCACTGCGCTTCCTCCATGCCCGGCTAAATGTCTGTCAGTCAGAACGAAAAGCAGAAGAGAAGTTCGCAGCTTGTCCTGTAGGTGTCGCCCTCATCCATAGACTATGTCTCCCCAGTTTCGCCGCATGGCTCTCCCACGGTGGCCAGGGACTCAGACGTTCTAGAAGGATACAAGAAGCCGCATCTGATTTACGTAGCTTGGTGCCAGCATCCAGAATATGTTTCTGTTGTTTTGTATGTAGCTCCTGTATGTCCTCTAGTTAGGACTTTTTCTATTTTAAATTTATTTGATTTTTGAACAGTTAAGTCCGTGGGGTAACAGTGTCGGACACGACTGAGCGACTGAACTGAACTGACTGAATATATTTATAATGGCCCAAAAGCAAACAAAAAAGTGCAAAAGAATGTAGTGGGAAAAACTTCTGTTTCATCAAATCCATACCAAAAGTTACTAGTTACTAGCTTATTTTGTACTTCTAGAATAAATTTTATTCATATATAAGAAAATATATTTTTAAACTACCTTTTTTATTTTGTGTGATAGCACACTGTAATTTTTTTTATCCCTCTTGATTGTTCCATTAACACTAGATCTTAGAAATCTTATATATCAATACATAAAATTTCCTCTCTCTTTTTTTTTAATCCTCAAAGTATTCTCACAACATGGAAGCAGCTACATTTATCCACTCAGGTCTCTAGCGATGAGTATGTATGTGGATTTTCTGCCAATAAAAATAATGCTAAAATAAGTAGCTTTGCAGAACTTCATTTTGCATGTGTGTGAATATATATGAAAGTATTGAGAATACACGCATCTGCAAAGTTTATTGACATTTTCAAATCGCCCTCCACAGGGCTCACACCAGCTTATGCGCCCGCCAGCCATGTATGAAATTGTCTATTTCCCACAGCTTGGCCAACTCAATGTGTTTTGGATTTTTTCTAATCAATCTGAGAGTGAGAAAAAAAAAGGTTCCTCAGTTTTATTTCTTGTGTTTTTATTATAAGTGAGTGACTTCAGATTTTTCTGATTGCAAGTGGTAGAAAGCCCAGCTCCCATGGCCTGAGAAAGATGTTTGCTTTCTCTAGACTAACCATACTGGAGGTAGATGTAGCTTTTCCAGTGAGCCTTAATCCAAAGGCAACGTCCCAAGGCCTGTGATTTCTCTCTCACTCTTTTCCTCTGTCTTGCTCACTGACTCCCTTGCTTTTCCCTCCTTTTCTGTTCCACTTCCTTTCTGTCTTGGGCCTCTTCTCTAACAGACTCTGATTGGACAGGACTGAGTCATGTGACAGAACCCGAATCCCCCACAAATTCCATGGATTGAGTGGGGATGCTGGCTGTTCCATGAAAGGTCAGAGCGTTATGTGGAGACAGATGCTTAGGCACTGGCTGGGGAACACTGCATGTCTGTGTTGTCATCCACCCCTTTAACAGCTCAACATCCACATACTTTTTATTCACACACACACCTTAAAAAATATCCATGCGGTAGCTGTAATGAAGCCATAATTACATGCTATAAAATTGCACTCATCCCCTTCCCAGAGGGAGACAGCACAGCGACTCTTGTGGCTCCTGCTCCAAGGTCAAGATTTCTAGGTGATATACAGTCTTCTTGGTCAGTGCTTGATGGGGCTCTGCCTAGCCCAGTAATCTGTGGTTCCTAAAAAACCGAAAGGCATGCATGAAAGAACAGAATGAAAACAGAATGTCCATCCGGTAAGGGAAATGGCACAAAGTGGTCTCTGGTCCGGCTCTCACAGGACAGGAGGGCAAGGTTTCCCTGACCTGGAGGTAGTGAGCTCCTTAGCCAACCTGGCTGCTCTGCTCTGCTCTCTGGAGTCATCACCTTTGTCTTGTGAGCTGGAGATTTGGGAGGAGGAGGAGGACCCTTCTGATGAACAGCTCTCTTCCTCTTAGAATGGATTTCATGTATTTAGGACTGTCTGGTCCCATCACTTCATGGCAGATAGATGGGGAAACAGTGGAAACAGTGTCAGCTTTGGGCTCCAAAATCACTGCATATGGTGACTGCAGCCATGAATTTAAAAGATGCTTCCTCCTTGGAAGGAAAGTTATGACCAACCTAGATAGCATATTGAAAAGCAGAGCCATTACTTTGCCAACAAAGGTCCGTCTAGTCAAGGCTATGGTTTTTCCAGTGGTCATGTATGGATGTGAGAGTTGGACTGTGAAGAAAGCTGAGAGCTGAAGAATTGATGCTTTTGAACTGTGGTGTTGGAGAAGACTCTTGAGAGTCCTTTGGGCTGCAAAGAGATCCAACCAGTCCATCCTAAAGGAGATCAGTCCTGGGTGTTCATTGGAAGGACTGATGCTGAAGCTGAAACTCCAATACTTTGGCCAGCTGATGCGAAGAGTTGACTCATTGGAAAAGACCCTGATGCTGGGAGGGATTGGGGGCAGGAGGAGAAGGGGACGACAGAGGATGAGATGGCTGGATGGCATCACTGACTTGATGGACATGAGTTTGAGTGAATTCTGGGAGTTGGTGATGGACAGGGAGGCCTGGCGTGCTGTGATTCATGGGGTCGCAAAGAGTCAGAGATGACTGAGCAACTGAACTGAACTGAACTGAAAGATTAAATAATCACAGGCTGTTGTTTGCCAGATTTGGAGTTTCTCTAGAAAAATACATCTCTTAAGACATTGGGAGCAACTGAACTGAACTGAACTGAAAGATTAAATAATCACAGGCTGTTGTTTGCCAGATTTGGAGTTTCTCTAGAAAAATACATCTCTTAAGACATTTGCCAGATTTGGAGTTTCTCTAGAAAAATACATCTCTTAAGACATTGGGAGGCTCCTGAGCATATATCCAGAAAAAAACGATAGTTCAAAAAGAAACATGTCCCCTCTGTATTCATAGCAGAACTATGTACAATAGCCGAGACAAGGAAACAAGCTAAATGTCCATCAACAGATGTTGTCTAAAGAAGATGTGGTATAGATACACCATGGAATACTACTCAGTCATACAAAAGAATGAAGTAAGTCAGCAAATTGGATGGACCTAGAGATTATCATACTAAGCGAAGTAAGCCAGAGAAAGACAAACACCATATGATATCACTTACAGGTGGGATCTAAACTATGACACAAATAAACGTTTCTACAAAACAGAAAGAGACTCACGGATATAGAGGACAGATTCGTGGTTGCCAAGGGGGCGAGGCGATGGGGGGAATGGATCGAGGGTTTCAGATTAACAGATACAGACTATTAAGTGTAGTGGAGATAAACAAGGTCCTGTGTAGCACTATATTCAGTATCCTGTAACACACCAGAACAGAAAAGAATGTGAAAAAAAGATGCTCATAACGGAATCACTTTTGCTGTACAGAAAAAACTAACACGATATAGCAAATCAACTATACTTCAATAAAATAAATTTAAAAAACACTGTGAGGCATTAGTCTGTGATACATACATGGATGTGTGTGTGTTAGTCAGTCAGTCATATCCGACTCTGTGCGACCCTGTGGACTGCAGCTGACCAAGTTTCTCTGTCCATGGGATTCTCCAGGCAAGAATACTGGAGTGGGTTGCCATTCCCTTCTCCCGGGGATCTTCCCAACCCAGGGATTGAACCTGGGTCTCCTGCATCGCAGGTGAATATTTTACTGTCTGAGCCACCAGGGAAGCTCCCCCACCCCAATTTCCAGATTCTATAAAAATTTAGCTTTTGAGAAGTAAACTGAGGAACACCAATCCCCATGTATATACACACACACACACACACACACACACATATGTATGGCATATTTCTTGTTTTACAGAATAGATACTGTGGATCTGAGATAGTAAGTGCCTTTACCTGTAGCCCTGCAGCTGGGAGGAACAAACAGTGAGTGAGAAAGCCACTATCTGTAACGAGTCCAAAGGTCTAAGCTTTCAATACGCTTGTATGAAAAATTAGGTTCACAATAACTAGCAGCTCTAATGGGAAAAATCACCCTCCTCCCCTGTGCCCTGGTCAGCTAATTCTGATGTTCCCTCCCTCCCCACCCTCCTCATTCCAGAAAAGCACAAAGAAAACAAACTGCAATATTCTGCTTGTCCTCTAGGTGGCACTGTTAACCACAGGATGCTGCTTTCCAGCCCTGCAACTTGATCTCTTCAGGCTGGAAAGAATCAGATATTCTAGAAGATGGAGTCCAGTCTACACACAATTCAGTCTAAGGACCCCCGCTCACAGGTTTAGAGTTCTATATCTCCAACATGTAAGTTAGGATTCTTTTCTCCTAAAATTTTATTTACCTCATTTTTTAATAGCTTGTACATTTATAGGTTTCAAACATTTAAATGTACAAAAAAATCCTATTTGAAAATAAACTCCTTATTCATCTATGTAGCATTTATGATAGCATTCTTTTTTGTCTATTCTTCTAGAGATTTTAATATATATGCAACCAAATATAAACACATTCTTTCCCCCACCCATTTTTAATGCCAGTTATTCACATTCATTCTTCTGTTTCTTTGTTTTCTTTTTCTTTTACACAGCTACATATTATGGAGTGCTTTTCATAAGCGGTTCCTAAAGAAATTTATTCCTTTTAAGAGATTTAGCATCCTCCAATGTGTGGATGAAACGGATTCTCCCTGGAGGAACATTTAGTTTAATTCCTATTGTTTGCTGTTATTCAATGCTACACTGAATAACCTTGTCCCTGCCTCATTTTGTGTGGGAGGCTATATATCTGTGGGACAAGTTATACAATAGCATAATTACTGGGTCAAAGGATATATGTATTTGCAGTTTAACAGATATGCCTTTTACCTGCTTTAGGGAAGATTAAACTCACATTCTCACTAGTACAATAATATATTTCCTCTCAGTTTAACCAAAATAATATGTGATCGACTTAACTTTTATATTTTGTCATTACAATAGATGGAAATGCTATCTCATTTTAAATTCATAAATTTATAATGGAGTGAGGTTGAGCAGCTTTTAATAGGCAGCCTTAGGAATGATTAGGGGTCTTTCAGTTACAAGCAAAACAAAAACGTAAGCCCCTCCATCTGGCTTTAGAGAAAGGAACTCACTGTCTTTACAACTGAGAAGTCGGGGGTGAACTCAGAGGTCCCAGTGTGCCTGGAAACAAAGGGCCCAAACGTCGCCCTCACCTGCTTCCTCTCTCTCACTCTTCCCATTTTCTCTGTCTCCTCTCTCCAGCCACCCTTCCTTTGCTGGCCAGGGAGGCTGCAGAACTGCATCCTCATCTCTTCTCCTGTGGGCTGCATTCATTTAGCATCTAACCTCCTGTGGTTGCAAGTTCAGAGGCCTGGGGTTGTCAGAAGCATTGAGCAACCACAGACCATCTTGGGGGGCAGCACTCTTTAAGTGACACAAATTCACTTAAAATGTTAGTAAGCAACAACATGACAAGATGGAAATCGACATTTTACAAGTGAATAAACTATGTCTTTAAAGATATAAAAGATACAGCTCTTTGCCTAGAGCTACACAGTGAATGATAGGGACAGCATTAGCATCCAGGTGCATCTGACAGTAAATGCCCAGGGATTAGCAGAATGCTTTTGTTCAGGAGCTGCAATGGAAAAATCAATCACCACCTCGATCCAGGCCCGTCCACTGACTCAGAATAAACAAAAAAAGAAAGAAAAACGAAATGAAAAATTCTGGATGTGTCCTGTAGGTGCCACCGTTGCCATGGGGTATCTCTTTTCAGCTGTGTAGCACGGATCTCTTTAAGGCTGAAATTCTAGAAGATGGAAGAAAACTGCTCTTTATATTTATGCAACTGACATTTTGCACTGGAATCTCACATATAATTTAGAATTCTGGATCTCGGCTATGTTGTTATTGTGTCTTTCTTTCTAAAAAGTATGCACTGAAAATATTTGTGAAGAGTTTATGTAGTTCCAAAAAAATTTAAATACAGTAAAATAAGATGTATACAATGAAAAAAAAAAATCTCTTTCCCCATCTTATCCCTTAAATTCCATGTTCCACTGCCCCTTCCCCATGGATAACTACATTTTTATTTTTCCTGAGACAACCATGTACATACAAGCAAATACGAAAATATATTTTCTTTCTTCTCTGTTTATATATGTATTATACAAATATTAGCATTTAAAATTTTTCTCTTAATGTATGCTGAAGATACGTTCATATTAGCCAAGAGGAAATTCTTTTACAACTTTATCTATTCCCCTGTATGATTGTTCCATATTTTTCATTTATCCAGACCCTATTGATGGACATTTATATTGATGTTTTCCTATTACAAACAATGCAGTAATGAACAAAAGCTTCTTCATTGTAAATTTATAAAAATAGTTGTAGAATAAATCCTAGAAGTGAAATTGTTGAGTTAAAAGGTAAGTGTATTTGTAATTTCAGTGAACATTTCCAAATTACCTTCACTTGATGGTATCATTTCAGCACTCCCACTAACAGTCTGAGAATTCCTTTTCTCCATAAATTGGACAATTCCAGTGAATTATCCAGATATTGGGCATTTGCAGATCTGATAGGTGAAAACTGGTATATTTGTGCAGTTGTATTTCTTCTATTTCAAGTAAGATTAAGCAATTTTTCATTGATGAAGACCCTGTGTGTTTAGTTGAGGTTTTTTTTTTTTTA
This sequence comes from Bos grunniens, assembly GCF_055505025.1. Classification (NCBI taxonomy): domain Eukaryota; kingdom Metazoa; phylum Chordata; class Mammalia; order Artiodactyla; family Bovidae; genus Bos; species Bos grunniens. Next base: position 107,343,141 of record NC_141168.1, read on the forward strand.
ACTTTTAGAAAAATGTGAGGTTTAGAAATCCCAACTCATAGAAACTGAAACAAGAGGAAGAAATTTGTATTCATATGGCTGGACATGGATGTTCTTGGATTTCAAGATCTCTCACTCTCTGCCCTCAATTCAGTTCAGTCACTCAGTCATGTCCGACTCTTTGCGACCCCATGGACAGCAGCATGCCAGCCTTTCCTGTCCATTACAAACTCCTAGAGCTTGCTCAAACTCATGTCCATCGAGTTGGTGGTGGACCATCTCATCCTGTGATGTCCCTTTCTCCTCCTGGCTTGAATCAGCTGACTCAGAAATGAGTCAGCTCTTTGCATCAGGTGGCCAAAGTATTGGAGCTTCAACTTCAGCATCAGTCCTTCCAATGAATATTCAGGACTGATTTCCTTTAGGATTGACTGGCTTGATCTCCTTGCAGTCCAAAGAACTCTCAAGAGTTTCTCCAACACCACAGTTCAAAAGTACCAGTTCTTCAGTGCACAGCTTTCTTCACGCTCCAACTCTCACATCCATACGTGACTACTGGAAAAAACCATAGCTTTGATTAGATCAACCTTTGTGGGTAAAATAATGTCTCTGCTTTTTAATATGCTGTCTAGGTTGGTCATAGCTTTTCTTCCAAGGAGCAAGCGTCTTTTAATTTCATGACTACAGTCACCATCTGCAGTGATTTTGGAGCCCAGGAAAATTAACTCTGTCACTGTTTCCCCATCTATTTGCCATCAAGTGATGGGACCAGATGCCATGATCTTCATTTTTTGAATGTTGAGTTTTAAGCCAGCTTTATCACTCTCCTCTTTCACCTTCATCAAGAGGCTCTTTAGTTCCTCTTCACTTTCTGCCATCAGGGTGGTGTCATTTGCATATCTGAAATTATTGATATTTCTCCTGGAACTCTTGATTCCAGCCTCTACTTCACCCACCTGGCATTTCACATGATGTACTCTGCATAACAGTTAAATAAGCAGGGTGACAATATATAGCCTTGCCATATTCCATTCCCAATTTTGAAACAGTCCCTAAGTTCTATGTCCAGTTTTAACTGTTGCTTTTTAATTGCATACAGATTTCTCAGGAGACAGGAAAGGTGGTATTCCCATCTCTTTAAGAATTTCCCACAGTTTGTTGTGATCCACACAGTCAAAAGTTTCGGCATAGTCAATAAAGCAGAAGTAGATATTTTTCTGGAACTCTCTTGCTTTTTCTAAATCCAACAGGTGTTGGTAATTTTATATCTGGTTCCTCTGCCTTTTCTAAATTGAGCTTGAACATCTGGAAGTTCTTAGTTCATGTATTGCTGAAGCCTGGTTTGGAGAATTTTGAGCACTACTTTGCTAGTGTGGGAGATAAGTGCAATTGTGCGGTAGTTTGAACATTCTTTGGCATTGCCTTTCTTTGGGATTGGAATGAAAACTGACCTTTTCCAGTCCTGTGGCACTGCTGAGTTTTACAAATTTGCTGACATATTGACTGCAGCACTTTCACAGCATCATCTTTTAGGATTTGAAATAGCTCAACTGGAATTCCATCACCTCCACTAGCTTTGTTTGTAGTGATGCTTCCTAAGGCCCACTTGACTTCACATTCCAGGATGTCTGGCTCTAGGTGAGTGATTACACCATCGTGGTTATCTGGGTCGTGAAGATCTTTTTTGTATAGTTCTTCGTATTCTTGCCACCTCTTTTTAATATCTTCTGCTTCTGTTAGGTCCATATCATTTCTGTCCTTTATTGAGCCCATCTTTGCATGAAATGTTCCCTTGGTATCTCTAATTTTCTTGAAGAGCTCTCTAGTCTTTCCCATTCTATTGTTTTTCTCTATTTGTTTGCATTGATCATTTAGGAAGGCTTTCTTATCTCCTCTTGCTATTCTTTGGAACTCTGCATTCAGATGGAGGTATCTTTCCTTTTTTTTTTTTTTGTCAGTTATGCTTTTTTTAAATTTTATTTTATTTTTAAACTTTACATAATTGTATTAGTTTTGCCAAATATCAAAATGAATCCGCCACAGGTATACATGTGTTCCCCATCCTGAACCCTCCTCCCTCCTCCCTCTCCTTTGCTTTTCATTTCTCTTCTTTTCCCAGCTATTTGTAAGGCCTGCTCAGACAGCCATTTTGCCCTTTTGCATTTCGTTTTCTTGGGGATGGTCTTGATCATCACCTCCTGTACAATGTTACCTCTGTCCATAGTTCTTCAGACACTCTGTCTATCAGATCTAATCCCTTGAATCTATGTATCACTTCCATGTATAATAGCAAGCAATTTGATTTAGGTCAAACCTGCATGGTCTAGCAGTTTTCCCTATTTTCTTCAATTTCAGTCTGAATTTTCAATAAGGAGGTCATGATTTGAGCCACAGTCAGCTCCTGATCTGTTTTTGCTGACTGTATAGAGCTTCTCCATCTTTGGTTGCAAAGAATATAATCAATCCGATTTTGGTGTTGACCATCTGGTGATGTCTATGTGTAGAGTCGTCTCTTGTGTTGTTCGAAGAGAGTGTTTGCTAACTTCTCTCTATTTTAGATGGGCTTCTTTCCTGTGGTGACCCCCGGCACTTCCATGCTTATAACCTCACAGCTCCAAGTTGAGAAAAAATTTCTGGACTACACCATCTTATCATTAAGCTGAACTGGATTATATGTTCATATTTGAGGTGTAAAGATATAGGGCTTGGATGGTCCAGGTCTGAGTTAAATTTTTCTTTTTGAGCTAAAGATAGCATCAACTTGATGACTGTTGCTCACACTATGTGGATTGAGGTTTAGGGTTAAGGTTCAGAGATCAGTGTTATGACTTTCTTGAGGAAAACTAAAGTTGCATAATACACAGGAAAATGAATAAGTAGTGCAATGCATACACAACATCCATACTCATCTTTATTTCCATGTATACATCTTAAGAAATGCTCCTATGTACAGCAAAATTTAAAAACCACTCTCTCTTTCTGGAGGAAGGCAATCTAGCATTCAAGTCTGGGATAATTAAGTGATACGCATTCTTGGTCAGATCTAGGCTTGGATTCTCCCAAGTAGAGGCATTATAGTAATTTGTAATAAATAGTTGTATTTACTATACATAAAATATTATAGCAATTTATAGTAAATCCTAACATCAGTCGCCCTCAAGGAATACCCAGACTGTTCTCTGACAGAGAAAGAACACTATAATTATGATAAAAACTCCATTCCAGATGCAGAAAATGGGACACACAATGGTGATAACAGATAACAATGGTGATAATCACCCAAACGGTGTCTTAGATGGCCTTAATGAGGTGTTCTGGCCATTCTGGCTCTTTTCTCTAGAAAGCCTTTATTTGCTATGGTTTTTGTCGAGCTCAGTTCCTACTGAAGTGAGTTTGGGGGACCCGAGACTGTTTCAGAGGTTAGCCATCACTGACCGATAGTAGCCATGAGCTGTAAAAAGTAGCAGATTTGTAAGGAGGGTAATATTATCTGTGTTTCACAAGCGAGGGAACTAGGGCTTGAAGAGGTTAGGGACTTTTGGTATGAGTGACACGGAGAGGTCAGAATCCAGGGATATTCCTTTCTCCAGAACACTGGCATTTCCATCTGCTATCTGTCTATAAAGTGGCTTTGTTTGCAGTGTTTACACCAGTAATCATCAAAACTTTCATTTCTAGCAAGAGCAAAGGGAAATCCTTGGTCACTATCCCCAAGCATATGTTGTAAACTGTTCAGCCTTTAAAGGGAGAACAAACCAACATGATTCTCTGGCCCTGTAGGGGAGACCTTAGTCAAGGAATGTTTCTTTGGGGCACGGCAGCCCCCATCTTTCAGAACTGCACCAGACTGGAAATTCTAGAAAGTGGAGGAAGTCTGACAGGTCAATGAACATCGTCAATGGTTAGTGCCAGAATCTACACATGTCCTTGTTTTGATGAATTAGTTCAGTTCAGTCGCTCAGTTGTGTCCGACTCTTTGCGACCCCATGAACCACAGCATGCCAGGCCTCCGAATTAGTTAGGATGTTATTATTTTCTTTACAATGAAGTTATAAAGTTTTGAATAAGTAATATATTTATATAACTCCAAAATAAAAAGATAAAGGGATATTCAGGAAAAAGAATTCTCCCTTCTAATCTTATCCCCCATCTACTAAATTCCCATGCCTGTTTCTCAAATATGGCATGAGTCTTTAGTTTCTTGCATATCCTCCCAGAGATTTACATATGTATGAATATATATTCTTCCATTTTTATAGAAGTCATAGTCCAGGGTCGATGCACGATGCTGGATGCTTGGGGCTGGTGCACTGGGACGACCCAGGGGGATGGTATGGGGAGGGGGGAGGGAGGAGGGTTCAGGATGGGGAACACATGTATACCTGTGGCGGATTCATTTTGATATATGGCAAAACCAATACAATATTGTAAAGGTAAATAAAATAAAATTAAAAAAAAAGAAGTGATAGCATAAAATTGATTGGCAAGACAACATATCCTAGAAATATAACATGTCAAAATAAAAATTCCAGAATTTTTAAAAGCATCTTTATAGTGTTCTACCATATGGATGTACTATACTTCATTTAACCTCTTAATAGGTTTATTCCTATTACGCAGGAGGTTGATTCATGCATCTTATCATTACAAATAATACTATAATTAATATCTTGATACATAAGGTGTTTTTCAGACATGTAAATACATTTGTAGAATAAATTGTTAGAAGTGGATTTGCTGGTGCAAAAGTTCACACATTTTTAATTTTAACAAATAGTCCCACATTGTCCTTTGTACACATCACAACCACCTTACATTTCATCACTAATATATGAGGTTGCCCCACTTCCTCACAGCAGGTCCAACGTAGCATGTTATTGAATGCTTCAATTTTCTAATCTGAAAGGTGAAAATTTATATCCCTATTCATTTCAATTTGTTTCTCTTGTTCGAGTATGATTGAACAACCTTCTATAAGTTTAAGAGACAACTGAAAAAAGCTAGCTTTTTCTATTGAAAGCATCAGAAAACCAAATATCACTTGGCTAAAAGAAAAACAAAATGATTTCCTTTTTATAAGGCCATGTAGATATGTCTACATGTATTCATGTATAATGTGAATTTAACTCAGATGACCATTATATCTACTACTGTGGGCAAGAATCCCTTAGAAAAAATGGAGTAGCCATCAAAGTCAACAAAAGAGTCTGGAATGCAGTACTTGGATGCAATCTTAAGAATGACAGAATGATCTCTGTTCGTTTCCAAGGCAAACCATTCAATATCACAGTACTCCAAGTCTATGCCCCAACCAGTAATGCTGAAGAAGCTGAAAAAAGGTTATATGAAAACCTACAAGACCTTCTAGAACTAACACCCGCAAAGATGTCCTTTTCATTATAGGGGACTGGAATGCAAAAGTAGGAAGTCAAGAGATACCTGGAGTAACTGGCAAATTTGGCCTTGGAGTACAAAATAAAGCAGGGCAAAGGCTAACAGAGTTTTGCCAAGAGAACACACTGGTCATAGCAAACATCCTCTTCCAACAACACAAGAGAAGACCCTACACATGAACATCACCAGATGGTCAACACCGAAATCAGATTGATTATATTCTTTGCAACCAAAGATGGAGAAGCTCTATACAGTCAGCAAAAACAAGACCGGGAGCTGACTGTGGCTCAGATTATGAACTCCTTATTACCAAATTCAGACTTAAATTGAAGAAAGTAGGGAAAACCACTAGACCATTCAGGTATGACCTAAATCAAATCCCTTATGATTATACAGTGGAAGTGAGAAATAGATTCAAGGGATTAGATCTGATAGACAGAGTGCCTGAAGAAATATGGATGGAGGTTTGTGACATTGTACAGGAGGCAGTGATCAAGACCATCCCCAAGAAAAAGGAATGCAAAATGGTTGTCTGACGAGGCCTTACAAATAGCTGAGAAAAGAAGAGAAGCTAGAGGCAAAGAAGAAAAGGTAGATATACCAATTTGAATGCAGAGTTCCAAAGAATAGCAAGGAGAGATAAGAAAGCCTTCCTCAGTGATCAATGCAAAGAGATAGAGGAAAACAATAGAATGGGAAAGACTAGAGATCTCTTCAAGAAAATTAGAGATACAAAGGGAATATTTCATGCAAAGATGGGCTGAATAAAGGACAGAAAAGGTAGGGACCTAACAGAAGCAGAAGATATTAAGAAAAGGTGGCAAGAATGCACAGAAAAACTATACAAAAAAGATCTTCATGACCCAGATAATCACGATGCTGTGATCACTGACCTAGAGCCAGACAACCTGGAATGTGAAGTCAAGTGGGCCTTAGAAAGCATCACTACGAACAAAGCTGGTGGAGGTGATAGAATTCCAGTTGCTGCTGGTGCTGCTTCTAAGTCGCTTCAGTCATGTCCAACTCTTTGTGACCCATAGACAGCAGCCCATCAGGCTCCTCTATCCCTGGGATTCTCCAGGCAAGAACACTGGAGTGGGTTGCCATTTCCTTCTCTAATGCATGAAAGTGAAAAGTGAAAGTGAAGTCGCTTCAGTCGTATCTGACCCCATGGACTGTAGCCTATGAGGTTCCTCCATCCATGGGATTTTCCAGGCAAGAGTACTGGAGTGGGTTGCCATTTCCTTCTCCAGGAATTCCAGTTGAGCTATTTCAAATCCTAAAAGATGATGCTATGAAAGTGCTGCATTCAATATGCCAGCAAATTTGGAAAACTCAGCAGTGGCCACAGGACATGAAAAGGTCAGTTTTCATTCCAATCCCAAAGAAAGGCAATGCCAAAGAATTCTCAAACTACCACACAATTGCACTCATCTCACATGTTAGTAATGTTCAAAATTCTCCAAGCCAGGCTTCAGCAATACATGAACCGTGAACTTCCAGATGTTCAAGCTGGTTTTAGAAAAGGCAGAGGAACCAGAGATCAAATTGCCAACATCTGCTGGATCATTGAAAAGGCAAGAGAGTTCCAGAAAAACATCTATTTCTGCTTTATTGACTATGCCAAAGCCTTTAAATTCTGAAAGAGATGGGAATACCGGACTACCTGACCTGACTCTTGAGAAACCTGTATGCAGGTCGGGAAGCAACAGTTAGAACTGGACATGGAACAACAGACTGGTTCCAAATAGGAAAAGGAGTCCGTCAAGGCTGTATGTAGTCACCCTGCTTATTTAACTTATATGCAGAGTAGATCATGAGAAATGCTGGGTTGGAAGACGCACAAGCTGGAATCAAGATTGCCGGGAGAAATATCAATAACCTCAGATATGCAGATGACACCACCCTTATGGCAGAAAATGAAGAAGAACTAAAGAGCCTCTTGATGAAAGTGAAAGAGGAGAGTGGAAAAGTTGGCTTAAAGCTCAACATTCAGGAAACTAAGATCATGGCATCCGGTCCCATCACTTCATGGGAAATAGATGGGGAAACAGTGGAAATAGTGTCAGACTTTATTTTGGGGGGCTCCAAAATCACTGCAGATGGTGATTGCAGCCATGAAAATAAAAGACACTTACTCCTGGTAAGGAAAGTTATGACCAACCTAGACAGCATATTAAAAAGCAGAGACATTACTTTGTCAACAAAGGTCCATCTAGTTAAGGCTATGGTTTTTCCAATAGTCATGTATGGATGTGAAAGTTGGACCATAAAGAAAGCTGAGCACCGAAGAACTGATGCTTTTGAACTGTGGTATTGGAGAAGACTCTTGAGAGTCCCTTGGACTGCAAGGAGATCCAACCATTCCATCCTAAAAATAAGTCCTGGTTGTTCATTGGAAGGACTGATGTTGAAGCTGAAACTCCAAACTTTGGCCACCTGATGCAAAGGCCTGACTCATTTGAAAAGACCTTGATGCTGGGAAAGATTGAGGGCGGGAGGAGAAGGGGACGACAGAGGATAAGATGGTTGGATGACAACACCAACTCAATGGACATGGATTTGGTTGGACTCTGGGAGTTGGTGATGGACAGGGAGGCCTGGCATGCTGTGGTTCATGGGGTCGCAAATAGTTGGGCATGACTGAGTGACTGAACTGAACTGAATTATAGTTTCTTCACAAATCGTCTTTGTTTAGAAGTTACCACTGGTGACTGCAGCCATGAAATTAAAAGACACTCCTTGGAAGAAAAGCTATGACAAAACTACACAGTGTATTAAAAAATAGAGACATCATTGCTGATTAAAGTCTGCATAGTCTAAGCTACGTTTTTCCAGTAGTCATGTATGAATGTAAGAGTTGGACCATGAAGAAGGCTGAGCAGCAGAGTTGATACTTTCGAATTGTGGTGTTAGAGAAGACACTTGAGAGTCCCTTGGACAGTTAGGATGTCAAACCAGTCAATGAAAGGAAATCAATGCTGAATATTCATTGGAAGGAGTGATGGTGAAGCTGAAGTTTCAATACTTTGGCACTTAAGACCCTGCTGCTGGGAAAGATTGACGGCAGGAGGAAAGGGGTGGGGGGCGGTGACAGAGATTAAGATGATTGGATGACATCACTAAGTCAATGGACATGAGTTCAAGTAAATCCTGGGAGATGGTGAAGGACAGGGAAGCCTGGTTGCTTCAGTCCATGGGGTCACAAAGAGTTGGATATGACTCTGTGACTGAACAACAAATGTTAGTGTGGGAAGAGCACCCGAGATTTGGAACTAGCAAACCTTGCTCACACATGGCCTCAGTCACACTTTTTTCTGTGATGCTTGATAAATTATCAAAGCTCTCTGAGCCCATGAATAAAATAACTAAGAACCTATTTTCATCCCATAAATATTGAGTCCACAATGTAAGCTCTATGACATTTGGAACACAGAAGGTAGGAAATAATATTTGGTGTAGAATCAACTATACCTTAGACATATAAAAGCTTACAGAAAAAAGTGGCAATCAAGACTCAGTTCCCTGCAGCCAGGGAAGTCTAGGAACTATTTGTTCCATCAGATAAGAAATCAGGACATTTTAGTACAGTTAGGGTGGGTACAGAGAAGAACCTGAATGTGGGAAAGTACAAATAATTCCCTATCCCAACACAATAGCATAGGGGCCTCCCAGGTGGCTTAGTGATCAAGAATCCACCTGCCAATTCGGGAGATGTGAGTTCAATCCCTGGGTCAGGAAGATCCCCTGGAGAAGGAAATGGCTGCCCACTCCAGGAAACTTGCCTGGGAAATCCCATGGACAGAGGAGCCTGGTGGGCTATAGTACATGGGGTCACAAAGAGTCTGACACAACTTAGCGACTAAACAATATATAGTAGCATAAAGGTGGAAAGGAATAATGAACCATGAGTTCAGAGAGGAAGCCTGGGGCATATCATGAAGGAACTGGTGGTCCCGGCAAAGACATTTGGCTTTCATCCCAAAGCAAAGGGGAACCCCTGAAGGGTTTTAAGCAAGGAAGTGTCATGATTAGGTGTGTGTTTCAAAATATTCTCTCCAGCTGTTGTGCTGAGAAAGATCGGAAGGGAGCAAGACTCTGTAGAGAAACCAATATAGGCAAACAATGGCAGAGGAGATGGCAGTGGAGATAGAAAGATAGGAATAACTGTGAGAGACATTAAAATTGAGAAACTAAGTGTTAACAATTGATTATAGAGTCACTGAGAGAATGAGGGGAGTAGGAGAGGAAGCTGAAATTTCTAATTCTTACAACTTTTCACACACAGTAAATGCAGGAAGAAGAGCAGGTGTATTTAGGGGAGGGCAAAGAAATAGTGAAAAAAATTACATATGATAGATAATCATAAGCTATCGATGTCATATCTATTTCAGCTGTCCAACTGGCTGTTATATTGAAGCTCAAGAGAGAGATCTAAGAGAAATGAGTTTGAAAGTCATCAGCATGTAGATGCTTACTGAAACCAGGAGTAGATGAGATTGGTCTTGGTGAATGAGCAAAGCAGAAAATGATCGTCTAGAATCAACAGTGTCTTTAGGCCCAGTGCAACACTTCAGGCAGTGTCTGTGAATCATGGCTACATGCTAGAGTCATCGGGAAGCTTGTAAAGAATAGTGATTCCAGGATGTTACACCAGACCAATTAACTCAGAATCTCCTGTCTGGGCACCAACATTCTTTCAAAGCTTCCCAGGTGACTGCAATATACAGCTATGATTGAGAACTCTTCCATGCTGGAATGTGCCCAGTAACTATATGCTAAGTGAATAAACAAATAGGTGAACAAATATGAGATTGCACAGAGACTCCAAAAACAGAAAAAGTGATGGGAATACTGATAGCAAGCAGTGTAACAGAAAATAAAGATGTGAGAAAACAGAGTACAGTCAGTGGTAAAGAATCCGCCTGCAATGCAGGACACCAAGGAGATGTAGGTTCAATCCCTGGGTCGGGAAGGTCCCCTGGAGAAGGAAAAGGCAACCCGCTCCAGTACTCTTGCCTGAAAAATCCCATGGACAGAGGAGCCTGGTGGGCTACAGTCCAAGGGGTCTCGAAGAGTCAAATATGACTGAGTGTGCACATACACACACAAAGGGGAAAAAAACACATTTAGCAGGAAGAGAATCATTAGAGCCTGGAAGACAATGTAGGTAATTTAATCACAAATAGTTTTCAGAAACACGGGAAAAGGAATTTGCTGGCAACATGAAATCAGACTCTTAAGTACCTGACCAACCTGAGAAAAATAGGTAGAGAGAAAACCAGTGCATTGAAACCCAACAAAGCTTCAGTGTACCAGTCCTTTTCAATCACTTGGAGGAAAAATGATGTGTTCAGTACGTCCTCCTTCTCCATGTTTGAACCTTTAAGCAGGGTATTTGGATTCACAGACTGAACCCAACTCAGATTGTTTCCCCTTCCAGCACACTGCTGTACTTCTTAAATGACACCAGGCTTCCAAGCAAGATTGATTGTAAACTTGAAAAGGTTACATGTGATGTAATGAATAACACATGCTATTCCCTCAAGCGCATCTCTGGAATGACACACACCAAGGATCCTGCAAGCTTTCGTAGTTTAGAAAAGATTGGGAAGAGATCTCACAGACAAGTGCCAAAAGAGAATTTCCTATTATGCTCACTTAATAAACTGCTCTATCTTGAATTCATTCACTCAATGAATACTTAATGAAGACTTAAAAACTGTTTTTGGAGTTCTATAAATGTTTGTCGACAAATGGGGAGATGAATGGATATAATGTGCCAATCAAAGTTTGAGGGGCTATGAGAAAAATAAAATAACTCAAAGATGGGAATTGATCCTAATAGAGACTGCAAAACCTCTTTTGAGAAAACATGGTAAGTGCTATCCAATTGTTACACATTTTACTAGGAGAATACAGAATACAAGGGAAGAAAGGATTATTTCCAATTGGAGTGCTAGGAAAGAACTTTTGCCAGAAGTTGTGTTTAAGCTGAACCTTGAAAAATCTAGATGTGCAGATTTTGGGAAAAGAGATTTGAGGTAAAGAAAGAGGTGGGCTGTGTTGATGTGTGGAAGATGGAGAACAGTTAAACGTGAACAAGATCTGAAGTTTATGAAGGACAATTATAAGGCAACAATGTTGAAAAGGTACATTGAGAGTTTGCATGGAGATCTTTTAAAGTTTTTAATGACTGAGCACAGGATAGTTAACTGCTAATATTTGTTGAATGTCTTCTATGGTCCAGGCACATTGTAATTACATAAATTACTTTAATGAAGGTTTATAATAACCTCCTTTGTAGGTTCATGAAGTCCTTCTTAACAAAATATAATTGATGCTGGGAAAAACCAATTAAAAGATCTCAGTTGAAATGGAATTTATGTTTTCATGGTAAATTATAGGGGAAAAATGATTAGAATATTAACTTAAAAATGATTAACATTATGACAGATGTTTATCTTTTGTCAAAAACACATATACATTATAATTGCAACTTTACACTAATTCTTAAAACTAAGAAAGAGTAATTCAAATACATTTTAGGGGCAGAGGCATATTTTTCCAAGAAAATTACATGACTGCATAATATAATATTCTTCAGTTTATATTTTCAGCATGATTGTAAAGAGGGTTGGTTTTTGCAAAATTATTTGAGTTTTTCATGAATTTCCTTAGAACTTTGATATCAAAGCTATTTTTCTGTGAAATACCTATCATATTATTGTGCTTATTAATTTGTTTTGTGTGTGTGGAGTGTTAATATGTTTAACTCTGCCAAATATAATATTTGTTGGTAGCTCTGTGTGTAATTCAAATATTTCTCCAGTTTCATTGACTTCGTGACATCTTGCATCATTTGCATCATTTATATTTTTATTTGATACTCATTTGCATTATAATTCCTAATGGTCATTACCATTATCTGAATGTGCAGAAGTTTTGTACTCTCGATGAGAGTTGACCTGCATTGATGGGAAGGGCCAAGGTCTTGAGTGGGGAGGTCAACTGAAGAGGTAACTCACTAGTCAATATTTTCATATTATGACATGCTTTATTTTCCTATAAAATCTTGGATAGTAAATGCCAAGATAATGAGATCTTCCTGTGTTTTATGATTTCTATTTTACCGACGAGAAAACTGAGGCTCAATGAAAGTCATTGTCCCCATAGCCACACAGCTCATGAATGATAAAACCAGAATTTGAAGGCAGTCTAATTTGAGAGTTGAATCATTTGTGTAGGTGTGGGCCAGGTGCTTTTAGTTGTCAATTAGAGATAAGTCACTACCGGAAATTTATAAAGCATGGAAAGCTTATATTTCCTGTGTTGCCTAACTTGTGTTTTTTCCCCTACCTTCTAAAATTACACAGACTGATTTTAATTTTCAGTCTTTTCCCCCTAATATATATAATTAATGCATTAAAAATTGTGTTAATCCCAACACACAAATTTTGATATGACAGTCTCTTCACTGACCCATAAATTATTTAGAAGTATGTTTTTAAATTTCATAATATCATCTTTTGGCTATTTACTTTTCATTTTGCTGCACTGAGATTTAAAAATAATACCTGCATGATGTAGGGAATCTAGATCCACTGGTGTTTGTAAAGTTTTGTTTTGAAACCATTATGCTGTCAGTTTTTGTAAATGATGTATAAGTATTTAAAAAGTGTGTGTGCTCTTTCACTGTTTGATGTAGAATTCTATATAAGTCTTTTAGAGCACACTTAAATTTCTTGAAACATATACTAAATCTTTGCATTTTTTATTTGCTTGATTCACGAATTACAGAAAGAAATGTACTAAGGTCTTGCAATATGATTATGCACACGTCAACTTTTTGTTGTAGCTTTGTCAATTGTGTTTGTTGTTGTTGTAACCACTAAGTCATGTTTGACTCTTTGTGACCCCATGGGCTGTAGCATGCCAGACTCCTCTGTCCTTGACTATCTCCCAAAGTGTGCTCAAAGTCATGTCCACTGAGTCAGTGATGCTATCTAATCATCTCACTCCCTGCTGCCCACTTCGTATTTCGTCATCAATTATTTTTAAGTTTAGTATTTTTATATCTTGGTGTTTTTGTTCCTCATCACTATATAGTGAGCTTTTTCATCTGATAAAAAACACATTTTTAAATTTCACTTAAAAACTATTTTGTCAGATATGTTACAGTGATACCAACTTTCTTTTCATTAGCATGTTCCTAGAATGACTTTTTTATCCTCTTAATTTCAGCTCTTTGTGTCATATTTTACATGCATCTCATAAGCAATGGAGTTGATTTTTATAAAATCTATTGTCTTTTGTGCTTCCCAGGTGGTTCAAATGGTAAAGAATCTGCTTGCAAAGCAGGAGACCTAGGTTTGATCCCTGAGTTTGGAAGATCCCCTGGAGAAGGAAATGGCAACCCACTTCAGTATTCTTGCCTAGAGAATTCTATGGACAGAGGAGCTTGGCAGGCTATAGTCCATGGGGTCACAAAGAGTCGGACACGACTAAGCAACTGAAACTTTCACTTTTCACTCTTTTAACTGGTGAATTTAATTTATTTACATTTATTTTGAGTATGGATACAAATGGGTATTATACATGGTTATTTCTACCATATGCATTCTACTTAGCTTACTTTTTTGTTTCTTCTTATTCTTTTCAGGGTTCTAGTTAACTAATAGGTTGTTTTGTTTTGTTTTGTTTTTATCACTGCCCGTGGTTTAAAACTCATAGATTCTATTTCTCATCCTTTAGTGATACTTTTGAAGTATTAACATGAATTATTTACATAGCAGTACCTAAATCCCGGCAATATTTACTCTCTTCTGAAAATTAAAATGGTCTTACATGCTTTACCTTCAAGCTTGTTTTTTGTTTCTTATAGTTTTCTAGTATTTCTGTTTTGTTTTATATCCTTAAATTTGTTACTATTGTCATTGCTGATGCTCAGATATATCCACATGTCTATGAATGTGCTTTTTATCACTGTATCTTTTATCCCACTCCTTCTGTATAAATTCTGTTATTTTCTTTATAAAAAATTATAATACATTATTAATAATATATTGGCACTTTTTGTGTGTAATTTTTGTGCCTTTCTTGGTTGTGTCTTCTGTTTATTGTTGCTTTTAAGATTTTAGGTTCGATAGCTTCACTGTGATGGATTTAGGTGTGGAGTTCTTTTTTATTTAAGGTTTTTGGAAGTCAGGCAGTTCTTGATTCTATGGATTCATGTATTTTATCATTTCTGGAAAATTCTCAAGACTTTCAAGAAAGCTTCTTCCCCTTTTTCCGTATTCTATCCTTCTGGAACTCCTCATAGCTGTGTGGGGACCTTTGTTTCCTTTTCCTTCTCATAATTTCCCAGTGCTACAAGTCCTTCTGATATACTCAGTTAGACCTGCCAGTTCACCAGTTCTTCAAATGTCTAATCTGTTTATTTCATTAGTTTTAAACACCATGTTTTTCTTTCTTATTCTTTTACCTAACATAATTACTATTTTTCATATTCTCTTGTTCTCTTTTAGAATTTCAATTTTTTCATGTCTTAATTATTTTAAACATAATTTATATGCTTCAGATTATCATTCCATTATCTCAACTTTTGGGGTGATAATTCTGCTATTTTTGTTCACTCTCACTCTCCTTGTGTGTTTTGTAATTTTTTTTATCATGAGCTCTCTTCTTCAGCATGACTATTTTTTTCCTATAAGAATTTCATATAGTGGGAGCATTTCTTTAGAGTGTTTGGTTTGGGGCAGGAACTTGGGGTACTTTTGATCCAAAGCCAATTTTATATTAATTCCTCAGCCTGGGGTGAGGTTTTAACCTTCTTGAGTAGGTTAAATTGAAACCTAAATCTATTTGAGACACAGGTCTGTGGTTATCAAATTATCAGATATAACGCTTTTGTTTTGATTTCTCCGCACAGAACTGAAAGAGATGGGAATACCAGACCACCTGACCTGCCTCTTGAGAAACCTGTATGCAGGTCAGGAAGCAACAGCTAGAACTGGACATGGAACAACAGACTGGTTCGAAACAGGAAAAGGAGTACGTCAAGGCTGTATATTGAAACCCTGCTTATTTAACTTATATGCAGAGTACATCATGAGAAACGCTGGGCTGGAAGAAGCACAAGCTGGAATCAAGATTGCCAGGCGAAATATCAATAACCTCAGATATGCAGATGACACCACCCCTTTGGCAGAAAGTGAAGAGTAACTAAAAAGCCTCTTGATGAAAGTGAAAGAGGAGAGTGAAAAGTTGGCTTAAAGCTCAACATTCAGAAAACGAAGATCATGGCATCTGGTCCCATCACTTCAGGCAAATAGATGGGGAAACAATGGAAACAGTGTCAGACTTTATTTTTTGGGGCTCCAAAATCACTGCAGATGGTGATTGCAGCCATGAAATTAAAAGATGCTTACTCCTTAGAAGGAAAGTTATGGCCAACCTAGACAGCATATTAAAAAGCAGAGATATTACTTGGTCAACAAAGGTCCATCTAGTCAGGGCTATGGTTTTTCCGGTAGTCGTGTATGGATGTGAGCGTTGGACTATAAAGAAAGCTGAGTGCCAAAGAATTGATGCTTTTGAACTGTGGTGTTGGAGAAGACTCTTGAGAGTCCCTTGGACTTCAAGGAGATCCAACCAGTCCATGCTAAAGGAGATCAGTCCTAGGTGTTCATTGGAAGGACTAATGTTGAAGCTGAAACTCCAATACTTTCGCCACCTGATGCGAAGGGCTGACTCATTTGAAGAGATCCTGATGCTGGGAAAGATTGAAGGCAGGAGGAGAAGGGGATGACAGAGGATGAGCTGGCTGGAGGGCATCACTGACTCAATGGACGTGAGTTTGGGTAAACTCCAGGAGTTGGTTATGGACAGGGAGGCCTGGTGTGCTGAGTTTCATGGGATCACAAACAGTCAGACATGACTGAACGACTGAACTGAACTGAACTGAACCCAGGACCAAGGTAGAAACACATAAATGTATCTATTTTCTTCCTTTGCTAGGGAACAAGTGCATTTCTTGGTTCCCCACTTCACAGATGGTGCAGTCTTTTCAGGGTATCAGGTTTAGGTGGGAAGTAATTCCAATTTTTTTTTTATCATTTGAGTCCTGTATTAATTCACTCAGGCTGCCATGGATTGGGGGGCTTAAACACCGGAAATTTATTTTTTTCAGAGTTGGGGTGACTGGAAGTACAAGATCAGGGTGTCAGCAGGTCAAGTTCTGGTGAGAATTCCCTTCCTGGTTTACAGATGGCCACCTTCTTTCTGTGTCCTCATATGATGGAGAGGAAGGAGAGAGAGAAAAAGTGAGCTATCTCTCTGGTGTCTCTTCTTAAAAGAGAAAAATAATTGTATATTTTTACGCACTATTGTATATTAACGCATATAGGTGGAATCTAGACAAATGACATAGATGATCTTATTTGCAGAGCAGAAATAGAGACACAGACTAGAGAACAAATGTATGGATACCAAAGAGGGATGGGAGGAGGTGGGAAGAATTGGGAGATTGGGATTGACACATATACACTATTGATGCTATATATAAAATAGATAATTAATAAGAACATATTGCATAGATCAGGGAACTCTACTTAACGCACTGTAGTGACCTGAATGAGAAGGAACTCCAAAAAAGAGGGGATATATGTATGTATATGGCTGATTCATTTTGCTATGCAGTAGAACGTAACACCACATTTAAAGCAACTACACTTGAATAAAGATTAATTAAAAACTTAATTTTTGCAAAGGGCACTAATCTGATTAAACTAACGTCCCAGCCTCTGACTTCATCTAACCAAACATGCATGCATGCTAAGTCGCTTCAGTCGTGTCTGACTCTTTGCAACCATGTGGACTGTAGCCCTCCAGATTCCTCTGTCCATGGGATTTTCCAGGCAACAATACCGGAATGGGTGGCCATGCCCTCCTCCAGGGGATCTTCCCAACCCAGGGATTGAACCCACATTTCTTACATCTGCTGCATTGGCAGGTGGGTTTTTTAGTCCTAGCACCACCTGGGAAGCCCTACCATAAATACCTCCAAATACCCCATCTCCAAATACCATCTTACTGGGGAGCTAGCTGGTGGTGGTTTAGTCGCTCAGTCGTGTCCAACTCTTGCGACTCCATGGACTGTAGCCCACCAGGCTCCTCTGTCCACGGGATTTTCCAGGCAAGAATACTGGAGTGGGTTGTCATTTCCTTCTCCAGGGGATCTTCCTGACTCAGGAATCGAACCCAGGTCTCCTGCTTTGCAGGCTGATTTTGGGGAGTTAGGGCTCCAATATGTGAATTTGAGGGAGACACAAACATTCAATCCTTTGTCTGCTGTCCCCATGTGGATATTAAAGCCCAACTTCCAGTTTACCAAGAGCAAGGCTCTCACTCATCCCACACCCTGTGGCAGCACCAGCTCACACAGCTCCTTAGTGCTCTAGTCTTCTGTTTCCACTACAGATCTGGAGCCTAGGGATTTTATCTGCTCTTTTTGAATCCACTCTCTAACACGTCTAGGGTTTTTCAGGTTTTCTAGTGTTACCTTATTGTCAGAAGCAGAAGTCTCTCACCGCCAGTTTTTTCCTTTCATTTACGTAATCTAAATAAGTTGTCTGAATTTCCATTCTTTCCCTTTTAAAAAAAGGATGATGTACACAAGTATTATTTTCATTCATCTCATACAGTAATTCTGAGAAAGAGCAATTAGAGATAGCAATATGTTGCAAATTAAAAATGTTAAATATAGCAAAAGCAAATAGAGATTCTCTAATAATGCATTTTAATTATAATGCACTGATATTACACATTTTATCTGAGGATATTAAACTGTATTATAACTACATTATAATTCCTTGAAGAGACCATGAATGTTTCCAACCCAACAAACCACAGAGCAATAAAGGACCATCTGAGATTTGATTGTAAATTTAGTATTATTGACTCCCATTTTAAAGATTATAAGTACTATTTCTTGAATGTTATCCTACTGGTAAAGAGCAGGGCATCTTTCTCAGGACATGAGTTGAATAATTATAGTGATTTATTTCAAAGAGGAATCCTGTAGGGGGAACAGTTCTGGCAAAAGTGAGAAGGAGTTAAATATACAAATAATCGTGACTGGGGGCAGTGTGAACATAGAGCATTGGAGGCCCTGGAGTTTCTTTATTGTCTTGCTATATTCCAATGGTTCTGGGACAGATAATATTCTCCTGTGCCTTCCTTTTTACCTTTAGAAATAAAGAAAAACAAGATTCATTGAAAAAAAAAATTGTTATTAACCATGAGGTCAAACCTACTGTGGTTAGTACCTGGAGAGGATAGAGAATGGGAAAACTGACCTAACCTTCTTCATAATTTCCAAAGGTAGAGTCTGTCTGGGGGTTTAGATCCAGGGTTAGGTTAATCTTTCCAAGAATAGGGCTAATATTATGGAATCAAACTGATTTCTATGATATCCTCCAGAACAGAAATTAGTGCAAACTCCAGACAGATCTTCTGTTGGAAACAAGTAAGGCTCACCATTAAGGATTAATTCACAAAACTGTCTGGGAAAGAAACTGATAACCAAATACTAGTGCCTGCTTATGAAAGCCCTCTGGCATTCTCCTTGCTGGTTTTTAAGGGATTTAACTCCATTCTAAGTACTTATGGTTGATATTCAGCCAACGTCGCTCAGTCGTGTCTGACTCTTTGAGACCCCATGGACTGGGACTGTAGCCCACCAGGCTCCTCCCTCCATGGGATTCTCCAGGCAAGAGTACTGGAGTGGGTTGCCATTTCCTTCTTCAGGAGATCTTCCCTACCCAGGGATCGAACCCTGGTCTCCCGCATTGTAGGCAGATACTTTAACCTCTGAGCTACCAGGAAAGCCCAACATAAGGCCACCAGTTGCTAAAATATGAAGACTTCTACACTAGTGGATGTGCTGCCCTGGTGGCTCAGATGGTAAAGAATCTGCCTGCAATGTGGAAGACCTGGGTTCAGTCTCTGGGTTGGGAAGATTCCCTGGAGAAGGGAAAGGCAACCCACTCCAGTTTTCTTGCCTGGAGAACTCCATGGACAGAGGAGCCTCGTGGGCTACAGTCCATGGGGTCGCAAAGAGTTAGACACGACTGAGCAACTCACATACACACACATACTCACGCTAGTGGGTAAAATGCAGCTGTCCTGAGGGTCCAAAGGGCCCTGGTCACTTAGCCCCTCTTTTGTTTCCCCACACTTTGCAACCCACATCTCCCCCTCTTCACAGGAAAGATTTGCTCCTGGTATGTCGCCCCAGGGCCCTCTTCAAGCCCTAGAGCCAGAGTCTGTTCTAAATAAATGGTCCTGTATTGTGGATTAAATGTTTTGCATGTTCTCCTCTCCTGAGCCTGCAGGCCTGAATTGAACTAGAGCCTCCAGGTTCCAACCTTTACTGCTTTCAATGTACATATTTTAACAATCTGACTTTATGGGTTTCCAGACTTTGGCTTAACAGGCCGTTTGACTTCCCATCTTCCTGACCACTTTGGAGGCATGGTCTCAATACCAGTGGAACTAGAGGTTTGGTCTTCTCCAATGGCTCGGTGGTAAAGAATTCGCCTGCCAATTCAGGAGACTAAGAGATGATTCAGGTTGCATCTCTGGGTCAGAAAGATTCTTTGGAGGAGGAAATGGCAACCTGCTTCAGGATTCTTCCTGGGGAAAATTCCATGTACAGAGGAGCTGGGCAGTCCATGGTGTCACAAAGAGTTGGAAACGACCGAACACACATACACTAGACTTTTAGATTTCACAGATTAAATAAATATATAATTTATATATTTTGCAGACTGATACAATCTTATCAAATTTTGTTTCACCAAGACTATTAATTAAAAAAAAAATCTGCTACAATTATGCTATTTAAGAAAGAGAAGGACAAATTCAGAACAATTCCCACTAAAGAATTTATCTAAATCAAACCCCTATGATTATACAGTGGAAGTGAAAAATAGATTCAAGGGATTAGGTCTAATAGACGGAGTGCCTGAAGAACTATGGACAGAAGTTCATGACATAGTATAGGAAGCAGTGATCAAGATCATATCCATGAAAAAGAAATGCAAAATAGCAAAATGATTGTCTAATGAGGCCTTACAAATAGCTGAGAAAAGAAGAGAAGCCAAAGGCAAAGGAGAAAAGGGAAGATATACCCATCTGAATGCAGAGTTCCAAAGAATAGCAATGAGAGATAAGAAAGCCTTCCAAACTGATCAGTGCAAACAAATAGAGAAAAACAATAGAATCAGTTCAGTTCAGTTGCTCAGTCATGTCCGACTCTTTGCAACCACATGGACTGCAACCCATCAGGCCTCCCTGTCCATTGCCAACTCCCGGAGTTTATGCAAACTTATGTCCACTGAGTCAATGATGCCATCCAACCATCTCATCCTCTGTCATCTCCATCTCCTCCTGCCTTCAATCTTTCCCAGCATCATGGTCTTTTCAAATGAGTCAGCTCTTCACATCAGGTCGCCAAAGTATTGGAGTTTCAGCTTCAGCATCAGTCCTTCCAATGAATATTCAGAATTGATTTCCTTTAGGATTGATGGGTTTGATCTCCTTGCAGTCCAAGGGACTCTCAAGAGTCTACTCCAACACCACAGTTCAAGAGTATCAATTCTTCAGCACTCAACTTTCTTTATGGTTCAACTCTCACATCCATACACGGCTATTGGAAAATCCATAGCTTTGAATAGATGGGCCTTTGTTGACAAAGTAATGTCTCTGCTTTTTAATATGCTGTCTAGGTTGGTCATAACTTTCCTTCCAAGGAGCAAGTGTCTTTTAATTTCATGACTGCAGTCACCATCTGCAGTGATCTTGGAGCCCAGAAAAATAAAGTCAGCTACTGTTTCCCCATCTATTTGCCATGAAGTGATGGGATCGGGTGCCATGATCTTAGTTTTCTGAATGTTGAGCTTTAAGCCAACTTTTTCACTCTTCTCTTTCACTTTCATCAAGAGGCTCCTTAGTTCTTCTTCACTTTCTGCCATAAGGGTGGTGTCATTTGCATATCTGAGATTTTTGATATTTCTCCTGGTAATCTTGATTCCAGCTTGTGCTTCTTCCAGCCCAGCATTTCTCATGATGTACTCTGCATATAAGTTAAATAAGCAGGGTGACAGTAAACAATGAATGGGAAAGACTAGAGATCTCTTCAAGAAAATTAGAGATACCAAGAGAACATTTCATGCAAAGATGGGCCCAATAAAGGACAGAAATGGTCTGGATCTAGCAGAAGCTGAAGGTATTAAGAAGAAGTGGCAAGAATACACAGAAGTACAATACAAAAAAGATCTTCATAACCCATAAAACCACGATCATGTGATCACTCACCCAGAGCCAGACATTCTGGAAGGCAAAGTCAAATGAGCCTTAGGAAGGAAGCATCACAACAAACAAAACTAGTGGGGGTGATGGAATTCCAGTGGAGCTATTTCAAATTCTAAAAGATGATGGAGTGAAAGTGCCGCTGTCAAAATGCCAGTAAATTTGGAAAACTCAGCAGTGGCCACAGGGCTGGAAAAGGTCAGCTTTCATGCCAATCCCAAAGAAAGTCAATGCTGAAGAATATTCAACCTACGTCACAATTGCACTCATCTCACATACTATCAAAGTAATACTCAAAATTCTCCAAGTGAGGCTTCAATAGTACATGAACCCTGAACTTCCAGATGTTCAAGCTGGATTTAGAAAAGGCAGAGGAACCAGAGATCAAATTGCCAACATCTGTTGGATCATCGAAAAAACAAGAGAATTCCAGAAAAATATCTACTTTTGCTTTATTGATTATGTCAAAGCCTTTGACTGTGTGGATCACAATAAACCATGGAAAATTCTTTAAGAGATGGGAATACCAGACCACCTTACCTACCTCCTGAGAGATATGTATGCTGGTCAAGAAGCAACTGTTAGAACTGGACATGGAACAACAGACTGTTTCCAAATTGGGAAAGGAGTACTTCAAGGCTGTATATTGTCACCCTGCTAATTTAACTTATATGCAGATACATCACATGAAATGCTGGGCTGGATGAAGCAAAAGCTGGAATCAAGATTGCCAGGAGAAATATCAATATCCTCAGATAGGCAAATGGCATCACCCTTATGGCAGAAAGCAAAGAGGAACTAAAGAGCCTCTAGATTAAAGTGAAAGAGGAGACTGAAAAAGTTGGCTTAAAACTCACCATTCAGAAAATGAAGATCATGGCATCTAGTTCCTTCACTTCATGGCAAATAGATGGGGAAGCAATGGAAACAGTGACAGACTTTATTTTGGGGGACTCCAAAATCACTGCAGATGGTGACTGCAGTCATGAAATTAAAAGACGCTTGCTCCTTGGAAGAAAAGTTATGACCAACTTAGACAGCATATTTAAAAGCAGAGACATTACTTTGTCAACAAAGGTCCAGCTATTCAAAGCTATCGTTTTTCCAGTAGTCATGTATGGATGTGAGAGTTGAACCATAAGGAAAGTTGAGTGCTGAAGAATTGATACTCTTGAACTGTGGTGTTGGAGTAGACTCTTGAGAGTCCCTTGGACTGCAAGGAGATCAAACCCATCAATCCTAAAGGAAATCAGTCCTGAATATTCATTGGAAGGACTGATGCTAAAGCTGAAACTCCAATACTTTGGCCACCTGATGGGAAGAACTGAGTCATTTGAAAAGACTGTGATGCTGGGAAAGATTGAAGGCAGGAGGAGAAGGGGACAGCAGAGGTTTAGTTGGTTGGATAGCATCACTGACTCGAGGGACTCCTTGAGCAAGCTCCAGGAGTTGGTGATGCATAGGGAAGCCTGACGGCAGTCCATGGGGTTGCAAGGAGAAGTACACGACTGAGCGACTAAGCTGAATTGAGCTGAAAGAATTTATCCTATGAAAAACTCACTATGTCTTTCTCTTTCTCATTTCATGAAAGACCAGTAGCTAATCAACCGTGGACTGGTTGTAATCAGTGATATTTGTGAACCCGCACTAGACCCCTTTTACTAATGTTTCCAAGCTTAGCCCTAATGCAGCTCACCTGAGTCACGTGTTTTACTCATTCCGGTTATGGTTTGGTGTTCCTGACTCTGGACTGCAGCCTGCTTCTAAAACCTAAAGTATAAAATGAAGGTAGTCTTAGTATTAATTAAGTCCTATCCTTTCTTTCCAGGCTGCTGGGAATGAACAGGAGTCCTACAATTCTAACATTTAATCTGGTTCTCTTTCCTGAGGCTGGACAGAGTCCATTATTTTATAGCTTGTCCTTTCCTTCTTTCCACGGAACACATTGGTATTGTGTATTTATTTGCACGTGTATTATCCAACAGTATCGGCCCTTTCTTGGTAACATGAATTACTCCATTAACAGAATGCAAATTACAAATAAGTCAGGGCTTGACACCAGGCAAAATAGTCAATACATATCCTGTAGAAAACAGTTTTCTGGCTTTGAATAAAGAGTACTTGTAAGGACCTTTCATCTATATACTCAGTTACATCAAAGAATGAGTGCCTCCAAAGCATATTATAAAACCATAGAAAAAGAGTTTTATCTGACACTTGATAATTTTACTAAACAACAGAAAGACCATAATTGATGACACTATTAGAAAGCTGTTACAACATGAAACAAACATCATAAGATCGTGAGAAGACTCAGCTAATAATGTATTTGTGACATCAATAAAATTAGTTGTTTTTCATCAGTGTTGTGAAATTTCTGATTTGTTTTAGCCTTGTGCATTATTCTATTATGGCATGATGATTCTCATTATGTTTCTCTAAGGCCTATCAACAGATAGAGTGTAGACTCTAATTATCTCTATATTTAGTCAAAATAGTCAGGCTTCATCTGTTTTCAGAACAGTTAATGTATTTGGCTCATTACTCTGGAAACACTGAGTACAATTTAGTTCCCTAAAAGCACATCCAGCATTAGCTTATGTAAGGAGCATTAAGGTCCTCTGTGTGATGATTTTATTCTTTTCCTATGGCAGTGAGTCAGGAAATAATAGCTATTATTTTTGATCACTTATAATGTACTGAGCACTGTGTTCACATTTTATATGCATTATTCATTTAGCTCTCCCAACAACAAACTATTATTCCCATCACACATATTTAGAAGCTCATCTAGAGTCATGCATTTAGGATGTGGCAGGTGCAGGACAGTCTGATTTCAAAGCCTGAGGTCTTAACCATCGTATTATAAAAAGTACTTAATTCCACAGATGCACACTTTATGTCTGATGTTTGTATAGACCGCATACAGTTAGGTCCTCAAAGAGGTGGGACCCAGTGCTTCAACTCTGATAGGAAGATGGCATTTATTTTTAATTTTTTTTCCAGGAGGGTTATTCCCCTGATCAACATCCTTGAATGAAGTTTATTGCTCTTGGATAAAAATTCCATCTGTAAGTTCCTGGACACTTGGACTCTCCTCCATTCCAGGCCCCTTCACTTAACTGGTTCAGCTACCCTAGCCTCCCATGGTTCTGCCATGTTTCCACACAATTTCCTCCCTCAGGACTTCCTCCCATCTTCCTTCTGACTGAGACATTCTCTCTGCCCCTACTCATACCCCCAGCCTCAGTTAAATGTCATTTCCAAAGAAGCTTTTCTGGACTTCCCAGGTTATGACAGGTTCTCCTGTACTCTTTTCCATAAGGCCCTTCATAGTCATCACCACACATTATAAATATATCCTTAACTTTGTGATTATTTCTTTCTTATTATTTTCCTTTATTTCCCCCAGTTCTATTGAGATACAATTGGCATACATCACTGTATAAGTTTAAGTTGAATGCCATAATGATCCGACTTACATACATCATGAAATGAATAACACAATAGGTTTAGTAAACATCCATCATCTCATATAGATTTAACATTAAAGAAATAAAAAATAAATTTTTCCTCATGATGAGAACTCTTAGGATTTACTCTCTTAGTAACTTTCATATGTAACATATAGCAGTATTAATTATCTTTATTAAGTTGTATATTACACCTCGAGTACTTACTTATGCTACACTCAAGTATGCCAGGAAATTTGGAAAACTCAGCGGTGGTCACAGGACTGGAAAAGGTCAGTTTTCATTCCAATCCCAAAGAAGGGCAATGCCAAAGAATGTTCAAACTACCATACAATTGTGCTCATTTCACATGCTAGCAAGGTAGTGCTCAAAATCCTTCATGCTAGACTTCAACAGTATGTGAACCAAGAACTTCCAGATGTACAAGCTGGATTTAGAAAAGTCAGAGGAACCAAAGATCAAATTGCCAACACCTGTTGGATCATAGAAAAAGCAAGAGAATTCCAGAAAAATATTTACTTCTGCTTCATTGACTATGACAAAGTCTTTGTGTAGATCACAACAAACTGTGGCAAGTGCTTAAAGAGATGGGAATACCAGACCACCTTACCTGTCTTCTGAGAAACCTGTATGCAGGTCAAAAATTAACAGTTAGAACCTTACATGGAACAATGGACTGGTTCAAAACTGGGAAAGGAGTACATCAAGGCTGTATTCTGTCACACTGCTTATTTAATTTATATGTAGAGTACATTATGAGAAATGCTGGGCTGGAAGAAGCACAAGCTGGAATCAAGATGGTCCAGAGAAATATTAACAACCTCAGATATGCAGATGATACCACTGTAATGGAAAAAAGTGAAGAGAAACTAAAGACCCTCTTGATGAAGGTGAAAGAGGAGAGTGAAAAAGCTAGCTTAAATCTCAGCATTCAAAAAACTAAGATCATGGCATCCGGTCCCATCACTCCATGGCAAATAGATGGAGAAACAATGGAAATTGAGAGACTTTATTTTCTTGGGCTCCAAAATCACTGCGGATGGTGACTGCAGCCATGAAATTAAAAGATGCTTGCTCCTTGGAAGGAAAGCAGTTACACACCTAGACAACATATTAAAAAGCAGAGCTATCACTTTGACCATAAATGTCTATATGGTCAAAGCTATGGTTTTTTTCAGTAGTGATAAAAATGGCTGAGCACTGAAGAATTGATGCTTTTGAATTATGGTGTTGGAGAAGACTCTTGATATTCCTTTGGACAGTGAGGAGATGAAAGCAGTCAATCCTAAAGGAAATCAACCCTGAATATTCACTGGAAGAACCGATGCTGGGGCTAAAGCTCCAATACTTTGACCACCTGATGTGAAGAACTGATTCACTGAAAAAAGTCCTGATGCTGGGAAGGATTGAAGGCAGAAGGAGAAGGGTTAGACAGAAGATGAGATGGTTGAATGGCATCATCGACTCAATGGACATGAGTTTGAGCAAACCCCAAGAGATAGTCAAGGACAAGAAAGACTGGTGTGCTGCAGTCCATGGGGTCACAAAGTGTTGAAGACAACTTAGCAATTGAACACCAGTAAGTACTTACTTATAACTGGAAGTCTGTTACCTTTGACTACCTTCATCTAATTCTCCCCTCTCTAACTAAAATGTTAAGATTCAGTCATATCAGGGACTGTGTTGGTCTTGCTCGTTGCTATCCAGGCCCTAAAAATCCTGCCCCTACTCCCACAGTTGTTGCTTGGAAATTAAAAGATGCTTACTCCTTGGATGGAAAGTTATGACCAACCTAGACAGCATATTCAAAAGCACAGATAATACTTTGCCAACAAAGGTCTGTCTAGTCAAGGCTATGGTTTTTCCAGTGGTCATGTATGGATGTGAGAGTTGGACTATAAAGAAAACTGAGCACCGAAGAATTGATGCTTTTGAACTGTGGTGTTGGAGAAGACTCTTGAGAGTCCCTTGGACTGCAAGGAGATCCAACCAGTCCATCCTAAAGGAGATCAGTCCTGGGTGTTCATTGGAAGGACTGATGTTGAAGCTGAAACTCCAATATTTTGGCCACCTGATACGAAGAGCTGACTCATTTGAAAAGACCCTGATGTTGAGAAAGATTGAAGGCAGGAGGAGAAGGGGACAACAGAGGATAAGACAGTTGGATGGAGTCACTGACTCAATGGACATGAGTTTGAGTAAACTCTGGGAGTTGGTGATGGACAGGGAGGCCTGGTGTGCTGTGGTTCATGGGGTGACAGAGTCGGACACAACTGAGCAACTGACCTGAACTGACTGAATAAAAGAATTAATAAATGAATGAAAGAACAGTGGTGGATTTATGTACTTCCATTGTCTTTTAAAGAAGATACCAGTTAAAGTTAGTCTGTATCCCTAGAACTAAGCAAAGCTATATGATCCAAAGTTCTTGAGTTTATGCTTTTTGCTCTGGCACTAGACTGAATGTTTTAGCTCATTCCTGCCATTTCCCTGAAATTGCTATGCAAGAAAACAAAAATACGCATAGGACTAATTCTCAGGAAGTTGCTGTAGACCTTAAGCATGACGGAAAAAGAAAGACAGACTCTGCCTTATATTTTTAGAGATGGAAATAGGAAATGTCAGATTTCTTCAATACTGACCACAGTGGTTAAAGAAAGCATATGAAAAGTTAATTGTTAAAATGGTGATGAAGATATGTTTAAAAATTCTTAGACTAATTTATCCATCATTGTAAACAGCCAAAATAAAATACGTATTCAGTTCAGTTCAGTCACTCAGTCATGTCTGACTCTGCGACCCCATGAATCACAGCACACCAGGCCTCCCTGTCCATCACCAACTTCCAGAGTTCACTCAAACTCATGTCCATTGAGTTGGTGATGCCATCAAGCCATCTCATCCTCTGTCGTCCCCTTCTCCTCCTGCCCCCAATCCCTCCCAGCATCAGAGTCTTTTCCAATGAGTCAACTCTTCGCATGAGGTGGCCTAAGTACTGGAGTTTCAGCTTCAGCATCAGTCCTTCCAATGAACACCCAGGACTAATCTCCTTTAGGATGGACTGGTTGGATCTCATTGCTGTCCAAGGAACTCTCAAGAGTCTTCTCCAACACCACAGTTCAAAAGCATCAATTCTTCGGTGCTCAGCTTTCTTCACAGTCCAACTCTCACATCCATACATGACCACTGGAAAAACCATAGCCTTGACTAGACGGACCTTTGTTGGCAAAGTAATGTCTCTGCTTTTGAATATGCTATCTAGGTTGGTCATAACTTTCCTTCCAAGGAGTCTTTTAAATTCATGGCTGCAATCACCATCTGCAGTGATTTTGGAGCCCCAAAAATAAAGTCTGACACTGTTTCCACTGTTTCCCCATCTATTTCCCATGAAGTGATGGGACCAGATGCCATGATCTTCATTTTCTGAATGTTGAACTTTAAGCCAACTTTTTCACTCTCTTCTTTCACTTTCATCAAGAGGCTTTTTAGTTCCTCTTCACTTTCTGCCATAAGGGTGGTGTCATCTGTATATCTGAGGTTATTGATATTTCTCCTGGCAATCTTGATTCCAGCTTGTGCTTCTTCCAGCCCAGCGTTTCTCATGATGTACTCTGCATATAAGTTAAATAAGCAGGGTGACAATATACAGTCTTGACGTACTCCTTTTCCTATTTGGAACCAGTCTGTTGTTCCATGTCCAGTTCTAACTGTTGCTTGCTAACCTGCATATAGGTTTCTCAAGAGGCAGGTCAGGTGGTCTGGTATTCCCATCTCTTTCAGAATTTTCCACAGTTTATTGTGATCCACCCAGTCAAAGGCTTTGGCATAGTCAATAAAGCAGAAATAGATGTTTTTCTGGAACTCTCTTGCTTTTTCCATAATCCAGCAGATGTTGGCAATTTGATATCTGGTTGTAATACGTATAGGTAGGATTATATAACTATGTATGAAATTATAGAATCAATAGCATTTTTAGAGAATCTGATGGGAGCAAAAGGACCTTGGTGACTCTGAGGAATTCATTCTTTTTTTTTTTTTTTTTTGAGTTATTTTTCCATTTATTTAGATCTTCCTTGATTTTTTTTTATTTCTTTTTTTTTTCTAATTTTATTTTATTTTTAAACTTTACATAATTGTATTAGTTTTGCCAAATATCAAAATGAATCCGCCACAGGTATACATGGAATTCATTCTTAATGCTAAAATCTATCAGTGTTGATCTTTTTATATGCCTATTAAACATTAACTGTTATTTTATAGGAATACTTGGGTTGAAAAAGAACAGAAAGGAAGGGAGAAATACTTTGTTCAAATCTATTTCATAATGCACACTCCCATGAAAAATTAGCTTTTATTTTGATTACAGATAATTCATCCTCATTAGAAATTTTAGAAATCCTGAAAATTACGAACAAACCATTCAAATCCCAACAATTTCAAGAAAATCTTAGGTAACATATGGTGTATTTCTGTTCAGTCTTTTTGCTGAGTATCTTTGTAACATAGTTACAATAAATATGCATCATGAAAGACTGATTATAGTTTTTAAAGTTTATCTTTTATGATTTAAAATGGGAAATATGTCTGAAATTATAAAATATTTTGGAAAAATAGATAAAATATGGCACTACCCACATATGACTACTAACATTTTGGCATATGTTCTTACAATAATTTTCTAGGGTATTTTCTTAAGTTGTTATATGGAATATATTGATTTGGGCTTCCCTCATGGCTCAGCAGGTGAAGAACCTGCCTGCAATGCAGGAGATGAGGGCTTGATCTCTGGTTCTGGAAGATCCTGTGGAGGAGGAAATGGCAACCCACTCCAGAGTTCTTGGCTGGAGAATCCCATGGACAGAGGAGTCTGACGGGCTGCGGGCCATAGGGTTGCAAAGAGTCAGAGATGACTGAAGCGACTGAGCTCACACACACATACATATATTGGTTTACAGCAGAGGTAATACAGATATTCAGAGATCCTAGACTGTTGCAGAATAATTTCTAAGGACCAATAATGTGCTGCCTATTTCATTTTACCTTAGTCTATTCCTAAGGCTCAATAGAATAAAGCATTATACTGCACCATCCATTAAATTTGAAAACTCCTTTTATTGATTTTTTAATTGATTTTATTGATATGAGTGGGCTAATACTTAAGATCAGGTTGTCAAATCAGACTCATTTGAAGGATGCTTCTGCAATAACAAACTTTACTGATAGTTGGAGGATATGGGCAACCAAGAGGCATGGGCAGAGCAGACAGAAGTCTGGGGCACCAAAGGTGGCTTCGTGGGTCCTGTCACCCCACATCAGATATGTTCTCTCTGATCTAGAATAATAGATGACATTTCAGATAATGTTTTGCAGTTTACTTCACATAGCATGAAGCGTGCTTAAGTTATGAAATACCTTCATTTTATACTTCAGAAGAGTTATATAACTTATGTGAGATTCTTCAGGGAACCCTGCATCATAGATCTATAGATTCTGGGTTTATTTATTAAGTAACCCTTAGCAAGGACGTCGTGCTAAGGCATTCTGTGATAAGAGCCCTTCCCTTTAGCAAATATTATTAGTCTATTTATCTGGAGTTTCAGTTGACAAAGAGATTAGACTGGATTAACCTGCCTTTTTCTCTTCCCCAGTGTAGTTTCTCTTAACACCCGCAAAGAAAGTGAATGAATCTCTGACCAGCTGTTGAAATTCTTTCATTCTCAATAAGCAATAGGAAAAGAGAAAAAAATCCCTACAATCTAGCTTCTCATTTTCCACCCCTAAATCCTGTATGGACATGAGTTTTGGTGGATGCGTGGTCAGGGGTTCTGTTCTTCCAGTAGCTTTTTTTCCCCATGTCTGTTTTTGAAAAGCTCTTAGCCATTCCCCCTCCACATCCCCAAATGCCCCTAATCTGTTCTCTCTTTCCTGTCCCAATTGAAGCCCAATAAAAAGTATGTTAGAAACTCCCAGAAGATAACAGAAGAGAAAATGTAGATGACCTTGGGTATGGTGATGTCCTTTTAGATACAACACCAAAGGTACAATTCATGAAAGAGACAATTGGTAAATTGGATTTCATTAAATTTAACGAAAAAGACACTTCTCTGCAAAAGATACTGCTAAGAAAATGAGAAGGCAATCTATAGACTGGGAGAAAGTATTTGTAAAATACATATTTGATGAAAGTGTTGGTTGCTCAGTCATGTCCGACTCAGGGACCCCATGGACTGTATGTAGCCTGCCAGGCTCCTCTGTCCATGGAAATCTCCAGGCAAGAGTATAGGAGTGGGTAGCCATTCCCTTCTCCAGGACATCTTCCCAACCCAGGGATCAAACCCAGGTCTCCTGCAATGCAGGCAGATTCTTTACCATCTGACAAAAGACTTATCCAAAATATATAAAGAACTCTTAAAACTCAACAATGAGAAAATGAACAACCTGATTTTAAAATGGGCAAAAAACCCAAACAGAGACCTCAACAAAGAAGATATTCAGATGACAAATACACATAATATAAAGATACTCCATAGTATATGTCAAGTTCAGTTCAGTTCAGTTGCTCAGTCGTGTCCGACTCTTCGTAACCCCATGAATTGCAGCACGCGAGGCCTCCCTATCACCAACTCCCAGAGTTTACACAAACTCACGTCCATCGAGTCGGTGATGCCATCCAGCCATCTCATCCTCTGTTGTCCCCTTCCTCCTGCCCCCAATCCCTCCCAGCATCAGAGTCTTTTCCAATGAGTCAACACCTCACATGAGGTGGCCAAACTATTGGAGTTTCAGCTTCAGCATCAGTCCTTCCAATGAACACCCAGGACTAATCTCCTTTAGAATAGTCTGGTTGGATCTCCTTGCAATCCAAGGAACTCTCAAGAGTCTTCTCCAACACCACAGTTCAAAAGCATCAATTCTTCGGTGCTCAGCTTTCTTCACAGTCCAACTCTCACATCTATACATGACCACTGGAAAAACCATATCCTTGACTAGACGGACCTTTGTTGGCAAAGTAATATCTCTGCTTTTGAATATGCTATCTAGGTTGGTCATAACTTTTCTTCCAAGGAGTAAGCGTCTTTTAATTTCATGGCTGAAATCACCATCTGCAGTGATTTTGGAGCCCGGAAAAATAAAGTCTGACACTGTTTTCACTGTTTCCCCATCTATTTCCCACGAAGCGATGGGACCAGATGCCATGATTTTCGTTTTCCAAATGTTGAGTTTTAAGCCAACTTTTTCACTCTCCTCTTTCACTTTCATCAAGAGGCTCTTTAGCTCTTCTTCACTTTTGGTCATAAGGGTGGTGTCATCTGCATATCTGAGGTTATTGATATTTCTCCTGGCAATCTTGATTCCAGCTTGTGCTTCATCCAGCCCAGCATTCCACATGATGTACTCTGCATATAAGTTAAATAAGCAGGGTGACAATTTACAGCTTTGACATATTCCTTTCCTGATTTGGGACATGTCTGGTTCTAACTGTTGCTTCTTGACCTGCATACACATTTCTCAGGAGGCAGGTAAGGTGGTCTGGTATTTCCATCTCTTTCAGAATTTTCCACAGTTTATTGTGATCCGCACAGTCAAAGGCTTTGGCATAGTCAATAAAGCAGAAATAGATGTTTTTCTGGAACTCTCTTGCTTTTTTGATGATCCAGCGGATGTTGGCAATTTGATCTTTGGTTCCTCTGCCTTTTCTAAAACCAGCTTGAACATCAGGAAGTTCGTGGTTCACGTATGTCAAGAGGAGATTGAAAATTAAAACCGCAGTGTGATACTATTGCACTCCCATTAGAATGGCCAAAATCCAACACACATACACAAAACCTCCCATCTGGCTAGCACATGGAGCAACAGAAACTCTTTATTTATTGCTGGTAGGAATTAATGGACTTTGGAAAACAGTTTCTCAAGTTTCTTTCTAAACTAAACATACTCTAAATATATACATTTATATAACTAAATATATAAACAGCAATCATGCTCCTTAATAATTACCTAAAAGAGGAGGAGATGGTTGGATAGCCTCACCAATGCAATGGACATGAACTTGGGCAGATTTCAGGAGCTGGTGAGGAACAGGGAGGCCTGGTGTGCTGTAGTCCATGGGGTCGCAAAAAGTCAACACGATTGGAGGACTGAAATAAAAAAGAGTTAAAAATTTATGTCCACACAAAACCTGCACGTGAATGTTTATAGCAGATTTATTCATAACTGCCAAGACTTGGAAGCAACCAAGATGTCCTTCAGTAGGTAAATGGATCAATATATGCTGATACATTCATACAATGGAATACTATTCAGCATTAAATAGAAATGAGTTTTATGCTGTGAGAAGATATGGAAGAAACTTAAATGCATATCACTAAATGAAAGAAGCCTATCTGCAAAGGCTCTGAACTATGATTCCAACTATATGACATTCTGAAAAAGGAAAAAATAAAAACACTATAGAGACAGTGAAAGGAGCGGTGGCTACCAGGGGTTAGCAGGGAGAGGGGAATGAATAGGAATAGAATAGAGGAATTTTAAGGCCATGAAACTACTCTGTACGACTCTATAATGGTGAGTATATGTCATACATTTGCCAAAACCCATAGATGTACACCAAGAGTGAACCCTGATGTAAGCTATGGGTTTGAGTGAGTATTTCATAGTTTGTGGAACTATGGACTCATCCTTCGTGTCCTGCAGTTCTGTGAGCTCTGAGAAGTGAGTGATGTCTTGTATCTGCCATGGACATAGCATACAGAATAGCTTCACTGTCCCCAAACCCACTATGCTCCACCTATTTATCTGTGGATAAATAAATGGTGGGGCTCGGGGGCCCCACCCCCGAGCCCCTGGCAACCTCTGATGTTTCTACTGTCTCTACAACTTTGCTTTCTCCTAAATATCATATTTCAGACTCACTTCCTTCATGCTGCAATATGCATTTGAAATTCTTTCATGTCTTTTCACTACACAAGAGCCCATTTCTTTTCAACCTTGAATAATATTCCAATGTGTGGAAATACCACATTTTTTCTGTTCACCTACTGAAAGACATCTTGTTCACCTCCTGAAGGACATCTTGTTCACCTCCAAGTTTTGGCAATTATAGATAAAGCTGCTGTAGACATTTGCATACAGCTTTTGTGTGGACATAAGTTTTCAACCCATTCAGGGAAATGCCTAGGAGTGCAATTGCTGGACTGTATGGTTAAGACTATGGTTAGCTTTGTGAGAAACTGTCAAACTGTCTTCAGAGTGGCTGTATTTTTCACATTCCTGCCAGCAATAAATGAGAGTTTCTGTTGCTCCACATCCGAGCCAATCAGCATTTAGTATTGTTAGACTGGAATTTTGCCCATTCTAATAGGTATAGAGTAGTATCTCATTGCTTTAATTTGCAAATTCTTAATAACATACAATGTTGAGCATCTCTTCACATATTTATTTAACACTTTTTATCTTCTTTGGTGAGGTTTCTCTTCAGATCTTTTTAATTGCATTATCTGTAGTTGAGTTTTAAGAGTGTCCATTTAGGACAAATTCTTTGAAAAGTACAACTTTCCAAAACTCGACCAGGAAGAAATAGAAAATCTTAACAGACCCATCATAAGCACGGAAATTGAAACTGTAATCAAAAATCTTCCAGCAAACAAAAGCCCAGGTCCAGATGGATTCACAGCTGAATTCTACCAAAAATTTAGAGAAGAGCTAACACCTATCCTGCTCAAACTCTTCCAGAAAATTGCAGAGGAAGGTAAACTTCCAAACTCATTCTATGAGGCCACCATCACCCTAATACCAAAACCTGACAAAGATCCCACAAAAAAAGAAAACTACAGGCCAATATCACTGATGAACATAGATGCAAAAATCCTTAACAAAATTCTAGCAATCAGAATCCAACAACACATTAAAAAGATCATACACCATGACCAAGTGGGCTTTATCCCAGGGATGCATGGATTCTTCAATATCCGCAAATCAATCAATGTAATACACCACATTAACAAATTGAAAAATAAAAACCATATGATTATCTAAATAGATGCAGAGAAAGCCTTTGACAAAATTCAACACCCATTTATGATAAAAACTCTCCAGAAAGCAGGAATAGAAGGAACAAACCTCAACATAATAAAAGCTATATATGACAAACCCACAGCAAACATTATCCTCAATGGTGAAAAATTGAAAGCATTTCCTCTAAAGTCAGGAACAAGACAAGGGTGCCCACTTTCACCATTACTATTCAACATAGCTTTGGAAGTTTTGGCCACAGCAATCAGAGCAGAAAAAGAAATAAAAGGAATCCAAATTGGAAAAGAAGAAGTAAAACTCTCACTATTTGCAGATGACATGATCCTCTACATAGAAAACCCTAAAGACTCCACCAGAAAATTACTAGAACTAATCAATGACTATAGTAAAGTTGCAGGATATAAAATCAACACACAGAAATCCCTTGCATTCCTATATACTAATAATGAGAAAACAGAAAGAGAAATTAAGGAAACAATTCCATTCACCATTGCAACGGAAAGAATAAAATACTTAGGAATATATCTACTTAAAGAAACTAAAGACCTATATATAGAAAACTATAAAACACTGGTGAAAGAAATCAAAGAGGACACTAATAGATGGAGAAATATACCATGTTCATGGATTGGAAGAATCAATATAGTGAAAATGAGTATACTACCCAAAGCAATTTATAGATTCAATGCAATCCCTATCAAGCTACCAACAGTATTCTTCACAGAGCTAGAACAAATAATTTCACAATTTGTATGGAAATACAAAAAACCTCGAATAGCCAAAGCGATCTTGAGAAAGAAGAATGGAACTGGAGGAATCAACCTACTGACTTCAGGCTCTACTACAAAGCCACAGTTATCAAGACAGTATGGTACTGGCACAAAGACAGAAATATAGATCAATGGAACAAAATAGAAAGCCCAGAGATAAATCCACACACATATGGACACCTTATCTTTGACAAAGGAGGCAAGAATATACAATGGATTAAAGACAATCTCTTTAACAAGTGGTGCTGGGAAAACTGGTCAACCACTTGTAAAAGAATGAAACTAGAACACTTTCTAACACCATACACAAAAATAAACTCAAAATGGATTAAAGATCTAAACATAAGACCAGAAACTATAAAACTCCTAGAGGAGAACATAGGCAAAACACTCTCTGACATACATCACAGCAGGATCCTCTATGACCCACCTCCCAGAATATCGGAAATAAAAGCAAAAATAAACAAATGGGACCTAATTAACCTTACAAGCTTCTGCACATCAAAGGAAACTATCAGCAAGGTGAAAAGACAGCCTTCAGAATGGGAGAAAATAATAGCAAATGAAGCAACTGACAAACAACTAATCTCAAAAATATACAAGCAACTCCTACAGCTCAACTCCAGAAAAATAAATGACCCAATCAAAAAATGGGCCAAAGAACTAAATAGACATTTCTCCAAAGAAGACATACAGATGGCTAACAAACACATGAAAAGATGCTCAACATCATTCATTATCAGAGAAATGCAAATCAAGACCACTATCAGGTACCATTTCACACCAGTCAGAATGGCTGCGATCCAAAAGTCTACAAATAATAAACGTTGGAGAGGGTGTGGAGAAAAGGGAACCCTCTTACACTGTTGGTGGGAATGCAAACTAGTACAGCCACTATGGAGAACAGTGTGGAGATTCCTTAAAAAACTGGAAATAGAACTGCCTTATGATCCAGCAATCCCACTGCTGGGCATACACACTGAGGAAACCAGAAGGGAAAGAGACACGTGTACCCCAATGTTCATCACAGCACTGTTTATAATAGCCAGGACATGGAAGCAACCTAGATGTCCATCAGCAGATGAATGGATAAGAAAGCTTTGGTACATATACACAATGGAGTATTACTCAGCCATTAAAAAGAATTCATTTGAATCAGTTCTAATGAGGTGGATGAAACTGGAGCCTATTATACAGAGTGAAGTAAGCCAGAAGGAAAAACACCAATACAGTATACTAACGCATATATATGGAATTTAGAAAGATGATAACAATAACCCTGTGTATGAGACAGAAAAAGAGACACTGAGGTATGGAACAGTCTTATGGACTCTGTGGGAGAGGGAGAGGGTGGGAAGATTTGGGAGAATGGCATTGAAACATGTAAAATATCATGTATGAAACGAGATGCTAGTCCAGGTTCAATGCACTATACTGGATGCTTGGGGCTAGTGCACTGGGACAACCCAGAGGGATGGTATAGGGAGGGAGGAGGGAGGAGGATTCAGGATGGGGAGCACATGTATACCTGTGATGGATTCATTTTGATATTTGGCAAAACTAATACTATTATGTAAAGTTTAAAAATAAAATAAAAATTAAAAAAAAAAGTTGAATATTAAAAAAAAAATCTCTTCTAATAAAAATTCAACTTTTAGCCAAAAAAAAAAAAGAGTGTCCATTTAGTTGTTAATGTTATTGTAATTTCCATTTCTAAAGGTTATATTTTATTCTTTAAAAAATCTGCTATGTTAATTTTTAGTTTCCTATTCCCTGCAGGTACTTGCAAGCTTTTCCTTTATTCATTTAAACCTATACAACATGATTACTGTAAATTATTTGCTAATAATTCTCATTTGCTATCTTAAGTCTCTGTTGCTGATGTTTTTTTTCACTTTCCTCATGGATAATAACTTGCTTTTTTTAATATGCTTTGTGATTTTAGACTATGGGCTGCATATTATCCTTGAAACATTAGTTGGGAGAATCTGTGTAGCCTTGAAGGAAGGTACCTTCTTTCAGAAAGCATTTACACTTATTATAGTTAGCAGTATTACTAGCCTGACTAATTTAGATTAAAATTAAATTCATGGCTTGATATTTTTTGAACTACTTAAGTGATATGAATGCAGACTGCAAAATCGGCACAAAGACCAGTTTGTAAATATAAGTTCTAAGGGAAAGATTTTATTCCCCTTTGGTGGGTAGCTGCCACCAATACCGACACTTGGGGCTATTCTGGGTGGTCATGGTACATGAATTTGCCTGTTACCCTTACCACAATGATCTGGCCCTTTGGCGTGCATCCATCTGTGCTAAGTCACTTCAGTTGTGTTCGACTCTCTGTGGACCATTAGCCCACCAGGCTCCTCTGTCTGTGGGATTCTCCAGGCAAGAATACTGGAGTGGGTTGCCATGCCCTCTTCCAGGGTATCTTTCCAATCCAGGGATCTAACTCACATCTCTTTTATCTCCTGCATTGGCAGGTGGGTTCTTTAACACTAGCACCATCTGGCAAGCCCCTGGCCCTTTGGAGTCCCAGCTTAATGTGGGGAGGGATTGTTTGAGATCCCTTTGAGCAAGCCCTGGAACTTGATGCCAAAAACCAAAGTTCAAGGGACTTTCCTAGTGGTCTGGTGGCAAAGACTCCACGCTCCCAATGCAGGGAGCCCAGGTTCGATCCCTGGTTGGAGAGCTAGATCTCACAGGCCACAACTAACACTTTGCATGCCACAGCAAATAAAGATCCACACGCCACAACTAAAACACACTGCATGCTCAACTAAGATCTGGCACAGTAAAGGGAAAAAAAAAAAAGTCAAGTTTGCAGAAACTGGCAAAGGCCCTCAAGGCGAAGGCACCAAATCTCTGGGCCCCCACTTTCCTCCTAGGCCTCATAATTACTTACTCTATTATCAGCTTTTAAGCCTTTACGATTCTAAAAGAGTATTAGTGGATCCAGAATTTTCAGCAATAGCAATTCTTTATATATGATATAGGCCACCTAGCTCAGTAAGGTATTAGTCCCAGCAAACTGATCAGCCTTAGTCCCAGAAATGGAAGTCTCCCTTATGTTTTTTCTTTCCTCTAGCCCTCCTTTCACCCTGCAATGTTGTTATTAACCAGGTTTCTATCCTTGGCATTCGTTCCTATTTGCACGTTTCCTCCCTTGGTTTGGTGACATCCATTGTTATAGGCTGACTTTTCATCTCCAATGTTACATTCTTGACTTCCACTCTGAGTTAGACCTTTCCGTATAGATGTATTTGCCTGCACCTCTATCTTTTCTATTCTGCACCCAAGTCAGAATCTTTTCTCAGCACCACTTCCTCCTTCTGTCACAGTCATCTGACAGAAGCAGGACTATTTTCCCACACATCATTCTCAAATGTATAAAGTCGCATCGATTCATGTCCAGTCTGTATAGTCATGCCTGACGGTTGTTTCACAGGATTGACATCTCCCAACTTAGTCGAATCTCATCTGAGGCATCACTACCTTTCTCCTGAGTTCCCTTTCTCTGTGATCTTCCATCTCCGGTTCATTCTGGGTCTTGCCTCCATAATTCAATGCCTTTTATAAGAAGCCTTCTATGAGTTCACATTTATCAATAGGAAAAGCCCAGCCTCCTCGACCAATATTTGTGTGAGCCTCACATGAATTTCCTCTGGGCTTTCTTTTTAGGCTTGTATCTCACTCTACTCAGGCATCAGGCCAACTTAACAACTTGTCAGTTTCTGAACACATTGTGTGAAAGTGAAAAGTGTTACTCAGGAATGTCCGACACTTTGCAACCCTATGGACTGTAGCCCACCAGGCTCCTCTGTCCATGGGCTTCTCCAGGCAAGAATACTGGAGCAGGTTGCCATGCCCTCCTCCAGCGGATCTTCCTGACCCAGGAATCAAATCTGAGTCTCTTATGTCTTCTGCATTAGCAGGTGGGTTCTTTACAACTTGCGCCTCCTGGGAAGTCTCTATATTCTTGTACATTCCATTTGTGTTCTGGAATAGCATCCTTACTGTATCTCTCTTGAAATCTAATAATGCCAAGCCAGATTCTAAATGTCACTACCTCCAAAAGATCTTCCCTCTTCACCTTAGACTTTTCCCCTAATATTCATCTCATCTCTTATGTACCAGATCAAACCATATGAGATTGAAGTTTTTATAGGCCAAGAGTGGTCATATGTTGGCAATTTCTTACGAAGCAAACAAAAACCTAGTTCAGTGCTTTGTATAAAGTTAGCATATGTCTAATAAATATTTGCCTAAAATGAGTGAATGAACATTTTGATGAGAATAAGCAATATAGTCCACAGTGAAAGAAAAGTCCAGCTCAGAGTAAAAAGAATTAGAATTTTATCCCTTAGTGTAAACACATGCACACACAGAGTAAATGAAATTTCTGAAAGAAATCAGAAATCAGTATGCCTAGAATTTAGAGAAGAAAAAAGATAATAAAAGTAGCAGAGTTACCAATGTTTGTAACTCATATTCATTTCATAAGGCTGGATGGAAACTGATAACTTACCTGAATCTACTTTGAACTAATTGAATGCAAGGGATTATTTAAGAATAAACTGTTATTATTGCAGCAATACTATTGAAAACATCATGAGGTAATTGAAAAATAAAATCAGGAACTGCAATTTACCTTAAAAATTAAAGAAATTTCCTTTAAGAGCTCTCTGGGCATTTCACTTCTTGTTGCTAAGAATCTACTTTTAAAAGCCAAATTAACCAGATCGTCCATTAACATTGATCACATTAGCTAGATAACTGCCAAATTGCCATCTTACTTATGTTGTATAAATGCAGCATAATGTGAAAGTAAGGGCAATGTAACATGATGCACAAAATTCCCTTTCCATTAAACTTCTTTTAAAACAATTGTTAAAGCAATCCTTTCTGCCATGTCTCTACTGTTAGCACTACTTTATATTACATAAGCATGGAGCATGGCCATTAGCAAAGACTTCTCTGATGTCATAAAGGAAGTGTTTCTGTTTTGCCCTCTTATGTAATGAAGGACAGAGTTCATAGGTGAATACGAATGGGACTCTGCCAAGATTCCCTTAGTAGTGCCGATAGTAGAGACTCTCAACTGGAAAGCAAAGTCCTCTCCTTTTGCTGAATTGGCTACTTCAGCCGGCAGATCTATCCTTTGGCCTGAGGCTTTTTAATCACTGGGGAAAACTAAAAAATGTACTTTGACCTTAGTGCAGATCTTCTGCAACTCTCCCTCTTAAATTGAGTACATTTTGTACCACCTGCAGAACAGGAATAATTAAGCAATAACTGAAAAAGATGGTAAGAACTTTGATACTTTACTTAATGAACTGATATATATCCAACTAGAAAATCAGTCAAAATGCCTTTTGACAGAATCTTTTTAAAAATAATTATGGTGATGTCTTTATTTTTGTATGATATTGTGGTTACTTTGCTTTTATTTACTCAAGATTGTACCATGGGTGGAGAAAGTCTATTTCAAATCAGAAAAATTCTCTGATATATAGTTAATGACCATCCCAAGTGTTCACAGTTGTTTAAACTTTTAGAGCAAATAGATAAAAATATAAAATATGTAAAAACAGAAATGCAGACTCAAAGGTCTGAGTCTGGTTCACCATTACTACTAAAGAGGTATATAATCTTGAGCAAGGTTTTTAACCTAGTTTTAAAACTTATCTCCCTTTCTATAAAATTGAGATCATGCTCTTCCTACTTTATTAAGAGGTGTTAGGGATTAAAGTATATTTCATAAAAACTCTTTATAGGGTGCAATATTGCCGGGAGCTGGCATATTGCATATTGAGCGCATATTGCATATTAAGTGCAGCACTTTCATAGCATAATCTTTCAGGATCTGGAATAGCTCATCTGGAAGTCTATCACTGCCAGGAGCCAGCGTGAGGAACTCCGCCCGTGGCAAAGGTCATGAGGAAGGAGGCTCGGCATACGCAAAGACGGGATCGAGCCTCAGGAGTCCCCCTGGAAATTCTCGAGCATCTACCCCCAAAACCAGAGTCTGCCTACTTTCTGCTTTGTGCTCTCACCTACACCTCTGACTTTACGGGGGGCTGTCCCCCACTACCTCTCTCTGAAAAAAAGAGTTAACTTACAGCTCCAGTTAATAAAGTTCCTGGGTGTGATAGTGTTTCAACCTACAAACTCCTTTGGAAGTCCTCTAGCCTGCCTGAATAGGTTTTTCCAGCCACATGTGATTGCTCAGAGCCTCCCAACTGTGGGAGGCATGAAATGTTCTAAACTGTCTAAATACAGATTCCTTTGAGCAGTTAAAAGATTGATTAGAAATTGTATTGGTGAAGGGTTTTTCACTTGTTGGGCCAATGTTTGCTGCTAAGTTTCCATATCCCTTACCTGCTGTGTCCCTGGCAGTGTATTGATTAATATAATTGGTGTAAGTAGTAGCTTTAATGTTTGTAACCTGGGACCCTTGAGTTAATTCTTTTTCTTGTTACAGCCCACCACACCTTTGCCCTATAGGAATGCAACTTTAATGCTTTTGGAGGGTGGCGCCTGACTAATCACCTTTAGAGAAAAATAAATTTTCTGAAGAAAGGGTCTTAAAATGTTAACAGGCCTCCGGGCCAGAAGATGATGCAAATCAGCTAAACTTTTGCATATGATAAGTCTGCAGGAAGAAAGCCTGGCTTGCTGCATGACTCTACCCCTTCCCCCATTATCCTCTATGCATAATTTAAGGTATAAAAACTACTTTGGAAAATAAAGTGTGGGCCTTGTTCACGGAAACTTGGTCTCCCCATGTCATTCTTTCTCCTACCTTCTGGCTGAATTATTCAGCCTCTTTTCTCCACTGGATTTCCTCACTGAGCTATCCTTATTTCAGCCTCTTTTCTCCACTGAATTTCCTCACTGAGCTATCCTTATTCTATTACTCTTTATATCCTTAATTAATGTTTAATTAAGCAGTTGTTTCCTGATCCTCACTGACGTCGTCCCCGCTTAGAATTCCCTGGATCCACCGGGGCTGGACCCCGGCACAATATAGCATGCACATGTAAGGTATTACTGCTGTTAAATTTCTCTCCTAGAAAGATAAAAATGTAATGAGAACAAAGAACACTTTGGGAACTAGCAGTGCTGTGCATCATCAACAGGTTAGTTTTATTTCCCAAATTACTTTCTTCTGCTACTATATTATTCAGACCGTTCAGAGAAGATGGTGTATCCTGTGAACAGAATTAGGTATGGCCGTTCTCTAATGTAAGTGGAAGCTTACAGGGGTTAATAGTGAGCCGCCTGTTACTCTGGCTAAGCCATGAGAAAATCATCATGGGAAAAGAACAAAAGCAAAATATAGCAATACAGTATAACCCAAATAGAAGTACATTGGGCTGATCAGTTGGGGTTGTCATGCCTTGCTAAGCTAAGGGAAAACACAGTGTGGAACTCCGGGTCAGTGCAAGTCCAGGACGCTGCTTGTGCACACTCTAAGGTGTTTTCCCAAGGCTTATGCGGGTCTATGACCTCTGGCGAGGCAACAGCCCTCGTACAAGAAAATAACAAAGATAGCTTAAAGTAATCAATAAAATGGGAGATGAGACCGGGGACACAGCAGGCTGACTTCATCAGAACAGAACAGATCCTTTCTGCTTGCCAAGACTCCAAGTAAAAGTGATGCGGCTCCGAGGAACAGGGCTCTTGACCCAGGAAGGCTTGGGTCCCCAAGTCCCATCTTTCAAACTTTCATTCTGTCTCCACTTTCTTTTTCCCAAACTGTGTGTCGACCACTTTCGATTCCTACCTGCTGTGCTGGCCACAGCAGGAGCTCTGTTCTCTGATTGCAGCACTATAATCTCCCATTCAGCAGGCACTGTAAATCATCCCGCAGACAGGAGACTGGACTGGAGCCTCAGGTAACATGTGAACAGTATACTCTTTATAACAAGGTGGCACCACTCCATCCTGGGCATGACGGTAGTGGCTCCAGCACATGTGGTACTACATTTCCGCTAGACAGTTAGATATACCGATCAATAAAAGATCTACTCTACTCCATGGAACAGCTTTTATTAATAGAAGGGTACAATGATGAGGCTATACAGTGAAAAAATATTAGACTGAGAAGCACAGATGATACAGAAGAAATAATAAAATAATATCCACCACTTGTACTTTTTTGATTAAAAAAAAAGAGCCTCCTTGTGAATAATTTTGATTTTCACAACCACCTCATGAGGTGGGTAAGCAAGTTACATGTATCACCATTTTGACAGATATTCAGAGGAATTAAGTGTCTTGCTCAAGCTCACAGAAGTTGCCTGATTCCTATTACAGTTTTCTTTCTAGTGTTTCTGATTATACAAAAGGCAGGCACAAAAAATTCCACTGATTGTGTCGCTTTATTAATATTTTGTGTCTTACCTTCTCCAGTGAAATATGTGACTAGGTGACGGTAATGAGAAGTGAAAGGACAGACAAAGAAGAAAACACCAAAACAGTGACCTTCAAACTGCGTAACATTGTAATGCATTGTGTTCACACATTGGGTTTTGAAAAGCTACCTACGATCAATGTGCAGTATCCTCACATATTTTTCCTGTAATTAAAATGAATGTAATTAATAATTTTACTGTAACCTCTGTGTAG
Organism: Bos grunniens; assembly: GCF_055505025.1. NCBI lineage: Eukaryota > Metazoa > Chordata > Mammalia > Artiodactyla > Bovidae > Bos > Bos grunniens. Next base: position 107,387,800 of record NC_141168.1, read on the forward strand.
GCACCTTAACTAAAAATGACCAGTTGCTTGTTTTTAATGATTTCTCAGTCTGGATGCCTGCTACCACTTAACCATGTATCCTCCCATATGTCAGACACTCAAGCTACTTTCCACACCACTACCACCAAATAAATAAATAATAAACACTCCCATGCATGTGTGAAGGATTTACAGTTTTTCAGATAATTTTCGAGGTTCTTTCACAAAAACTACCTCCTGCTCCACTTCAGGAAACCTTAGGTTTTTTGACAGAGAAGGCCTAAATGTTCCATCGGGGCTGGAACATTTTGGGCAACAGTGGTTTGAAAGTGCTGAATGGAAGAAAACTCAATGGATAAGGATAATAAGATCCATTACTCTGGGACTCCTACAACTAGACTAGGCTCGTAAGGGTATGACAGGTTTTTCCTGAGGCTCTACTCTTTCCACACCTGGCACTGGATAGGAGCTTGGTAATTATTTGCTGAAGGTTGGTTAGATGGACAGATAAAGATGACACACTCTAGGTATAAACTACTTATAAAAACTGCATTTTAAACCTCTCCTGCACTCTTTAAAAATTTTCTCTTGCACTTTTGAGACCCCACATGGGCCCTGCTGACCCATCTTGGGAAAAATCATCAAAAATTAATATTCTTTTTCACTTATCTGTTATTTGCCTTCCCGACTCTTTGACTCACACAAAGCACTAAAGAACAAGGTTCAGTTCAGTTCAGTCTCTCAGTTGCGTCCGATTCTTTGCGACCCCATGAATTGCAGCATGCCAGGCATCCCTGTCCATCACCAACTCCCAGAGTTTACCCAAACTCATATACATCAAGTCAGTGATGCCATTCAGCCATCTCATCCTCTGTCGTCCCCTTCTCCTCCTGCCCCCAATCCCTCCCAGCATCAGGGTCTTTTCCAATGAGTCAACTCTTCACATGAGGTGGCCAAACTATTGGAGGTTCAGCTTCAGCATCAGTCCTTCCAATGAACACCCAAGACTGATCTCTTTTAGGATGGACTGGTTGGACCTCCTTGCAGTCCAAGGGACTCTCAAGAGTCTTCTCCAACACCACACTTCAAAAGCATCAATTCTTTGGCACTCAGCCTTCTTCACAGTCCAACTCTCACATCCATACATGACCACAGGAAAAACCATAGCCTTGACTAGACGAACCTTTGTTGGCAAAGTAATGTCTCTGCTTTTGAATATGCTGTCTAGGTTGGTCATAACTTTCCTTCCAAGGAGTAAGCATCTTTTAATTTCATGGCTGCAGTCACCATCTGCAGTGATTTTGGAGCCCAGGAAAATAAAGTCTGACACTGTTTCCCCATCTATTTCCCATGAAGTGATGGGACCGGATGCCATGATCTTCGTTTTCTGAATGTTGAGCTTTAAGCCAACTTTTTCACACTCCACTTTCACTTTCATCAAGAGGCTTTTTAGTTCCTCTTCACTTTCTGCCATAAGGGTGGTGTCATCTGCATATCTGAGGTTATTGATATTTCTCCTGGCAAACTTGATTCCAGCTTGTGTTTCTTCCAATCCAGCGTTTCTCATGATGTACTTTGCATATAAGTTAAATAAAGCAAAGTTAAAAAAAGCAAAGGAAATAAGGAAAGATATAAACATCTGAATGCAGAGTTCAAAGAATAGCAAGAAAAGATAAAAAAGCCTTCTTCAGTGATCAGTGCAAAGAAATAGAGGAAAACAACAGAATGGGAAAGACTAGAGATCTCTTCAAGAAAATCAAAGATACCAAAGGAACATTTCATGCAAAGATGGGCTCGATAAAGGACAGAAATGGTATGGACCTAACAGAAGCAGAAGATATTAAGAAGAGATGGCAAGAATACACAGAAGAACTGTACAAAAAAGATCTTCATGACCCAGATAATCACGATGGTGTGATCACTCACCTAGAGCCAGACATCCTGGAATGTGAAGTCAAGTGGGCTTTAGAAAGCATCACTATGAACAAAGCTAGTGGAGGTGATAGAATTCCAGTTGAGCTATTCCAAATCCTAAAAGATGATGCTGTGAAAGTGTTGCACTCAATATGCCAGCAAATTTGGAAAACTCAGCAGTGGCCACAGGACTGGAAAAGGTCAGTTTTCATTCCAATCCCAAAGAAAGGCAATGCCAAAGAATGCTCAAACTACCGCACAATTGCACTCATCTCACACACTAGTAAAGTAATGCTCAAAATTCTCCAAGCCAGGCTTCAGCAATATGTGAACTGTGAACTTCCTGATGTTCAAGCTGGTTTTAGAAAAGGCAGAGGAACCAGAAATCAAATTGCCAATATCTGCTGGATCATGGAAAAAGCAAGAGAGTTCCAGAAAAACATCTATTTCTGCTTTATTGATTATGCTGAAGCCTTTGACTGTGTGCATCACAATAAACTGGGAAATTCTGAAAGAGATGGGAATACCAGACCACCTGATCTGCCTCTTGAGAAATGTGTATGCAGGTCAGGAAGCAACAGTTAGAACTGGACATGCAACAACAGACTGGTTCCAAATAGGAAAAGGAGTACATCAAGGCTGTATATTGTCACCCTGTTTATTTAACTTATATGCAGAGTACATCATGAGAAGAAATGTAAAGGTCAATAGAATAAAGAGTTCAGGCATAAACTCATTTATCTGGCCAACTGATTACCAATTAGGATATCACAATAATTCAATGAGAAAAGAATGATGTTGTTTTTCAACAAATGGTACAGACACACCTATATAGCCGTATGCAAAAGAATGTACTTTGACGTCTACCTCAAAGTATATAAAATATTTACATAAAATGGATCAAAGACATAAATATAAGAGCCAAAGCTACAAAAGTCTTAGAAGAAAGCATAAATGTTAAGTGTAAATCTTTGTGACCTTGGGTTTGGCAATAGATTCTTATTCATGACACTAAAAGCACAATAAGAAAAAGAAAAAAATAACTAGTTGGATTTCATCAAAGTTAAAACATTTGTGCCTGAAAGAATCTAATCAAGAAAATGAAAAAAACAACCCATGGAATGGGAGAAAATACTTTGCAAATTATATAGCTGATAAAGGACTCATATCTAGAATATACAAAGAACACTTACAGCTCAATAATAAAAAGGTAACACAAATAAAAAGTAAGCCCGGGGTGGCAGACTGCAAACAGAAGAACTGGTTGAAGGCTTGCATGAGAAACAATTAGCCCCTAGATTTGCTCCCGAAGCCTGAATTCCCTCATTCCCAGTATCAGCAGAATATCAGACACACGTACTCTGGTGAGAAGGACCAAACGACTATGAATATGGAACTCCAGGTATAACTGTAGGCAAGAATAAGGCTCTGAAACAAAAAGAGCAGTTTTCAGGGGAAGCTTGCTAGACTCCCAGAATACTGACAATCATGTTTATATCCCAAGCAGGAAATTAGAAGATTTCTCCCTGGACAAACCGAGCAGCCCAAGAGAAAATTTGAAGTAGGCACTCAAAATAGAGTCAAGTTTCTGCTTCATTGCTGTAAGTGGAGTCCTACTAGTAAGCAAGCCCTACCCTTCATACAGGCCTCCTAATCATCAATCAGCTTTACAGTAACTTGCTCCTAAATGTATAAACATTTATACATCAGAACAACATGCAGTTTCCCCCTTAGTCAGTCTCTCCCATCACAAAGTTTCTATAAGCCTCTTATCCTTATCCATTAGAGGGCAGACAGAATGAATATCACAACACAGAAAACTAACCAAACTGATCACATGGACCACAGCCTAATCTAACTCAATGAAACTATGAGCCATAACTTGTAGGGCCACTGAAGTGGCAGGGTCACGGTGAAGAGTTTTGTCAAAACATGGTCCACTGGAGAAGGGAATGGCAAACCACTTCAGTATTTTTCCCTTGAGAACCCCATGAACATCATGAAAAGGCAAAAAGAGAGGACAGTGAAACATGAACAGCCCAGGTCAGTAGGTGCCCAATATGCTACGGGATATCAGTGGAGAAATAACTCCTGAAAGAAGTAAAAGACAGAGTCAAAGCGAAAACAACACCCAGTTGTGGATGTGACTGGTGATGGAAGTAAAGTCCAATGCTGTAAAGAGCAATATTGCATAGGAACCTGGAATGTTAGGTCCATGAATCAAGGCAAATTGGAAGTGGTCAAACAGGAGATGGCAAGAGTGAACTGTAGACATTTTAGGAACCAGTAACCTAAAATGGACTGGAATGGGTGAATTTAACTCAGATGAACATTACATCTACAACCGTGGACAAGAATCCCTTAGAAGAAATGGAGTAGCCATCATAGTCAACAAGAGAGTCCAAAATGCAGTGAAAGAATGATCTCTGTTTGTTTCCAAGGCAAGCCAGTCAATATCACAGTAATCCAAGTCTATGCCCAACCAGTAATGCTGAAGAACTGAAGTTGAAAGGTTCTATGATAAACTACAAGACTTTCTAGAACTAAGACCCAAAAAAGATGTCTCTTCATTATAGAGGACTGGAATGCAATGGTAGGAATTCAAGAGAGACCTGGAGTAACTGGCAAATTTGGCCTTGGAGTACAAAATGAAGCAGGGCAAAGGCTAACAGAGTTTTGCCAAGAGAACACACTAGTCATAGCAAACACCCTCTTCCAACAACACAAGAGAAGACTCTACACATGGACATCACCAGATGGTCAACATTGAAATCACACTGATTATATTCTTTGCAGCCAAAGATGGAGAAGCTATATACAGTCAGCAAAAACAAGACCAGGAGCTGACTGTGGCTCAGATCATGAACTCCTTATTGCCAAATTCAGACTTAAATTGAAGAAAGTAGGGAAAACCACTAAATCATTCAGGTATGACCTAAATCAAATCCCTTACGATTAAACAGTAGAAATGACAAATAGATTCAAGGGATTAGATCTGATAGACAGAGTGCCTGAAGAACTATGGATGGAGGTTCATGACATTGTACAAGAGGCAGTGATCAAGAGCATCCCCAAGATAAAGAAATACAAAAAGGCAAAATGGTTGTCTGAGGAGGCCTTACAAATAGCTGAGAAAAGAAGAGAAGCTAAGGCAAAGGAAAAAAGGAAAGATATACCCATGTGAATGCAGAATTCCAAAGAATAGCAAGGAGAGATAAAAAAAAAAAAAAAAAAACCCTTCCTCAGTGATCAGTGCAAAGAAATAGAGGAAAACAATAGGATGGGAAAGACTAGAGATCTCTTCAAGAAAATTAGAGAAACCAAGAAAACATTTCACGCAAAGATGGGCACAGTAAAGGACAGAACCGGTATGGACCTAACAGAAGCTGAAGATATTAAGAAAAGGTGGCAAGAATACACAGAACTATACAAAAAAGATCTTCATGACCCAGATAACCATGATGGTGTGATCACTCACCTAGAGCCAGACATCCTGGAATGCAAAGTCAAGTGGGCTTTAGGAAGCATCACTACAAACCAAGCTAGTGGAGGTGATGGAATTCCAGTTGAGCTATTTCAAATTCTAAAGGATGATGCTGTGAAAGTGCTGCACTCAATATGCCAGCAAATCTGGAAAACTCAGCAGTGGCCACAGGACTGGAAAGGTCAGTTTTCATTCCAATCCCAAAGAAAGGCAATGCCAAAGAATGCTCAAACTACCACACAATTGCACTCATCTCACACGCTAGCAAAACAATGCTCAAAATTCTCAAAGCCAGGCTTCAACAGTACATGAGCCATGAACTTCCAGATGTTCAAGCTGGATTTAGAAAAGGCAGAGAAACCAGAGGTCAAATTGCCAACACTCGTTGGATTATAGAAAAAAAACAGAGAGTTGCAGAAAAACATCTACTTCTGCTTTATTGACTATGCCAAAGCCTTTGACTGTGTGCATCACAATAAACTGTAGAAAATTCCATGACAGGAATCCCAGACCACCTGACCTGCCTCTTGAGAAATCTGTATGCAGGTCATGAAGCAACAGTTAGAACTGGACATGGAACAACAGACTGGTTCCAAATTGGGAAAGGAGTATGTCAAGGGTGTATATTGTCACCCTGTTTATTTAACTTATATGCAGAGTACATCATGAGAAATGCCAGGCTGGATTAAGCACAAGCTGAAATCAAGATTGCTAAGAGAAATATCAACAACCTTGGATACACAGATGACACCACCCTTATGGCAGAAAGCAGAGAAGAACTAAAGAGCCTCTTGATAAAAGTCAAAGAGGAGAGTGAAAAAGTTGGCTTAAAACTCAACATTAAGAAAACAAATATCATGGCATCTGGTCCCTTCACTTCATGGGAAATAGATGGGAAAACAATGGAAACAATGAGAGACTTTATTTTGGGGGGATCAAAATCACTGCAGATGGTGACTGCAGCCATGAAATTAAAAGACGTTTGCTCCTTGGAAGAAAAGTTATGACCAACCTAGACAGTGTATTAAAAGCAGAGATATTACTTAGCCAACAAAGGTCTGTCTTGTCAAAGTTATCGTTTTTTCAGTGGTCATGTGTGGATGTGGGAGTTGGACTATAAATGGAGTTGAGCGCCGAAGAATTGATGCTTTTGAACTGTGGTGTTGGAGAAAACTCTTGAGAGTCTCTTGGACTGCAAGGAGATCCAATTAGCCAATCTTAAAGGAAATCAGTCCTGAATTTTCATTGGAAGGACTGATGCTGAAGCTGAAACTCCAATACTTTGGCCACCTGATGGGAAGACCTGACTTATTGGAAAAGATCCTGATGCTGGGCCAGATTGAAGGTGGGAGAAGAAGAAGACAACAGAGGATGGGACGGTTGGATGGCATCACAGACTCAATGGACATGAGAAGCTCTGGGCATTGGTGATGGATAGGGAGGCCTGACGTGCTGCAGTCCATGGGGTAGCAGAGTCAGACCAGACTGAGTGACTGAACTGAACTGAAATGTATAAAATCTGGATCATCAGAATCACATGATATTTGAGGGAAATATCTACTATGAATTATATACAAAACCTTTCACACTTATACTTCACACCTATACATGATATGTCAGACTCTTTGGTCTGTAACCTGCCAAGCTTCTCTATCTGTGGGATTTCAGGCAAGAAAACTGGATTGCTGCCATGACCTCCTTCAGGAGATCTTCCTGACCCAGGGATCAAACTGTGTCTCTTGCCTTGCAGGCAGATTCTTTACCTGCTGAGCCATTTTGAGAGTCCCTTGGACAGCAAGATTAAACTAGTCAGTCCTAAAGGAAATCAACCCTGAATATTCATTGGAAGGGTTGATGCTGAAGCTGGAACTCCAAAACTTTGGCCACCTGATGCCAAGACCAACTCATTGGTATAGACCCTGATGCTGGGAAATTGAAGGCAGGAGGAGAGGGAGTAGACAGAGGATAAGATGGTTGGATGACATCACCAACTCAGGAGACATGAGTTTGAGCACACTCAGGGAGATAGTGAAGGACAGGGAAGCCTGGCATGCTGCAGTCCATTGGGTCATAAAGATTCAGACATGACTGAGTGACTGAACAATAACATATACAGTAACTTAACTATATAAGCTTTAAGATGTAAGAGAAAATATTAATCTATGAAATAAGATCATGATGCCTTGAAAGGAATACTAAACAAATAAAAAAGTTCACAGAAGTTCAAAAAAGATGAGGAGAGAAAAGTTTCCAAAATTCAGTAGAAATCTTGGAGGATAAAGGTGAGGAGGTTTCCTAGAAGGTAACATTTACAAGAGAAAGAGGTGGAAAATAAAAAACTAGAGGTCTACCTCACAAAGTTCAAACTTTAATTACTAGGAGTTCTACAGAACAAAGAAAAAGGAAAAAAAGAAGACACTATCAAAGAAATACAGAGGAAAATTACAAATACTAATGTCATAGTTTAGTAGATTAAAAAGACTCATCCTGCACAATGAAAGGAGAAGATTCACATTCAGGCAAATCCCCATTACATTTTAGAACAGTGGTTAGAGAGAACAGTCTCTAAGCCATCAGAGGTAAAACCAGGAATGAAGAAATTGAGACCCAGGAAACAGAAGAACTGCATACAGGAGAGTGGTGTGAGAAAGTTTCAGGATAATAACTGTGCAGATGGCAACTGATCCATGTTGGAAGAGGGAAAGAAGAGGCTTCATTGGGACATCTCCAAGAAAATAAAATGAACTTACAGAGCAGCTGATGTGTTTGTAATATTTAGAAGAGTTTTAAAATTCTGTCAGTGAAAATTGTGGCTGAATGAATAACAAGTACATAGAAAACTAGTCTTCCCTGTGGCTTAGCTGGTAAAGAATCTGCCTGCAATGCAGGAGACCTGGGTTCAATCCCTAGGTTGGGAAGATCCCCTGGAGAAGGGAAAGGCTCCAGTATTCTGGCCTGGAGAACTCCATGGACTGTACAGTCCATGGGGTCACAGAGTTGGACAAGACTGAGTGACTTTCACTTTTCACTTTCACATGGAAAACTAAGAAAAAATTTTAAAAAGACAATGATTAATCTCAGTGAAACCAAACAGAAAGTAATCACATCATAGCATATGGTTTGGCTTTATGATATTTGTATATATACTCAAAGGTAAATGCTGAACACTGATTTAACCAAAATTATGACACAACCAAAGTAGGACGAGAGGAAAATGAAGCAGGAGGACACACAGGACAAATTGTAGGACTATTCACAGCAGCCAAAGTGTGGAAACAACCCAAGTGTCTGTTGACAGATGAATGGATAAAGAAAATGTAGCATATATACCCAATGAAATATTCAGCCTTGAAAAATAAGGAAATCCTGCCAGTTGGGACAACATGGATGAACCTGGAAGACATTATACTATGTGAAATAAGTTAGTTACATAAGGACAAATGCTGCAGGATTCCACATGTAAGAGGCATCCAAAATAGTCAGATCTGTACAAGCAGAGAATAAACAGTTGTTGACAGGGTCTGGAAGGAGGGCTATATGTGGAGTTGCTGTTTAATTAGGACGTTTCAGTCATTCAAGATGAAAAAGTTCTAGATAACTGAACTGCTGTACATTATGCGTATGGTTAACAACAGTGCACTGCACACCTGAAAACCTCTTAAGGCAGTAGGTCTCATGTTGTGTGTTCGTGCATGCGTACGTGCGTGTTAACTCACTTCAGTCATGTCTGACTCTGTGACTCCATGGACTGTAGCCTGCCAGGCTCCTCTGTCCATGGCAAGAGTTCTCCAGGCAAGAATATTGCAATGGGTTGCCATGTCTGCATTGGCAAGTGCGTTCTTTACCACTAGTGCCGCCTGGGAAGACCCTGTGTGTTCTTATCACAATTTAAAAAACTGGGAAAACGGGTAATTATTAAGAACGGGGTCAAATGCTTTAGACAATGGAAGAAAGTCTTATCATTACTAATTTTCTCTGACTTATTTATCAATGTTTATTGTCTCACTGATGGCGTACCACTTCACCTCTTCTATGTGGCCTGTGTAGATCAGTAATCCAGGTAACCGGTATCTATGGTTTTGAAACACAGAGAAGTCTGACCCTCGAAGTTGCCTTAAAAATAAGCTGACGAGGTTCAGGCCTCCTCAGAATTCCCTGAATATAAATTCCAGAAGACAGAAACTGCAGACAGAATGGAAAGAGTTTGCTTAGGAGTTGCTAAGAGTTGCTTAGTTTGACAAGTCTGAAAATACCACATTTTGATACAAATCAAAAAAATTAAAATTTAAAAAAAGAAAGAAAAAGAGAGGACAGGAATAGAAGCAAGTCCTCTTTTTCCTTATTATGAAGTCAACGTGCTGCACTGTGCTTAGTCGTTCAGTCGTGTTTGATTCTGTAGCCCACCAGGTGCCTCTGTCCATGGGGATTCTCCAGGTCAGAATACTGGAGTGGGTGGCCATGCCCTCCTCCAGGGGATCTTCCCAACCCAGGGATCGAACCCAGGTCTCCCACATTGCAGGAAGATTCTTTACCATCTGAGCCATCAGGGAAGCTGAAGATTACTGGAATGGGTAGCCTTAGCCTATCCCTTCTTCAGGGGATCTTCCCAACCTAGGAATTGAACCAATGTCTCCTGCATTGCAGGCAGATTCTTTACCAGCTGAGCTACCAGGGAAGCCCTGTGAAGTCAATATGTAAGTCTAAAACTGAAAAATAGAAAGTAGCATATAGGAGTGCTTTTTATAAATAGGATATATTCTAAGTGAGTGGAGGAATAAAGTTGGGTAGTCATCTATAAAAAGATTTTTCTTTCAATAGGGGGAATAAAGAAGGGTTTCATGAAGGAGATGTTTTTGTTAAATTTCTTTTGGTTGCAAGAAACAGAATCTTACCTGACTTGTCAAAGTTAAAAAAGGGGGGGGGGGGGCTGGCTGTTTTTACTATATAAGGATACAAGGGTAGTTCTTGGAACTTAAGTGTGGAAAGTACAGCTGAGCTTAATGAGAAACTGGAACCAGGAATCTGGTGCCAAATAGAACAGAGTTACTATATCTAGCCCATCAGCATCAATTTCAAAATCTTTGCTTTTCTCTGTGTACCTACCTTCATTTCTATTTATGGGATGGCTTTCTCTACTTCTGAGAATGGTTGCTGCAGAAAGACATCATCAGCCTTAAAGGCCACAACATTCAGGTCCAAGATGGACCACTGGAGACTCACTAAAACCTCCGAATCCCAGTTCCAAACTCTGTAAGTAGGGATGTGAGTGTCTCAGCTTTGGTCAGATGTCAATTCTGGTCGTATTAACAGTGGTAAGAGTAGAGAGGTTGCATACAACAAGTAAAGCAGCAGGAGCCACTACTGTGGGCAGAGAAGGAAAGGACTTCAAGAAGGAGGGGCATAAGCTAGGCAGAAACCTAACAGGCGAATACCATGTATTTTTAGGAGAGACATGTTTTAGGCAAAAGAGATATGAGAAAAGAATTCCAGGCAGAGGGAAGAAGTGAAGCAAAGCAAACAAGTACAGTCCTGTTTGGACACCAATACATGGGTTCATGGTTCTGCTTAGCCAGCAGGAGAAAGTGAGGGAACGCAGTGTAAAATAAGTTTGGAAACATAGATTCTCTGACCTTTAGTCCTAATCCTGCTCTCCATTTTGCAACCCCCACCCCCCCGGGCCCAATTTGAAGCAGCTGGGGTTCTGTTTGTCCTTTCCTGTTGGTTGCTGTGTTCTGCGCTGGCAGATTTTTTACAGGATTTGAAAACCAACCTGTTCAGACCTGTCTGCAAAAGCTTATGGAGGTAAAGAAGTGGGAAGTTTGTATGAACACCCAGTTTACCTCCTGTTAAGACTTACAAGGGAACATTTCATATCCTAACTCCACAAACTGGTTTCATAATTATTTTCCAACTGGAGTTCTACCGAAACTTATACTTAAGAAGTAGTTAAAGTACTTGTGAAAAAAAAAAGTGATTTTTCAAGTATCTAGTATAATATCAAATCCTGAATGCCATTGTTTGATAGAGAAAATAATTTTATAAGAGAGTAGAAAATTGCCTGCAAAACTACCAGAGTAAAAATACATATAATATTCTTTAACATAATAAATAAAATGGGCAAAGATATCTGAAGATAAATTTTTGAAAAGATTAAAAGATGCTAACAACAATATTAAAAATAATCTATGCTGCTTCAAAAATTAAATGGATGTAAATCAAGCTGGTTTTGGAAAAGGCAGAGGAACCAGAGATCAAATTGCCAACATCTGCTGAACCATCAAAAAAACAAGAGAGTTCCAGAAAAACACCTATTTCTGGTTTATTGACTATGCCAAAGCCTTTGACTGTGTGCATCACAATAAACTGTGGAAAATTCTGAAAGAGATGGGAATACCAGACCACCTGACCTGCCTCTTGAGAAACCTATATGCAGGTTAGCAAGCAACAGTTAGAACTGGACATGGAACAGCAGACTGGCTCCAAATAGGAAAAGGAGTATGTCAAGGCTGTATATTATCACCCTGCTTATTTAACTTACATGCAGAGTACACCATGAGAAACGCTGGGCTGAGAGAAGCACAAGCTGGAATCAACATTGCCGGGAGAAATATCAATAACCTCAGATATGCAGATGACACCACCCTTATGGCAGAAAGTGAAAAAGAACTAAAGAGCCTCTTGATTGAAGTGAAAGAGGAGAGTGGAAAAGTTGGCTTAAAGCTCAACATTCAGAAAACTAAGATCATGGCATCTGGTCCCATCACTTCATGGGAAATAGATGGGGAAAGAGTGGAAATAGTGTCAGAGTTTATTTTGGGGGGCTCCAAAGTCACTGCAAGTGGTGATTGCAGCCATGAAATTAAAAGATGCTTACTCCTTGGAAGGAAACTTATGACCAACCTAAATAGTATATTGAAAAGCAGAGATATTACTTTGCAAAAAAGTCTGTCTAATCAAGGCTATGGTTTTTCCTGTGGTCATGTATGGATGTGAGAGTTGGACTGTGAAGAAAGCTGAGCACTGAAGAGTTAATGCTTTTGAACTGTGGTGTTGGAGAAGACTCTTGAGAGTCCCTTGGACTGTGAGGAGATCCAACCAGTCCATCCTAAAGGAGATCAGTCCTGGGTGTTCATTGGAAGGACTGATGCTGAAGCTGGAACTCCAATACTTTGGCCACCTTATGCAAAGAGTTGACTCATTGGAAAAGACCCTGATGCTGGGAGGGATTGGAGGCAGAAGGAGAAGGGAACGACAGAAGATGAGATGGCTTGATGGCATCACCGACTCAATGGACATGAGTTTGAGTGAACTCCAGGAGTTGGTGATGGACAGGGAGGCCTGGAGTGCTGTGATTCACGGGGCTGAAAAGAGTCGGACACGACTGAGTGAATGAACTGAATTGAACTGAAACAGGCTAAGAATCCCTTATAAGAAATGGAGTAGCTATCATAGTCAACAAAAGAGTTCAAAATCCAGTACTTGAATGCAATCTCAAAAATGACAGAATGATTTCTGTTTGTTGCCAAGGCAAGCCATTCAATATAACAGTAATCCAAGTCTATGCCCCAACCAGTAATGCTGAAGAAGCTGAAGTTGAAAGGTTATATGAAGACCCACAAGACCTTCTAGAACTAACACCCGCAAAAGATGTCCTTTTCATTATAGGGGACTGGAATGCAAAAGTAGGAAGTCAAGAGATACCTGGAATAACTGGCAAATCTGGCCTTGGAGTACAAAATGAAGCAGGGCAAAGGCTAACAGAGTTTTGCCAAAAGAACACACTGATCATAGCAAACATCCTCTTTCAACAACACAAGAGAAGACTCTACACATGTACATCACCAGATGGAAAATACAGAAATTAAATTGATTATGTTCTTTGCAACCAAAGATGGAGAAGCTGTATGCAATCAGCAAAAATAAGACTGGGAGCTGACTGTGGCTCATGATCATGAACTTCTTATTGCAAAATTCAGACTTAAGTTTAAGAAAGTAGGGAAAACCACTAGACCATTCAGGTATGACCTAAATCAAATCCCTTATTATTATACAGTGGAAGTGACAAACAGATTCAAGGGATTAGATCTGATAGAGAGAGTGCCTGAAGAACAATGGACGAAGGTTCGTGACATTGTACAAGAGGTAGTGATCAATAGCATCCCCAAGAAAAGAAATGCAAAAAGGCAAAATGGTTGTCTGACAAGGCCTTACAAACAGCTGAGAAAAGAAAAGCTAAAGGCAAAGGAGAAAAGGAAAGATACACCCATCCGAATGCAGAGTTCCAAAGAATAACAAGGAGAAATAAGAAAGCCTTCCTCAGCGATCAATGCAAAGAAATAGAGGAAAACAATAGAATGGGAAAGACTAGAGATCTCTTCAAGAAAATTAGAGATACCAAGGCAACATTTCATGCAAATAACTGGTATGGACCTAACGAAAGCAGAAGGTGTTAAGAAGAGGTGGCAAGAATACACAGAAGAACTACACAAAAAAGCTCTTCATGATGCAGATAACCATGATGGTGTGATCACTCACCTAGAGCCAGACATCCTGGAATGTGAAGTCAAGTGGCCTTAGGAAGCATCACAACAAACCAAGCTAGTGGAGGTGATAGAATTCCAATTGAGCTATTTCAAATGCTCAATTTGAAAAGCTGATGCTTTTCAAAAAAAGATGATGCTGTGAAAGTGCTTCCCTCAATATGCCAGCAAATCTGGAAAACTCAGCAGTGGCCACAGGACTGGAAAAGGTTAGTGTTCATTCCAATCCCAAAGAAAGGCAATGCCAAAAATGTTCAAACTACTGCACAATTGCAGTCATCTCACATGCTAGCAAAGCAATGCTCAAAATTCTCAAAGCCAGGCTTCAACAGTACATGAACCATGAACTTCCAGATGTTCAAGCTGGATTTAGAAAAGGCAGAGAAACCAGAGATCAAATTACCAACATCCATTGGATCATCGAGAAAGCAAGAGAATTCCAGAAAAAAATATACTTTTTCTTTATTGACAAGCCAAAGCCTTTGACTGTGTGGAAAATTCTACAAGAGAAGGGAATTTCAGACCACCTTATGTGCCTCCTGAGAAATCTGTATGCAGGTCAAGAAGCAACAGTTAGAACCAGACATGGAACAACAGACTTGTTTCAAATCGGGAAAGGAGTACATCAAGGCTGTATATTGTCACCCTGCTTATTTAACTTATATGCAGAGTACATCATGAGAAATGGCAGGCTAGATGAAACCTAAGCTGAAATCAAGTTTGCTGGGAGAAATATCAACAACCTTAGATATACAGATGACACTACCGTTATGGCAGAAAGCAGAGAAGAACTAAAGAGGCTCTTGATGAAAGTGAAAGAGGACAGTGAAAAAGTTGGCTTAAAACTCAACATTCAGAAAATAAGATCATGGCATCTTGTCCCTTCACTTCATGGCAAATAAATGGGAAAACAATGGAAACAGTGAGAGACTATTTTGGGGGGCTCCAAAATCACTGCTGATGGTGACTGCAGCCATTAAATTAATAGACACTTGCTCCTTGGAAGAAAAGTTATGACCAACCTAGACAGCATAATAAAAGCAGAGACATTACTTTGCCAACAAAGGTCTGTCTAGGCAAAGCTATCGTTTTTCCAGTAGTCATTTATGGATGTGAGAGTTGGACTATAAAGAGAGCTGAGCGCCGAAGAATTGATGCTTTTGAACTGTGGTGTTGGAGAAGACTCTTGAGAATCCCTTGGACTGCAAGGAGATCCAATCAGTCCATCCTAAAGGAAATCAGTCTTGAACATTCATTGGAAGGACAGATGCTGAAGCTGAAACTCCAATACTTTGGCCACCTGATGGGCAGACCCAACTTATTGGAAAAAACCCTGATGCTGGGCAAGATTGAAGGCAGGAGGGGAAGGGGACGACAGAGAATGAGATGTTTGGATGGCATCACCAATGCGATGGACATGAGTTTGAGTATGCTCTAGGAGTTGGTGATGGACAGGGAAGTCTGGTGTGCTGCAGTCCATGGGGTCGCAGAGTTGGACACGACTGAGCAACTGAACTGGACTGAACAAAAAGTAGGCTAAGAGCCTACTCCATGTGACACATTTGAGAACTCAGATGAAATGATTAGACCCCTAGGAAAAAAAGATGACATACTAAAATTTACTTAGAAAGAAATGCGAAATGTAAACAGTCACATGACTGCAAAGGAAGTTGAATCAGAAGTTAAAATCTTCCTTCATAAAAACAAGGTCTAGTCAATGGAGCCAGTAATTTCAAGTAAATAGTCAAGGACAAAATAACTTGGCAAACCGTTAAGGAAAAAAGTTCCATTCTCACAGAGACTATCAGTGTATAGACAGTTGGGGATATCCCTAGGTCACTTTATCAGGTTACTGTAGCTTTGATACAAAATCCAATGAATTACAGCCCAGTCTTGCTCATAGACACAGGCACAAAAATGAGAATATTAGCAACATGATCCAGAAGTATGTATGTGTGTTTATCAAGATAATGCATTTGCTGGTTGATCCCAGGAGTGAAAGTTTTATTTCACATAAGAAATGAATTAATATATATCACTATATTAACTGAAGAGAGGAGAAATAATATAATAATCTCAAATAAATGATTATAGAAAACGCAACTGATAGAATTCCACATCCTTTTCTGAATTAAATGAAAATAAATT
This sequence comes from Bos grunniens, assembly GCF_055505025.1. Classification (NCBI taxonomy): domain Eukaryota; kingdom Metazoa; phylum Chordata; class Mammalia; order Artiodactyla; family Bovidae; genus Bos; species Bos grunniens. The sequence goes on from NC_141168.1 coordinate 107,403,865, forward strand.
AGAAATAAAAGAGAACTTCCTTAAACCAATAAATGATAGCTACAGAAAACCTACAGCTAGTATTATATTTAATTATGGAATATTTAAAGTTTTCCCTTTGTGGTTAGGAAAAAGACATGGTATCTGCTAGCTTTATTTGAATGATATTGTCCTGGAGTCCTTAGTCAGTAACCAGACAATAAAAAGTAAGAAAAGGTATGAGAATTGGAAAGAAAGAAACAAAACTGTTAACTTATGCTTGTGAATATAAGCATAGAAATCCATTTAAGATTATTGTGAAATATTTAAAATATTATTAAGAAATAATATTTTAAATATTATTTAAATATTTTAAATATTATTAAGAAATCTGTGTGTTAGAAATCCAAAAGAAGCTACAGATAAATTACTAAACTTAACATGATAATTTGGCACAGTTATAAAATGTAAAACTCAGTGTACAATAATAAATTTCAACAGCATAAATGAAAATTTAAAAATATATCTATAGTAACATCAAAATTGCAAAACATCTAGAATAAATATAACAAAACTATACAAGAACTTTATGAAGAAAATTATAAAACTCTACTGAAAGGTAAAGAAAACCTAGTAAACATAGATATATACATCATGTATATGGATGAAAGGGCTTGATATCACAGAAACATTAATTATTCTCAAACTGACTGGTGATTTCAATGATATTCCCGTTAAAATCCCAACAGACAGTTTGTTGTACTTGACAAGTTGATTTTCAAGTTTATATGAAAGAGCAAAGGGCCGTGAAGAGAAAGAAGAAAAGGCACTCATTTTATCACATAGTTAGAATTATTATAAGGCCGTGATAATTAAGACAGAGGGTCTTGTTATGGAACAGTCAAATGAAACAGAATAGAAACTTTAAAAACAAGTCTACTCACACATGGATCTTTGATATATGACAGAAAATGTGTAGCAGGTCATATGATAAAGAATGTACTTCTCAATAAATTATCTTGGCACACTTGAGTATTCACATGTGAAATAATAAAATTCTATCCCTCTTGTAAAAAACCAGCTCCGTTACACGAGTCTTAGATCAGAAAGGCAAAGTTAACAACAGACAAGAGTGCTTTTATGACCTCCAAATAGGGAAAGATTTCTTAAAACACACAAACCATAAAGGAAAGCTTAAATTCTATTGTTTCATTCAAAACATATAAAAATAATTACAAGAAAATGCACAAACTGGGAAAAAGATCTTTTGACACACAAAACCAAAAAAGGATTGATTAATCTCCAAAATATATTTAAAAAATAAAAAGCCTAGACCAAAAAACCTCTCTTACAAATCAGTTGATAAGAAAGCAAACAATTCAAAAAAATAAGGGCAACATTTTGAGTAAGAACTTCACAGATGAATAATCTTAAATGGAAATAAACATAGGAAAAGATGCTCAACTTTATGAGAAATGATGAAGTATAAATTCTAACTAGAGTGAGATAAATATCACACCCACAATGGAAATTAAAGTCTGGCAACATTACATGCTTGTGAGGATGTGGGAAAAAAGATGGATTTTATACAGCTGAAAGAAGTGTCAATAGTTGCTACAACCACTTTGAACACAAATTTATTTTCTAGTAAAATTGAAAATGTGCATACCCCATGAATCAGGAATTCTACTCCTGAAAATCCATGTACATATGCACAAACAGAAATACCCCAAAATGTATCTGGTAGTACTATTTACTATTTCAACAAATTCTGAGCAACCCAAATGCCTATCAACAATAGAATAAACAAGCTGTGTGTTACTGGAATGAACTACTATGGACTAGAAACTTAATGAATTTTGGCTATATAAACAACATGAATTTTTTTTAAAAAATGATAAAAATATATTGCATGATTCCATTCCTTTAAAGTCAATCTGTTATTTAGAGATTCAAGTAAAAAGTCATGTTACTATGAAAAAAATCAAATTATAAACACAAAATTTTGGATCATTGTTATTTGAGAAAGGAGAATGGGACACAGAAAAGAAAGAAACACACAAGAAACTTCAACATTCTTGGTCATGTTCTGTTTTTTGCCTGGACAGTGGGTAAGTGGATTTTCACTGTCTTTGTGCTTTACATCTTACACATATTTCACAAATATTTTTGTATTTATGGAACACTGAAGTTTTAAAATTCTTAAAAATTGTTTTTAACATGTCGAGCACAGTAACCGCTTTTCAACACTCTACAGTAGCAGCATCTGAGAGTCTGCACCCTGGGCCAAGGATTCAGGCAGCCCAGGCCAGTGACAGAAAAATCTCAAATGCAGAAACGGATGCATTGAACCATTTAACCCTGTCACACCCAGACACCCCAACTAATTGCTCTTGTTCCAATTCTTATTTTGCCAACCCATCTCCCAATTACAAATTTAACATCCCACATAGATTTGCCCACAGGGAGAGAGGGTACTGATCAACAAACATGAGTCACTGGAGAGCTTGATAGCTCCATTCCTCACTGTAATTTAAAGCTGACATTCTGGCTGGTATTTCAAGTTCTGTGAGCATTCTCAGGGACAATCTATGCCTGTCGAAAGATGGGAAGATGAATCATTCTAAGAACAAGTGGAAGGGGAAGCTAAGAAGGAGGCAGAGAAACAGAAGGAGAAAGAAGGTGCTGTCCAAGCCAAGTTTCAGATGCAATAACAAGAGACTTTATCATAGGGGTACTTAAACTGGTTGCAGGCTGAAATTTGAGTGTTTACAAAGCAAGAATATAACTTGAAAAGTAGTAAGTGCCATCATGGAACATAGCATCCTGTAGTGGAAAGAGAAAAGTTTTCAGAGTCAAATTTGAGTCTTATTATTAATAGGACTCCTCACTCATGATGACTTTAAGTCTCTGTATATTCATCTGTAAACAGAGTCAACAATATTGGTGGTGATTAAAGATAATATACCATAGCTTTTTCCAAAGGAAGGCAACCTGGTAAAATGAAGGTGCTTCAGTTTTGATTCCAGACCTCAGCCTGATTCCAGCTCTACCACTTTCTGGTAATATAGTTTCCAAAGACTCATTTTTCTCATCAATAAAATGGAGTAATGAGACCTACCTTGGGGATAAGATAATAGTAATAAGTCACGAGACTTAGAGATAACAAGCCCAATATTGACATTTCATAATTGTTCATCACAGCTTATATGATATTATTGTTCTGGATATTGATTTGCTATTTTATTTATTTTTGATTTGCTATTTTATAAAGCAAAATCAGAGATGGTCTGACAGAGAAGAGTCAGAGAGACTCTGGGCACAAGGAGTCACAGTAGTTACAGTGATAGGCCATCGACATGAGCTCAGAGAAGGAGCCACAGTCAATAGCTACCTGGGGCTGGCTATGGTAGAGTAAGGAGGGAGTGGAGACTTCTACCCAAGGACACATCTCTATTCACTGGAAAGAAGGGTAGGAAGAAGCAGTACTGCCAGTCAGTCCCAGAGAAAAGTGAGCAGCAGATGCTGCTGCTGCTGAGTCGCTTCAGTCGTGTCCAACTCTGTGTGACCCCACAGAGGGCAGCCCACCAGGCTCCCCCGTCCCTGGGATTCTCCAGGCAAGAACACTGGAGTGGGTTGCCATTTCCTTCTCCAATGCATGCATGCATGCTAAGTCGCTTCAGTCATGTCCAACTCTGTGCGACCCTGTGGACAGCAGCCCCTCAGGCTCCTCTGTCCACAGGATTCTCTAGGCAAGAATACTGGAGTGGGTTGCCATTTCCTTCTCCATGTGAGCAGCAGATGGGTAATCAGAATAAAAAGTCACCCAGATGTAGCTGGGAGTCACATAAGATCAAGACTTAGATGGTAGCCTAAGTCAAAAGACTGTGGCGTAAGTCAAAGCATTAATCACAGATTCAAAGCAAGAGGCCACAAGGCCATTGTGAGGCTGACAGAGGTAGAGGTGGCTCTGGCTCCTTAAATGTTCCAATCAGGCTAAGTAATCGTTTTCTCCTCTGAGAAAGGAATGTTCAGGAACTCTTGGCTGACCTGGAATACAACATCTGGGGAATTCATGCTGGCAAGGGGATAGGACATTGCCTAACCTGGGGCTACGGTACATAGAGCAGAGGGAAAAGCTCTGGGTGGCAGCAGGCTGGCCAGTCACACCATCCAGAATGGCCAGGAAGAGTCCTAGGCATCAAGATGGGAACCAGTGCCAGCAAAGATTTCTACAAACAGCATTTCATAGGACGTGGGGACTTGAGAAATAACCTGTGGAGAGGAACAAGCAAAGTCACAGAATTTGTTTAACACCACTGTGCAAACGTCTACAAGTCCTAGTTACAAAGATGAGGGGACTTTATCTGCAAGGAGCCAAGCACACATCATTTTCAGAATGGCAGGAATTGGCAATAAGGGCCCACAGTGGAGTGGATGTCCATGGCCTGCCCTAATCCCAAACTCATACTCTTCAGCTTGAGCCAGTTCTCTGTTAGTTCTTAGGGAAGGCAGAGCAAAGTGTTATTTCTGGAGATATCTGCCCCTGAGTTCCTACCTATGCTGGATGCAAGTTTGGTCTTTGAAGAATAAAAATTCAATTTCCTGAAAGAACTCTGTACAGGAGTATCATTTAAAAGCACCATGAAGAGTTCTCTAAGTACTGTTGACTTGGAAAGTCATTTTGAAGGGAATATTGTATTTCTTGAATGGGAAATGAATCCAATTTCAGAATGACTTTCAAGATTGTTTTTATTCCCTAGTTTCCTCTCACTGAGGATCTTAGAAATATTCTAATATGGTAACTATTTGCTTGCAGTTGCTTAGACTTTCTCTATTGCTTTAATTTCAGCACATTCATTGTGATTTGAACCGCAGTGCTTTGATTTTATGCTTGGAAGGATGGTAGTTCTTTCCTCTGTCATTTGTAATCACTTTACTTCATCATTAGCATTGCCAACAGAAAAAAAAAAGCACCTGGATGCTTTTGAGCATTAATAACAAAGGTCTGCTTTTTCCAAATGCCCTTCAACTTGAGAAGAAATAAATCCCCTCAAATTCTACCTCCCACACAAGGGGGTTTATTCCATTTCAAGTTGGAATGGGGAGCAAACTCTTGGAGAAATAACTGGATTTTCTAATCCCAATGTAAAAGGTTTAATGTCTTAGTGTACAATTCAAGACTTTTAACAGTTCTGTTCCGTGGTTCTCCTATTCACCTTTTCTTTTACCTGGCTAAATATTCAATTCATTCTAAAATATCTATTTATTTTACCAAATATGCCATAATATTTGTAAGTAAAATCATCATAATTGCAAATTCTGGTGTTTGTTTCTCTCTAGCACTTTTGGGGAAAATCCTTATGTCCTTCCTTTGTTCTAGCTTGGACATAAGTTTAAAACTTCCATTAAAAACTTATTTCCACCAGCCTCAGTCTCTATGGCCATCCAAAATTCTGACATTTCTCTGGAATAGTCCTTGGATTTCAAACTTAAACCGGGTCCAAGCCTATTTTAAAGAATTGGACTTAATGTTTATATACGAAGAAAATAAAATTCGTTTGTTCGTTCATGTTCGTGTTAGTCACTCAGTCGTGCCCGACTCTTTGCAACCCCATGGACTACAGCCCACCAGGCTCCTCTGTCCATCAGATTTTCCAGGCAAGGATACTGGAGTGGGTTGCCATTTCCTTCTCCAGGGGATCTTCCCAACCCAGGGATCGAACCCGGGTCTCCTGAATTGCAGGGAGATTCTTTACCCACTGAGCTACAAGGGAAGCAAATAAAATTGCCTTAAAAAAAAAAAAGTAAACACACTGGAGCTGTGTTCTGAATGAGTAGCAGGATGTATCACTTTTATTTGGGAAGACTTGTCTCTGGGTCTTATTGTTATTCTATTGAAAAGCTGCCTGTGGGCTGGTCTGGTAAAAAGAAACAGAAAAAGCAGGGGCTAAACTAGGTTGCATAATAATGTTACAGGGCTTCTTGACTTGTCCTTGGCAACTAGAGGGGAAGGAAGCATTAGGGACACCAGGAAAGTGAGGGAAAGGGAAGATGGGAAATTGCAGACCCCAGCAACCTGAGGCATTTGCGGGCAGGGAGAGAGCAAAGGGCTCTGATGGATTCCCCTGAGTAGGGATGAGTAGGCTGAGTTCTTTACGAATAGTGAAGTCAGCCATTCAGTTAGCTTCTTCATCTGTACTCAGATCCTTTTATTATCCCCAAATCTTCATTAAAATACTGTGACAACACCAGCTGTGTGGTGGAGCTGCCTCGAGGAATGGAGGAGAAGGTGGAGTTTGCAAAGATGAAGAAAGGAGAGGCCAGGCATCACGGGTAACAAAACATGGATGGGTGACTAAGGCAAGGCAGGGGAAGGGAAGTCTGAAGGACAGACGACAATCATCACCTGGAAGAATGTACTCTTCTCTCATCCCAGGAGCCTCACGAGTACTAAAGAAGGAGGTGAACGTCCCAAAGCTACATGGCAAGAGTGTGCAGCTGAAATAAGACTTGTACACAGAATACTTGAAGACTCAGAGATCTATGAATTCTAACGCATGCATGCATGCATGCTAAGTCTCTTCAGTTGTGTCTGACTCTGTGCAACCCCATGGACAGCAGCCCACCAGGCTCCGCTGTCCATGGAGTTCTCTAGGCAAGAATACTAGAGTGGGTTGCCATTTCCTTCTCCACTGTCTAACACAAAAATCTGCTTTTCTCTCCTTTAAAAAGTCGATATCGTTTCTCCTGATGACATTCATGTAGAAAACACTCATTGCCATGCTTCTGAAGGTTTACTCTCGTCAATCAAAAGCAAACTAAACCAAAGGAATTGGTTATTCTCTGCCAATCCAACCCATGAAAAACTTTTTTGGACACTGATAAACAAAATTTCTTCTGTTTTACACTTGTGAAAGTGAAATTGCTAGTTGCTCAGGCATATCCGACTCTTTGTGACCCCATGGACTGTAGCCTGCCAGGCTCCTCCACCCATGGGATTCTCCAGGCAAGGATACTGGAGTGGGTTGCATTCCCTTCTCCAGGGGATCTTCCTGACCCAGGGATTGAATCTGAGTCTCCCACATTGCAGGCAGATCCTTTACCATCTGAGCCACTAGAGAAGCCCCAAACACAAGGTGTTTTACTCCTTGTGGTGATATCTAAACATGCCTGTGAAAGGGAGAATTCTGAGCTGAATTATGTCAATTTCTGGCTGCTCCATTTGCCAATGTCTTCCTTCCCATTATTCCTTTCAAAGACGGAAGCAAGGAGACGCAGTCATGACTCTCCATATCCAGATGATATAACATGAGGATGAACTTAAGACCTGCCATAATTCCCTCCTCTCAGATGCTGGGTTCTTTGCAGATATATCCAGAATTGGCTTCCAGATTCTTCTCAATACCAGACTTGTGGCAGCCACTATGAGTGAGTCAGAACTGGCGGGTGGGATGCCTCAAATCCCTCCTGTGCCCTGTCTCTTCCTCTCAGCTCACCTTTCAGGACAGACAGTGCTGCAGCCCGTGCCTCTGCTCACAGGCATTTCCTGACTGCACCTCACACTGGCTTCACCCCTCATCTGTTACTTTCTCACCTCTGGCCTTTCCGCCACCACCCTGAAGGACCCGTAGGGTACCTCTCACATTCCCTTTCGTGTGCAGCCTGGAAACACAGGGGGAGTTAAGGCTCACAGGGCAACTCTTGACCAGTGAGAATGCAAGGCAATGGATGAGCGTGAGTGCTCCCTTTTCCAGCCTCTCCATGGCCCATTCTGATGCACACTTTACACTGCTCGTCAGAGTCCCCCTGCCCGCAGCAGTGACCAGCTCAAGAAAGCACCCTTCAGCTAGCTGTCCCACTTCCCTCCTTTATTCTCCACTGCCCTTTGCTCTTGTTTCTTGGGGCCACTTCCCAAAAAGAACTACCTACATTCACGCCCTTGTTATTTAAGGAGAAAACCATGCTAAGCAAACTATGCCTTCGCTATTGAAACAACAATAAGGTTCATACATAAAATAATTTGATATTTACTTTGTTATTTTTCTTTCATAGTTTCTCCCTCAAGAAGACCAGAAAGGATTTAAATACACGGTATGACAAATTGTCCTTTACACCTCTTCATTGGCTGACATGAAATATTGTCATGTGTATTAATTTAGGCTTCCCTGACAGCTCAGTTGGTAAAGAATCCACCTGCAAGGCAGGAATTGGCTTAATTTGTGTTAAAAGTAATCTATGTTTGAAATATTTGCACTTGGTTCTGTCTCTGACAATTAAAAGTAAACAGAACTTGCTCTTTTAATTTTACTTTAGATCTGGCTTAACATTTATTCCTATATAGTATGTTGACTTTTTTTTTTAATACTTGGCACTTGTTTTTATGGATTATATGAGATGGTCTTGATAGAATCTGATGTTAAGTTTACCAGAATTGTCCCTGTCCTCCTGAAAATTCTGGCTGTTAATCCATGTCCTGTCCACATTATGCTTTAAAAAAAAAAAGATCTGAGATGCCTCAGGACAATCAAGACTTGGAATTTGTTCTTTAATTTTTCCTTTTTATAAGGATACCAGTCATATTGGATTGGGGCTTCCCTGGTGGCTCAGCTGGTAAAGAACCTACCTGCCAATGCAGGAAATTCAAGAGATGCAGGTTCAGTCTCTGGGATGGGAAGATCCCCTGGAGAAGGGAATGGCAATCCACTCCAGTATTCTTGCCACGGACAGAGGAGCCTGATGGGCTACAGTCTCCATGGTCGCAAAGGGTCGGACAGGACTGAGTGACTGAGCACGTGCACACACCCACACACACATACATACTGGATTAGGTTTCACCCTAAAGGCCTCCTTTAGCTTGATTATCTCTTTAAAGACTGTATCTTCAAATAAGGTCACATTCTGAAATAACAGGGAGGTCAAGACTTTCACAGATAAATTTAGGAGGACACAGTTCAACTTACAATGGGCAGATTCTCAAAATGAGGCTTCATAACTGCACACAAAGCCCTGAAATTCTGACCTGCTTTTCACCCACTTCTTGAAAATGGAAACATTTCTTCCCCTTCCTGCCCCAACTCCTAAGGGAGTATCCTGTCTTGGGAAGTCACTATTAACAATGAGAATGTGTGATATTTTTCAGGGGCTATTTGCGCAAAGCAGGAACCACTGGTCTTGGGTAGTGTTTTAATAACATAGATAATAAATATTTTATATGCTATTAAAGTGAGCTTTTCCTCCTATATATCAACTACATGTAGATGAATAGCTGAAGATGATTTTCTTTATGGCTTCAGAACAGAGTGGAAAATTTATATGCAATGGCCATGGGATGGATTTATTTCCAAAAAATGACATTCTCTGCAGTTTCAATTTTGTGCAAAGAATTCTAAAGGTTTCAATATGCTACTCAACAGAGCCCTGCTTATTTGATCTGCAGTGAAGGGACCAGTTGTGAATTCTGGCTTTGTTTCCAATCTAAAAGGATTTAAGGGAAAGTGGTGTTTTTAGCTGTAAGTCTTAAAACTTAACCATATCCTGGAATTAGATCAAACAAAAGACATAAATTAAGCTTTCTACAGACTATATATGGATCCAGACTCACAAGTTGATGTTAAATTGAGACCGTTTCACCAAGATCCTAGTGTACATTTTTAATGACTTGGCCATGAGTAATTACCTTATTAAGTAGTATTGGGACCTTTCACAAACAGCTCGGATGTCAGAAGGGGTCCTAAATGTCCATGTTCATCTGTGTTCTTCCCATATCAATTTAACAGAAACCCACATTCAGAATTCAACCCCTTCCCAGATCTCCACAGGAATACCCATGACCTCAAGTATATATCTGGATATTTTACATACATTGAACATCCAGGGATTACCAGGAGCTCTGAGCACAGTATTCTTCCAGTCCCTTTCTCCTTGTTCTCTTTTCTTGCTTTCTCTTTTTTGTGTTTTCTCCACCCTCCACCCCTCCCTCAGCATACCATCCCTTCAGTAAAAATGCCAATTCCTCCTCTCAGTTCATGCAGAGCATGAATTACAGTGTATCAAATTATTATCTCAAGTAAACCGCAGAGCTTTCCCTATTAACGAACAGGAGAACAAACTTTCCTCTATTGCATTACACGCTGACCATGGGTAACTTACTTCACCTCTATAACTCTAAAGACCTACAGTGAAAATCCCCTGATAAAATGATTTTGGATATAACAAGATTGCCCTGTCTCAATCAGGAAAAGCTAAAGTTTATTTCGGTGGGAGCAGGGAAAAAGTGACATCAGAAGCAGAAAGAGTAAACAATCTCAAACTATTTGGGGAAAGGAAAACAGTCCTCTGAATCCTGAATGGGCCAGGGTTCAATTCTCTTGGCCCAAACGGGCTGGTTAAACAGGAAACTTCGAAATCCCAAACTTCAGTGGGCCTTGGGTAGTGGGGATGACGCACTTGGACCCTGGAACTTCCTGCATTTTATTTCTCATGAAATAAATGACTTACTATTTTACACAAGTGAATTTTTAGACTTCTCATATTGTGATGGGGTTTTATATGAATAGGGAAATTTTTAAGCCTTAAAGATCTTATTAGACTCTCAAAAATAACTATCCCATTTAACAGTAGAAAAGAAAAATTAAAAACAGACACCTCTGAAGAAAGTAAGGGACTCAACAAATCAGTAACAAGAGCTGGGACTCCCACCAATTCTTCTAATGGCAACTAGACTAATTCTTCCTGGACTGCATGCTTCCTTCCCCAGGAGACTTCATCAAGACCAGATAACAGAAATTTATTTTTCTTTTGAAACACTTATTTGCAATGATACTCAGTCAATTATCTCATGTTTTATGTGGCCTTTGTCCGTATGTTTTAGAAACTTTGTAGGTTCATGTCTTCCTGTTGGACCAATTGGTGGCATCCAACTGCACTCTGGGTCTAAAACAGCCTGGCAATATGGTGAAGCCAGTCAGACAAGCAATCATTTCAGCAAGTAAACAGGATTCTGTCATAGGTAATTGTGTCATAACTGCCCCATCTCCCCAGTGAAGTTTCATTCCCTACTGGTATACAGAGTTTTGCAAAAACATCAAGGTTGTGAGACTTCCTTGGTGATCCAGAGGCTAAGACTCTGGGCTCCCAGTTCAGGCAGCACAGGTTTGACCTGTGACCCAGGTTTGACCCCTGGTCAGGGAACTAGACCCCATGTACCACAACTAACACCCAGCACAGCCAAATAAATATAAGTAAATAAATATTTTTAAAAACAAAATCAACATTGAAAGACAGGAAAAACTTATTCTGTAGTGATTTACAGGGTAAGATGTGTAATAGCAATAAGAGTAATAATAATAATAGTGAGAAGAAGAATAGCAAGGGATTCCATCTGTTGAGTGCTTACTATATTCCAGGTACTGTGCAAAACACATCATAATTTAATCTTAATGAGAAACCATTTTATACATCTATTTTTGACCTTTTTTTTTAATAGAAATAAATGTTGCATGGATGGTAAACTAGCTAACTTTTCCAAAATAAAATCTAGGCTTTGATGCCTACTACTTGATCAAATAAGTAGATGTGAACAATTATGACTAAAACTTCCAGCATTGCTATCATGTAGAAGAACAAGAACCATAAGAAATGACCATGATATCTAATTTAGTATTTGGTTCTTAAACAGATGTTGCAACATCTGCTTTCTCCATTCATCTGCCCTGCAGGTGTAAGTTAATATTTCCTCAGTTCAGTTCAGTTGCTCAGTCATGTCTAACTCTTTGTGACCCTGTGAACTGCAGCACGCCAGGCCTCCCTGTCCATCACCAACTCCCGGAGTTTACCCAAACTCATGTCCATCAAGTCGGTGATGCCATCCAGCCATCTCATCCTCTGTCATCCCCTTCTCCTCCTGCCCCCAATCCCTCCCAGCATCAGGGTCTTTTCCAATGAGTCAACTCTTCACATGAGGTGGCCAAACTATTGGAGGTTCAGCTTCAGCATCAGTCCTTCCAATGAACACCCAAGACTGATCTCTTTTAGGATGGACTGGTTGGACCTCCTTGCAGTCCAAGGGACTCTCAAGAGTCTTCTCCAACACCACACTTCAAAAGCATCAATTCTTTGGCACTCTGCCTTCTTCACAGTCCAACTCTCACATCCATACATGACCACTGGAAAAACCACAGCCTTGACTAGATAGACCTTTGGTTTAGGCAAGGTTAATGTCCTTTACTTAAATCAGATCAGATCAGTCACTCAGTCATGTCCAACTCTTTGCGACCCCATGAATCGCAGCACGCCAGGCCTCCCTGTCCATCACCAACTCCCAGAGGTCACTGAGACTCACGTCCATCGAGTCAGTGATGCCATCCAGCCATCTCATCCTCTGTCATCCCCTTCTCCTCCTGCCCCCAATCCCTCCCAGCATCAGAGTCTTTTCCAATGAGTCAACTCTTCACATGAGGTGGCCAAAGTACTGGAGTTTCAGCTTTAGCATCATTCCTTCCAAAGAAATCCCAGGGCTGATCTCCTTTAGAATGGACTGGTTGGATCTCCTTGCAGTCCAAAGGACTCTCAAGAGTCTTCTCCAACACCACAGTTCAAAAGCATCAATTCTTCAGTGTTCAGCCTTCTTCACAGTCCAACTCTCACATCCATACATGACCACAGGAAAAACCATAGCCTTGACTAGATGAACCTTTGTTGGCAAAGTAATGTCTCTGCTTTTGAATATGCTATCTAGGTTGGTCATAACTTTCCTTCCAAGGAGTAAGCGTCTTTTAATTTCATGGCTGCAGTCACCATCTGTAGTGATTTTGGAGCCCAGAAAAATAAAGTCTGACATGACAGAAAATACTCATGTGCTTTATGGAAAAACCATGCCCAAAGCTAGGAGCAAGTTTCACCATGATAATCTAGTGTTATTTCCCTATGTTTATGGCATTGCTTTCTCTCTGCTCTCACAAATAACTTCAACCTATCTTCTAGACAAGTAGAGACACTGGACAGTTTAGGTCTTAAATTTTCTGTAGCATAATTTTTTCATGAAGATGTCCATATTTAATCCCCACATAGTCTGTTGGTATGATCAGAAAAAGGCTTTGGAAATCAGAACAAAAATAGTGGCCATCGAGTGATACATGTTGACATTTTCATGACAGGCAGTTTGGGTTTGAATTTGCCTTCTGCCATTTATTAACTGTATGACCTGAGTTGCTTGCCTGTCTTCTCTGAGCTTTAATTTGTCATCCTTAAAATGAAGATAAGAACAGCATCTGTCTTATGGGTCAATGTGAGGCTTCAGGGAGATAAGGCACACAGATGTGTTAACATAGTGCCTGGCACATGATGAGAGCTTAGTAAGCACTACTTATGATCACGCCTTCCTCTGCCACTTAGTGCAAATTTGGCCAAATCATTCAACCTCTTTAACCTCTGATGCTATAAGGAAACAGATTAAACTAGATGTTCTGTAAAATCTTTTTCAGTCTAATTTTCTATGAGTCGAAATCACTCTTTACATTCATAGTTCAGTTGTTCAGTCGTGTCCAGCTCTTTGTGACCCCATGGACTGCAGCATGCCAGGCTTATCCATCCTTTACTATATCCCAGAGTTTATTCAAACTCATGTCCATTGAGTCAGTCATATCATCTAACCATTTCATCCTCTATCACCCCCTTCTCCTGCCCTCAATCTTTCCCAACAATAGGGTCTTTTCCAAGGAGTAAGCTCTTTTCATCAGGTGGCCAAAGCATTGGAGCTTCAGCTTCCAGCATCAGTCCTTCCAATGAAAATTCAGGAAAGCCCAGGAGATACAGTTGAAAGTGAGAATCACTCAGTCGTGCCCAACTCTGTGACCCCATGGACTATACAGTCCATGGATTTCTTCAGTCCAGAATACTGGAGTGGGTAGCTATTCTCTTCTCCAGGGGATCTTCCCAACCCAGGTATCAAACCCAGATCTCTTGCACTGCAAGCGGATTCTTTACCAGCTGAGCCACCAAGGAAGCCCAGGAGGTACAGTTAGTGATCACCAGATACTCAATATGTTTCTCTACATTTCTCAACATTGTACTTGACTTGAGACCATGGAAATGTGAATGTAAATGATGTTCTTCTCTGCATCCAAGGCGGTTATGAGCATGTGTGAATCTCTGCCTTCCCATGTTACAGTATGAAAGCAGCCTGGACCTATGAGATCCCACTAAAGAAAATCTGCCTGGCCTGCACTTGACTGTGACAAGAGTAAGAAGTAATACTTTGTTGTGTTAAGTAAGTGAGATTTTAAAGTTTGACTGTTATAGCCGCTGGCAGTTACTTGCCCTGACTTATACAGTACTCAGACTCTTCCACATCCTATATCTTAAAACTGTAACGCAGGTAAAGCTTTTTAAAAATAAGGCACACAATTTCTGGGGAGAGGGAGGGCAGGGGGAGAAGAAAGGAAATGTACTTCAGAGATCAATGTGTGGCCTGAGAGGCATGCGTGAAAAACATGAAGAGACTGAGAAGCCAAATATGGCAGTGTTCTATGTGTAGCTCCAGGTTTGTGGTTTTGTTTTGTTGTTTTGTGTTTTTTTGGCATTTACTAGATACCATCCTTTTCCCATTATCTTGCTTCCAGGTTTATTCCACTGTACATGCAGGAGGCTCTGACTCCTAAGTCAAAAATGACTCTGTTTTCCCAACATCTTAACATTTCTTCTGGTTTTTACTGGACATTGTACAATTCTTACAGCATAAGTAATTTTTACTATAACTACACTAATTATAAGAAGAAAAACAATTCACACCTAAGGTAAAATGAAAAGTCATACAATATCTGGTGGCCCTATGTCACAAGACTGTTGTGAAGATCAAAGTAGACACCAGAGGTTGAATATTGTGAAGTGTTACACAATTCGGTGAGGTGGGTGATATGCTGATGAAACGAGAAGCATATTGCAAAGGCAGTAGAACTGGATATCTGATATGGAAAATCTATATTTCTAAAGACAAGAAATTTATGAAGGTCAAAATACAAAGCATGAAATCTTTGTATTTGTAGAAATCTACACAGGAACTTTAATAACAACAGCCTAGCTTCATTCTACAGAGTATATACACATTTCTCTATTCTCTTCCTTTAAACAGAAAGCTACTAAACTTAATATATATTTGCAAGATTATTAACACCTTCTTCAGAATAACTGAAATTATAACAGCAGTGACAATGGCCTTTCTAAGCAGCGACATATTTACTCACTTCTGGATAGTTTAGGGCCTCCCAGCTGGCTCAGTGGTAAAGAATTCACCCACCAAGCAGGAGATGCACGATCGATCCCTGGGTCAGGAAGATCCCTGGAGAAAGAAATGGTAACCCACTCCTGTATTCTTCCCTGGGAAATCCCATGTCAGAGGAGCCTGGAGGTCTACAGTCCATAGGGTCGCAAAGAGCTGGACACAACTCAGCAACTAAAGAGCAGCAGCAGCATTAGGATAGTTTAGAGAAACTGGAATTCTTTAAGAGTTTCCATCCATGTTTTCTTAACTAAGAAAATAGTGTTGGTAGACACACATCAATGTCATTTAATTAATAATGATTGATTTAAACATGAATTTCAAAGCAAATAAATACCAGTGATTCATCTCTCCATGTCATTTATCAAGATGGATTTATCTAAGCCATTTGTGATTTGGATGGAATGCTGGAACGGGGACCACTGCATCATAACAAACAAGATAGATGAAAATCTCAGAGGATGACTGTTGACCTAATCCAAACAAAGTATCTGCTGGCTCCATTGACTGTTGCCAAGTCTCAGCAGAGTGCTAAGAATAAATATAGCACAAGTGCGGAAAAGGGTCTGCTTGACTTTCTGTTTGTGATTGTTCAAGCGGATGAGAGAGAACTGTGAGCTGAGCTCTGCCAACTGCATGGAAGCCATCAGCTTGTTGACGTCAGTGCTCAGAATGAGGTGTGCTGTGAAAGCAGCAGTTCCTCACAAGATAAAAGGGAAAAGTAAACAATATGACCCAAAGAAGAGGACGAAGCTTGAGGCAATGCATCAGCTCATTGAGACAGGAATAATACTTCACTCTACCAAAAGTTACCATCCAGAGATACCCTGGTAGAACCCTGGGAGAGTGGGTTTTCCTGAAAGGGGATTGACAAATGGTCTGAAGAGGCACCTAGCAGCAGCTACTTCATACCAGAAGAACAATGATCCATGCATTTCCTAAGACTTTGAGCCAGGTACATTGTGTAAGTCACAGGACACTTGCTTCTCCAAGGCCTGGCCAGCAGTGGTCAGGTCATCTCATATTTAAACTGTATATTGAACATGCCATGGTTTTTAAAAGAAGCAAAACTTCCAGTTGAATAGTCATCAGTGACTTTAGATTAGATGTAACTAATTGCCAAAAGGGTCCCACGACATGGATATACTGAACAGCTTTTTTGCTTCTCACACAGTGTCCAGCAATCAATGAAGGGGTCACTCCCAATAGGAACAGAGAAGGGAAATGGGAGTGAGAAGAGTGAAGTGTAAGAAACAGAGGATGGAGAGATGGGGTAAAGAACCGTGGGGACAGCTCTGATGCCTGCACTTCAATAATTTGGACTTTTGCCAACCACAAATTCCCTGGAGACAGGGGAGACTTGTTAACAAACTAATGCCTCTCCCTGAAACACACACACATACACCTCTACCTGAGCAACATTTTAAATCATGGTTCCATCTGTAAAAATTCAATCTTTTCATGCCAGACAAAAAGATTCTCAAAATAGCTTAAGACCCCAAATCTGTTCAATACCAAGTTTAATCATATTGCCTGATACCTTGATATGAAATATAAGATGGTTGGATGGGGCTCAGCGACATTCTTACTTGTTCAGCACACTTAGAATTTTGTTGTTTAGCGTTGCTTCTTGACTCCATAGCTTTCTTCCAGGCTTAATTTCCTTCCTGCTTCAGAAGTTCAAAAGCAGAGAGCTATGAGTAGTAACAATTACTTTTTAGGATGCCTGAGATTTTTTTATTGACCAACCCAACAGTTACAGTTTTAGGTAAAAGTTGATTTTTCTTTTCCTCTGCACCTTAAAGATGTTTCTTCGTTTTGTGGCACCCATTGCTACTGAACAGAATTGTTTTGTCAGGCTAAATACCATTCCTTTATAAGCAATATGATTTTTCTCTCAATTGGATTTAAAGTTTTCTTTAAATATGACTATGCAACAGCTCCTTTTTCATAAAATCCTTCAGACTTGGACTTCTGATCTATCTTAAATCATGAAAACTACTTAGCCATGATCAATTTTTTAAAATATCTTCATTTCCTTTATTTTTTTGCTTTTCTTTTTTAAAAAAACTAATTTATTTATTTTACTTGGAGGCTAATTACTTTACAATATTGTATTGGTTTTGCCATACATTGACATGAATCAGCCACGGGTGCACATGTGTCCCCCATCCTGAACCCCCCTCCCCCCACCCTCCCCATCCCATCCCTCAGGGTCATCCCAGTGCACCAGCCCTGAGCACCCTGCCTCATGCATCAAACCTGGACTGGTGATCTATTTCACATATGATAATATACATGTTTCAGTGCTATTCTCTCTTTTTTGGCTCTCTGCTAGACATCTGACAGAGATTCTCAAACATGTATCCCATTCAAGTTCTCCATTTCTTGATGTTTCTGTGTTGCATTCAGAGTGATTTTCTCAGGTCCGTCTTCCAATTCATTAGTTTCATCTTCAATGAGTATGTGTCTGTGTGTGCTAAGTTGCTTCACACGTGTCTGACTCTGTGCAACCCTATGAACTGTAGCCCGCCAGGCCCCTCTGTCCATGGGATTTCCCAGGCAAGAATACTGGAGTGGGTTGCCATTTCCTCCTCCAAGGGATCTTCCCAACCCAGAAATTGAATCTAATGTCTCCTGCATTGGCAGGCGGGTTCTTTACCACCAGTGTCACCTGGGAAATCCCTCAGTGAGTACAGTCTTTGGTTAATACATTATTGACCCGTTTGGTAGCAATTTTATTAAAATATAAATATCATATGGCACACCATTCACTTCAACTGTACAATTCAATGGTTTTTAGCATATTCTCAGAATTGTGAGAATATCATCACAATAAATTTTAGAACATTTTCATCACTCCAAAAGAAACTCTATTCTCTTTAGGTGTCACTTCCCAAACACTCCCAGCCCTAGATAACAACTGATACACTTCTGTACCTATGGATTTGCCTGTTCTGGACATTTTATATCACTCAAACAATATGTGGCCTTTTGTGAATGGCTTTTTTCATTTAGTGTTTCAAGCTTCATCTATGTTGCAGCATGTGCCAATATTTCATTCCTTTTTATTGCCAAATAATATTTCCTTGTATGACTATACCACTTATTATTAAAGTTGGTGGGTATTTGGATTATTTCTACTCTTTGACTATTATGAAGAATGCCGCTGTAATCTTTCACATACAACATATTTTGGTGGACATGTGTTTTCTTGGGTGTAGGGATGGAATTGTTGGGTCATAGAATGACTTGAGGGCTTCCCAGGTGACACAGTGGTAAAGAACCCACCTGCCAATGCCAGAGATGCAAGTTCGATCCCTAGGTTGGGAAGATCCCCTGGAGTAGGAAATGGTAACCCACTCTAGTATCCTTGCCTGGGAAATTTCAAGGAGAGAGGAGCTTGGCAGGCTACAGTCCATAGAGTCACAAAGAGTCAGACATGACTGAGCATGCACACAGGCAGGAGGACAGTATGTTTACCTTTTGAGGAGTTTCCAGGTTGTTTTCCAAAGTGTCCTATTTTACATTCCTAATAGCAGTGAGAAAAGGCAGAGGAACCAGAGACCAAATTGCCAATATCCGCTGGATTATCGAAAAAGCAAGAGAGTTCCAGAAAAGCATCTATTTCTGCTTTATTGACTATGACAAAGCTTTTGACTGTGTGGATCACAATAAACTGTGGAAAATTCTGAAAGAGATGGGAATACCAGACCACCTGACCTGCCTCTTGAGAAACCTATATGCAGGTTAGCAAGCAACAGTTAGAACTGGACATGGAACAACAGACTGGTTCCAAATAGGAAAAGGAGCACATCAAGGCTGTATGTTGTCCCTCTGTTTATTTAACTTATATGCAGAGTACATCATGAGAAATGCTGGACTGGAAGAAACACAAGCTGGAATCAAGATTGCCGGGAGAAATATTAATAACCTCAGATATGCAGATGACACCACCCTTATGGCAGAAAGTGAAGAGGAATTAAAAAGCCTCTTGATGAAAGTGAAAGAGGGGAGTGAAAAAGTTGGCTTAAAGCTCAACATTCAGAAAACTAAAATCATGGCATCTGGTCCCATCACTTCATGGCAGATAGATGGGGAAACAGTGGAAACGGTGTCAGACTTTATTTTTCGGGGCTGTAAAATCACTGCAGATGGTGATTGCAGCCATGAAAAGATGCTTACTCCTTGGAAGGAAAGTTATGACCAACCTAGATAGCATATTGAAAAGCAGAGACATTACTTTGCCAACAAAGGTCCGTCTCGTCAAGGCTATGGTTTTTCCACTGCTGGATCATGGAAAAAGCAAGAGAGTTCCAGAAAAGCATCTATTTTTGTTTTATTGACTATGCCAAAGGCTTTGACTGTGTAGATCATAATAAATTGTGGAAAATTCTGAAAGAGATGGGAATAGCAGACCACATGACCTGCCTCTTGAGAAATTTGTATGCAGGTCAGGAAGCAACAGTTAGAACTGGACATGGAACAACAGACTGGTTCCAAATAGGAAAAGGAGTACGTCAAGGCTGTATATTGTCACTCTGTTTATTTAACTTATACGCAGAGTACATCATGAGAAACGCTGGACTGGAAGAAACACAAGCTGGAATCAAGATTGCCAGGAGAAATATCAATAACCTCAGATATGCAGATGACACCATCCTTATGGCAGAAAGTGAAGAGGAACTAAAAAGCCTCTTGATGAAAGTGAAAGTGGAGAGTGAAAAACGAAGATCATGGCATCCAGTCCCACCACTTCATGGGAAATAGATGGGGAAACAGTGGAAACAGTGTCAGACTTTATTTTTCTGGGCTCCAAAATCACTGCAGATGGTGACTGCAGCCATGAAATTAAAAGACGCTTACTCCTTGGAAGAAAAGTTATGACCAACCTAGATAGCATATTCAAAAGCAGAGACATTACTTTGCCAACAAAGGTTCACCTAGTCAAGGCTATGGTTTTTCCTGTGGTCATGTATAGATGTGAGAGTTGGACTGTGAAGAAGGCTGAGTGCTGAAGAATTGATGCTTTTGAACTGTGGTGTTGGAGAAGACTCTTGAGAGTCCCTTGGACTGCAAGGAGATCCAACCAGTCCATTCTGAAGGAGATCAGCCCTGGGATTTCTTTGGAAGGAATGATGCTAAAGCTGAAACTCCAGTACTTTGGCCACCTCATGCAAAGAGTTGACTTATTGGAAAAGACCCTGATGCTGGGAGGGATTGGGGCCAGGAGGAGAAGGGGATGACAGAGGATGAGATGGCTGGATGGCATCACCGACTCGATGGACGTGAGTCTGAGTGAACTCTAGGAGTTGGTGATGGACAGGGAGGCCTGGCGTGCTGTGATTCATGGGGTTGCAAAGAGTCGGACACAACTGAGCGACTGAACTGAACTGAATAGCAGTGTATGAGGGTTCTAATTTCTCCACTTCCTCTCCAGTGCTTGTTCTTCATGAGTTGGTATCATCCTTGCACAGGGGTAATGCTAATCTCCTCTGTAACATTCCAATTTTAGTACATGTGCCACCCAAGCAAGAACTTACACATCTTTCTATTATACATACATGAAATGATCGGAGAAGGCAATGGCACCCACTCCAGTACTCTTGCCTGGAAAATCCCATGGACGGAAGGGCCTGGTGGGCTGCATCCATGGGGTCGCTAGGAGTTGGACACGACTGAGCAACTTCACTTTATTTTTTCACTTTCATGCATTGAAAAAGGAAATGGCCACCCACTCCAGTGTTCTTGCCTGGAGAATCCCAGGGACGGGGGAACCTGGTGGGCTGCTGTCTATGGGGTCGCACAGAGTCAGACACAACTGAAGCGACTTAGCAGCAGCATATGAAGTGATATCCCATTATGGTTTTGATTTACCATTTGTGTACCTTTTTTGGAGACATGTCTGTTCAGATCCTTTCTGATTTTTTAATTAGTTTGTCTTTTTGAGTTCTGAGAGTCCTTTATATACTCTAGATACAAGTCCCTTATTAGATATATGATTTGCAAATATTTTCTCCTATTCAGTGGGCTGTCCTTCCACTTTCTTGATTATGTTCCTTGCAGTACAAAAGTGTTAGTTTTGATAAAGTCCAATTAGTCAATTTTTTTCTTTTGTTTCTTATACTTTTGTTTTTATATTTTAAAAAACCACTGCCAAATTCCAGGTAACAGATCTATGCCCATGTTTTCTTCTAAGAGTGCCATAATTTCAGCTCTTACATTTAGGTCTGTGATGCACTTTTACTTAATTTTTGTATATGATGTGAGATATAGGTCCAACTTTATTTTTCTTTTTGCATGCAGATATTCAGTTGCCCCAGTCTCATTTATTGAAAAGATTATTCTTTCCCCCATTTAATTTTTTTGGTACATGTGTCAAAACTCAACTGCCTATAAATGGAGGGTTTATTTATAAACCCTGGACTCTCAGTTCACTCCCCTGACCCAGACGTGTGTCCTTCTGCCAGTGCCACACTGTCTGGATTACTGTAGCTTTACAGCCAGTTTTGAAGTTGGGAAATTTAAGCCCTCCAACTTACAGCTCTGTTCTTTTCCAAGATCATTTTGACTCTTTCAGTTTCCTTGAATCCCCATATGAATTTTAGAACAGCTTGTCAATTTTTGCAAAGAAACCAAGTCTGAGATTGATAAGGATTACTTTGAATTAGATCAATTGAGGGAGAAGAATTCAAGAATTCAATCTGTAGATCAACTGTTAGACGATGACACATGTACAGAAAATGTCCTTTTATTTATTTTAGTCCTCATTAATCATTTTCAACAATGTTTTAAAGATTACTGAGTGTAAGTTTCACACTTTTGTAAAACCTATCCTAAGTATTTTATTCTTTTTAAGCTATTGTAAAAAAAAAAGTCTGAATTTCATTTTAAGATTACTCATTGCTAGTGTACAGAACTATAATTAGTCATTTTAAATTGAGGTACATAGATTTATAATATCATATATTAGTTTCATGTGTACAACATGGTGACTCAAAATTTTCATAGATGATACTCCAATCAATTTTATTATAAAAATATTGGCTATACTCCCTGTGGTGTACAATACATCCTTACAGGTCATTTTATACATAGTAGTTTGTACTTAGTCCCCTGCCCCTGTCTACAATTGATTTTTGTATATTAATATTATAACCTATATTTTTTCTGAATTTCTACTAGTTTTTAGTGGATTGCTTCAGTTCAGTTCAGTTCAGTTCAGTCGCTGTCATGTCTGACTCTTTGCGACCCCATGAATCACAGCACGCCAGGCCTCCCTGTCCATCACCAACTCCCAGAGTCCACCCAAACTTATGTCCATGGAGTCAATGATGCCATCCAGCCATCTCATCCTCTGTCGTCTCCTTCTCCTCCTGCCCCCAATCCCTCCCAGCATCAGGGTCTTTTCCAATGAGTCAACTCTTTGCATGAGGTGGCCAAAGTATTGGAGTTTCAGCCTCAGCATCAGTCCTTCCAATGAACACCCAGGACTGATCTCCTTTAGGATGGACTGGTTGGATTGCTCAGGATTTTCTAAATACAAAATCATGACATCTGTGAATAGAAACAGTTTTACTTCTTGTTTTCCAACCTTGAAATAGTTTTACTTCTTGTTTTCCAATCTTGAAGACTTTCATTTCACTTTCTTGGTAAAATCCACTGACTAGAATCTCTAGCACAATGTAGACTAGAAGTGATGAGAACAAACATCTTTGTCTTGTTCCTGACTTCAGGGGGAAAGTTTTCAGTCTTTCATCAGCAAGTGTGATATTAGCTGTGGACTTGATACCCTTTATTGGATTGAGAAAGTTCCCCTCTATTCCTAATTTTTAAAGTGACTTTATCATGAAAGGGTATTGGATTATTTCAAATAGGTTTGCTGCATCTATTCAGATATCCCTGGGTCGGGAAGATCTCCTGGAGAAGGGAATGGCAATCCACTCCAGTATTCTTGCCTGGAAAATTCCATGGACAGAGGATCCTGGTGGGCTACAGTCCATAGGGTCACAAAGAGTCAGAAATGACTGAGTGACTAACACTTTCTCTTTTCACTATTCAGATGATAATGTGAGATTTTGTTCTTTATTATTACATATTGGGCTCCCCAGGTGGCTCAGTGGTAAAGAATTCACCCACCAATGCAGGAGATGTGGGTTCGATCCCTGGGCCAAAAAGATCCCCTGGAGGAGGAAATGGTTACTCACTCCAGTAGTCTTGCCTAGAAAAATCCCATGGACAGAGAAGCCTGGTGGACTCCCATGAGATCACAAAGAGTCAGATACAACTGAGCATACAGCACATAAACACACACACATTACACAGATTTTCAGATGTAAAAACCAACTTTGCATTAATTCCACTTGGTCATGGTGTATATATATAATTCTTTTAATATGTTCCCATATCTGGTTGGCTATACTTTGTTGAAGATTGTATCTATATTCATAAAAATATTGGCCCATAGTTTTCCTTTCTTGTCATGTCCTTGTCTGGATTTTGCATCAGCATAAAAGTGATCCCATAAAATGAGTTGAAATTGTTCACTCCTCTTCTGTTTTTTGGAAGAATTCATGGAGAAGTGGTATTAATTCTTTAAATGTTTTATTAAATTAACCAGTAAAACTTCCAGGCCTAGACTTTTCTTTGTGCATAGTTTTGGCTAAATTTACTTTTTGTTACAGGTCTATTCAGATTTTGTATTTTTTATTGAGTCAGTTTTGGTAGTCTGTATCTTTGTAGTAATTGGTCTGTTTAATCTAATTAATCCAATTATAGGCATACAATTGTCCATATTACTTCTGTTTAATCCTTTTTTATTTCTGTAAAGTTGATAGTGATGTCCACTTTCATTTCTAATTTTAATAGGTTGAGTCCTCTCTTTTTTCCTTGTTCAGTCTAGGCAACATAGAACCCTTGGTTGCTTAACACTGGCTGTCATAGTGGCAGAATTAACCCATTCAACTGAAACACTACAACCACTCAACTTGTGCTCTGATAGTCGCATTTGGCTTGGCAATCTTGTCCCAGGATTCTGAGGATACTGTCAATGACCAAGTTAAACTGGAATTACAGTAATTTGGTCTTATTAATATAGTGAACATTCATTCATTGTTCAGAAGCTTTGGTGAGCACCATGGTTCCTAAACTCTGTTCTAAATCACTTCAGAGTACCACAAAAAATTCACAAGAGCCCTGCAAGATATTTTAAAATTTCTAGGGAAATATAGCAGTATTTCTTACACAAACTATTACTAACAAGTTGTGCGGATATAAATATTTAATAAATAAGATGATTAAGACATTTTTTTGGCTTATAAATACTATGAAAAAATTATCAAATCACTGTGACTTGAGAAAATTTTGCAACCTCTGGACTATTTATTTTGTTTTTCCCCACAGCCTTATTAAGGATAACTGCATGGGTTTTATTAAACTTTTTGAAATATTAAAAAGAGTTCCAAGAACCTTTCTAACCTCATGAGCCACAAGTTGGTAACTGATAGATGAAGGTGTCTCTAAAATCACATGAATAGGACAAAACTGTGTATTATTTGTAAGTACATGCTCCATGGTGATATCATTATGGTGATATAATACCTCTTGCTCTTGCTCACATTTCCCAAAGATATTTTTCTAGAGGTAGAGAAGGAGCAAAAGAGGCAATTAACTTACTGTGTTGCATTTGGGGAACACTTCGTCTATTATACAAAAATTGATTTAGGATATACCGTGTGCCAGACATGGTGAACAAAACAAAGACGCCCTGACTAATATTCTAAAATCTAAACACTTAATGTAATAAGAGTGAGGTATGGTGCTTTAAAAAAGATGGTCAGGAAAGGGGTCAGATATGGGACACTTAAGTAAATATGTGAATGAAGAGACAGAGAGCAATGCAGATAACTGGAGAGGGTTCCAGGGCTTCCTAGGTGGCTCAGTGGTAAAGAATTCACCGGCCAGTACAGGAAATGCAAGAGATGCTGGTTTGATCCCTGAGTTGGGAAGATCCCCTGGAGGAGGAAATAGCAACCCACTCTAGTACTCTTGCCTGGAGAATCCAATGGACAGAGAAGTCTGGTGGGCTACAGTTCAATGGGTCACAAAAAGTCAGACACAACTGAGCACACAGCGTCAAGCAGAGGTTTCCAGCAGGTGCAAAGGTCAGAGTATGTTCTGCAGTCTAGGTAGGAGTGTACATCATCTAGCCTTTGTCTCTGGGCAAGTATGTTCCTAGCCTCCTCCCACCCAAGGGGTGCAGTACACAGAACATCGCACAGAGTCCTACCCCTGCCAACCTCCTGCTCTTCCTTCCTTGCTTTCTCCCTTCCTATCTTCCCTCCCTCTGTCCTTTCTTCTTTCTTCCACCAAATGCTTACTGAAAGTCTACTGTACACCATCCATTATTCTTGGTACTTTAGGACCCAGCAGTAAACAAAACAGACATGGCCCCAACTTGCTTGAAATTTACAGACCAGCAAACTAGGGTCATTTGTAAACAAATAAACAACCCAAAAATCCCAAGTGTGGTAAGTATTAAAAACTTGTTCAGTGAACCTGGCCCAAATTAAGAGATAAATATTTGACCAATGAATCAATGTTCGAATGAATGAACAAATGAAGAGATGAATTGACTTTAAGATGTTATTACTCTGAGATTTTTACCAAAGCAGGATAATTAGAATTTTTTGTCTGATTCTCATTTTCTATTTCTATATTGCTACAAATGAAAAATGTTGAGTAAGAATTCAACTAAATCTGTCAGTCAAAAAACTTCACAAGAAAATCAATTAACTAGCTCAAAATCATTTCTGTACTTTCAGAAAAAAAGAAAGCAGCTGCCTGGTGATATTTTTAATTGAATTCAGAAGCTATTACCTACGAGAACCTTTACTTTATTCTTACCCAGTCAATCGAAAACAATTTAAGCAAAGCAGAATCTGTTTTCTTTTAAGCTTCAACTGAGCTGAGAGCTGCCATGCCAGGTTTCACCCAGTGTGAATTTCAGGAACTGAATGATAAATGCCAGTAAATGAAACCTTTTCCTAGAATGCCAGCAGGACTGCTTTAACCAAGGCTAGGCTACTAGGCAACAATCTAAGAAAACCAATATTCTGTTGCTAATTACCCATCTAAAAGGCTAGAGAGCAAATTATAGAAAGAAGCAATCTTCTTAATAATTCCCCAATTACTCCACCCTGGATCATCTCTTACTCGTGAAAGGGTGAATATTGTAGTTTCAGAAAATCTCAGTTCTCATTAAAGTGAGAATTAGAGAGATTGCCTCCCTGAAAGAAATGGGCTTAATAGTTCTATGCAAACACCCTACCCTCCGTATGAAAGTTAAAGTGTTAGTCCCTCAGTCATGCTCGACTCTTTGTGACCCCATGCATGGACTGTAGTCTGCCAGGCTCCTCTGTCCATGGGATTCTCCAAGCAAGAATACTGGAATGGGTAGCCATTCCCTTTTCCAGGGGATCTTCCTGACCCAGGGATTGAACCTGGGTCTCCTGCATTGCAGGCAGATTCTTCACTATCTGAGCCACCAGGGAAGCCACACCTCCACGTAGTATTTACAAAAGCTGTGGGTGAGAGTGACAGAGAGGGAAGGCTTCTGGAGGCTGAAGTGGTGGGAGCCATGGAGCTCAAATTGATGTGAATACTGTCAGTCACAATGCAATCTGGTCTCTACTGGCTCATCTGTTTGTTCATTATATATGAACAAGACAGAAAAGCTTAAGTCGAATGAGGGAGTCGTGTGAGAAATTGGTTGAGGGAGTCGTGTGAGAAATTGGTACACAAATAAACAAGATGGTCAAATATAACTGTGCCTTGAAGAAAATTTCCAAGGTGATGTGACAGAAAGTAACTTTAGAAGACTTGTTTACTAAAGTGGTTAAGAAAGGCCTTCAGGCCATTTTTCTAAGAGACATATTTTTCTATTTTCTATTTTTCTAAGAGACATATGTATTACATATGTCCTCTGTGTTCTTTTTAAATAGGGCATAACCATGCTGCTGTCAAATTGGCTGGTGTAGACACCCAACAAGTGGTTCTTTTCCAGCCAACTCATCACGAGTCTATGGAAAGGAAGGGAATGGGGGTAGGTCTTAACACAACGACTGGAATTAGCCAATACAAGATACAGGGGGGAAAGTCGCTTCCTCCTTTATGACCATCGCTAGGCAAAATAATTCCTCAGAATTACTAAAAAACCAAGAATAATAAAGAAAAAAAATTTTTAAGTTGGATTTAAAAAAAAGTTCAAAGGTTTTGTTTTTAGAAAGACACCTTTTAGGAAATTAAAAAGCAGACCACAGACTGGGAGAAAATATCTAATATGTACCAAAAATATTATGTGTGTGCATACTCAATATATATATATATATGTATAAATACATGTTGTTGCTTAGTTTCTTGGTTGTGTCCAACTCTTTGCAACTCCATAGACTATAGCCCGCCAGGCTCCTCTGTCTATGGGATTCTTCAGGCAAGAATACTGGAGTGGGTTGCCATTCTCTTTTCCAGGGATCTTCTGGACCCAGAGACCGAATCCACACCTCTTACACTGGCAGGTGGATTCTTTAGTACTGAAGCGCCTGTAAATACATATATGTGCATGCACATACAACATATAGGATGTGTGTGTTTCATATGTCATATATATCTGGAAAAGGACACATAAAGAACATATAATGAACTCTTAAATATTAATAATTAGAAGATAACTCAAATTTTAATTGGACAAAAGATTGAAACAGGTACTTCACCAAAAATGATAGAAAATGGCCTATAGCACTCAAAAAGATGTTCAACAGCATTAGTCATCAGAGAATTACAAATTAAAACCACAGTGAGATTCCCCTTTCCACCCACTGTAATGGCTAAGATGAAAAAGAGTAACCACACCAAGTGTCGGTAAGCACGTGGAAAAATGAACGCATACACTGCTGGGGCACACACAGACTTGCATAAAATGTTCATGAGAGTTTTATTTCAAATAGTGAATAACTAGGAACAGTCTTTGGAGAAGGAAATGGAAACCCACTCCAGTATTTCTGCCTGAAAAATTCCACGGGTGGAGGAGCTTGGTGGTCTACACTCCATGGAGTCAGAAAGACTCAAACATGACTGAACACGTACGCACAACAACAACAGGAGCAGTCTTACTACCCAGCACAGACGGGTGGATAAACAGAGTGGAATACTACTCGGCAATAAAGTGAACTACATCCAATTACATGGATGACTCTGCAAAACACGCTGAGTAAAATGGGCCAGGCACAAAAGCACATGCTGTGTGATGCCACTTGCAGGAAATTCTAGAAAAAAGAAAATCCAGTCTATAGCAGTAAAGAGCAGATTAGTGGTGGCCTGGGCTGTGGATCATAGCAGACTGACCACCAAAAGGCACGAGGGACAATTTTGCGGGGATGGACGTGTTCTACATCTTGACCGTGGCTGTGGTCACACAGACGTGTACATCTGTCAAAACTCTAAGAATGTCCCCTTAAAAGGATCACATTTTATTGTATAGGAATAATAATATAGTGGGCTTTGACTCGAGGTGATTTTTAAGATGGGTTCTTTCAAAAAGTGATTTTAGTGTTTCCTTATAGCATGGGTGGAGGCATGTCATTCATTAGATCAGTTCACAAAATTGGAGGTTAGAAAGTTAGGCAAACATGGAGCCAATGTAACAACCATAGCCCCAAAATATTCTCTGACATGGTTTTATCAAATTTACTGTACCAGTCGTGAAAGATGCTCCATAAAGAAAAATCTCTGGTCCAGTAAACTGTAGAAAAAACTGAATATTCTACAGATTCACATTATAACATTACCATAAATATGATTCTGAAAATCCCAAAGTGAGTAAATATTTATTATACCAGCCTTTTTAAACTTATTTTATCAAGAAATATCTAGTGGGACATGGCTTTCGAAATGCTAAATTACTTGACCAATGTCAATCTGGAAGGAAGTTTCTTAAGAGTTTTTAATTATCAATATGTATTTTAAATCTCAAAGCATGTTTTAGTATGTAGCATTTTCCACATGTATTTGAGCATAGTGTTCTATTTTCAACTGCATCTTGCAAAAATTAGTATTCTATTTTCTTCCAAAAACAGCTTTCTAGGGTTCCTCCAAAGAGCTTGGTCCTTGCCTCTATCCTCCTTACAAGCAACTTAGTAGCTGTAGTATTAGTCACTCACTCATGTCTAACTCTTACTACCCTATGGAGTGCCGCCCAGAAGGCTCTTTGTCCATGGATATCTCCAAGCAAGAATACTGGAGTGGGTAGCCATTCCCTTCTCCAGGGGATCTTCCCGACCCAGGGATCGGATGAACCCAGGTCTCTTGCATTGAAGGCAGATTCTTTACCATCCAAGCAACCAGGGAAACCCACAAACAACTTCACTGAATGGCAAATATAGGATTGTCAAATTTTCAGATGACACAAATAAGTTTCTTAAGAGGATAAGCAATACTATAAAATTTGAATTCACTAAGATCTGGATAGGCGAGATTGATGAAATTTAAAACTACAGAATTTGAAAATTCAATTAAGTGTATATATGTTTATGGGGACAGATGGAAGCAGGCTTTGGAGTTTTACTTGACAATAAACTTAACCAAAAGTACAATATTGTGTCAAAAACCAATTCAACCTTAGTCTACTCAAGAGAATGGTGTCAACAATAATAAGAGAACCATTGTAGGTGAGTACAACTATAGAATTACAAGATGGTCAAAGGACCAGAAATGTCAAAGGAGAGTGTTCAGATTTGGTGGGGGTGGCAGAGAATGTATATGTAGAATGGTACTTGCCTACGAATATGAGGAGAAACTTCAGGGAAAGTTATTCAAGTATCTTGATTGCCAGCATCTAGACCTATTTTTAAAAGCTCTGATTTGAATCACAACAAACTGTGGAAAATTCTTAAAGAGATGGGAATACCAGGCCACCTTACCTTCCTCTTGAGAAATCTCTATGCGGGTCAGGAAGCAACAGTTAGAACTGGACATAGGGCAATGAACTGGTTCAAAATTGGGAAAAGAGTATGTCAAGGCTATATACTGTCACCTTGCTTATTTAACTTACATGCAGAGTACATTATGCGAAATGCCAGGCTGCATGAAGCACAAGCTGGAATCAAGATTGCTGGGAGAAATATCAATAACTTCAGATATGTACATAC
Organism: Bos grunniens; assembly: GCF_055505025.1. Classification (NCBI taxonomy): domain Eukaryota; kingdom Metazoa; phylum Chordata; class Mammalia; order Artiodactyla; family Bovidae; genus Bos; species Bos grunniens. The sequence continues at coordinate 107,434,303 of NC_141168.1, forward strand.
CTCCACTCTTATGGCAGAAAGTGAAGAGGAACTAAAGAGCCTCTTGATGAAAGTAAAAGAGGAGAGTGAAAAAGTTGGCTTAGAACTCAATATTCAAAAACCTAAGATCATGGCATCCGTCCCATCACTTCATGGCAAATAGATGGGAAACAATGAAAACACTGACAGACTTTATTTTGGGGGGTTCCAAAATCACTGCAAATGGTGACTGCAGCCATGAAATTAAAAGATGCTTGTTCCTTGGGAGAAAAGCTGTGACAAATCTAGACAGTATATTAAAAAGCAGAGACATTACTTTGCTGACAAAGGTCCATCTAGTCAAAGCTATGGTTTTTCCAGTAGTTGTGTATGGATGTGAGAGTTGGACCCTAAAGAAAGCTGAGCACTGAAGCATTGATGCTTTTGAACTGTGGTGTTGGAGAAGAGTCTTCAGAGTCTCTTGGACTGCAAGGAGATCAAAGCAGTTAATCTTAAAGGAAATCAGTCCTGAATATTCATTGGAAAGACTGATGCTGAAACTGAAGCTTCAATAATTTGGCCACCTGATGTGAAGAACTAAGACCTTGATGCTGGGAAAGACTGAAGGCAGGAGGAGAAGGGGGCGACAGAGGATGAGATCATTGGATGGCATCTCCTACTCGATGGGCATGAGTTTGAGCAAACTCTGGTAGTTAGTGATAGACAGGGAAGCCTGGCATGCTGCAGTCCATGGAGTTGCAAAGAGTCAGACACAACTGAGCAACTGAACTGAACTGAATTGTACCTAACCAGGAGAAGGCAATGGCACCCCACTCCAGTACACTTGCCTGGAAAATCCCATGGATGGAGGAGTCTGGTAGGCTGCAGTCCATGGGGTTGCTAGGAGTCGGACATGACTGAGCAACTTCACTTTCACTTTTCACTTTCATGCATTGGAGAAGGCAATGGCACCCCACTCCAGTACTCTTGCCTGGAAAATCCCATGGATGGAGGAGCCTGGTAGGCTGCAGTCCATGGGGTTGCTAGGAGTCGGACATGACTGAGCAACTTCACTTTCACTTTTCACTTTCATGCATTGGAGAAGGAAATGGCAACCCACTCCAGTGTTCTTGCCTGGAGAATCCCAGGGACGGGGGAGCCTGGTGGGCTGCCATCTCTGGGGTCGCACAGAGTCGGACACGACTGAAGTGACTTAGCAGCAGCAGCAGCAGAGGTCAAAATATTGTTGTGTCAGAATATCCACTCATAGTTGTTAACAGAATTAACGTGAACACAGGAAAGAATAATCATGTTGGGAAGGGAGAGAAGGTTAAGGAAGGAGGTGGAGACAAGATGAAAAATTCATTCAAATCTAACTCAATTTATTTTTCTGATGTGACCTCTAATTTGCCAACTTTAGATTTGGTTTCGATGCTAACCTTTTTCAGTAATTAAAGTTTGAGTGTTTAAGGAAAAACAATGCCTTTGACTACCAGCAAGACTTTAGGAAAATGTCACTGTGACGGCAAGTTATTTTTCACCTGCATAGTAAACTTTTTGAATGGTGAAAAATCAATACTTCAACAATTCTTGCAGGTGTTGTTTGTTTGATATGTCTCATGTCAGCTGGAAACAACAGTTTAAATACTACTTTAATGAGAAAAATTGCCCATGGCTGGTCTGGTTTTGCCTTAAATGGATTTGTAGCTGATTGGTGACTGATGTTTGCTTTAAACATTTTTTGACAGACAAATCCATTATTTGTGGCCACTTTTTCCAAGGTCCATGGAGAAATTAGCTTTAATTACTCCACTGATTGGAGGACCATAGCAAATCTTCTTTTCTTAAGAAAGAAAGGCAAACACTACTAGTCACTGGTTTTGAGCAATTCTTTCATAAATCAAAATACTGAAGCTTGTGAATCAAACCATTAGATAGCTTTTTTTGAAGGACAAAGTATATTATATTAACCTTTCCTCCTCAATACGGAGGCAGAAAAGAAATAGTTTCCTTAAATCTTGTGTCAAAATATTGAAATAAAATGTGGACATCTCAGACATTCAGATATTTCAGGTATACATCTAATAAAACTGTGGCCTCCCACCTCCTTTCAAATTGACAAAGGGTATAAGATCTCTAACTGCTAGCATCCTGAAAATATGGTGTCCATTAGCAGCCAAGGATGTAGTATAACCCAGAAAAACTCATTTAAAAGAAAACAGAAAATTTCTTGGCAGTCCAGTGGTTAGGACTCCATACTTCCACTGCAGAGGGCCTGGGTTTGATCTTTGGTCAGAAAATTAAGATCCCATTAAGAAAAGCAAAAGACAAATTAAAAAGAAGAAGAAAAGACATTAGTGGACAGGGAAAAAGAGACCATCCAAAAATTAGAGGCTCTCATCACTATTCCTACTTTCTCCATGCAATTTCTGGGTTTGTTCTCTAATAGCAACTTGATAGTCCTCTATTCTGTTACTCATCACCTCCAGGCGAGACAGCCCTTCCTCTCAGAGTATGAATCCTACCATTTGGCTGATTCTAGACATGGTCAGTGACAGCCTGTGCCCACCCCATAACACCATGGGTCAGAAGGACTATCATGACTCTGTCTTATCCAGCTCAGTTTTCTTAGAGTGAAACTTATACCGTAAGGTTCCATCCAGATTTGTAAATAACCATCTTCTTCCTCATCTGAATGTCTGGTTAATTCACCTTGAGATGTTGGTCATGACTCCCCTTGACATTTGTAATGTTTCGAGAGGAAATGCTTATACTGAACTAACTATGGAAACCATCTGGGAGGAACAATGTTTGAAAAGCACAGCACTTTTCAAAATAATATCATGGCAGGCTTCCCAGCTCACAGCCACAACATCCTGTGGAATCAACAAAGCAATTTAAAAAGCCCAAAACTCATCATCTCCAGGGGAGACACCCCTTCCTCTCAGAGTATGAATCCTACCATTTGTTCTTTCAATTAGAACAATTCTGTGGAGGTGGAGGGCAACAAAGCTTCTCTTCCTAGACTCTAGAATACTGGTCTTCTTAGATCATGACCTAGACAGATCTAAAACAAACATTTCACCCCCTACCATCTCACTAATCACAAGCAGGCTTCTTTCTGTATTTTATTTCATTTTAATGCTGATTATGACCCGCAATGGCACCCCACTCCAGTACTCTTGCCTGGAAAATCCCATGGATGGAGGAGCCTGGTAGGCTGCAGTCCATGGGGTCGCTAAGAGTCGGACACAACTGAGCGACTTCACTTTCACTTTTCACTTTTATGCATTGGAGAAGGAAATGACAACCCACTCCAGTGTTCTTGCCTGGAGAATCCCAGGGATGGGGGAGCCTGGTGGGCTGCCGTCTATGGGGTCGCACAGAGTCGGATACGACTGAAGCGACTTAGCTGCAGCAGCAGCAGCAGCAGCAAGGACCTAACAGAAGCAGAAGAGATTAAGAAAAGGTGATAAGAATACACAAAAGAACTATACAAAAAAGCTCTTAATGACCCAGATAACCATGATGGTGTGATCATTCACCTAGAGCCAGATATCCTGGAGTGTGAAGTCAAATGGGGCTTAAGAAGCATCACTACAAACAAAACTAGTGGAGGTGATGGAATTCCAGCAGAGCTATTTCAAATCCTAAAAGATGATGCTGTGAAAGTGCCAGCAAATTTGGAAAACTCAGCAGTGGCCACAGGGAGGGAAAAGGTCAGTTTTCATTCCAATCCCAAAGAAAGGCAATGCCAAAGAATGTTCAAACTACCATACAATTGCACTCATCTCACACACCAGCAAAGTACTGCTCAAAATTCTCCAAGCTAGGCTTCAACAATATGTGAACTATGAACTTCCGGATGTTCAAGCTGGATTTAGAAAACACAGAGAAACCAGAGATCAAATTGCCAACATCCACTGGATCATAGAAAAAGCAAGAGAATTCCAAAAAAAACATCTACCTCTGCTTTATTGACTACACCAAAACCTTTGACTGTCTGTATCACAACAAACTGTGGAAAATTCTTAAAGAGATGGGAATACCAGGCCACCTTACCTGCCTCTTGAGAAACCAGTATGCAGGTCAAGAAGCAACAGCTAGAACCAGACATGGAACAATGGACTGGTTCAAAATTGGGAATGGAGTACATCAAGGCCATATATTGTCACCCTGCTTATTTAACTTAAATGTGAAGTATATCACACAAAATGCCATGTTGGATGAAGCACAAGCTGGAATCAAGATTGCCAGGAGATATGTAACAACCTTAGATGTGCAGATGATACCACCCTAATGGCAGAAAGCAAAGAGGAACTAAAAAGCCTTTTGATGAAGGTGAAAGAGGAGAGTGAAAAAGTTAAATCTCAATATTCAAAAAACTAAGATCATGGCATCATCTGGTCCCATCAGTTCATGGCAAATAGATGGGGGGGAAATGGAAATAGTGACAGACTTTATTTTCTTGGATTCTAAAATCACTGTGGACGGTCACTGCAGCCACAAAATTAAAAGATGCTTGCTCCTTGGAAGAAATGCTGTGACAAACCTAGACAGTGTATTAAAAATCAGAGGCTTCATTTTGCCATCAAAGGTCTGTATAGTCAAACTATGGTTTTTCCAGTAGTCGAATATGGATGTGAGAATTGGACCATAAAGAAGGCTGAATGCCAAAGAATTGATGCTTTTGAACTGTCGTGCTGGAGAAGACTCTTGAGAGTCCCTTGGACAGCAAAGATAAAGCCTGTCAACCCTAAAGGAAAGCAACCCTGAATATTCATTGGAAGGACTGATGCTGAAGCTGAAGCTCCAATACTTTGGCCAGCTGATGCAAAGAGTTGACTCATTAGAAAAGACCCTGATGCTGGGAAAGTTTGAGAGCAGGAGGAGAAGGGGACAATAGAGGAGGAGATGGTTGGACAGCATCACTGACTCAATGGCCATGAGTTTGAGCAAGCTCTGGGAGATGAGGGCTGACATGCTGCAGTCCACAGGGTGGCAATGAGTTAGACATGACTTAGCAACTGAACAACAAATGACCCACTAAACTGATTTCATGACCTACTGATTTGTGATAACTCACAATCCAAAATAGACCTCTCTAGAACATGGAGAACTTTGTTCCTAATCTGGAGTCATTTCACGCAGCCATGTTTTTAAGATTATAAAGCAACTGCACTTTAGACACACTCTAAAAATTAAGATGGCTGAGTGCCCCAGCTACCGATTCTGATTCAACTAGAACCAAGCATTCTGGGTAATTCTAACGTGTGCCAGGATCAGTACCGATTGCTCGGTCTAAAGCAACTAATAAGAAAATCTCTAAGTTATTTTATTGCAATACATTTTTTAAAAGACTCTCATAAAGTTATTTTACATAATATGAAGTAGCCAGTGAGTAGCTTGTGTATCCGTTTGCCACATTTGGTACAGGATGATCTTCAAAGCACTTTACAATGCCTATTTTTCCACTTAAGCAGCAGGACACCTGAGCATCTGGCCTCTTGCCTTGGACATGGCGTCTCGGCAGGAGTGGGACATGGCTGCCTCTGGTCTGGGTGACCTTTTCTCTACTGAGCTTTATTTCCCTGAACAGAAACTAGATGCCTGAGAATGACGCATGGAGAGTGACTGGAGCGCTGCGGCAGTGACCCTTCACCTACTAAACTTCCCCCCTCGACTCCGCTGCCAGGCGGGGCAGCTCAGGCTGTGGAGGTGGGGCTGACCTTTCCCCCAGTTAGCCTGCCAGCAAGAGGCCGGCATCTGCTTCGCGTCCACAGACCGGGCTAGCACGTTTCCCCCAACACAATGTGGATGAAAACTGCCCGGCAGAGTCACTTTATTTTTAAACAGCAAATGCATTTATAAATTCATGTCCTAGCAAAGGAAAACTTACCCCGTTGCTCCAACAAACAGTACATTTTGTACACAGTACACTGAGGGGCCCATTTATAGAAAGCAGAGGTGGGAGAACCCTATGAGGGAAGGGGCAGGAGAAAGAACAAAGATGGGGAACCCCACACCTTTCCTTGCTGGACTCAGCCTTGACTACTGAAACCCACCTAGGTCCCTATGAACTGAGAACATAATATAACCAGGTCCCTCAAACTCAGTACTGTCAAAGTCTAACATTTATTTTCGAAAGGGAGGGATTAAAAGGGGAAAGGTGTATGTGTCTGTGTGACTACTGTTAAGGCTAAATGCAGTCTAATTTCCTCTGCAGCAAAGTCTAACCTATGCCCAGTGTCCTTAAGGAAACAAGCTGTTGAATTTCCAGCATCCTTTTTTTTCCCCTCAAATTCAGTTTCATGCAGTTGTCTGGTCTGGACCAAGAGGACAAGCAGGCATTCTCAGTTCTAAGAGGTCAGAAAGGTTCATGTAAAAAATAATCCTAAAGTTGCCAAAGCCTAGAAGAGCGTGGCAAAGATTCCAGTTTCAACTGGGGTTTACAAAATTCACACTTTCTACTACTTATGTGACTTAGGTGACTTAATATCCTGTCTGCCTCCATTTTTCCGCTGCAAGTAAAAGTGGTGGATTAAGTGAATGTTTTTGGTATTTGTCTTTGACGATCTCACTGAAGGACAGCTCTTACAAGTGGAAAGAGAGGATGGAGGCACAAGGCTGCTTGGATTCCCCAGCCCAGAAATAGGCAGAGGTTGAAACTCCCAAACCTGATTCTGCTTCTCTAATCTCTGGAGTGCTGTGTTGGAAAACAATCCTAAGGCCAAACCACACCAAACAGGAAATAATGTTATGATCTATAATTGGTGGTGTCAGCTATAGTTGGAGAGGGCAGGACTAACTGCTTGGACAATACGTACTTGCTTAAATTGGTATTTTCAAATAAACAGAAAAATTTAGTGTGTAATGTCTATGTATCTGTCTTTTCACTGCTAAGCATAGCATGCAATGCTATGCATACTAATGCACTGCATATAATATGCACTGCCAAGGCATATGAATTAATTGAATTAACCAGGTAGAAAGGAATGTCTGTATAACTGACAAAATTTTCCCATTTTTAAGTGGATATTTAGTTGGGTACTGATTCAGTTTTGACCATCCCTTGTACTGGGATGAACAAAGAAAGGACAGCAGGTAGTGACCTCTAAAATTTGTCTTCCAGATTACCTGATACCTGATTGTGTTCCTTTTATTTTCAGTAAAAGTTTGTCTCAGGCAGTCAGTCAGTGCTACACAAACGAAGCTGGGCCTTGGCAATACTTGGGATTTTCCAAATGAGAGATTTCTATTTGGAATCTGGAGGGGCAGGGGGATTTCCCTGGTGTCTCAGTGGTAAAGAATCTGCCTGCAATGCAGGAGACCGGGGTTCGATTCCTGGCTGGGCATGGCAACCCACTCCAGTATTCTTGCCTGGAGAAACCCCATGGACAGAGGAGCCTGATAGGCTACAGCCCATAGGGTCACAAAGAGTCAGACATGAGTGAAGTGACTTAGCAGCGGCAGCAGGGGAAGGGGGGAGAGGGGTGAGAAAGAGACCCCCCTTGGTGATAATCTCAGGAAATCTGGGCAATGATCAGCAGTCAGAGAAAAGGAACAAGTCATAAAAGCAGAAACAGTCTCAGCTGACAACAGCTCAGTATCCGTGTACAGAAGACAAAGGGCAGGGAGGATGAGAGAGAGGAGCTGAATTCAGGCTGCTCAGGTCTGGAGTTGTCAAGCCTCCTATGCCCAAGGGGTTAGCAGCAGAAGGCAGGGGAGCCATTAACCCAATTCCCTGTCCTGATCCTGCCTTCCAGTTTCATCAAAAGCCTATTTTAAAAGATCTCTGCCAAATTCTTTGGCCTGTTCTTTTGTTACATGTGGTTTCATTTCAACTTTTGAAATAACATTTATAATTCCTTATAATTATGATATATGACAAAACCAATACAATATTGTAATTAGCCTCCAATTAAAATAAATAAATTTAAATTTTTTTAAAAAAGGGAAAAAAAAGAAAAAAAAATTCCCTGAAATAGCAAAGAGACCCATATGACATAACATTAATGAAACATTTTTTGTGACTTCCACATAATCATATTTATCTCTAATTAAAAAATAAAGCATATGATTAAAAAAAAAAGAAGTAACACATGTTCCATTGTTTAACGTTTGGAAAAGCACAAAAGAAAGCAAATGTAAATAATGATAATTTTACCACCCCAAAATAATCACTACAAACCTTCTGGGCTATTTTCTTTATACATATGTTTATGCATATGTTTGTTCATATAATATTCAAAATATTAACCATCTATGTTTTCAGACACGACTTGGCAACTAAACAACAATTGTTTTCCACCAGCATTTCTTATTTTCCAATGCCCTCCTCCCTCATTTGGTCAGCTAGGCCATAACTCACAGAAGAAGCCAAAAATACTTAATGCTAAGTTTGGGAGATCTGAGAGATTGAGTTATATGTTTTCTTTTTTCCTAAAAACCTATGTGTGGTTTCTATGATCCATCTACTAACTCCTACTTAAGGTTCATTTGAGCTGTTGTCAAGTTTCTTTCATTTTTTATTTTCTTCTGTACCCCGCAGACCAGAGAATCTCTTCCAGTTTGAGAGGTAATAGTGGGAAACATGATGTGATTTACTGAATATTCACTTATGCTCAGGCTTCCCAGGTGGCGCTAGTTGTAAAGAACCCACCTGCCAATGCAGAAGACTAAAGAGACGTGGGTTTGATCCCTGGGTCAGGAAGATCTCCTGGACGAGGGCACGGCAACCCACTCCAGTATTCTTGCCTGGAGAATCCCATGGACAGAGGAGCCTGGCAGGCTATAGTCCATGGGGTTGCAAGAGTCAGACATGACTGAAGTGACTTAACACGCACACACACTATGCTCTAAACTCCTTCAAAGCCTAGGCCTTTGCAACTCATTTCCTGCACCAAGACCCTAGGAACACAGCGGGAGCAGAAATGGCTGCAGGAAGATCAGACAGACAGGCACGCAGCAGCCTTCTAGAGCTTCCTGCAGCCCCAGACAGTATAATCACAACAGAGGCACTGGAGTAAATAGCGTAGGAGACTGTGGACCAATGTGTTTCAGGAACAACAGGATGAAGTGCTGCCCATGTGGCCAAGAGCAGACAGATGCGAGAGAGAGAGAGAGAGAGAGAGAGAGAGAAACAGACCCAAGTGCGTCTTCTAGATGGGAATTAGGGATGATGATGTAGCAATTCACATGAACCAACAATCTAGGACCAAATACAATGAGAAACATTGTCATAGAAGCTAGATGGCTAAGTGACACCAAGCACCAGATCTCCACCTGCCGTGAGACCTCGGGGAATACACAGATGCAACCCTGGGGGAAAGGATGATAAAATCTCCCATTAATCAAACAGCCTTGTAATAGACACAAAGCTGACTTATAGACAAGATGATATCAACAACTGCACATTCGGCATTTGTGAACTGAAATTGGTACCCACTGTATATATTTAGAATGGCTTAACTCTGGCTGCTTCACCGAATGAGTAAAACAGGAAGAGAGAGAGAAGAGTTTTCCTAAGTGTATAATTATGGTGTTGGACCATGGAGTCCAACTGGACAAGAGGAGAGAGAAGACACAGAGGAAGGAAGGAAGGCCAAATTGGAGTCTCAATGAGTCTGAGATACTGTACATGAGATGACAGTCGAAGTCACCTAGGAGTATGGTGTCGCACAGAGTCGGACTTAAAACGACTGAAGCGACTTAGCAGCAGCAGCAGCAGGAGTACGGGACGTGGCATGCAGAGAGTCGTTGATATTTCCTGTGTTGTGGCATTACTTGTGAAGATAAGTTCTAGGGTGTGTTCATGGGAATGGGTAGCTGAGGTGAGCTATACATAGATATTGATAAGGTAAAGAGACTGATGAATTCAGGGGTAAAAGGATAGATATATCATTCATAGTAGTGTTGAAATCAACAAGAATGATGACAGAAAGCATACTGGAAAGGAAGTAGTCCGCTATGCCGTAAAATGCAGCAAAAAAAAAAAAAGTAGTAGGTAGAATTGTCTGATGCCTTGTCTTCAAAGGTCCTGTGATTTTAAAGGAGAATGGAGGTGTAATGTTTTGAATGCAGAGGGATAACAAACAGGTGTGGAAAGATTTGAAGACACTCATCTCACCTTCAGGTCATTAAATACTTTGAGTTAAGGAAAACATCCATCTCCACTTAAGAGGTTGCATGAGACACGAAGTCTGTAGGTTGTGGCAAGAATATAAACATATTTAGAGAAGAAATTGGGGATGTTGGGAATGTACAATGTTTGCAGACAAATGCTGAGTTCTAGAGGGCAAAATGGAAATATTTGGAAGAAGGACAAAGAGCATGAGAGACTAGGTCAGATTGGGAGGTACAAAAAATGATCGGGAGAAGACACTAGTCAAAGATAGATAAATGGAGGGGAAGAAATGCCAGGTGGTACCTGAGCTAAATCATGATGTGAGGCATGGCAGGACTAGTCCAAGTAGACTCTGAGGTCCAACAGTACAACGTGGCGTCCAGGGACTCATTTAGCCTAACTGTGTGGCTTACTTTTCCACTGAGATGTGTCACGACAGCCTCAGGGAGCAGGATGTAACCTGGAACACAAGACTAAGGGAAGGCCTGGGGGAAGATGGTCCCCTGCAGTGCTATGGTGTGGTAGATGGGAAGAAAATCTCACAAATAAAATAGGATGCCTATTCTTCAGTTAACAGATAGTAAAACAGAAGCAACAGTAGAACAAGCAAGGGATGAAGGTGAGAATGAATTAAGTGCAGGGCATCTAGGGTGAAGAGGGAAAAAATGGAAAACACAAGATGCATGCCATAACAGGATTAGAGAGAGCAAGGGAGCGAGCCAAAGGGAGAAAGAGGAGACAGTGGGTTGGGAAAGGAGTCTCCATGCTTTCAGAGGCAAGGTAGTCCTGACCAATAGCCAGGCACGTGAGGTGGCCGTGGGAATAAGTAACAGAAAGGCAGTAGGAGGACTTCCCTCATGATCCGATAGCTAAGACTCCATGCTCCCAATGCAAGAGGCCTGGGTTCGATCCCTGGTCAGGGAACCAGATCCCACATGTCGCGAATAAAGATCCAGGATGCTGCAACTAAAAAAGATCCCTCATACTGCAAAGAAGATTGAAGATCCCTTGTGCCACAACTAAGATCCAACATAGCCAAATTCCTTAATTAATGTTAAAGAAGAAAAGCAGCAGGTGTCAAGGTCACTGAGATGAAAGAATTCAAGGAACTATGAGGACAAAGTTAGATAATTCATCCACCTGACCTCTGAAGTTGTCTAGGATTATATGCTTTCCAGAGCCTCAGTTCTACCTTTCAATTCAGTGGTATAGACCAAGGTGGCACAGTGGTAAAGAATCTGTCTGCCAATGCAGGAGACTCAAGAGACACAGGTTCAACACCTGGGTTGGCAAGATCCCCTGGAGGAGGAAATGACAACTCACTCCAGTATTCTTGCCTGAAGAATGCCATGGGCAGAGGAGCCTGGTGGGCTACAAAGAGGGGCTACATGGGGTCACAAAGACTCGGACACAACTGAGTACACACGAAGACCAAGATACTCAGGCCTGGACTATCATCCCCCATTGCACAGCATTTATTTCTGCAAACACTCTCTCCACCTTACTTGCCCAATTTTTGGCATTCAGGCAAAACACAGTCACAGAGGACCCTGGTATTGGCAGTAGCAAACTTGGTGATAGCATGGTCTAGCTCCTAGCTGCTTCAATCCACTGTTGTTTCATCTTGGAATCCCATAGAAGAAGAAAAATGTAAGGGGAAACAAGTACAGGGAACAATTTTTCCCCAAGCGGCATTATTTTATACCCTGTTCATTTGGTCAAGAACTATTACTGGCTTGAGTGTATGAAACACAAAGTCATGTATCATGGAGAATATAATATGGAGTATAAAGAAGTGCAGGGGTCTTCTTACATACACCCCCAATACCATGACTATTTGGTATTATTCCTTCCCAGACCCTTTACCTCCATATATTAACTCATATTCAAATATTCCATTTTTGTTATTTTTCTTTTTTAATTAATAATTGCAGTTGTACTGGGTCTCTGTTGCTGCACAGACTTTCTGTAGTTGCGGCAGGCAAGGGTTTCTCTTCGTCGTGGTGCACAGGGTTCTCATTGCGGTGGCGTCTCTTGTTATGTGGCATGGGCTGTAGATGCGAGCTTCAGTAATTGCAGCACATGGGCTCAGTAGCTGCAGCTCCTGGGCTCTCGAGTGTCAGATCGGTAGTTGTGGCACACAGGCTTGATTGCTCCATGGCATGTGGGATCTTCCCCAATCAGGGATCAAAAAACTGTGTCCCCTGCACTGGCAAGTGGATTCTTATCCACTGAGCCGCTGGGGAAGTCCTCTTTAAGTTCTCTTAAAAAAAATTGAACCGTACCGTATATATATTAGTATGCCATAAGCTTTTGACAATTAAGATATAGAGGACAACTTTCTAACACAGAGACAATGTTGGTGTAGGTCCTCTGGTAAGCAGTTGCTGAGACAAAAGTGCAAGAGGTTTGGAGTTTTTTCTTTGTCTATGTAGAAATAAAAACATACATTCACCAAATGTGTGACTTTATAACACGTACCTGGACCAACTAATCTGCTTTAGGGAAAGTACCATATCCATGGAAAGCAGCAGTTTCTATCAGGGCTACTGCTCCTTTGGCCTATAGTAGTCCACAATCATTCTCAAAAAGCCATCTGTTTTTACAGATGAATTTGGTAGAAATATGATGGAACCACCACCTTTGAGACACAAGAATGGAAGTAATCTCCATCATTCCCACCAGAGGATCATAGTGTTCTGTAACTGTTTCAGAAGCTTATACTTGGCTTTCCCCACTTTGACAGTGCTAACCCTATAGGCCAAGGACTTACTGTGAAATTATTTCAAATGCCAGTTACCAAGTATGTAAATTCCACCTATACCCTCAAGGACCAGGGAACCGATTTCTATCTCTGCCCAATATAGGATAAGCCTCTTCTAATGGAAAATGTTTATGCCAGAGTCCCCAGCTGGGCTGCCAGAGGGGTGGCCTGTGGAAAGCTAACAGGGAGGAAGCAGAAATGAGCAGAGAAAACTTTCAGATCAGTAGTTGTGGGGACATGGGAAGCAGAACTGAGCAGGGACAGACTCAGAACATGACACAAATTTGACAGAACTTCAACCAACAGGAAGAAGGCCTCAGAGCAGAGAATTCCCATTAGCAGAGTCCCACACTGAGGAGAGGGCTTCTCAGGTGGTACCAGTGGTAAAGAACCTGCCTGCCAACACAGGAAGATGTAAGAGATGTTGAGTTCTAACCCTGGGTTGGGAAGATCCCCTGGAGGAGGGCATGGCAACCCACTCCGGTATTCTTGCCTGGAATCCCATGGACAGAGGAGCCTGGCGGGCTACAGTCCACAGCAGTTGGACTCAAATAGGTCTCAGAGTCTGAAGTGGCTTATCATGCACACATGCACACCGAGGAATAATGGCCAGCCCTAGGTGCTTATCCATCACAGGGGTCTACATGTGAAAGGCTTGGCATTGGTTCCAACACTGTGTGGATCCCAAAGGGGCTGCAGCCTTGCTGTCAGCTAACTGCACACCCTGCAGCTAACAGATAGGATTGTAGTGCATCGGCTCAATTGCTCAGTCACGTCTGACTCTCTGGAACCCACGGACTGCAGCATGCCAGGCTTCCCTGGCCATCACCAATTCCCAGAGCTTGCTCAAACTCATGTCCACTGAGTCGGTGATGCCATCCAACCATCTCATCCTCTATCATCCCCTTCTCCTCCCGCCTTCAATCTTTCCCAGCATCAGGGTCTTTTTCAATGAGTCAGTTTGTCACATCAGGTGGCCAAAGTATTGGAGTTTCAGCGTCAGCATCAGTCCTTCCAATGAATATTCAGGACTGATTTCCTTTAGGATGGACTGGTTGGATCTCCTTGCAGTCCAAGGGACTCTTAAGAGTCTTCTCCAACACCACAGTTCAAAAGCATCAATTCTTCAGTGCTCAACTTTCTTTATAGTAAAATTCTCATATCCATACATAACTACTGGAAAAACTATAGCTTTGACTAGATGGACCTTTGTTGGAAAAGTAATGTCTCTGCTTTTTAATGTGCTATCTAGATTTGTCATAACTTTTCTTCCAAGGAACAAGTGTCTTTTAATTTCATGACTGCAGTCACCATCTGCAGTGATTTTGAAGTTCAAAAAAAAAAAAACCAAAAAAAAAAACACCTCTCATTGTTTCCCCATCTATTTGCCATGAAGTGATTGAACCGGATGCCACGATCTTAATTTTTTGAAGGTTGAGTTTTAAGCCAGCTTTTTCACTCTCCTCTTTCACTTTCATCTAGAGGCTCCTTATTTCTTCTTTGCTTTCTGCCATAAGGGTGGTGTCATCTGTGTATCTGAGGTTATTAATATTTCTCCTGGCAATCTTGATTCCAGCTTGTGCTTCATCCAGCCTGGCATTTCGCACGATGCATGTAAGTTAAATCAGCAGGGTGACAATATACAGCCTAGATGCACATACTCCTTTCCCAATTTGGAACCAGTTCATTGTTCCATGTCCAGTTCTAACAGACATAGTTGCTTCTTGACCTGCATACAGATTTCTCAGGAGGCAGGTAAGGTGGTCTGGTATTCCCATCTCTTTAAGAATTTTCCACAGTTTGTTGTGATCCACACAGTCAAAGGCTTTGGCATAGTGAATAAAAAAAAAAAAAAAAAGTAGATTTTTTCTGGAACTCTCTTGCTTTTACTATAATCCAGCAGGTGTTGGCGATTTGATCTCTGGTTTCTCTGCCTTTTCTAAATCCAGCATGAACATCTGGAAGTTCATGGTTCACATACTGTTGAAGCCTCGCTTGGAGACTTTTGAGCATTACTTTGCTAGCATGTAAGATGTGTGCAATTATGAAGTAGGTTGAATATTCTTTGGCATTGCCTTTCTTTGGGATTGGAATGAAAACTGATCTTTTCCAGTCCTGTGGCCACTGCTGAGTTTTCCAAATTTGCTGGAATATTGAGTGCAGTGCTTTAACAGCATCTTCTTTTAGGATTTTAGTGCATGGGTGTCATTTATTTATTCATTCCACCATGAGTAGACAAGTTCTTTTGTCTTCAAAATTTTGTTCTTACAGGTAGTACTACATGAGCAGTTTCATACATAAATCTTCATGCTCTCTGTTGGTAAAAACCATAGGTTAAGTTTCTAGAAGTGGAATGGCTGAAACATGAGGTAACTATCCTTAAAATTTTATAGATTCTGCCAATTGCCTTCCAGAAAATGTTACCAATTTTACATTTCCACAAATAACACAGTAGAGCAGCTCATTTCCCCAGGACTTGCCAACATCAGATGTTATCAGACTTTTTCGTTATTTTCCAATCTGATGGTAGAACAATGATGTCTCATTATCTTATTACTTCCTATTTTCCTACTCATTCATTAGTCTCAGAATGTTTCCATATGTCTATTATTTTTTTCTTTAGTTAATTTTTAAATTTCCTTTGCTTACCTTCTCTTATTGTTTTGTAAATGCAAACATTAAACACAGTTGAATATTTTCTGGTGGGGGCAGGAAATTAACTGTAAGCCTGTATTTGGAACTGAGGCAAAAATTCTTCTTGCTTCCCCAAGGAAAGTCAAGATGTGCTACCTTCAGGATTCATTTGCCTTTTTTATGATAACATTGGAGCTCCCGCTGAAAAAGAAGGAAAAGAATTCTTTTGCTTTGGTGCTGCTCTAGTGAAGGGAGGGTTTTGACTTTGGTAAGTGTAGAGAGGCTGAGAATGAAACCAAGGACTACTCCAGAAGGAAGTAATGTGCATGGTAAAAAAGTGAGACACAGCTGTAGGCGATTGTTGAGGGAGCCTTGTGTAAAGAAAGTAGGGAGAGACTTTCATCCATTCATCGTCACTTCTCAGCAATGGCTCAATAGCCTTTGAGTTCTCATCTTCCCTTCACCAGTAATTACAACTGTGACTGCTTCCCCAGTGACTTCTCCTGAACTCAAAGTGTTCCCGAACTCACCCTTTGTGTTCCCTTCTCCTCAGTCAACCTTTCTTCCTGACCCTCTTCACTTCTTTCTTCTATTGTTGAATTACCCCTCCCAGTAGCACAAGCTTAGAAGTTCAGAGAACTGTTTTTTTATATTCTTCCTTCTCAGAATTGACAAACCCTAGAGATTTTGCCAATGAAATTACTCTTTGCATTTCCTCCCCACATTGTCCCAACACTTTTTTTCCTCTTTCTCCACCCATGAACTTCTGTTCTACCTTTATAACTCAGATGTGTCACCTCCTCCAGAAAGTCTTTGCTGACTACTTGCACTTCCCTCCTCTCCAGCACATACTTTATATACATCACACTACTTTATCTTTAGACTATTTATATGTCATTCTCTAAACCTTCAAGAAAGGAAGGTTTTCATCTTTATGTTCCCCAGCACCTATCACAGTGCCTGATATATAATGCGGGTTCAGTGAAGTTTCAATTCAGTTCAATTCAGTTCAGTTGCTCAGTCATGTCTGACTCTGCGACCCCATGAATCGCAGCACACCAGGCCTCCCTGTCCATCACCAACTCCCAGAGTTCACTCAAACTCACATCCATCGAGTCGGTGATGCAATCCAGCCATCTCATCCTCTGTCGTCCCCTTCTCCTCCTGCCCCCAATCCCTCCCAGCATCAGAGTCTTTTCCAATGAGTCAACTCTTCGCGTGAGGTGGCCAAAGTACTGGAGTTTCAGCTTTAGCATCATTCCTTCCAAAGAACACTCAGGACCAATCTCCTTTAGAATGGACTGGTTGGATCTCCTTGCAGTCCAAGGGACTCTCAAGAGTCTTCTCCAACACCACAGTTCAAAAGCATCAATTCTTCGGTGCTCAGCTTTCTTCACAGTCCAACTCTCACATCCATACATGACTGTGGAAAAACCATAGCCTTGACTAGACGGACCTTTGTTGGCAAAGTAATGTCTCTGCTTTTGAATATGCTATCTAGGTTGGTCATAACTTTCCTTCCAACATTGAATTGTTTAGCTACTAACATTTGAGCAGGAAGCACATTGCTTGCTGCCTAAGAGGCTTCAACAGTTTCATGATGCCTACTCCAGGAATAGCAAAGTCCTCATACCAGCATTTAAGGCTTTCATGATGTAACCCAACTTTCCATTTCCTCCCCACTTTGGTAAACTAGTCATTATTCCTCTGCTATATCCCTAGCTTGTACACCCATGCTTTTTCTAGGCTTAGAAATCCTTCCACATCATCTACCAATAATTTGCCCAAATCCTCCTCGTCCTTCTAAGGTTACCCCAAAATCCAGTCCTCAGAGAGAGCATTCCCTAATCTCCAACACAGCTCTTCCTCCAAACATCACCTGAGTTTGGAGATGTTAGCATTGCCACCATTACTATTACCACCAACGTGACACACTGATCAAATCTCTATTATGAAATAGTTGATAATGCATTAATTGTATTCTTTTCCTTGCTCTGAGGATTAAATTTTTTAAAATCCCATAATTTTTTAAAATTGACTATTGTTTTCCATCACCCAATGTTAGGAGAAAATGTTTTTGCACCCACCAATGCATGCCCACTCCAGCTCCTGATACACAGTATTCTCTAAAAGTACCAATTGTAAGTATCAGAGACCAAACAGTGGTTTAGGCCTTGCTTTCCTCAATATCTTCACCAGTAGTCCCTTTTCACCCCTCAGTGGAAGCCTGCTCCATCTCTTATAATTGTTACTTTCTCAGAGAGACCTTCCTTGCCCACAAAGCATTAACAGCTCCCATTATATTCTTCAAATCAATTTTCTTCATGGCCCTCACATTTGCTTTTGTAATGCCTGTTTCCCCCACAAATCTATAATCTCCATGAGGGAAGAGAGAGTGTCCATATTGTTCTGTGTTGAAGTAGCCATTTCTTAAATAATCATTTGTTTGTTATATACTCTGAAAATACTTTCTCCAAGTATGCTGCTCATTTTTTTAACTTGAAATAGTCTGTAGTCAAATCTGTTCATCTTTCCATTTTGGCTTCTAAAGTTCCTGTTATGTGTATTTTTAATCGCTTCTTTGGAATATGCTCCTAGAGGTAGAAAAGTTGAATGGGCTTCTCTTTAGAGTCTTGATGCATTCTTTAAATTGGACATGCCTAGCCTTTTGGCAAAAGTGTGACTTGCATTCTTGAAGCTCAATCACAGGTCCTGTGTTATGAGATTTTGCTAGGCTAGAAAGAATTCATCTGATGCTCCTGAAAATAAGTGTGCTCCTGAAAACTGCAGGAATCAGTTGCCTCCAGCAGGGAGGATGTGTTCAGCACAGGGGACAGGGGGGAAGCTCTGGTACTCCCCCCTGCCCATTAACAGCAAATCCGCTGATAGTCCTCTGATGTTTACCTTTACTCAAATGAATGGGCAGATCTGTCCATACCCATTGCTCCTCAATAATTCCCTTTCCTTTACTGTTATAGCAACTGGATCACCTCCAAGTTCTGAGATCAGCCCGAGAATATAAATGCAGCTCTCTTTCCAGGTCACATTCTAATCACGGTAATACACGGCATCTTATCCAACTGGGTCCACAACTTGACCTGTCTACTCCAGCCTAGTTACCATGGATGTTGTCAATAAACAACTGTTCCTGTCATAGAGAAATGACAGAGAAGAATGTAATGTACTGTGAGAACAACCTGGTAAATATTGTTGGCTGGGATAACACGCACACAAAAGTGTGATGACCTCAGTTCACATTTAGCCCTTAGCCATCTCTGTGAACATCATATGACTTCACCTGATCTTTAATCACCCCACCACACATATGGGAGTCCTGCAGGGTAAGCCAGGTCAAGTGCTCAATGGGGCTCTCCTAAATTAAACCTGCTTGTAATGAACACCATCATTTCCATTGCTTTTCCTCTGCAGATTAAAGAGTAGAATGCTTTGAAATACTTTGCTATTCCAGATCCCATACACAGGGTGAGAAAAGCAAAGGTATGCTTTTCTTTTACTTCTGTTCTTAGGATGTATTAAAGTAAAAAGAAGGGATTTTTTACCTTAAATTCACTTGCTTCATCAGAGGAGTTTTATTTAGTTTTTTGACTTCTTGACCATTTTTGTTGCTGTTGTTGTTTCATAGAGCTATGCAATTATGTAAAAAAGGATTCAGAATGCAAAGACATAAATCATAGTGGTATCAAAACTTATCTCCAAGTGGAGATGCAATTTGGAACTTTCCCATGTTTCCATAACTGAACTTGAGTAGCAACAAAGCAAAGTAGGACTCAGAAAGAGTCATCAGACATGGTCCCAAACCTGACCTCTTGTAGGGCAGAGGGTTCAGAGAGGGGAAAATATAAGAAAATAAATAGCTACAATATAATGTCATAAGCATATTCAAAAGCAGAGACATTACTTTGCCAACAAAGGTCCATCTAGTCAAGGCTATGGTTTTTCCTGTGGTCATGTATGGATGTGAGAGTTGGACTGTGAAGAAGGCTGAGCACTGAAGAATTGATGCTTTTGAACTGTGGTGTTGGAGAAGACTCTTGAGAGTTTCTTGGACTGCAAGGAGATCCATCCAGTCCATTCTGAAGGAGATCAGCCCTGGGATTTCTTTGGAAGGAATGATGCTAAAGCTGAAACTCCAATACTTTGGCCACCTCATGCGAAGAGTTGACTCATTGGAAAAGTCTCTGATGCTGGGAGGGATTGGGGGCAGGAGGAGAAGGGGACGACAGAGGATGAGATGGCTAGATGGCACCACTGACTCGATGGACCTGAGTCTGGGTGAACTCCGGGAATTGGTGATGGACAGGGAGGCCTGTCGTGCTGCGATTCATGGGGTCACAAAGAGTCGGACACAACTGAGCAACTGAAGTGAACTGAACTGAATGTCATAATGTGAGAAAAGCCATATTTGGAAGAAGGAGTGAGGAGAAGCAATCAGGGAAGATACCTTGTAGCACATAGGTTGTGCTGGACATTTACTAGTGTAAAATAGTCTTAGGCAAAGATTTGGATAAAGGACATTTCATACAGAAGGATAGAGTGGCAGTCTCTGATGGAAAGGGGGAAAAGTGAGTCAAATTGACAAGTTAATCCCTTTTGAATCTTGTTTTTAATTAAAAGAGTTAAGCCTAATGGAGGGAATGTTTTACTGGAAGGAAACAGACTGATGGCTTTTTTTATCGCCACAAGGAAAAATAACCCGTTCTTTGGTCTGTTCCTCAAGTTCCAGCAAAAGGAACTTTCAGTTCCCGACCTGTGCCATTCACTGATGGAGAAAACGCAGGAAGAACTCCAGGCTGTTGATTCTCTTCGCTGTCCAATAGCAGAGCAGCCCATACTTTTGGACAAAGCTGATAAGTTACTGTAAAAGGCCCGCTCTGAGCAAGGACCAATGATGTCTCCGAAAGCAGATTCTTGGAAATAGTTTCTGGCCAGGAATGCGTGACATTGAGACAGCCGTCTCTGGTAAACAAGGACGGGTCTGGGCTGGCCACCAGCCCACGCTCTCCGGAGTCCTGTCCCAAGGGTCTGATCTTGAGCCCCCGTACCTCCTGACGTCCGCTTGGGCTTCCTGCTATCCCCTGACACCTGACAGCCTCTGGGGGCCAGGCCCCCGCGACCTGGAGGCGGGACCCAAAGTACTTTATCTGAGCCGACTGGCGCAGCCCCAAGTTCAGGAAGCTCTCCAAGTCCCAGTGACTCCTCCCCTCTGGGGCGGGTGCAGGGTTGGGGCGGGGGAGTAGGGGGACGTGCAGGGAAACAAATAAAATCTCGGGAGGCGACGGGAGGTGACAGGACACGAACTTGAGTCTCAAGCCACCTACGGCTCCGCAGACTCACTGGCCGACTCCTCAACCGCGAAGCCCCACCGCCTCCCCGGAACCTCAGCCCAGGCCGGGGCGCACGAGGCCGCTGGCCCACCTGCTCTCCCTGCCCGGACGCGTCCCACCCCTTCTGCGGTCCCAGGTCAGCCTTCACCCCACAAACCAGCCCCAACTCCGGCCCGGGACGGTGGGCATCAAGATGAAGGCGGCACGCTTCGTGATGCGCAGCGCTGGTACCCTGATACCCCGCGAGGTCGAGCATTTCTCGCGCTACAGCCCGTCCCCGCTGTCCATGAAGCAGCTGCTGGACTTCGGTGAGCGGGGACGTAGGGCCCGGGAGGGTCTGGGGAGCTGCCTCAGCTTTCAGACCCGGTATAGGGAGGACTCGTTAACTTAAAACAACCGGGGTCCGCTTTCCCGCGGAACCCTGGAACCTCGACGCCAGCACACTGTTTTTCTTAGATCTGCCTCCTTTCTGACAGTCCAGTTCAAGGCCACTTGCAGCCCCGCTGATGCCTGCCGGATAGTCTGAGCTCACCCTCCTCCTTCGGTCCTAAGCTTTCAGTCAAAAGACTTTTTGCCTCCAGTCATCATTTAACAATAGTGAAACTTCCCTTTTTCCCTAAAGAGGAAACGTTATCCCCTCCTTCATCGCATATTACTTCTTGGAGAGGATTACTTGTATTATTAAGTAGGCTTGAATTAATTGCTATTTTAACCTCTAGCCACCCTCCACAGGGTTCATCTCTCTGTAGTCCTAACAAATTTCTTTGTTTCTTTACCTTTATCATTTTTCTCTATATTTGCATTACTGCTGAAAATATTTGCAAACTTTCGGCAGAAAAATCTTATAAAGAAAATTTCAAGCATTTAAATATATTATTATTTATCACTAGTCTGTAAACATCAGGACATCCTCCTCCCCACCCCTCCCACCACCCCCCTCCCAACCCCAATCTTCTTAATCCAGCTTCCTATCTAGAACTCTGAATGATGTGGTCTTCTCGACCTTGTAGTTGGATTGAATCCTGCACTCTTTTAGAAATACTAAGAGCCTTGGGATATTATGACTTCTTGGAAGTGAATCCTCATCAAAAAGAGAAAACAGTAATTCTCATATTTGGTCACTTTTTCTAAAAGAAAGAAAAAGATAAAGAAGATGCTTACTAATGAATTATAAGTAGATGCTTAATTACTATTGAGGGTGAAATAAAATTTTGTAATATATATGTGTGTGTGGATAGTTAATGCTACTCAAATATATAATTTAGGTACATGTTTTTGAAAAAAAAATGTTGTTTATTGCAGGTTCAGAAAACGCATGTGAAAGAACCTCGTTTGCATTTTTGCGACAAGAGTTGCCTGTGAGGCTGGCCAATATCCTGAAGGAAATTTATATACTCCCTGACCGACTAGTAAATACCTCTTCAGTGCAATTAGTTAAGAGCTGGTAAGTGGTGAACCATTCTGAAACAGTCTCTAGTTTTAAAACAGTTATCTGAGTATGAATTCTTACAATGTATTAAAATCTTAATTTGAAAACAGGTGGTCTGAACCTTAACTACTTAGCAAGATGTAAAGAATTTTCTGTTAATCTAGGGTAAGTTATCCTAAGGGCAGTTATGAAGCTGATAAAGTAGATATTTTCACAATATAATTTTTACCTCTAGAAGAAAATATGAAAAATAATCAACAGTTACCATATTTGTGTTTTAAATCATAAAAGAGTTTGATATTGCAAAAAGAATCCTATCCAGAAATAGATATGGAATGACTACTATTTAGAGAGGGCCTAAAATGTCTTGCTGGCATTTGGCTATTACTATTCAGAAACTAAGTGGAGAGTCTGGCTAGAATTAAAAATTTGGGAGTATTCTGAATAAAAAAAAAGACATCAAAGATGGGGGCTTCCCTCATAGCTCAGTTGGTAAAGAATCGGCTTTACCAACTTTACCGCTTTGGTAAAGAAGACCCCGGTTCAATTCCTGGGTAGGGTAGATCCACTGGAGAAGGGATAGGCTACCCACTCCAGTATTCTTGGGCTTCCCTGGTGGCTCAGCTGGTAAAGAATGTGCCTGCAATGCGGGAGACCTGGGTTCGATCCCTGGGTTGGGAAGATCCCCTGGAAAAGGGAAAGGCTACCCATTCCAGTATTCTGGCCTGGAGAATTCCATGGACTGTATAGTCCATGGGGTCGCAAAGAGTCAGATATGACTGAGCAACTTTCACTCACTCACTCACTCACTAATCTTCATTGCTTAAAAACCAACTAATGAAGCAGCCTCTGGATTCAAATCCCAGCTCTGTCCCTTCTTAGTTGTAAAAATCCTTGGTTAGTATCTCTATTATCTCTAAGCCTCAACCCCCTCCCCCTGTCTATTTTGGAGGAGAATAAAGATGATGCCTCAAAGGGATATTTGGGTGCAATTAAATGAGGTAATCCATGTACAAAGCACCGAGAACAGTGCCTGGCCCACAGCCAGCACTCAGTTCAGTTATGATCTCTTTTTCAAAATAAACACTGAGTTAGGGAAAGTACATAACCCAAAGCAGCAGATTTTCGGAGAACAGAGCCAGGTTATTCACCGAGGCAGATATATACCAGACCTTCGCCCTAACCCACCTTCTGCACAGCTCTCTGTTTATTGATTTAAGGAATATATGTATTATACAGTCATTAAACAGCTGCAATCTGAAACACAGACTCAATCCCTAGTATGTACTGCTGCTTTCAAGACTTCTACTCTCCTATGAATGCAGTAGGAAAAAAGCATGAAGCCTTCCCGTAAAAGTTGTTTCTAAACGATTTTGCTATAAAAATAAAGACTCCTGACAAACAAAACAGAAAACTGACTAGTGATCTGGGATAGTTAAAATTTTAAGTTATTAAGTTGAGGGTTAAATCGTTTTCTTTTTTCTAAGACATAATGTTTTCCAAACGTCTTGGAAGAAAGTTTTCATTTTAAATATACTTCCTCTCTTCAAATCTCTTGAAAGAAGCAATCTATTTTCAGCCACCTGTAACTGACTATTCCATTTTAAAACTTAAAACACACCTATTGCTTTGTAGGTATATGCAGAGCCTGATGGAGTTGGTGGAATTCCATGAGAAAAGCCCAGAGGACCAAAAGGCATTATCAGAGTAAGTGTTATGCATTAGGACAAGTGTCTAAAATTCTGATTATAAACATCATATTATTTTTTAGAACTTAAAGGATAATTTATAGTATTGTCCTGAATAGTAAATAACTACCCCCTTACAAATGACAAGTTTTGGTTGCTGGTTTTTAAAAGTAATAGAGAACAATGGCATGGAACATGATTCTGAGAATGAAATATGTAGAGGATTTTTTGGAAAAGGAACTCTATTTTTACTATAAATTTAGTATGATGATCAGATTTGTAGAAGGACTTCCTATCACATAATACTAACGCATGACAGTGTCACTGGAGGGTAAACATTTTTCTTTCAGAGTAACTGACAGTTTCTAGCTATAAGATTCTTTTCTAAATCTGACAAGAAATTTGAAGTTTCTTTCACAATGGCATTTTAGAGCCATCTCCAATCTGACTTATTTTTTTAATTATTATTTTTTAAAAGAGAAGCCTTAGTGAACAACTAGAATGAAAACACCAGTCACAGACCTGGTATTTTCACATGCAAGCTAAAAGCAAAATAAATCTATTTATGAAACTATCTCCTCTACTGTAGTCAAAGAATCTGTAGTGAGAATTAAATAAAGCTTCATCCAAACATTTTATCATTTGATTTGTTTAGATGGGTACTTGTAAAAAGCTTTAACCTTCTTTGAAGTAATCTAAGAAATATAAATTAATGAAACTTACTTGAACCTCTATTAACCATAAATGTATTTTGGCTTAGTTTTGTAGATACTCTCATCAAAGTTCGAAATAGACACCATGATGTAATTCCTACAATGGCACAAGGAATCCTAGAATATAAAGATGCCTGTACAGTTGACCCAGTCACCAATCAAAATCTTCAGTATTTCCTGGATCGATTTTACATGAATCGTATTTCTACCCGGATGCTGATGAACCAGCACAGTAAGTTAGCTCATCACGACAGTCATGATACATATAGGGATGGGTGGAGAATGTAAGCTGTACTCTAACTAGATACTTCACTACTTGGTGGGTCACATTCTTTCTCAGTGGTAGTTCTAATCATTATTATCCTGATTTTTATAATGATGCTCTTTGTTTTTATTTTTCAACAGTCCTTATATTTGGTGACTTACAGACAGGAAACCCAAGCCTCATTGGAAGCATTGATCCAAACTGTGATGTGGCAGCAGTGGTCCAAGGTAATTTGTAGGTTTCTGCATTTCCCTTATTGAAAATGTACACTATCTGATTGATAGTAATGTACACTATCTGAAATGTACACTATCTAGTCAGTTGAGGTGACTCTCTGAATGAATTCATATTCAGAGTATTCCTTTTATGTTTTTATAAATTCTGTAATGAATTTTGAGAGTCAAGTATTTAAATATTCATTATAAAAAATCCAAACATCAGTAGCTCATGTGCCACACTCTCATATATCGTATTTGATCTTTGACGTGCACATATTCCTATAGCAATAGCTATAACTTAAACATTGTCATTTTTTCCAATAAAATATTAAAAAGGTATTTTTAATATACATAAACCTGAACTCTAATGACTATTTTAGGTAAAAGGTAGTGTATACACTGATGATCACTTGAAAATTTTACTTGGCATAAATTCACTTAATCATTATGAAAAACACACTTCCATTCCAGATGCCTTTGAGTGTTCCAAGATGCTTTGTGATCAGTATTATTTAACATCTCCAGAATTAAACCTAACACAAGTGAATGGTAAGTTATAAATTCTATATATTTTAATCTGTAGAAAATTCAGTCTTCTCCCAGTATGATTTCTTCCTGTATATACAAAGCAATTTCTGTGTTCCTTTTTTCTCTTCTGAACTTGCCTAGAATTTTTACACTTTTTTTTTTTTTTTGAAGCCAAGGCTCTGTTTATCTCAACTGGAAAGTTCCAATTGAGTATATTCAGTTGCTAAAGACAATTCATAAAGAAGAGTGGTTTGAGCAGATAATGTAGGATTTAGGGCAGCAGCTAAGTTCCAGTATCCTAGATCAAAGAAAGATTGCTAAGTTCAGAATGTGGGGACAAGGCAGGCAGAGTAGGAGGAACCACTTGGTAATGGAGATATATTCCTAAGGAGGTTACTTATCAGACCTGAAAACAAAAATACTTTAAATTGTACTATAAGAAAGAAGCCAGTCATAGAAGGACAAATACTATGTGCCTGCACTTACATAAGGTATCAAAAATCGTCAAGCTCACAGAAGTGGAGAGTTGAACAGTGGTTGCCAGAAGCTGAAGAGGGGAAATGGGGAGCTGCTATTCAGTAGGTATACAGTTTCAATTATGCAAGATGAATAAGTTCTAGAGATCTGCTCTACAGCACCACTCTTATAGTTAACAACACTGTATTGCATAGTTAAATATTTAAGGTATATCTCATGTTAAATGTTTTTACCAAAAATTAAAAAAAAAATTTTTCATGTAAGTATACACCATGGTTTTGGAAGCAGAACATACTTCAGAAGGGCTTCCCACACTGCCTGAAGTAATTACAGGATGAGTGCAATGCACTATTTTTATCTTATCCCATAGTTGCTTCTCAAAGCAAGACCGTACACTTAAATTGGAATAACCTTCTCCTTGCCACTCAAAGAAAACATCTTTTTCAAGTAATCATTATACAGGAACAATATTTGTTGGTAGAGAGAATTTAAATCGAGTTGCTCAAATTAAGAGTACCCTAGCTCATGGATTTTGGAAAGGGAAATGGAACTGATGGCTAAACTAAAAGTAGGAGTGGACTGAAAAATATTTCTCAGCATTAACAGAAATGTTGCATAATACTTGCAGATAAACTGCTTGAACTGTTTGCTGAAATAAAGAGGAAATTGTGCCAGACCTTGTTTTCAAACTCTGCCAAGGCCTGAAACACTGAAGAATAATACTTTTATTTTTCTTTTCAGAGTATTATGAGGTTTTTGTTTCTGTTTTCTGTAGCCTCTTGGTGAAATTTAAGCATAGTTAGCCTATGGGATTTTATGTTTAATTCACAAAAATCGAGAATAACCAGATGGGTTATTTTCCCATGCATTAAAAATATGAAAATTATAGCTGCTGCTGCTAGCATCAATTTTGATGTTATTGTAGACTTTTACATTTATTTGTCTTATTTCTTAAAATGCATGTAATTTTAACTCTGCAAGTGTTCAATACACAAGTTTTGAAAGTAGAAATAACTAATCCATGTAATCTAATTTAGAGCATCCTCATTTTACATTTATCTGGCTTTATGTATTTGTACAGAAATGCAAACATTAAATCATAGAGCACTAAGAAGCAACTGTAATAACATTTTGAAAATAAGCCAGCTGTGTTTACTGTTTGAAAGGGAAGGTTCTAAGGTAGGAATTTAGAGGAGGATGGGGAGTATCCCAATTCTGTTCAAATCTAAAATATTAATCAAATAGATATGACAATATATTTTAATGAAATATTTGTTTCCCAATTCTAAATGAGCTTAATTTTTTTCTAGTAAAATTTCCAGGCCAACCAATTCATATTGTGTATGTTCCATCTCACCTTCACCATATGCTCTTTGAATTATTCAAGGTAAGACACTTCACAATAATTGCATTTTTAAAAAAAGTTCACTGGTTACATTTTTATTTCATTTATCATCCTCTACTGAACAGGAGCCTCACTCTCTTCTCCCAAGCATGCTTCTGTGTTCTAACAGAAAGAAGCTACAGTTAATGTTTGAAAGGGTACATGCAGTTCCTCGTAGCATCAACATGTATTTGAGAATGTACAATATGACCCACTATGTCACGCTCCCTGTTCCCATTATATTCAGGTGTCCAACAGAGCACTAGTTATTCATGCATTCATTAAGGAAGGTCATAGGGTGAATGCTTCAGTGACCGAGGCCTGTTTACCCACCCCTATGGCCGGTCCAACTCCAAATCCAGAAATTCAGGTCCAGAATTACTGGAGGTGGAAGGGCCCCCGTCTATGACTAGAATATATTCGGAGGACAGTCAGCTCTTTCAGTGATCTACTTTAATGTGAATGTACATCACCTGGGAGTTTTGCTAAAATTCAGATGCTGTGGGTCTGGGATTGGGCCTGAGATTCCGAATTTCTTTTTTTTTTTATTTTTTTTTTCCGAATTTCTAATAATCTGACAGTTGATGCTGCTGATCCACGGTCCACACTTTTCATAGCAGGACAGTACGGTGTGTGTGTGCTAAGTCCCTTCAGTCCTGTCCGACTCTTTGTGATTTTATGGACTGCAGCCCACCAGGCTCCTCTGTCCATGGGATTCTCCAGGCCAGAATACTGGAGTGGGTTACCATACCCTCCTCCAAGGGATCTTCCCAATGCAAGGATCGAACCTGCGTCTCTGGCATCTCCTGCATTGTCAGGCAGGTTCTTTACCACTAGAGCCACCTGGAAGCCCAAACAGTAAGACAGTGCTTCTCAGACTTTAGTCTGCATTACAGTTACCACAGGCCTTGTTAAATATGGGTTCTTCTGCCTATCTCAGAGATTCTGATACCCTGGACCTGAGAATGTGCGTTTCTAACAAGCTCTTAGAGGATGTGGCTGTTATAGGTCTGCGATAGTCAGGTACTAAGGATCAAATCCTGTCCCAGGTTCTAAGCCCACACTAAAACTCTATCCTTACACCAAAAGATAGAAAAACACTTGAAGCTTTGTGACGGTTCCTGAGTCTCCTGGCCTGGAGAGGAGGAAGCCTTAAAAAAAAGAAATGTGAAATCTGCCTCTGATATAACTCAGAGAACCCACTATTTCCTAACTTATTCTAATATTAGTGCAATGAGGTATTGATTGTACTACAAGCATGTGATCTATTTTATTTCACTTCAGCTAATGATTAGAACTTAACATTGTTATATAGAAACCTGAAAGCAGATAACCCAACAGAAGGGTAGGAGAAAAATGGGTAAAATAAACCAAACTTTGTATGAAATTCATCTAGCTGTCTGAAAACTTATTTGGGTTTCTTTCTGTTAAAGGACAAAGACTCTTTTTTGTTGATTTGATTTACTTTTAAATTGAATGGTTCAACTCATAATAGTTATTTTGCCATCATAGGTAAAAGTTAAGATGATAATCAAATGCAAATTGAAATTTAATTTAGAATTATTTACTATCCTTTAACATAGTAACAGCATTGTCCCATCAAATTTTATAAAAGCCAATAAATTGGTTCAATGATTCACTGTTTATTTGTTATGTAATAGTCTTTGGTGCTAAGATGTAAAATATAATGGAAAGTCAGAAAAGAAAGAGCCAGGAAATGGACTATAAAAACCAATTTCTACATTTAAATTAAGCTTACAAATAAGAACTTGACAGCTAGCAGAATTGTTTTTCCATTAGACATTACTCCCAAGAGCTATATTACATGATAAATGAATATTTTTCATTATACATCCTGCATGACACATTCATAAATGGCTATTCACAGAGCTATTTTACTCCTAACTTAAAAAAGTAAAATAAGAACTTTGAATTACCCTCTGTGCTTTCATTTTAAACATAAAAACAATTATTTATTGTCCCTCATCCTTCTGCCATTGAATACCTTGTGGTTTTGTTTTCTTTAGAATGCAATGAGGGCCACAGTTGAACACCAGCAAAACTGGCCTTCCCTGACACCAATTGAGGTGATTGTTGTCTTGGGGAAAGAAGATCTTACAATTAAGGTAACTATTCTGTTTTGTCTTTTGAGTCCTTCTTAAGAGAATTTTTAAAAAGGAGTCAATAATAATAAAGCTCTCTGCTTTGAGCTACAGATCAAAGTCATGTACACCAGGTGAAGACAAGACATTTTTGTATAGACAAATATACATTGTTTTTAGCACATATCTCTGATGACTTGTTTGTTTAAGATTTCAGACAGAGGAGGTGGTGTTCCCCTGAGAGTCATTGACCGTCTCTTCAGTTACACGTACTCCACTGCACCAACGCCTGTGATGGATAATTCCCGGAATGCTCCGCTGGTAAGACCAACTAAATGGCTAAGTTCACCCCAGCCACCTAGTTCTAAATGTAGAGGAAGGATTACAAGGATGTATTTAGGCAAGTTAATCAGTTTAGTTAAACTGGGCATGGGGGATATGAGAAGGAATGATAAAGCCAACTAAGAAACAGTTATCCAAAGGGTTTCCGATTGGAAGCAGAAGATATGTGTCTAAGTTCTAGGACATCAGTATCAGGGAATATATTTTGTATTTCTATGATTGTGTTCACTTCTTTGTCAGTAACTGATCTTTCCCTTCCAGGCTGGTTTTGGTTACGGCTTACCAATTTCTCGTCTCTACGCCAAGTACTTTCAAGGAGATCTAAATCTCTACTCTTTGCCAGGATACGGAACTGATGCTATCATCTACTTAAAGGTAAACTTTAAATCCAATATTTAAAAAAAATCATATTTCTGAAAAGATTGCTTCTGAGTTCTATGGTCCATGGTGAATACCCCAAACTGAGTGAGCACAAATATTGACCACAAGCCATTACATTTTATGTTTGGTATGTGTAAATATACTGGTTAATATTTAGTATGGTAATATGCCAAAAAGGAAGTGAGGCAACCCTACCTGCCTCAATGAAGCAAAATGGTTTCCCAAGAAACGCAGTAGTTTCTGAGTGAGGAGATGCTCATGTGAATTTTTCAAGGCAGCTTGACATCTGTGAGAATAGCTGTAGTTTTGTTTTACTTAGGTTTGTGGGAAATGCATATATGCTAATAATGTTTCAGCCTAGAAGATAAGATACTCAAGACCTTAAGCTGACCTTATTAGAAATCCAGGGGGAGGAAAGCTGACAGCTAAGAAGCTGTCAATGGGGTGCCTGGCACTTCCTGTTTAAACTTTAAAACTCAGTACATGTTTTTTCCATTTGTGATACAGCCTCAATTTATTTGTTAAGGTCACTGTCCTGATTCTGGTTAATCATTTGCCAACTAGTTCAAATGAAAATACATTCACAGTCATTAGCAACTAAAACATTAAGCTTCCAGGCTCCTGTTTTGCGCAAGGGAAGTATTTACTACATGGTCATAGGACACCTGAAATAGTTAATGTATTCATTTCTTAAACAGTAAAAATGTCTTCAATGTATTGAGAAAGATTAATGTATTATAGATCTACAGTATCAGACTTTAATAGATCAATAGTATCAGGTTAGGACTCTCACTTTATTACATATACAGACATTTTGCCTGGAAAACCTATTTGTCTATTTTTATTCAACTCTATGAGAAGGAAATGGCAACCCACTCCAGTATTCTTGCCTGGAGAATCCCAGGGACGGAGGAGCCTGGTGGGCTGCCGTCTATGGGGTCGCACAGAGTCAGACACGACTGAAGCGACTTAGCAGCAGCAGCAGCATGACACTAGCAATATCCAGATAAGGGGCATGTGTAACTACTGAACACAAATACTGTTCCCTAATTTATTTTGTTGTTCAGTCGCTAAGTCGTGTCTGGCTCTTTGTGACCCCATGGACTGCAGCACGCCAGGCTTCCCTGTCCTTCACTTATCTCCCAGAGTTTGTTCAAACTCATATCCACTGTGTCAGTGATGCTATCTAACCATCTCATCCTCTGCCACCCTCTTCTCCTCTTGCCCTCTTAATTTATAATTGTATATATACTGTTTCAGCCCCTATAGGGTATAGATAATATTTATTTTTCAATTTTCTTTCATATAGTGCCTACCATACCATGGACTCTTGGTGTGCTTTTATTACTAAATTAATTAAAAGAGTGTATTTGAATGTTTGAATGCTTACCTCTGAGTTTCTTTTGAACAATAACTTTGGGTACAAATTACGCAACGAATAATTTCTCTGGTTTGATTTTTCCCTCTTTCAGGCTCTGTCTTCTGAGTCCATAGAAAAACTCCCAGTCTTTAACAAATCAGCCTTCAAACATTATCAGACGAGCAGTGAGGCTGGAGACTGGTGTATCCCAAGCAAGGAACCAAAGAACCTGGCGAAGGAAAAAGTGGCTGCGTGAGGAGGGACTCGCAGACACGCTAAGGGATCAAAGTGGGTCTGTGCCAGGGCTGCTTCCTGAACGTTTGCCCATGAACTCTCATTTCCTCAAAAACAAGCAACAGCAACAAAAACTCCTTGATCCGAACACTGATGTGACCGGAAGAGAGTTCCTTTCTGTGACCCAGGCGAGCACAGTGCAGGACCGCAGGACTAACGGCTGGCCAGCTCTTTATTCTTCTAACTTAGAATAAAGCATGAGTTTGTATCAAATCCTGAAGAAGGAATAAGCCTGTTTACCATCAACAAAAAGGGGAATGAGGGAGAAGGGAAGATGAAGGCTAGCAGTTTCAACCGACTGATACTTTAGGCCACTGATTGATGTCATCAGATATTGGTATTTACAGCAGTACTTTCCTGCCACTCAAAGGATGAGGGCTTATTTTATACTGTATGATTAGAAATGTATGTAAACATATATTTCATGCATTTCTAGACATGAAAAGTCAGTGACTAAAATAACATTTACTTTGAATGAGGACACATGAGCCAACACGCTTTATTCAAAGTTGCAGCCAAGGCCTGGGTCTATGTAAAAACTCGGAAGAAAGCCCCTTCTGATAAATACAGTGCCTTTACTATGTTGCTTTTCCTGTTCACACCTCAGATAAGAGGTGAGCACTTATTGCAAGGTGCATATGTCTTGGTTGAATTTAAAATGTGCACTGAATTCTGGATGTTGGCAGTTGGAGGGGGAGAAGAACTGCCAAAGTGATAGCAAAACCTCACCTTTCTTTGAAACAGAAGTAGATTGGAAAAACCAGTATTAGGGAAAGATACCAGGCATTCAGAATCTAACTCAGTAGGAAGGGCTGTTCTCCACCCTGCAGTGGTGGAAAGCCAAAGGCATCTATTTTCTAGGCTTAAAGAGATATATATTTTTATATATTTAATTATGTTCTCTACACTCCACCATTAACATCTGATAAAAATTTGTAATTAACAAATGGTTCAAGAACATTGGAATTTAAATACTTCCTGGAGTATTTTTAACAAATAGCCTGCGGGTAAGAGGTTTTCACACCGTGGATGGGTGCTCTCATTTCTTAATTGTTGTGAATGAGAGCTAATGCATGAAAGCCGTAAAGCGTGCGTATGGCACTTTGGGGGAGTTCAGGTGGAATGTGCAGGTGGACAGGGCAGTCTAGCACATTCCTCTCAGAGACGAAACAAAGAAACACAAGGAAAGAAGGAAGGAAAGAAGAAAGATGGAAAAGGAGGATGGAGGGAAGGCGAAGGCAAGCATCTTGCTATATTCCCCATAAATTATTTCAAGAAATGACCCGTATTATCATGGATAAATTATTGACGAGGATGAATTGGTGTTTTTCAAAACAGTATGGTTTCTTTCAGTGGTTTTTTCACTCTTACAAGATAATAGGCTTTTACAAGATAATAGACTCTTTTGTGAAACCGGAATATTAAAAACAAAAAAAAACAGCTAGCATTTTCTGTTTTGTAAAATAATGAGTACCATCTATATGTTGGATTTAACATTTGTGTTTAATTTTCTCATGGCCTAGTGTTGTGGTGCTTCTGGTAGTGGCCACAGAAGGCTCAAACAATTTGCTGTGGATTTCAGATTTTATCATCAGAAGTCCTGGAGGTGACTTTCTTGATTATGGGACTCTGGCTCATGCATTTATTGACTATATACAACTATTTGCAATAGAATATTCGACGTTTCAAAAATCTAAACATTTTTGCATGTAAATATTTGTGTTTACCAAAAGAATTAAAGCAGTTGATTAATAGTTACCCAAATACTGTGAACTGTCTTTAAGACACTAGAGAAAAAGAAATGTTGGTATCTCAGTAACACCAAATGTGTAAATGGAGCTCTATAAAACAGAAATAGTCCATATTGGTATTTGTGAAATCGTGGAAGAGCTTTAGGATCCTAGTGGATGGAAACTGAATGTTCAGGCCCACTTAAATTATTAATGTATAAATTGTGTTTTTGTGTCTAGGTTATGTACAAAGAAATGTGATAATTTTTATAATAAATATTTTTTATTATAATGATAGATGTAATCTTTTAAAGTGCTTTTCTTAAATTAATGGAAAATACTAAGAAGAATTTGAGGTAAAAGTTTTCCTCACTTTACATCAAACTTCATTTATATATTGGTTTTGGAAAAACTTAAAATCTTAATTTTTAAATGAAAGATAAACACCTTATAGCATTCCAGAAATTTCTGATTGTCCTTTGCTTTCTTGGTTATGCCCCAATAACACATAGAAAAATATATGTTTATCTACATGAATAAATTAAATAATCAGTTTTGTAATGCATGTATTCTCTATATTTTTGGGATAAATCTAAAGTCTCACTTAGTGACTGTACTTGCAAATACAGTAGAGTATCAAAATAATTGCCTAGATAATTTAGGTTCCCAAACAATTTATAGATTAAATATATGAACAATAATACAGTAGCAGTATGACCAAAGTACTAAATTAAGTGATGACATGTTTTATCTTTGTTAAGTTCACACTCTTTCTTTACTAATTTAATTCCATTTTATCATTTGACAACCTTCTCTGCTCACCTCCATAATGCCCTTATTGCAGAGTTTGTAACAAAAAGAAGGGAGAGAGTGAAGGAGAGAGGGAGGCAGAAGAAAGGAAAAGAAGAAGGGAGGGAGGGTAAAAAGAAAAGCAATTAGAATAAAATACAATTAGTGGAATGAGTTTGCCATTACCGAATACTAATATCTTGTCAGGGTAATCATCAGTTCAGTTGCTCAGTCAAGTCTGACTCTTTGCGACCCCATGGACTACAGCAAGCCATGTCCATCACTAACTCCAGGAGTTTATTCAAACTCATGTCCATTCAGTTGGTGACGCCCTCCAACCATCTTGTCCTCTGTTGTCCCCTTCTCCTCCTGTCTTCAATCTTTCCCAGCATCAGGGTCTTTTCCAATGAGTCAGTTCTTCACATCAGGTGGCCAAAGTATTGGAGTTTCAGCTTTAGCATCAGTCCTTCCAATGAACACTCAGGACTGATCTCCTTTAGGATGGACGGGTTGGATCTCCTTGCAGTCCAAGGGACTCTCAAGAGTCTTCTCCAACACCACAGTTTAAAAGCAACAATTCTTCAGCACTCAGCTTTCTTTATAGTCCAACTCTCACATCCATACATGACCACTGGAAAAACCATAGCCTTGACTAGACAGACTTTTGTTGGCAAAGTAATGTCTCTGCTTTTTAATATGTTGTGCAGGTTGGTCATAACTATTCTTCCAAGAAGTAAGCATTTTTTAATTTCATGGCTGCAGTCACCATCTGCAGTGAGCCTAAAAAAATAAAGTCTGTCACTGTTTCCACTGTTTCCCCATCTATTTGCCATGAAGTGATGGGACCAGATGTCATGATCTTCGTTTTCTGAATGTTGAGCTTTAAGCCAACTTTTTCACTCTCTTCTTTGACTTTCATCAAGAGGCTCTTTAGTTTTTCTGCACTTTCTGCCATAAGGGTGGTGTCATCTGCATATCTGAGGTTATTGGTATTTCTCCTGGCATTCTTGATTTCAGCTTGTGCTTCATCCAGCCCAGCGTTTCTCATGATGTACTCTGCATATAAGTTAAATAAGCAGGGTGACAATATACAGCCCTGATGTACTCCTTTCCCAATTTGGAACCAGTCTGTTGTTCATGTCCAGTTCTAACTGTTGCTTCCTGACCTGCATACAGATTTCTCAAGAGGCAGGTCAGGTGGTCTGGTATTCCCATCTCTTTCAGAATTTCCCACAGTTTGTTGTGATCCACACAGTCAAAGGTGTAGGTGTAGTCAATAAAGCATAAATAGATGTTTTTCTGGAACTCTCTTGCTTTCTTGATGATCCAATGGATGTTGGCAATATGACCTCTGGTTCCTCTGCCTTTTCTAAATTTAGCTTTGAGCATCTGGAAGTTCATGGTTCACATATTGCTGAAGCCTGGCTTGGAGAATTTTGAGCATTTCTTTACTAGCGTGTGAGATGACCGCAATTGTGCGGTAGTTTGAGCATTCTTTGGCATTGCCTTTCTTTGGGATTGGAATGAAAACTGAGCTTTTCCAGTCCTGTGGCCACTGCTGAGTTTTCCAAATTTGCTGGCATATTGAGTGCAGCACTTTCAAAGCATCATCTTTTAGGATTTCAAATAGCTCAACTGGAATTCCACCATCTCCACTAGCTTTGATGCTTCCTAAGGCCCACTTGGCTTTGCATTCCAGGATGTCTGGCTCTAGGTGAGTGATCATACCATTGTGATTATCCGGGTCATGAAGATCTTTTTTGCATAGTTCTATGTATTCTTGCCATTTCTTCTTAATATCTTCTGCTTCTGTTAGGTGCACATAATTTCTGTCCTTTATTGTGCCCATCTTTGCATGAAATGTTCCCTTGGTATCTCTAAGGATAATCATATGTGAATAAAAAAATATCATCAACCTACAGCATTAGATCCTAAAGAACCTACACCTAAGCCCTTTATCATTGACACTTCCCTTCATTTGACTACCTTCATTTCTTCTTCTATCAAGGAAGTACCGCACTGTGTTCAAAGAAAGCCTAGGAACACATACACACATGGGATTTAGCTCCCCACCCCAGTATTCTTGGCTGGGAAATCCCATGGACAGAGGGGCCTGGTGGGCCTCAGTCTATATGGTTGCAGGGAGTCGGACATGACCGAGCAACTAACTTTTCCATTGAATTAAGCTACTTGGGAGGTAGGCTGTTACCATGCCCTGGGCTCAGAGCTCCATCTACATTTCCATAAAAACTGAAAGACTTCAAGTTCCAAAATCTCTGTTTATGCACACATACATCTTTTTGAATTTTCAAGTTCAACAAAGTGGACTGAATTTTCATTAAAACTATTTTTATAACATTTCTCCCAAATTTCAAATTTGGTTCAAAATGGTAAGAGCATTTGATCTTAACTATAATAACATGGGCAAGGAGAGATCATTGTGAGCTAATAGCTTAAGCATTGGCCTTAAAATTTATTTATTCTTCTACTACATTTTCACGTACTATATTTACATTTAGATATGTACCAATACTGCAAATGTGCATGGACTCGCCAAATCACGTTGGCCTGTCTTGATGAAAGTATTGAGGAATTTTCGTAAGTTCACAGGAGCTCCTGTAAGAGGTTCCCAAGCCCCCCACCTTGAACAGTTAGAGCAACAGGCTTCTCTCTCCATTAACATTCTATCCATACATCTCTTGGGGGGATGTTTCACTTTTCACCTTACATCACAGTTACTTACGTAAAGTGAGTGAAAGTCGCTCAGTCATGTCCAACTCTTTACGACCCCATGGACTATACAGTCCATGGAACTGTCTAGGCCAGAATACTGGAATGGGCAGCCTTTCCCTTCTCCAGGGGATCTTCCCAACCCAGGGATCAAACTCAGGTTTCCCACACTGCAGGCAGATTCTTATCAGCTGAGCCACAAGGGAAGCCCAAGAATACTAGACTGGGTAGCCTATCCCTTCTCCAGAGGATCTTCCCGACTAAGGAATGGAACTGGGGTCCTCTGCACTGCAGGCAGAGACTTTACCAACTGAGCTATGATAGTTACTTAGATACTCAATAAATGTTTCCTGGATAAATACATGAATAAACACATTAAATAACCTCTGTCTTTAGAACAGTATCCCTGCATTTAAAAGTGATTAAACTCTGTGTTAAATGTGGAGAAATAACTCCAGAAAGAATGAAGAGATGGAGCCAAGCAGAAAAACCCAGTGGTGGATGTGACTGGGGATGGAAGTCAAGTCCCATGTTGGAGAGAGCAATATTGCATAGGAACCTGGAAAGGTAGGTCCATTAATCTAGGAAAATTGGAAGTGGTCAAACAGTGTTCACAAGAGTGAACACTGACATTTTAGGAATTGGTGAACTGAAATGGACTGGAATGGGTGAATTTAACTCAGATGACCATTACAGCTACTACTGTGGGCAGGAATCCCTTAGAAGAAATGGAGTAGCCATCATGGTCAACAAAAGAATCTGAAATGCAGTACTTGGATGCAATCTCAAAAATGACAGAATGATCTCTGTTCGTTTCCAAGGCAAACCATTCAATATCACGGTAATCCAAGTCTATGCCCTGATCAGTAATGCTGAAGAAGCTGAAGTTGAAAGGTTCTAAGAAGACCTACAAGACCTTCTAGAACTAACACTCAAAAAAGATGTCCTTTCCATTATAGGGGACTCGAATGAAAAGTAGGAATTCAAGAACACCTGGAATAATAGGCAAATTTGGCCTTGGAGTACAGAATGAAGCAGGCCAAAGGCTAACAGAGTTCTGCCAAGAGAATGCACTGGTCATAGCAAACACCCTCTTCCAACAACACAAGAGAAGACTCTACATATGGACATCACCAGATGGCCAACACTGAAATCAGACTGATTATATTCTTTGCAGGCAAAGATGGAGAAGCTCTATATAGTCAGCAAAAATAAGACTGGGAGCTGACTGTGGCTCAGATCATGAACTCCTTATTGCCAAATTCAGACTTAAATTGCAGAAAGTAGGGAAAACCACTAGACCATACAGTTACGACCTAAATCAAATCCCTTACCATTATACAGTGGAAGTGAGAAATAGATTTAAGGGCCTAGATCTGATAGATAGAGTGCCTGATGAACTATGGACGAATGTTTGTGACATTGTACAGAAGACGGATCAAGACCATCCCCAAGAAAAAGAAATGCAAAAAAGCAAAATGGCTGTCTGAGAAGAAAAAGGCAAAGGAGAAAAGGAAAGATATACCCATTTGAATGCAGAGTTCCAAAGAACAGCAAGGAGAAATAAGAAAGCCTTCCTCAGTGATCAATGCAAAGAAATAGAGGAAAACAATAGAATGCCTTATGATCCAGCAATCCCACTGCTGGGCATACACACTGAGGAAACCAGAAGGGAAAGAAACACGTGTACCCCAATGTTCATCGCAGCACTGTTTATAATAGCCAGGACATGGAAGCAACCTAGATGCCCATCAGTGGATGAATGGATAAGAAAGCTGTGGTACATATACACAATGGAGTATTACTCAGCCATTAAAAAGAATACATTTGAATCAGTTCTAATGAGATGGATGAAACTGGAACCTATTATACAGAGTGAAGTAAGCCAGAAAGAAAAACATCAATACAGTATACTAACGCATATATATGGAATTTAGAAAGATGGCAACAAAAACCCTGTGTACGAGACAGCAAAAGAGACACTGATGTATAGATCAGTCTTATGGACTCTGTGGGAGAGGTAGAGGGTGGGGAGATTTGGGAGAATGGCATTGAAACATATATAATATCATGTATGAAACGAGTCACCAGTCCAGGTTCGATGCACTATACTGGATGCTTGGGGCTGGTGCACTGGGATGACCCAGAGGGAGGGTATGGGGAGGGAGGAGGGAGGAGGGTTCAGGATGGGGAACACAGGTATACCTGTGGCAGATTCATTTCAATATTTGGCAAAACTAATACAATATTGTAAAGTTTAAAAATAAAATAAAATTTAAAAAAGAGAGAGAGAGAGAGAAAGACTAGAGATCTCTTCAAGAAAATTAGAGCTACCAAGGGAACATTCCATGCAAAGATGGGCTCAATAAAGGACAGAAATGGTATGGACCTAACAGAAGCAGAAGATATTAAGAAGAGCTGGTAAGAATACACAGAAGAACTGTATAAAAAAATCTTCATGACCCAGATAATCACGATGGTGTGATCACTCACCTAGAGCCAGACATCCTAGAATGCGAAGTCAAGTAGGCCTTAGTAAGCATCACTATGAACAAAGCTATTGGAGATGACGAAATTCCAGTTGAGCTATTTCAAATCCTAAAAGATGATGCTGTGAAAGTGCTGCACTCAATATGCCAGCAAATTTGGAAAACTCAGCAGTGGCCACAGGACTGGAAAGTCAGTTTTCATTCCAATCCCAAAGAAAGGCAATGCCAAAGAATGCTCAAAGTACCACACAATTGCGCTCATCTCACACGCTAGTAAAGTAATGCTCAAAATTCTCCAAGCCAGGCTTCAGCAATATGTGAACGGTGATCTTCCAGATGTTCAACCTGGTTTTAGAAAGGCAGAAGAACCAGCGATCAAATTGCCAACATCCGCTGGAGCATCGAAAAAGCAAGAGAGTTCCAGAAAAACATCTATTTCTGCTTTATTGACTACACCTAAGCCTTTGACTGTGTGGATCACAATAAACTGTGGAAAATTCTTCAAGAGATGGGAATACCAGACCACCAGACCTGCCTCTTGAGAAATCTGTATGCAGGTCAGGAAGCAACAGTTGGAACCGGACATGGAACAACAGACTGGTTCCAAATAGGAAAAGGAGTATGTCAAGGCTGTATATTGTCACCCTGCTTATTTAACTTATATGCAGAGTACATCATGAGAAATGCTGGGCTGGATGAGGCACAAGATTGCCAGGAGAAATATTAGTAACCTTAGATATGCAGATGACACCACCCTTATGGCAAAAATCGAAGAACTAAAGAGCTTCTTGATGAAAGTCAAAGAGGAGAGTGAAAAAGTTGGCTTAAAGCTCAACATTCAGAAACCAAAGATCGTGGCATCTGGTCCCATCACTTCATGGCAAATAGATGGGGAAACAGTGGCTGACTTTATTTTTTGGGGCTCCAAAGTTACTACAGATGGTGACTGCAGCCATGAAATTAAAAAATATTCACTCTTTGGAAGAAAAGTTATGACCAACCTAGACAGCATATTAGAAAGCCAGGGACATTACTTTGCCAACAAAGGTCTGTCTAGTCAAGGCTATGGTTTTTCCAGTAGTCATGTATGGATGTGAGAGTTGGACTATAAAGAAAACTGATCGCCAAAGAATTGATGCTTTTGAGCTGTGGTGTTGGACAAGACTCTTGAGATTCCCCTGGACGGCAAGGAGATCCAACCAGTCCATCCTAAAGGAGATCAGTCCTGAGTGTTCACTGGAAGGACTGGTGTTGAAGCTGAAATGCCAATACTTTGGCCATTTAATGCGAAGAGCTGACTCATTTGAAAAAACCCTGATGCTGGGAAAGATTGAAGTAAGGAGGAGAAGGGGACGACAAAGGATGAGATGGTTGGATGGCATCACCAACTCAATGGACATGATTTTGGGTAAACCCTGGGAGTTTGTGATGGACAGGGAGGCCTGGTGTGCTGTGCTCCATGGGTCACAAAGAGTTGAACATGACTGAGCGGCTGAACTGAACTGAACATCAAATTTTATAAGATTTTAAGCTTTAAGTGGTATTTAAAAGTTTTACAACACTGCAGAAATTCTGGAATATTTTTCCAAGCCAGATAAATTGCAACTGATCTTGTTTAATGTAGCTCTCCATTGGAGCCTTCTGGCCATTAAAAATTATCACATATTTCAAAGAAAGTAAATAATGGATAAATTATAACTACTAAGGAAATTTCTTGAGCAAATGGGTTGGTATTTCAGACTTTATTAGTATTCTTCCTTGTTGTTCACCTTGGATGAAAATAATATCACCATCCATATTTCATGGCCTCGTAATGGAAATAAGCAACTATCTTTTAATGAGATTTTTCAGTTCCTACTGAAGTGCAAATAAACATTAAAAGCCACTCAAAACCAACAGAAATTTCAGTAGCCTTGAAAACACGTTGAATCTATTAAATGATGTGAAAATGATGTGAGCTGTCTTAGTGATATATCCAGCAAGGAAATAATAAAGTTTATCAACAAATTATGAGACATCATTTTCATGTTTACTGCCATCGTTCAGTATGAGAGTAGCACAGAAGTGGTTGTCAAATAATGCAATATAGCTAGGAATTATTTATTAGCATATTATTTTCCATAAATGTAAAAGGATACTTTAATATATAAAACAAATAGCTTATTAAATGGCAAAGTCTTGAGGGTTTTTTTTTAATCAATTCCATTAAAACTATACCTTTTAATATGTGTCTAGCCCCCAAAATGTACTTTGCTATTTGGCAGAATTGCCCTTAACTCAGTCTTTTTTTTTTTTTTAATTCACTTTTAAGAATAACAAAATATGTTTGAAATTATAAATTTGTGACCTAACAATGAATTAAAAATTTGAATACAAAAATGAAAATTTTATACCATGTTCTTAGGCAATTCTTCTTACCTATTTGAGTCCCAGTTTTCTCATCTACCTGTATGAAATAATAATGAATTCTAGTTGCTTAAGGAAGACACTTCTAATTCTAGAGTCTTGGAGTCTATTCTTGTAACAAGCAAAAACACTTTTGCTGCTTCTTTAATTGCATTTATATGAGATGATGGATGTTCAGTCAACTTATCATGGTAATTATTTCATGATGTATATAGATAAAATCATTATGTTGTACACCTTAAACATATATAGTACTGTATGTCTATTATATATCAATAAAACTGGAAGGGAAAGAACTCTCACAAAGTGAATGAATGAATAATAAAGTTTAAAAATACATTAATAGTGATGAACTCTATTTTTAATTTTTATCTTATATTAGAATATAATTGACTTACAACATTATGTTAGTTTTCAGTGTACAGCAAAGTGAGTCAGTTATACATATACATACAGCTATTCTTTTTCAGATTCTTTTCCATATAGGTTGTTACAGAATATTGAGTAGAATTCCCTGTGGTACACAATAGGTCCTTGTTGACTATCTATTTTATAAACAGTAGTATACTGTTGCCTGGGAAATCCCATGGACTGAGGAGCATGATAGGCTACAGTCCTATCACGGGGTCGCGAACAGTCGGACAAGACTGAGCGACTTCACTTTCACTTTTCCCTTTCATACATTGGAGAAGGAAATGGCAACCCACTCCAGTGTTCTTGCCTGGAGAATCCCAGGGACGGGGGAGCCTCGTGGGCTGCCGTCTATGGGGTCACACAGAGTTGGACACGACTGAAGCGACTTAGCAGCAGCAGCAGCAGTATGTTTATGCTAATCCCGAACTCCTAATATCCCTATCCCTTTCCCCTTTGGTACCAGTAAGTTTGTTATCTAAATCTGTTAGTCTGTTTCTGTTTTATAAATAAGTTCATTTGTATCATTTTAAAAATTCCACATATAAGTGATTTACTTCACTTAATATGATAATCTCTAGGTCCATGAGTGAATGAAGTTTTTGAATCTACATTTTCTAATAATTCTTTACTGAACAGCCTGCCTCCAATTTCTCTTCAGTTCAAAGTAGGCTTTTCATAATACTACTGTCAAGCTCAGAATCTTTTGCTACCTTCAAGTGCCTAAGAATCAGATATCTATAATTTCCTATAATCCAACCAATATAACCAATCTTACAATTTATATATTCTGTTACTGAACTGTTTAGTATATTGTCTTCTAAATATGCAACAAACATTTTCCTTTTGATCACTGTAAATGCCCTTCTTTTCTTCTCTGCCTTTTTTCTAAATGCTACTCCTTCTAGACCCAACTCGTACCCCTCTCCATGGACTGAGCATCCCAGTCCAAAGTGCCTTCTCTCCCAACTTCCTCCCCTAAGCTCTCACATGGGCAGGACCATTTCAGTATTTATGATTTAGTTCCTAAGGTTGCCTGTTAAATGTTATAGAGAGGTATAAAACCCAGGAACCCAATTAGATTGTGTTTTCCCTGCAATCTAGGACCATGTATAACACACACCTGTATAAAAACCATGATGTGAAGCCTGTCTCCTGTATTATAGACATAAAAAATATTCCTTGATTAATATATTTATGATGTATTGGGAAGACAGAGGAAATCAATGAAACAATTCCTGATTGAGCAGATTATTCTACTGATCTAGAACCAAAGCCACCCATCTTAATATCAAGGGCCCTCAGCATTTCTTCTCAACCTGGGAACGATCCATGTTTATTTCCAGATGGATCATGGCTATAATATATACATACAAACTAACTTAAATGTTTTATTTCAGGCTTAAAACTAGGTCTGTGTCCCCAGGGAGCTTAGAGTTACAGAAACACAAACACATGGGAAAGTGAATCATGACCAAAGATTTTACTAACAGTTCAAGTCAATAAGAGAGGAGACACCATAATTCCCAACATACATAGCCAGGAATATTCATTAACATTAATTACTATAGAAATTTAAAAAAGGAAAGATGATTTCAGGCCAAAGTGACTAGGTGGAAAGAGGACACTCTTAGGGGGAACAAGTGGGAAGAAGGGGCTTCCCCGATGGCTCAGACAGTAAAGAATCTGCCTGCAATGCAGGAGACCAAGGTTCAATCCCTGGGTCAGGAAGATCCCCTAAAGGAGGAAATGGCAACCCATTGTAGTCTTCTTGCCTGGAGAATTCCATGGACAGAGAAGCCTGGCAGGCTACCGTCCACTGGGTTGCAAAGAGTCGGATATGACTAAATGACTAACACACACAGTGAGAAGAAGACCATGAAAACAGAAAATCCAGGGAGAAGATAGGAAATGTATTGATATATTGGTGCTCAAGTGAATATAGTTTGAATGTCTAGATATTTGTACCTGGGGCATCAAAGAGCCATTTACTAGGACAGGAAAGGATCAAACCAGTTCTGTTGACTGAAATCTTAAGATCATACATTTCACTGTCAGTTTATTTACAAGATAACAATGCAGTTATACATGGAATCTAGAAAAATGGTATTGATGAACCTATTTGCAGGGCTGGAATAGAGATGCAGACATAGAGAATGGATTTGTGGACACAGCATGGAAGGAAAGGGAGGGAGTGAGACAGGAGCACTGACATATACACACTGCCTTGTGTAAAACAGACGGCTACAGTTAGAACTGGACACGGAATAACAGACTGGTTCCAAATAGGAAAAGGAGTACGTCAAGGCT
This sequence comes from Bos grunniens, assembly GCF_055505025.1. Lineage (NCBI taxonomy): Eukaryota > Metazoa > Chordata > Mammalia > Artiodactyla > Bovidae > Bos > Bos grunniens. The sequence continues at coordinate 107,479,176 of NC_141168.1, forward strand.
GTATATTGTCACCCTGCTTATTTAACTTACATGCAGAGTACATCATGAGAAAGGCTGGGCTGGAAGAAGCACAAGCTGGAATCAAGACTGCCGGGAGAAATATCAATAACCTCAGATATGCAGATGACACCACCCTTATGGCAGAAAGTGAACAGGAACTAAAAAGCCTCTTGATGAAAGTGAAAGAGGAGAGTGAAAAAGTTGGCTTAAAGCTCAACATTCAGAAAACGAAGATCATGGCATCCGGTCCCACCACTTCATGGGAAATAGATGGGGAAACAGTGGAAACAGTGTCAGACTTTATTTTTCCGGGCTCCAGAATCACTGCAGATGGTGACTGCAGCCATGAAATTAAAAGGCGCTTACTCCTTGGAAGGAAAGTTATGACCAACCTAGATAGCATATTCAAAAGCAGAGACATTACTTTGCCAACAAAGGTTCGTCTAGTCAAGGCTATGGTTTTTCCAGTGGTTATGTATGGATGTGAAAGTTGGACTGTGAAGAAGGCTGAGCGCCGAAGAATTGATGCTTTTGAACTGTGGTGTTGGAGAAGATTCTTGAGAGTCCCTTGGACTGCAAGAAGATCCAACCAGTCCATTCTGAAGGAGATCAGCCCTGGGATTTCTTTGGAAGGAATGATGCTAAAGCTGAAACTCCAGTACTTTGGCCACCTCATGCGAAGAGTTGACTCATTGGAAAAGACTGATGCTGGGAGGGATTGGGGGCAAGAGGAGAAGGGGCCGACAGAAGATGAGATGGCTGGATGGCATCACTGACTCGATGGACGTGAGTCTGAGTGAACTCCGGGAGTTGGCGATGGACAGGGAGGCCTGGCGTGCTGCAATTCATGGGGTCGCAAAGAGTCGGACACTACTGAGCGACTGATCTGATCTGATCTGACTGGTAATCTGCTGCACAGCACAGGGAGCTCAGCTCTGTCCTCTGTGACGACCTAGAGGGTCCAGATGGGGTGGGAGGGAGCGAGGCTCTTTTGCTCTTGCAAGGGGATGTGTGTATACTTAGAGCTGATTCAGCTATAGCTGATGTATACAATTATAGCTGTATAGTTATTGTACCGCAGAAACCAACATAACATTGTAAAGCAATTATCTCCCAATTAAAAAGACAAAAGATAACAGTAAGACGAGGTACAAGGCAGTAACCAGCATGATATTCTCAAGTGAGAAATTAATTTAGTATTTGAATAGCTGAAGAGAGAACCTGTAGTATGATGACCGATGAATGAAAACAGAGGGTTCTTATCCAAGTTTGTCTTACGGGTCAGGCATGAAGGTTCTGGAGCCAAGCTGCCTACACTTCCATGCCAGCTTTGCCACTTAATAGCCACAGGAAGTTACATAACTTTTCTCTACTTTGGTTTTCTGATCTTTGATATGGGGATAATACTATAGCATCTTTCTTATAGGAATGCTGTGAAAATTAAAATTAGCTAATATATTTAAAACATTCATAACAGTTCTTGGCACATAATAAAATTTACATAGATATTAGCTATTTTATCCATAATGGTTTTCAAGTAATAGATACTGAATCCTTCTATTAAGTTCTGATACAAATGAGTTGATAAAAATAAAAATAATGTTCTTCAGATATGCAGTCATACAGTATGAGCATGCAGTATCACTGATAGTAACAAATTTGCCCCAATATACCCTATTGCCCGGTTATGACGCTGGGATTAGATTTTGGAGGTCAAAGTATGGTCTGTTGACCTGAAATTGCTGAGTGAGGCTAAAATCTGGGTTCAGGTAGAGATTAAACCCAGACCTTGACCTCTTTAGGAATGCTGCCCAACCAAAACCTGGCTGGATGGTGTTGCCATGTGCTAGCTAATGAGATCCATTAACTTTTGTGGGTCCCTTTGAGAGCTCTGCACAAGACTGTCCCTCCCAGAATATGGAGAAGAGACTGGCTCACTGCACATATAAACAAGCACACAGCACTGTGCCCGAAGCACACTCTCAATAATTGTTCATCGAATGGATGAAAAGAAACTTAAACCAAAAAAATAACAATTAGGCTTCAGTTGTTCCCCAGGCAGCCTCTTTCCCCTTCTAAGTATCATATTTCATCTTGTGAAACCAGAATTCCAAATGATAACAAAAGCAAGCACAAAACACGTTTTTTAAAAAGGTTTTGAAAACCGTTCTCTGGCCTATTGGAAAGTAGAAAATATTTTCTTATATTTTTCCTGGAACGTCTGACAAAAATAGATTTTTGTAACTGAAAATATATCCTGCATTCTGTATAGAGTCAGCTATGAGTCTTATTTTTACCTGGTCCAGATAGTTACAAGCAGGATTATACTAATTTGGGAGAAATTATTTTAGGGATAAAACTTTTACCCTAGGAATAAAACTAGGGACTGAACTTGAAGAAGCAATTTCTTAACCAAAGATAATCTACTGGTTACAATATTGACTTGGTCTTTCAAACTATTATTCCCATTGGCTGAAAATATTTATTTCATGTATTAGAAGAAAAACTGGTTTCATATTCTTCTTTTTCTCTCTCTGAATCCTTTTAAATTGAACATTGAAAAATGAAGGTGCCAGTTGCTCAGTTGTATCTGATTCTTTGAGACCCATGGACTGTAGCCCACCAGGCTCCTCTGTCCATGGGATTCTCCAGGCAAGAATCTTGGAGTGGGCTGTCATTTCCTTCTCCAGGGGATCTTCCCAACCCGGGGATCAAATCCGGGTCTCCTGCATTGAGGGCAGATTCTTTACCATCTGAGCCACCAAGGAGGCCCTGAAAAAACAATCTTTTGTATTTTGCACTCATGATATGACTGGTCAACGATATCAAGAATCCAAATTCCTTTATCATGGTGAATATTTAACTCCCCGAGAAGGTATATTTGTCTATGGTGTGTGTGTGTGTGTGTGTGTGTGTGTGTGTGTGTGTGTACTCAGTCATGTCCAACTCTTTGCAACCCCATGGACTGTAGCCTGCCCCACTCCTCTGTCCATGGAATTTTCCAGGCAATAATATTGGAGTGGGTTCCCATGTCCTACTTCAGTGGATCATCCCAACATAAGGATTGAGCCTGCTTCTCTTGCATTTCCTGCATTGGCAGGCAGATTCTTTACCACTGCACCAGCTGGGAAGCTTTAAATTGAACAATAAGTAGGCAAAAAAGAAAACTCTATAGAATTGATTATGCAGCAGATATTTTTCTAAGGATTTTACATTAACCAACCCATTTTCCCTCACAACAACTCATCATTAACTCCTTTGCATAAATGCAGTCCTTTTGTCCTCACAGCATCTGTGTATTATTATCCTACTCCATTTACACATAGGAAACTGGGCCACAAAGCAGTCCAGTAAGTCGCCCCTATTGTGGGACAGAGCTGGAGTTTGATTCAAGGCACTCTACACACCTGAGCCTTCACTCTGGAGAAAACATTTCTTCTTTGAGAGAGAACAGTTTAGCATAGCTAATCTACAAGGCAGAGGGACACTGCCACTGACCTCATCACACAGAGCCTAACTAACCAGCTGTGGGCCACTGGATTTCTTCAGACAATATTATCAGAAGTTCCTACCTACTTGCAGAGACATTAGAAGCTTGAGATGTTAATCCAACTCAGACTTTCAACTGAATGAAACTTAATCATTCTTTAGACATTGAGGCAATGTCTAATTTATTCAACAAGCAATCAACAAATATTTGTTAAGCACCATATGCTGCCATGCAGGTCAGGAAGCAACAGTTAGAACTGGACATGGAACAACAGATTGGTTCCAAATAGGAAAAGGAGTACATCAAGGCTGTATATGGTCACTGTGCTTCTTTAACTTATATGCAGAGTACATCATGAGAAATGCTGGGCTGGCGGAAGCATAAGCTGGAATCAAGATTGCTGGGAGAAATATCAATAACCTCAGATATGCAGATGACACCACCCTTACGGCAGAAAGTGAGGAAGAACTAAAGAGCCTCTTGATGAAAGTGAAAGAGGAGAGTGAAAAAGTTGGCTTAAAGCTCAACATTCAGAAAACAAAGATCATGGCATCTGGTCCTATCACTTCATGGGAAATAGATGGGGAAACAGTCAGTGTCAGACTTTATTTTTTGGGGCTCCAAATCACTGCAGATGGTGATTGCAGCCATGAAATTAAAAGATGCTTAGTCCTTGGAAGGAAAGTTATGACCAACCTAGATAGCATATTCAAAAGCAGAGACATTACTTTGCAAACAAAAGTCCGTCTAGTTAAGGCTATGGTTTTTCCAGTGGTCATGTATGGATGTGAGTTGGACTGTGAAGAAAGCTGAGTGCCGAAGAATTGATGCTTTTGAACTGTGGTATTGGAGAAGACTCTTGAGAGAGTCCCTTGGGCTGCAAGGAGACCCAACTGGTCCATCCTAAAGGAAATCAGTCCTGAATATTCACTGGAAGGACTGATGCTGAAGCTGAAACTCCAATACTTTGGCCACCTGATGTGAAGAACTGACTCATTGGGAAAGCCCCTGATGCTGGGAAAGATTGAAGGCGGGAGGAGAAAGGGACAACAGAGGATGAGATGGTTGGATGGCATCACTGACTCAATGGGCATGAGTTTGAGTAAACTCCGAAAGTTGGTGATGGACAGGGAGGCCTGCCATGCTGCAGGTCCATGGGGTCGCAAAGAGTCAGACACAACTGAGCGACTGAACTGAACTGAACTGAACATTCTGTCACCCACTGGGAATACTGTAATACATCACAATAATCCCTATGCTCAAGGACATTATAGTCTATTTGTGAACATAGAAATTAGGCTTGTAAATATTGATATGTTTTAATATTTTTATCGTCCATATTGTCCTGAGAGTTAGATTCAAGATTTCTGGGACAGGACAAATTATTTATACATATTTATAGTAAAAACTGGGCTTCCCTATTGGCTCAGTGGCAAAGAATCTGCCAGCCATTGCAGGCGATGCAGGCTGAAGATCCCTTGGAGATGGAAATGACAACCCACTCTGGTATTCTTGCCTGGGAAATCCCCATGGACCGAGGGGCCCGGTGGGCTACAGACCATGGGTCGCAAAGAGTCAGACACAACTTAGCAACTAAAAACACAGTAAAAACCGTATCAGCTCCCCTGGCCACAACCCTTCTCCCTTCTAAGGTGATTTTGTAAGAGCAGATGTCACCTTATACTAATTGGGATCTGTGCTATAGATGAAGAACCCAAGGAATCTTGAGAGTTTATCAAGAAGAGGAACAGCTGTCCCCCCACCCACCCCGTCCTCCCTTTGTGAGACAGTGAGAAAAAATTTTTCTCCCTAATATACACAAACTCTCCTTCAGGGAAGAATAGGAAGGATCCTGGGTTCTTACCTTCAGAAGGTAAATAAATACCTCTGGGGGAGATATGACAAGTTTTGTCCCAGCAAAGCCCACTAACAATTCCTGGGAAATAAAAATAGGATCTGGATAAAAAAGTCTGACCCCCTTTTTTTTTTTTCCCCTTTCTTTGTGCTTCATCCAGTGTCACTTACTCATGTAGGGCTGGGTGCAGAGGTCTCAACCTGAGGCTGTACACAGCTCCGCAATTCCAGATGGCAGCAGCAGGCTGTGTGCACAGACCGTGCACTCAGCACTGCGATCTGGAGCCACAACCAACCTGCCAGAACTCCATACCTTCCCCTCTGCTGTGAACCCTATAAGGTAGCCCCACTCCTGACCTGTCCAGGAGAGCATATGCTCTAGAGTGAGAGCTTGCCCCTCTCCATTCTTTGGTCAAACAACAAAGCTTTCCTTTGCTTCTGAATAGAATTCAGTCTCATTCTATTGACTCTAATGATACCAGGCAGCAGGACCCATTGTTGGGGACATTTCTCTGGAGTGGACTCAGTGTAAGCGTCTTATTCCAGAACAACTCCTGGAATGTCTCCAGATCCAGCTTTGATCAGATGCCTTTTTCAGAATCAACTTCTGTAAATATGGAGTTGAAATGTTCTAAGCATCCAAGGCTCAATCATGTGCCTATCTATGGGGCTAGAGGAAGAGGGGTGTGGTGATAATTATTCCAATTTAAGTCATATAGAGGCTTCCCTAATGGCTCAGACAGAAAGAATTTGCCTGTAACGCAGGAGATCCAAGTTCTGTCTCTGGGTTGGGAAGATGCCCTGGAGAAGGGAATGGTTACCCACTTCAGTATTCCTACCTGGAGAATTCCATGGACAGAGGACCCTGGCAGGTTATCGTCCATGGGGTCAAAAAGAGTCAGACACAGCTGAGCAACTAACACTTTCACTTTTCAAGCCATGTAGACTGGGAAAGATAACACAAAATGGGTAGAGGTGTTTCCCCAAAGGAAAGGATGGTAGAAACATAGCAGGAAAGGATGAGTCAGAGCACTGGTGGCAAAACTTTCACTAGCGAGGGGGACAAATGTGTCCTCTGTTACAAGAGGGAACCATGCGAGTGGTAGATAGATCATGTTTGGTTGTTAAAGTGGGCCAGGTAGCAAATATTTTAGGCCTTGTGCATTACATACGGCCTCTTTCATATATTTTTCTTGGCTTTTTAAACAAATATTTAGACATGAAAAAAATTTTCTTAACACCTTGAACGGGCTGCAGTTTTCTGATTTCCATGCAGGTAGGGAAAACATGGAGAGTTACAGTCACCTACGGTAGTGAGTTCACCCAACAGGTAAAATAAAAATAAAGAGGCAATGAAAGCTTGGAGTATTTATGAACAAATGACTGAAATCTAGTCCTCTAGATGCTGAAGTCACAAGTAACTCATTATTTATAGATAAATTTGATGAACACATATCTGTCTTAGGAGACCTTCAGAAGAAGTGATTTGGAAAAAGTCCAGTTTGTATGAATGTAATGAAGTAAAGAAATGTCCAGTTAGCCAGTGTGTAGGGCTGAGTTCCAGAAGACATAACAAGAGTTTGGGAAAGAAGTGATATTGTCAAAGGAGGTGAGTTCTGTAAAGGTGAGCACACAGTGTTGCCTCATAGGATGACAAAGAACAATACAGATTTGAAGAAGTACTATTTTAGTTTTGATTATTCCATGAGACTGAGTCTCACAGAATTCAGACTTGGAGACAGAGGAAGTAGTTACAACATTGGGGAGATCCATTCCTACTCTTCTTGATCCACAGAGATGGTGATGGCTATAGTGGCCTAGTTGCCTTGGCCTACCCAAGAGAAGAGGTATTTTGGCAGGTAAGACTCCTCACACATGGGTGCTTTGCATCAGGTCATTGCTGCAGCTCTCTATGGAGAGGTAAAAAGGGAGCTGCTGAAATTGGATATACGCTCTATCATTGTTCAGGACCATGAAAGATGCAAAGGAAGCTTGAAAATTATAGCAGCCTGTATATTCACAACAAAAATTAGAAAGCACTCTGAAGTAGCATTTAACCAAGCAGCAGACAGCATCAATCTAAATCAGAAGCAAGGATGAGAAAATGGATGTCCAAATGTAGACAATCATTATCCAAAATCATTGAATAAAGAAAATATCCTTTTTCAACAACACAAGAGACGACTTTACACGTGGACATCACCAAATGGTCAATACAGAAATCAAATTGATTACATTCTTTATAGTCAAAGATGGAGAAACTGTACGCAGTCAGCAAAAACAAGACCTGGAGCTGACTGTAGCTCAGGTCATCAGCTTCTCATAGAAAAATTCAGGCTTGAACTAAAGAAAGCAGGTAAAACCACTAGGCCAGCCAGGTACAATTTAAATCAAATCCCCTATTAATATGCAATGGAGGTAATGAATAGATTCAAGGGATTAGAACTTGTAAATAGCGTGCCTGAAGAACTACGGATGGAGGTCCATAATATTATACAGGAGACAGTGAACAAAACCATCTCAAAGAAAAAGAAAAGCAAGAAGGCAAAGTGGTTATCTGAGGAGGCCTTACAAATAGCTAAAGAAAGCAGAGAAGCAAAAAGCAAGGGAGAAAGGGAAAAGTATATCTGACTAAACGCAGATTTCCAAAGAACAGCAGAGAGATAAGGCCTTCTTCGATGAACAGAACTAAAAGAAAACAACAGAAGGGGAAGGACTAGTGATCTCTTCAGGAAAATGGGAGATATCAAGGGAACATTTTGCCCAAAGATGGGCACAATAAAGGACAGAAACTGTAGAGACCTAGTAGATGCTGAAGAGATCGAGATGGAAAGAATACACGGAAGAACTATACAAAAAATATGTTAATGAACTGGATTACTACAATGGTGTGGTCAGCCACCCAGAGCCAGACATTCTGGAGAGCACAGTCAAGTGAAGGAAGCACCGCTGTTAATAAAGCTAGTGTATGCGACGGAATCCCAGTAGAACTATTCAAAACACTAAAGGATGATGCTGTCAAGGTGTTGCATTCATTATGTGAGCAAATCTGGAAGACCCAGCAGTGGCCGCAGGATTGGAAAATGTCAATCCTCATCTCAATTCCCAAGATGGGTAGTACTAAAGAATGTGTTAACCATCAGAAAATCACACACATATGCTATGCTAGTAAGGTCATGTTTAAAATCTGGCATGCTAGGCTTCAGCATTATGTGAACCAAGAATTTCCAGATGTCCAAGCTGGGTTTAGAAAAGGAATAGGAACCAGAGATCAAATTGCCAACCTTCACTGGATCACAGAGAAAGCTAGGGAATTCCAGAAAAACATCTATATCTATTTCATTCACTATGTCAAAGCCTTTGACTGTGTGGATCATAATAAATTGTGGAATGCTCTTAAAAAGAGGCAAATACCACACCATCTTACCTGTCTCTTGAGAAACCTGTATTGAGAAACCTGTCAAGAAGCAACAATTAGAACCCTGTATGGAACAACTGACTGGTTCAAGATTGAGAAAGGAGTACGACAGGGCTGTCTGCTGTCACTCTGTTTGTTTAATCCATACGCTGAGCAAATCATGAGAAATGCCATGGTTGGATGAGTTACAAGCTGGAATCAAGACAGGAAGGAGAAACATCAACAGCTTCAGATATGCAGATGATACCATTCTAATAGCAGAAAGCAAAGAGTAACTAAAGAGCCTCTTGATGAGGGTGAAGGAGGAGAGTGAAAAAGCTGGATTAAAACTCAAATTTTTAAAAACTAAGATCACTGTATCTGGCCCCATTACTTCATGGCAAATAGAAAGGGAAAAAGTGGAAGTAGTGACAGATTTCCTCCCCTTCGACTCTAAAATCTCTGAGGATGGTGACTGCAGCCATGAAATCAGAAGACGGTTGCTTTTTGGCAGGAAAGCTATGGCAAACCTAGACAGAAGAGGCTGAAAAGAAGACGCTTTACTCTGCCGACAAAGGTCCGCAGTCAAGGCTGTGGTCTTCCCTGTGGTCACAATAGGTTGTGAGAGCTGGATCATAAAGAGGGCGGAGCACAAAGAATTGATGCCTACGAACTGTGGTGGTGGAGAAGACTCCTACACATTACTTGGACAGTAAGGAGTTCAAACCAGTCAATCTTAAGGGAAATCAATCCTGAATACTTGTCAGAAGGACTGATGCTGAAGCTGAAACTCCAGTATTCTGGTCATCTGACGCAAACAGCTGACACTGGAAAAGTCCCTGATGCTGGGTAATATTGAGGGCAGAAGGAGAAGAGGGTATCAGAGGATGAGATGGCTGCATGGCATCACAAAAGTAATGGACGTGAACTTGGGCAAACTTTGGGAGATGGTGACAGACAGGGAGGCCTGGTGTGCTGAAGTCCATGGGGTCAGAAAGAGTTGGACACAACTGGGTGACTGAACAAGAACAACAATGTAGATAAAGGTCATAAGAGGTGCTTCCTAGAAGGAAATGGAGCTTTTAAAGAAATTCAGGATCCAGCTAGGAGAAAAAGGTACAAGCAGACAGCAGAAAAGAAGAAAAGTGTTAGTAAAAGTCTGAGGACCAGAATATACATGGAGCACAGGCGGGTGTATGTGTGTGAGCATCTTGTTTATAAACCCATATGTGTTGGAGTTGACAGAGGGAGAGAAAGGCCATAAGACAAAGGTGATGAATTGTATGGTGGGGTAAAATGAAATAAAGATGGGTATACATATCAAAGATCTTGAAAAGTATAAGACATGATCTGAAAAATAGTAGGGAGCCATAATCAATTTGACCAAGGAACTGAATGATCAAAGTAGCATTTTATAAAAATTAGTGCTGCCTTTGCATACAGGATAATCTGGAGAGGAGACAGGCAATTTTACAGCTCTGTAAAAGTGCCTTTGAAAGTCAAAACATTTTTAAGTCTTTGTAGAGCTAAACTAAAGAACTCCCAACAAAACATTTTCTTTCTTTCCTCTCAAAGGAATGCTGACATGGCAAGAAAAATAGTTTCACCATGTGTTTGTACTTTCTTTTATAAGGAGTATAAAAGAATTGCTATACTCTTTTAATCTGAGCAGCTCAGTCTACAGAAACTTTAACTTCTATCTAGAAATTTTACTGTGGGAAGCTTTCCTCTCAACATGCATACTAGATATTTTTTCTTGATGCCTTAATAATTCATCTCCAGTTTGGTGATTTTTATCTTAACATGGAGAAATTGATGAGGGCTCCCTGCCTACTAATTCAAATATCTAAAAGTTGAAAGCTAAAATCTTTAAGATTAGAGGAACTATGGTTATTTAGTGAAGACTAGAGAATAACTTAAAACTTTCCCCTCAGTGGACATAGTTGTATCTTATTACATAGCTTTTAATCTCTTACTAAGGATAATGTAAGAATAAACACATTTGTTTTGAAATATGGTTTCAAGGGGAGCCCAGAAAGAATTTTTTATACAGTGGAGCAGATATTAAGGAACGTGATAGACTTTCCTAGAAGAGTTTTGCTAAGGTTATGGAGGTCCACTTTGAGTTTAGGCAAGACCCAAACATGTTAAAGGCAGAGTTGGCAGAGGTCTAGGGAAATTAGGATCAAAGAAATATTAAAATAAAATACCTTTTGACTTTTACATTTAAAAGAGAAACAAATTTCAGGGAATGAATGGCAGTCTAACAAGGTGGACATTATAAAAGCATGTTCTGCAGGGTTAATCCGGGTGTAATAAACCAGTTAAGGAGCATGGAACCTCAATAAAGAAAGATGCGATTATGAAATTTTGAGTATAGCATGTTTTCTTTCACTCAGATTTGTTTTCTAGCTCAGTTCCCACCCATATTAAAAATTGTATTAGAAATACATTTTTATTCCTAAATAAATTAGAAATATATTTTTAAAAGATAATTGTTTAAAAAAATACTACAAGTGCGTTGACTTTAACTTTTGTTAAGCACTGGGTTCCATGTTGCCCTGGCTGGAACTCTTCTATCAGAATGGTGAAGGTCTTCCTCCATTCTATGAGTTTCCAGGGTCAGCTATAAGAAAAGACAACAATCTGGGTGGCTTAAGCAATAAAAATTGATTGTCTCATAGATCTGAAGGCTGGAAGTTCAAAATCAAGGTGTCAGAAAAGTTGGTTCTTTCTGAGGAAGGTGAGGGTAAGTCTGTTCCATGCTAGTCTGGTCCTAGCTTCTCGTAGCCTTGGGGGTTTCTTGGCTTATAGATGCATGATCGCTGTATCTTCAGATTATCTTCCTTCTGTCTCTATGTTCACATTTCCACTTTGTATAAGGATACAGTCATATTGGATTAGAACCCACCCTATTTACTTTATATTAACCTGATCATCGACAAAGACCTTATTTCCAAGTAAGGGGGCATTCACAGATGCTATGGTTTAGAACATCAGCATCTTTTATGGGCGCACTATTCAATCCATGACACCCACCAGCACTGACCTCACCATTCACCTTAATGCAACTCTGGCACCAAGAGAGTGCCAGTGCTTCTGAGGTGGAGCAAATCTAAGTGTAGGACTGTAAGGTGAACAGAAAACAGAGGAGTTGCTGGCAACAAACTCAAATTTTTTAAAGCATTAGGTGGATTAAAACCATTTGGTGTCTATCTAGGGACTATCAAAGCTTACCAGTTTGAAAAGTCTGTAGCAAATTTTACCTAAAATCTACCAGACATAAAAGACATGGAACGCTAATCTGGTACTTTTCTCAAAATGTTCCTATTTTCCTAACAGGACCTAGCTGTGACTTTTTACATCCTGTATTTAAAACATGATATGAGAAAGTAGGTCTTGAGTCCCCATAACAGTTTGTCTACCTGAGAAAAGAGGGCTATTGCTTTAAAAGAAAATCTTCCTAAAGTTTTACTTTTCTCTTTCATCCCCAAAAGAGAAAGAAGATCACCATGTTCATCAAAACACGCACCTGGGAAGATACTATAATTAAGCCTAAGCTTCAGGAAACAACGAATAACAAGGAAAACATCTCTCTGGCCAGTTTTATACAACCTCATACATTTACATAAAAAAATCTCCAGAACGTAACCAATTTTTTTTTTTCTTTTCCTTGAGTTCTTTCCTTTTCTTTTGCTAGAAAAGAAAGCACTGGGAGTTGACACTCACATTGTAAATAGCAGAGCCAAAGTTTCTGTAAAGCAAGGCTGCAATTTCTCACAGCTAAAAGGGGTAGAGGCCAACAGCAGAATCTAGCTCTTCTAATCCTCTGTGTTGCCTCCCTACATAGTGCCATAAGCCACAGAGGGAAAAACCATTTGCCCTTACAAAGTAATTCTCTGACTCTAGCGCCTGCATGAGTGCTAAGTTGCTTCTGTCGTGTACGACTCTGTGTGACTCCTTGGACTGTAGCCCACCAGGCTCCTCTGTCCATGGGATTTTCCAGGCAAGAATACTGGAGTGGGTTGCCATGCCCTCCCCCAGGGGGATCTTCTGACTCAGGGATCTAACCCACGTCTCTATAATTATGTCTCTAGAATTGGCAGGTGGGTTCTTTACCACTAGCACCGCCTGGGAAGCCCCCTAACTATAGTAAGCCCTCCTTATCTGTACCAGTTAGGAATACTTTCGATCGCAAATAACAACAGACGAGACTAACCAAATCTTAAGCAGACGGGGTTTGGAGGCAGGAGTGGGTCTTGTTTTGTTTTTCCCTTTGTTTTGTTTTTCCATAACCCACACCCTGAAATTGAGTCCAGGACATGAGTGTTGATTCAATCTTGTCAAGAGGAACTGGGCTCTTTCTACTCTTCCTCTCTACCATTCTCAGCAAGTCTTATTTTTATCACATCACGGTTTCAAAATGACATTCACAGCACTAGGCATCTTGTCTTTTAGGTTAAAAGAAGCAATTACTGGGCCCAGCAAGCTACCTTTTCACCTTTGTTCTTTTTATTAGGGAACAAAGGCTTTCCTATAAGCCTCCAACTTTTCCCTTTCTGGTCAGGTCTCAGTCACCTTAGTTATAAACAAGGATGGGAAGGAAATTCAGAATATGGTAAAGGGACACAAGACCATCAAGATTTGCTTAGATTCGGGCTAAAAATATCCTGACACTGAAACCAATCATGGTTCTATAAGCAAGAAGGAACAGAGAAAATGCCTCTGGGTCTGCCAGAACAAATGAGGGCATTTGGTAAAACTCTGGGGAGTCTTTAAATGACAATCCATCATTGGAAACTGAAAGAACAACAAAAAAATGAGAAAAACAATTAGCTACAAGAGTAAGTTAAAAAAAAAAAAAAAAAGGACTGTTTCTCACTTTAAGAAGCTCAAGAAATACCAATGAATAAAACAGAGTCCTCGTGATAACAACAAAAGTTGACTAAATTAATAATCCACATACAATAGCATTGACAGGGACACAAATAAGTATTTGTTGATCCTTAATGGACAGGGAGGCCTGGCGTGCTGCGATTCATGGGGTTGCAAAGTCGGACACGACTGAGCGACTGATCTGATCTGAACTGAATAGACATTTATGGTTTCCCTGGTAGCTCAGACAGTAAAGAATCTGCCTGCAATGCAGGAGACCAGGGTTCGATCCCTGGGTCAGGAAGATCCCCTGGAGTAGGAAACGACAACCCACTCCAGTATTCTTGCCTGAAGAATCCCATGGAAAGAGGAGCCTGGCGGGCCATAGTTCATGGGGTTGTAAAGAGTCAGACACAGTTGAGCGACTTTCACTTCACTTTACTTCAATGGACATTTGCCATTTTAGACATTGGACATATTTAAATGCTGCTAAGTCACTTCAGTCGTGTCCGACTCTGTGCGACCCCATAGACGGCAGCCCACCAGGCTCCCCTGTCCCTGGGATTCTCCAGGCAAGAACACTGGAGTGGGTTGCCATTTCCTTCTCCAATGCATGAAAGTGAAAAGTGAAAGTGAAGTCGCTCAGTCATGTCCGACCCTCAGCAACCCCATGGACTGCAGCCTACCGGGCTCCTCCGTCCATGGGATTTTCCAGGCAAGAGTACTGGAGTGGGGTGCCATTGCCTTCTCCAATTTAAATGCTAAATGGAATCATTTCAACAACTGGCCTTATGAACAATTCTACAATATCAAAAATGAGACTTTGAAAACTCTAATGTGCTTACAAATCACATGGGAATATTGTTAAAACGTAGATTCTAATTCAGTAGGCCTGGAAGGGGCCAGAGACTGAATTTCTCACAATTCCCTGATGATGCTAATGGTTCTGGCCCATGGGCTATACTTTGGTAAGGATCTGGAAAACAATGCATATCTTTTAAGTTATTTCAGCATGATATGAATTTTACTTTTGGTGGTGGTTGTTGTGCAGTCGCTCAATTGTGTCAGTTGAGATTTCTGCAAATAATCATTCTTGCTTTGGGTGAGAAAGTTTTTGTGAGGAAAACATTTTCTGGAATGTTGTTAAAAACAATTTTTAATACTTAGTTACATACATCACTTTTGCTTCTTGCACGTTGCTTCAGTCTCAAACAAGCACTAGTCTCAAATGTTTTTTCCTCTTAACATTATTGGGAAAAAACATTTTCTTTGACCACATGGCATTCAGAATCTTAGTTCCCCAACCAGGGATTGAATTCATGCCCGCTGGCAGGCTAGAGTCCATGAGGTTGCAAAGAGTCGAACACGACTGAAGCAACTTAGCACACACACAAAGAGCTAATGCCCATGAAGAAACACAGAACCTTGAATGTGCCTAAATGAATTTGATTTCTTGGTCATGATCACACATTAAAAGAACCTTAACAAACTGTGCAACAACTTCTCCCTAATTTCATATTTTATCTGGAAGGTATGCTGAAGGTAATAGACCCAGAAGCATCAAATAATTGGCCTACATCTAAAAGGCTTTTGGCTAAAATCTTAAAGTCAGACTTTTCAAAATGCTCACAAGACAAAGAGGGCATCTGAGTCCATTTCTAAGGCTTCTCTATCCTAGAAGGCTATATAGAAGAACTATACCAAAAAGATCTTCATGACCCAGATAATCATGATAGTATGATCACTCATCTAGAGCCAGACATCCTGGAATGCAAAGCCAAGTGGGTCTTAGGAAGCATCACTACTAAAAAAGCTAGTGGAGGTGATGGAATTCCAGTTGAGCTATTTCAAATCCTAAAAGATGACGCTGTGAAGGTGCTACACTCAATACACCGGCAAATTTTGGAAAACTCAGCAGTGGCCACAGGGCTGGAAAAGGTCAGTTTTCATTCTAATCCTAAAGAAAGGCAATGCCAAAGAATGCTCAAACTACCACACAATTGCACTCATCTCACACGCTAGTAAAGTAATGCTCAAAATTCTCCAAGCCAGGCTTCAGCAATATGTGAACCATGAACTTCCAGATGTTCAAACTGGGTTTAGAAAAGGCAGAGGAACCAGAGATCAAATTGCCAACATTGTTGAATCATCGAAAAAGCAAGAGACTTCCAGAAAAACATCTACTTCTACTTTATTGACTATGCCAAAGCCTTTGACTGTGTGGATAAGAACAAACTGTGGAAAATTCTGAGAGAGACAGGAATACCAGACCACCTGACCTGCCTCCTGAGAAATCTGCATGCAGGTTAAGAAGCAACAGTTAGAACTGGACATGGAACAAAAGACTGGTTCCTAATCGGGAAAGGAGTACATCAAGGCTTGTATATTGTCACCCTAATTATTCAGTTTATATGCAGAGTACATCATGAAAAATGCCATGTTGGATGAAGCACAAGCTGGAATCAAGACTGCCAGGAGAAATATCAATAACCTCAGATATGCAGATAACACCACCCATACGGCAGAAAGTGAAGAACTAAAGAGCTTCTTGATGAGAGTGAAAAAGTTGGCTTAAAGCTCAACATTCAGAAAACTAAGATCATGGCATCCGGTCCCATCACTTCATGGCATACAGATGGGGAAACAGTGGAAACTGGTTGACTTTATTTGTGGGGGCTCCAAAATCACTGCATATGGTGACTGCAGCCATGAAATTAAAAGATGCTTGCTCTTTAGAAGAAAAGTTATGACCAACCTAGACAGCATATTAAAAAGCAGAGCCATTACTTTGCCAACAAAGGTCCGTCTAGTCAAAGCTTTGGTTTTTCCAGTGGTCATGTATGGATGTGAGAGTTGGACTATAAAGAAAGCTGAGCACTGAAGAATTGATGCTTTTGAACTGTGGTGTTGGAGAAGACTCTTGAGAGTCCCTTGGAGACTCTCCAAGTCCCTGCAAAGAGATCCAACCAGTCCATCCTAAAGGAAATCAGTCCTGAATATTCATTGGAAAGACTGATGCTGAAGCTGAAACTCCAATACTTTGGCCAGCTGATGCAAAGAACTGACTCATTGGAAAAGACCCTGATGCTCGGCAAGACTGAAGGCGGGAGGAGAAGGGGACGACAGAGGATGAGATGGCTGGATGGCATCACTGACTCGATGCACATGAGTTTGGGTGAACTCCAGGAGTTGGTGATGGACAGGGAGGCCTGGCATGCTGTGATTCATGGGGTCGCAAAGAGTCAGACATGACTGAGTGACTGAACTGAACTGAACTTCAGCGACTGAACTGAACTTCAGTCGCTCAGTTGTGTCCGATTCTTTGTGACCCCATGAATCGCAGCATGCCAGGCCTCCCTGTCCATCACCAACTCCCGGAGTTCACCCAGACTCACATCCATCGAGTCAGTGATGCCATCCAGCCATCTCATCCTCTGTCATCCCCTTCTCTTCCTGCCCCCAACCCTTCCCAGCATCAGAGTCTTTTCCAATGAGTCAACTCTTTGAATGAGGTGGCCAAAGTACTGGAGTCTCAGCTTTAGCATCATTCCTTCCAAAGAAATCCCAGGGCTGATCTCCTTCAGAATGGACTGGTTGGATCTCCTTGCAGTCCAAGGGACTCTCAAGAGTCTTCTCCAACAACACAGTTCAAAAGCATCAATTCTTCAGTTCTCAGCTTTCTTTATAGTCCAACTCTCACATCCATACATGACCACAGGAAAAACAATAGCCTTGACTAGACGAACCTTTGTTGGCAAAGTAATGTCTCTGCTTTTGAATATGCTATCTAGGTTGGTCATAACTTTCCTTCCAAGGAGTAAGTGTCTTTTAATTTCATGGCTGCAGTCAGGGGCGGCGACAAGAGGAGTTACCCCACATCCAAGGAGCCGTGGCTGTGCAGGCGCAGGAGGGCCTAGAGGAGCTATCCCAAGTTCAAGGTCAGAAAGGGCGGCGTTGAGGAGATACCCCTCGTCCAAGGTAAGGAGCAGCGGCTGCACTTTGCTGGAGCAGCCGTGAAGAGATACCCCATGTCCAAGGTAAGAGAAACCCAAGTAAGACGGTAGGTGTTGCAAGAGGGCATCAGAGGGCAGACACACTGAAACCATACTCACAGAAAACTAGTCAATCTAATCACACTAGGACCACAGCCTTGTCTAACTCAATGAAACTAAGCCATGCCTGTGGGGCAACCCAAGATGGGCGGGTCATGGTGGAGAGATCTGACAGAATGTGGTCCACTGGAGAAAGTGAAAGTGAAGTCACTCAGTCATGTCCAACTCTTAGCGACCCCATGGACTACAGCCCACCAGGCCCTCCGTCCATGGGATTTTCCAGGCAAGAATACTGGAGTGGGGTGCCATTGCCTTCTCCGTTAACAGCGGCAAGGCATATTATATTTACTTGGAGCTGGTATAGTTGGTGACAGCCTTAGTGCCCTCAGACACGGCGTGCTTGGCCAGCTCCCCAGGTAGCAGCAAGCGCACGGCAGTCTGGATCTCCCTGGATGTGATAGTCGAGCGCTTGTTGTAATGCGCCAGGCGCGATGCCTCACCAGTGATGCACTCGAAAATGTAGTTGACGAAGAAGTTCATGATTCTCATGGCCTTGGATGAGATGCCAGTGTCCGGATGGACTTGCTTCAGCACCTTGTACACGTACACGGAGTAGCTTTTCTTGCGGCTGCGCTTGCGCTGCTTGCCGTCCTTCTT